>NC_051852.1:18351956-19057342 GCF_905115235.1 Hermetia illucens | reverse complement strand
ATTGCATCCTCTGGTACATTTAGTCGCTTGACCTCCGAAATTACGGTGTGACCAGCAAATTTCCGGGACCTCTAAGGGCCCCGAAGGAGCGTGATAAGATCTGACTGACTACGGAATCGTGGAAATGGATCGATGAACGTCAGGGGTTGAACGCTCTACTGACCGCTGCGAGCGATGGCGGGCATAATGCGCTCGAACTCCGATACCGAGCAAAATCCCGAGAAGTTCAGTTTATTGTACGTCACGACAGGAGAGAATTTGCTGTTACACTGGTCAGGGAAGCGGAAGATGCAGCAGTTCGTAATGATTTCAGGAATATATACCACGTCCTGAAAGAGCTTGCATGTAATGGCAAATTTTTCAATGGTCCTGTGAAGCTCGTTAACCGTGAACTTCTCATTTACGATTATGAATAACTGAGGAGATGGGAAGAACACTTCACCACGTTTCTTAACCCTATCACATTCGGTGCAGTTCCTCCTCTGTAGACTCTCTGTAAACTGTTTCTCCAAGCAGAACAGATATCATTTCGGCCATCAATGAACTCAAACGGAGCAAAGTAGAAGGGTTTGATGGTCTCCCGCAGAGGTATTTGCCGTTGCACCTGAAGTTACTGCTGATCTTCTGCTTCCACTCGTACAGAAATCTTCGGAATCCGAGACATTTCCCAGAAAGTAGAAGAAGGGGATGATCGTTAAAATCCCAAAGAAAAGGACCCGCTTTGAGTGTATCTATGTGTTCCGTGCAAAGATAATAGTTGAATACATCAAAGAATATGTCGAAAGCTTGATCGACTGAGAGCAGGCTGGTTTCCGCTCCAGATCATCCTGCATTGATGACATCAACACCCTTCGGATCATTTTGGAACAGTGCACAAAGTTTGGATCTTCGCTTCACCTACTCTTCATTGATTTCGAAGAAACTTTCGATAGCGTACTTTCCCTCCAGCGAGGAGGACTGTGAGTCAGAACCTCGCTTGGAGGGTTTGCGGCAACCCCAGTTGTGCGAGACTATCAAATCGGTAATTACCGGGGATAGGATCGGCTAGGCTGTAAACAGCTTCTCCGCATACAAATCTCCAGGCCCAGATGGCATAATGCCAGTCATGCTACAGAAGCAGCAGGAAAAGGTTGTGCCGTGGCTTGTTGAGATTTACCGGAGCTGCATCACTTTAGGATACGTACCGCAGTCCTGGAGGCGCGCACGGGTGGTTTTCATACCGAAAGCCGGCAGGCGAGGTCATGAGTCCGCGAAGGACTTTCGGCCAATCAGCCTGACCTCTTTCGTGCTGGAGACCCTAGAACGCGTCCTGGACATTCTCTTAAGGACGATTATGGAGAGAACGCCTATCTCTAAGTCCCAGCATGCCTACCTCAAAGGAAAATCCACAGAAACCGCCCTCCACGAGGTAATTGGCACGATTGAGCGATCGCTGCAGTACAAGCAGTATACCCTTGCTGCCTTCTTGGATATAGAAGGAGTTTTCAACAACGTCAGTACCAACGCCATCAAGGAAGCCTTGACCGGTATTGGATTGGAGGGGTATCTCACGCATTGGATTATATCCATGCTGAGTACCAGGATAATCCAGTCCGATCTGGTAGGCAACCACTTGACCAGAGCGGTGAACAGAGGCACGCCCCAGGGTGGTGCTATCTCACCGGTGCTCTGGTTAATAGTAATGGGCAAAATTTTACGTACATTGGACAGCAGCGAGGTGAAGGTGGTGGCGTATGCCGACGACTTGGTGATATTAGTATCAGGGACGTTTCTCTCCATTATGAGCGACATCATGGACGGAGCATTGCGAAAGGTGTGCCTGTGGGCCGCAAGATGCGGACTCAGCATAAACCCAACCAAAACGCAACTGATGCTATTCACCACCAAGACAAGGATACCTGAATTCCATCTACCACGGCTGAATGACGAAAGATTGGTTCTTTCCTCTAATGTAAAGTATCTGGGTGTAATCCTGGATCCTAAGCTAAATTGGAGGTTGAACATAGAACTGAGGGTTAAGAAGGCCTGTATAGCCTTCTATGCCTGTAAGAGAACGTTTGCGAAGAAATGGGGTTTCCGGCCGAGGATGGTTCTCTGGGTGTACACCGCTGTAGTGCGTCCGATCCTGACGTACGGATCTATTGTATGGTGGCAGGCTTTGAAGAAGAAATACAATAGAACGAAGCTTAATAGGATTCAAAGAACCGCGTGTGCAGGTGCTACGGGGCTCTGCAGTCCTGCCCGGCAGATTCTCTCAATGTACTCCTGCATCTCCTCCCCCTAGACCTCCACACCAAATATGTTGCAGTGTGCAGTGCCGTCAGACTACGTGAGTCTGGATGCTGGGCAGCGAAGTCCCACGGCCACAGCAACATTCTAGATGAAATACCTCGAAAAATCTGGGCATCCCCCACGGACTATGTCACACGCAAGCTGAACTTCACGAGAAACTTTGCCGTGGACCTTCCAACCAGGGCAAAGTGGAAGACCGGCGGCGTATTCTTTACGGACGGATCAAAGATGGCCTATGGAGTCGGCGCGGGGGTTTTCTCGAATACACACGGTGTATCCAAGTCGTATGGTCTCCCAGGTTTCACTAGTGTATTCCAGGTGGAAGTACTGGCGATATTGGAAGTCTGTCGATGGCTGGAGCGTGATTCGAGCCCCAAGCGTAATATAGCCATTCTGACCGACAGCCAAGCGGCCATCAAGGCCTTGTACTCAACGACGACATCTTCCCGGTTGGTGGGGCAGTGCAGAGACACGCTCAACCATCAGGGCGGCACGCTCAAGATCACTCTCCTCTGGGTTCCCGGGCATAGGAACATAGAGGGGAATGAGCGGGCTGACGGATTGGCCAGTCAAGGCTCTGCTCTTGGCAGTCCCTCGGGGAATACAGTCGGTGTTCCGCTGGCGGCTATCGGGGGCCGAGTCTACTCGCACTACCTAGCAGCCGCGGGCCTGAGATGGCGAAGGTTTACAAGCTGTGCCAAATCAAGGAGAATTTGGCCCGCTTATAACATAGCCCGATCACGAGAGCTCCTGTGCCAGACGCGTGCAAATGCATTCAAGATTACGGCGGTCTGCACCGGGCACTGGCCCATAACGGACTATGTCGCTAGGCTCGGCTTACCCTACAACTCGCATTGCCGAAGCTGCGGAGAAGGAAGGGAAACCCTCATGCACTTTCTCTGCAATTGCCCGGCTCTGGCTCGAGTCAGGTTGCGGACACTGGGTAAACCATTCTTTGGGGACCTCAGTGAGATTTCTAGCTGCAGGGTCGGAGAGCTGCTTTCCTTCGTGAATGCTACAGGCTGGCTCTGAAGATCCGAGCCAGCTGGACTCTGCTTCCCTGTTCCTATAACAACAGTCACGGTCTTAGGAGTTTGTGGCATCAAAACGGCGCACCAAAGCGCTAATTGGGCTCCTCGGAGCGGCCACTGATACCTACCTACCTACCTACCCTTCGATAGCGTGAACTGAAGTGCTCTACACAGGAGAGGCACTTCGGAGAAACTAATAGCTATTATCAGAGGGTGCAAAATGTGACGTGCTGCACTGAGGTAAAAGCTCGGAGTATTTTTCCAGAACGGAGCCCGCCAGGGCTGCATCTTGTGACCGATATTATTCCTTTTTGTTATTGGTGACGTGCTTGCTGATGCTTTGTTCAGAGGATGTGGAGGAGTTCAATGGACAATGAGATGTTTCGTGAAATACTTCGGCTAAACTGATGACACCTCTTTGCTCCCACACCAAGTCATGGACCTTGGCCAAATGGCTTTAAGTTTGGAAAGAGATGCAAGTGGAGTTGCACTGAAGATAACCACGAACAAAACCATATCTGCATTGATGGGCAATCAACTTGTATATCTAGCAAGCGCGGTTTCGCATTAACAGTGCTAGATCCGCGTTACCGCAATGCCAAGATCAAGTTGAGATTGTTCTTTCTGTGTTCCTATATGGCAGTAGCACATGGAAAGTGAACTCCAATGTTACCCAAAAGCTCCAAGCTTTCGTCAATACCTGTCTGCGTTGCATCATTCGAGTGCGCTCGCCTGACTCTATCTTAAACGAAGAACGTGGTCGGCATACGAGCCTGTCACTCCTACGCACTATGATCGGAAGACAGAAGTGGCAGTGGATAGGTCACACAGGAGGAACGACAATTGCATTTCGGACTAGGCCATGCAGTGGAATCCATTCTCCCAAGGTAACCGACGAGTACGTCGTCCCAAGAGCACTTGTTGCAGAAAAATAGAGCCGGAGTGCGAGTGTCTCGGAAAGTCGTGGGGAGGGCTAAAGCATATCACGTAGCTGCGATCGATAGCGCCTAAATGTGATTGACGCGCGATACTCTACCACGGGGTGAATGGCAACCATATACATATTTGTAAAAGCTGTTTGTGTGTGCTCCATGATCTTATGATATTGGATTATTCTATTGAGGAAGATGGTGGATTATAAGTAACTACTGGTTAGGGTTACTTCCTAATTAATTCAAGAGAAAACAAAGAGCCAACTTGGTTGGTCAATAAAATTTATTTTATTTGCCGTAGACAACTGATGCGCTGCGTTAAAAATTAATGGCCTAAAGCAGGATTTGAAGCGAACTCAGTTTTAAACCGACATTCTAAATTAACACCAAATTTCGCGCTTCCGTATTTTTTCCAGGCAGAAAACAGCAACACTCAAAACAACACCAATTACGTAGATCACCCACACAAAATACAACTCTTCCAATTTCAGTGGTCTCAGGAGACTTTCGCTCACTAATTGCATCCTCAGGAAGCCTACTTCCTTCAGTTCGTACACAGTATCCCTTTCCCACTTCAGTATCAATCCGGCGTCAACAAAGCGAAAGATGACATCGCCGAATATATCCTTGAATGGGGATTCATTTTGATGTATGACACTAAGCAACATCCTAGGTGTACACATTTTGGTCAAATGGAAAAGTTTGGTTGAAGGACGTTGTTCCAGTTCCCTTAGAATATCCTTAAATTCAGAGGCTGGCAGATACCCGAAGTTGGGATCCATTTGCTTTAGATTTGCTTTCACCAGAGAATCATCCACCATGAAGCGGTCCAGAACTTTTTTAGGAAAATGTTCTTTTTGTCGCAAAAAGTCTAATTGAAGACGCGGTGAGAGGATTTTATATGAAGTCCTTGCTAGATCCTCGGGAGTGTCAATTTGCTTAGCTGAAATCGATTTAGTGTAAAAACTGCTCAATCCACTTTGGTAAAGGCTCAAAAGTAACATAAAATGGAGAGTGGCCAAACTAATTATGATCATCATCCACTGATTCGCCTCCACTTCTGCTGGGAAATGTATTTGTTGGGTGATCATCCTCCAAACTCGGAAAGCTGCTTCCTGGCAAATAGAAGCAGAGCTTGTTCTGTGGAGAAGTTCCGTGAGTGCGATTACGAAGAAAAGAAGTAAGGCTCCAGCTCCAAATAATAGCCAGCCAGACACTTCAAAGGGTAGCACCAAATAAAATACTCGGGGAAGTTCCTTTTGATACGGCATCAGGATACATGGTGCAATACTATTTAAGGGGTATGACAGTTTCACTCTTTTCATAGCCATTGTCATCGTCATTGAAACGAAATCGATTTTCCTGTTTATCAACATCTCTCCGACATCACTCATATCCCTTTTCGCTTTTTGCTCGATAAACGTCCCATTGTGTTTTTGGATGAATGCAAGAATGGTTTTCATAAAGTATCCTCCGAATTGAATGTTTCCATTCCGATCGAAATATTGCACATCTCTCGATATATCGAGTGAGCGGACAACTCTTACTGCAGTTCCGTGAAAATCAGCTAGTTTTGCGGTGAAGACTGATTCGAGGGACTCTGCTGACGTAACTTCCACCAGACTAACTTCAGGATATGGATTATATGTGAAGACACGGTTATCTGCAACCATCACACTATAAAGGATTCGTTCTTCCCACAACCACTCACTGAAGTCTCTCAAGTTGATATTATGGGACATCTCCGGGAGGAAGTAGAAAATTACTTTGGAGAGCAAGTTGTCTTCCAATGCAGTCTTAACCATTTCAAGGATGTTTTCTCTATTGGAATTCGAGACGAAGGCAATATTCAAGGCATTGGTGTTGAACATGGTTTTAGTCTTCACATGTTGATTCCATACAAGCTTAGGAATGCTGTCCACAGGGGATCCCATTTCAAACAAAGTTTCTGCGAGCTCTGCTCCTTTGATATCGTTGGTGAAACATACGATAGTTCGGAACTCATAAATCCTGAACAATTCCTCAACTATTTCTTTGAAGTTCAAAGCAAAAACTTCGACTCCTCCGAAGGAAGTTATCAAAAGCACTTGAACGATAATTCTCGATACTTTCATGGTCACTAAACCGTTTCGTTTCGGGGTGTAGCTAGACTGGTTCGCTGCACAAAGAGGAAGTGCTATTAATATCGAAATTAGCTAATTCCCGGGCCTGAAAATCGTTCAATTATGCAGCAATTACCGTTAATGAATTTACCATATAATTGAGCATTTCATTGTGCGGGTGTACCGTGTGAAGTCATGTAGGCCTTACAATATGTCGTGAACATTAACGCCATTTTATGAATATTAAGATGCAGTAATCAGCTCGTCTCTCCACCTCGTACACCACCTTGTCGTGGTAAGGGAGACTATGGTATTTTACTACTACACTGAAGACGGAAACAAAGGATTGTAACTCCCCAGGTGTAAGCCGCGTCACAGACTTCGAATCCGCTCGCGAATCAGGTTGTGACCGAGACACGGATTTTGGAGGTCTCACCAGATTAACGTTCCTCCACAGAGAAATCTGTAGAAGACAAGCTCCCCACTTCAGTGGAAAACCTAGTCTATGGCGTGATCAGCCAGAAAGGATAGTGCAACAACTCGCTTAATGAGAGGAACCTAAAACCTGACTACGGTTGCTGCCTAACTCTTTCACAAAACGGGAGAGGAAGGTTCGGCAAAAGGAAGCTTCAGCCGCAAAGGAGAGGGGACTACAGGCTTGCCTATCAGAACCTTCTGTTCTACCTTTACCGGAAAAAGCGGAAGAAGGGGAAGCTGGCGATGTAGACGCAACGGGTCTAATGTCGGTATGTGAAAACAGACCCACGCAGCCCGGACACCGTGAATCTGGGATGGCTCCCAGCCGACGACAATGAAAAGCACTCCGAAAGAAAGCGAAATTCCTTGGGAATGAGAACATGGACGTTGCTATGTCACAAAATGTGCCGATATCCAGAGACATCGGACGCAAGAAAGCGGAACTTTCGGCGGAAGATGAGGACAAGCTGGTAACCCCGATCCACATTGAGCGCAGCAGACTTTTCAGTTAACGGCGGTTTTCATATTAGACTGTGCTTATGGCAACATTTTTTTTTCTTATTTTGGGGGGTAGGGTAGGTAAATGTTTTTACGCACACAGTGTTGGACTCCCGGTTCGGTATGTCGTCGGACTACCAACTAAACACCTCCCCATCGTCAAAAAGCTAGCCTTTAACCCTTTGTCACATTACTTCGGGCTTGTCCCTGAACTCTCCCGCCTTCCGGGGCATTGAAATCAGGGAATTCCTTTCAACGGGAGGGGAGAGGAGGAAGGGAATTGTCAGTTCAAGGAACCCCGTGCCAACGAGAAGGATGCGAACGTAATGGACAACACAGCTCCCCCTGTCAGCACTCCTCAGTATCTCTTCGACAATGTTGTCTGGAGAGAGATCCCCTGTGTTTAAATAGAGCTGCTAACGAACCCCATCCGATCTTCCACAAGAAAAAAAAGTGTGGTGAGAGTCGTCTACAAGGCCATTGCAATCTTGTCCAGGTAAGACTGAAAACCTCCATGCCCGCTTAAAAATTGGATAAGGAAATAGTCAGTCTCACCATGCTTCTGATTCAGTCACGCACCTAAATTGCCGATTAGCCGCGCAGTCCATCTGCCTCTAGTTTCATTTTTAAAAGAGAGCTGCCACTCGCCCAGAGTGCGTTGCCGTTCTTCACGAGCCTCCTCCTTTGGCTCATCTCCCTTGCGCTTGTATATGGCTTGATCACTCTCGCAGACGCTACACGCAAAGCTCCCTGTCTCTGTACTTGTGCGAGATGTTTACGATATACCTCCTTGCCAAGAACGTCAGCCGATACCTCTGAGCCGTAAAGCAGGACAGACTGCATTGCACTCATCAGGAGACGTCGCCTGCTAGATGTAGGATCCCCAATGTTTGCCATTACCCTACTTAACGCCGAAACTCCAGTTACAGCTTTGTTCGCTACTGCTTTGATTTGCTCAAAAGAGTTCATCATTGAATCAAGAGTCAACCCGAGGTACTTTACCGCTGGTTTTGACTTGATTATCGACTCTCCGAACGATATAGGACACAGGGTCGGAATTCTCTTCTGCTTCGGTTTTTCCGGTGTAAGGATCCATTCGCTTACCCGTTGCATTAATATACCTAGTCTGCTTTGCGCCTGTTCGTCAGTGCATCCAGCAACAAGTGCCGCGACATCATTTGCATAGCCGACCAGGTGCGACTCTTCTGGCATGTCGAGTGTAAGTAGACTATCATAGCCTTCCAGAGGTCCGGCCTTAGGACGGACCCTGTGCTACCCCCGACGTGACCTCCATCCTCCTTTGATCTTCTAGTGTTTCATAGAGCATGGAGTGGTCCCTCAGATAGTCCGTCAATATCCATAAGAGATAGTTCAGCACGTTGAAAGTATTGTCTAGTGTGCCCAGAATGTTTTTTCATCTTACGGAATTAAAGGCGTTTCTGACGACAAGGATTACGAGGAACACTACCCATCGATTCCGGCGGCTATGTGCCTCCGCTTGTCGAACGGTATCCATGGTTTGAGTGACAGTATCAACTGTGGATCTCCCTGCTCTAAAACCAAACTGGACGGGTGATAAATCTCCGGCAGCGCGTATGGCTTCAATGAGTCTACTTCTGATGAGCTTTTCGAGTACTTTTCCAGCAGAGTCAAACATACATAGTGGGCGGCATGAAGACGGCAACTTCCCTTTGTGAATCAGCGCAAGCCTCGCCACCTTCCAACGTGCAGGGAAAGTGCCCTCTTCCAGGCGAGCGTTAAATACGCCGAGCAGTAGGTCTGGTCGGTGTTGGGATATCAGTTTGTATACCTCTGCTGGAATACCATCGGGTCTTGACATCTTCTTGGTTTTCATAGAAAGGACTGCCTGTTCCAACTCTTTTATAGAGAAAGGTGGACAGTCCTCCGCCTTCTCCGCGCCGACGTCATCATCCCATACGGAGTGCGCAGAGAATAATGCCCTTACAATGCGGTCCATCTGCTTGACTTTAAGTGACCAGCGTTTCTCCAGAACCCCGATTTTTCAGGTCACCAGTTTGTAGCCAAGTCCCCACGGGTCCTATTTCATCTCATCGACCAGATCCTGCCAGCAGCGAGCTTTGTTCTTGTTTATTGCGCTGTGGAGTCTCGTTTTGGCTAATATGTACTCCGTCACTATGGCACGTGCCTCCTCCCGGTCCCTTAGACGTTGTGTTAAGCGGCGGAGCCTGTGACATTCATTCCAGAGCTCTGCTCTCTGTCCACCAATACATAGAAGGTTTGCCCCGTCTCGATGCCCTCCTGGGCGTGGAGGCTCCGCAGGTCGTCGTTATCGGGTCCATAACTGAATTTACGACAGTGTCGGCTGCAGCGCAACCGCCGCCAGGAGTATCTCCAGCGCAGCCCCGCCTGTTTCAAGAGTTTCGCCAGACATGCCGGTGTTCACTTTCGCGACGTTCCATGCACAGAAAGAGCGCTTTGGTGGCGCACACCGAGAATTTGTGTTCACCATTTCGAAGGCAATGTATCGATGGTCGCTTGCCGAAAAGTTTTCCAGAACTCGCCACCGGTCCATCAGCGACACTAGTGCTTTCGACGCGCAGGTTACGTCTGAAATGCTCCCTTCGTAGCCGGGGCACCGGAACGATGGGGGGGATTCGGTGTTTAGAACTACCAGTGTTGTTCACGCCGCCATTTTCAGAATTCATTTCCCTCTGGAGTCTGTGTGAGGCATGCCCCGTTCCAGTGCCCTAGCATTGAAGTCTCCCCCGACCAGGGTTCACCCATCTGTACGTAAGATAGCGTCCTCCAAAGCATCAATCCTCCGTCAAAAGTCCGGCATCGTCTCATTCAGCGAAAAATAGACACTAGAAAACGTTATCCCTGAACACGGAATCCAAACAAAGCCGTTTCCTCGGCCTTGGGTAAGAACCCCAAGGAGGGTGCTGGGTGGGGGGTGAGGGTCGTTGTTTTGGTACTGCTCATCGATCAGCTTTGGTCTCCGCAGCGAACTGCTCTAGCAACTTGTAAGCGGTTGCACTCCAGTGCATATTGATTTGTAGGATGCGAATCATGTTGACCGTGTCCTAGCTCTTTCCAATTCTGCTCTGAAAACTGGACACCACCCCGAGTCCGCAGTGTGCGCAACGTTCTCAACAGTCGCGTCACGGTCCCTGCATACGACGCAGCTTTCTTTTTCATTGCAGGTGATCATTTGATGGCCTGACGGACCGTATTTACGGCATGTTATCCTTCTATCAGATGATCTGGTCTCGCCATCAGATAGGGCGTTAACCAAATTAGCCTGGAAGTCTTTCGAGACTACCATGCAGGAGCGGGGTCGATCACTTCCATTGGCATACAACAGGTCGGCATGTTGACTATTCCACTAACAACTTACGATTCTTATATGAGGTATGTAAATGTCTTGCAACTATTGATCCGACGACTGATACACCACTTCTACGCTTCAGATGAAGATGCCGTGAGCTGCTCAATGGTTTTAGCAGCCGGCACTTGCAACGTGACAGTACCTAGTCCATAGTAAAACCGGCAATCCGTTTGTCCCCAAGCCTTTTTAACTTCGGGTTGAAGAACGACGATAGTATGGAAAGTTCCCGGCCTATGGACTTTCTCTCCTGTTTTGCTGACCAGCAGCCTCCAGGTGAAAGTGTTGGGGTTATTCTGGACCCCAAATAGTTCCAGACGAAGCACTTTTTGAACAATTGCAGCTCAGAGACTCTTTTCGAGGTTAGTCGTGCACCCTCCCACAAATCAAGGGAGGAGCAGTACTGCCTGAGCCACTCGTTCATGTTCCCGTCGGAAAAGTTTAACCGTAACATTTAACGGTATACACCTACCGACTCAAAGCAAAGCTTAACGCCTTGCGGTGATGCAGTCCTTACAGCTAGGAGGAGTTTTCTCCTAAGCTATTCGCACTGTTCAGTATCGTAACCGAATGGATTCGAGTCGTCATACGAGACCAATCCATTGGCTTCGATACCCTTGGCTACGAATGAAAGCCTAGCCGTTGACGACCGAACCCTCTTTGCTGCCAGTTGTGTCGAAGAGTTGGAATCTTCCAAGGACCGCTGCTTCTTCGATTTCTCCTTAGCCAAAGGTGTCCTAAAAGATCCTTTCTCCTCAACCTTGGCACAGCCCGTGGATTGTAATCCTGCCGATTGTAACCGCCTGAAGGCGGTTTGCATGGAGGCGGTTTGCTCGAAAGCTGTTTGCTGTCCGCTGACAGGTGCTTACTTATGGGCAAGACTTCAACCTCAGCAGATGGCGCCGATTGGAGCCCTGGGTCAGAAGTGCTGACAAAAGAGCCTACTTCGGCTCGTCCGTTGAGAACTGGGTCCCAATTAGGTTTGTTCCGGCTTGAGTACGCAAAGAATCGGAGTCTAGACTCAGGTTTTCTACCGATGAACTTAGGGTTGCCCCTTCACTCGAGACTCATCACGATCAAGATTTGTTTTTAATAGGGTTTTGTTTTTATTTTTTGTTTTCTTATAGTTGGCTGCCATGGCCTCAGTTTATCGGGGAAAGTAAGTCGATCTCGGCAGAGCCCCTTTTTGCCGAGATAAAGCTAATTTAAGATGGGAGTAGCCTGGTACCCAGAGTTCACCGTTTACGGCCACCTCTTATAACCCCTGTGACCATTCAGCCCTCGTCACGGTACTCACATCTTGGCTTTGGGTTTTGATTATCGCTTGGTTTCAGGTGCTACCTTCAATTTCCTACAGGAGCTTCCTTACTGAGCTCCCTCACGCTGACAAGGTAGGTAACCGACAAAGGAGAAAAATCAACAGTTAGAAAAATGTAAGGTGAGCTCTTGAATTCCGTGAAAATGCTAAAGGGCATTAAGTGTAATACCAGGAAAACCTGTACTGCAGACCTGAATGCACCGTACCAACCTCCGGTCTTTTGCTTCTTTCTGTCTCGAACTCCGCTTGTTCCAATTGCACATTCTTTCTCCTGGGTAGTTTGCTTCCACTATACGATCTCTTCCGCAATATAGGAAATTCCCGCGGTAACTACCATGACTGTATGGGTGCCACTGTTTTGACGTAGGAGCCCGCATCATGGTTCCTCCTGCTCGAGGCCCAATTGGCTTTGTCTGGCGACACACCGGATGCCATTCGTTTCAATTATCGGTCGAGGAGGCAGTTGGACTATTCTCCGACGTCCTCGAGGACTGCTATTTTAGGCAATTAAAAGAGCAACTCATAAAACGCCTGTCAGTGGGTGAGACCGCTAAACTTAACAATTTAATGACAAAGCTAACGCTAGGTGACCGTGCGCCAATCCAGCTGCTGCGCCAAATATAGCAGTTGGGTGGTAACAAAGTCGACACCGAGCTTCTACAGTCTTTGTGATGCAAAGGCTTCCGGGGAGTACACAGGCCACCCTGCCATTTGCAGATTCAGGATCTCTGGATACGTTAGCCGTCACCACGGACAAAGTTCATAAGGTCCATTTGTGACCCATGGTTGGTGAGGTGTCTGGCGACTACTCAAGCCAGATGGCTTAGCTAAAGCAGATGGTGGTAGCATTAACAGCCACCGTTTCTGAGTTTGCAGAGGCCGTCCGTGCTTTGCGTTCGGGGTGTAGGACTAGATCAAGGTCTAGATTCGCCTCACGAAATGGGTGATCGGTTAGTAAGTCATCGGGACCTTCGGCAAATACCGGGGCATATTGGTACCATCGTAGGTCCACTCAAAAGACTAAAAAATGTACCAACTCCTGCAATTTCTCATCAAATAAATCTGATTTGTCAGGAGTTCTGGCGACTGCTACCATTGATGTCAATGGCGCTCGGCTGGGAGAAATTATACTCAGTACTGATGATACGATATTCTCGGAGGAGTACGCAAATGCAACGATCTGCATTGTCAATCATTGTTGTCAATCGAAAGACTGTCGTTTGCGCGAGCGGAAATTTTCTCTGACGGCTTCAAAGAGTTGGGGGGTCTATTAAGGCCCACAGCTCACAGTGATTTAAAATGATGGTACTATTGTCAGCCAAAGCGAATTGTCACGAAACGTTTCCTGCAGTCCGACACTTACGTCCCCTTGCCTGTAGCCGTAAGCGCGGATCGGGAAAGAGTTCACGCAGCCAGTCGCAGGTTTTGCGTATTAACCTTTTTCGACGTGGTGCGGGGAGAACTGACACCTCCGCGCTCATGTCGACCAGAAAGGAATGTCTGCTCACCGAGTCGAAAATTGTAAGACGACGTGGTATGGTACTGCGCTTAGGGTGGTCTCCGTCGAGAGAACAAGCAAGCGTAGTTTTTTGTGCTGAAACTGTGTTCATCATCATCATCAACGGCGCAACAACCGGTATTCGGTCTAGGCCTGCCTTAATAAGGAACTCCAGACATCCCGGTTTTGCGCCGAGGTCCACCAATTCGATATCCCTAAAAGCTGTCTGGCGTCCTGACCCACGCTATCGCTCCATCTTAGGCAGGGTCTGCCTCGTCTTCTTTTTCTACCACAGATATTGCCCTTATAGACTTTCCGGGCGGGATCATCCTCATCCATACGGATTAAGTGACCCGCCCACCGTAACCTATTGAGCCGGATTTTATCCACAACCGGATGGTCATGGTATCGCTCATAGATTTCGTCATTGTGTAGGCTACGGAATCATCCATCCTCATGTAGGGGGCCAAAAATTCTTCGGAGGATTCTTCTCTCGAACGCGGCCAAGAGTTCGCAATTTTTCTTGCTAAGAACCCAAGTTTCCGAGGAATACATGAGGACTGGCAAGATCATAGTCTTGTACAGTAAGAGCTTTGACCCTATGGTGAGACGTTTCGAGCGGAACAGTCTTTGTAAGCTGAAATAGGCTCTGTTGGCTGACAACAACCGTGCGCGGATTTCATCATCGTAGTTGTTATCGGTTGTGATTTTTGACCCTAGATAGGAGAAATTGTCAACGGTCTCAAAGTTGTATTCTCCTATCCTTATTCGTCTTCGTGTTTGTGTTTGACCAGTGCGGTTTGATGTTGTTGGTTGATTCGTCTTCGGTGCTGACGATGCCACCATATATTTTGTCTTGCCTTCATTGATGTGCAGCCCAAGATCTCGCGCCGCCTGCTCGATTTGGATGAAGGCAGTTTGTATAATACATCTCGGGTCGTTCTTCCCATGATGTCGATATCGTCAGCATAGGCCAGTAGTTGAGTGGACTTGAAGAGGATCGTACCTCTTGCATTTACCTCGGCATCACGGATCACTTTCTCGAGGGCCAGGTTAAAGAGGACGCATGATAGGGCATCCCCTTGTCGTAGACCGTTGTTGATGTCGAATGGTCTTGAGAGTGATCCTGCTGCTTTCATCTGGCCTCGCACATTGGTCAGGGTCAGCCTAGTCAGTCTTATTAATTTCGTCGGGATACCGAATTCTCCCATGGCCGTATACAGTTTTACCCTGGCTATGCTATCATAGGCGGCTTTAAAGTCGATGAACAGATGGTGCAACTGTTGTCCATATTCCAACAGTTTTTCAATCGCTTGCCGCACAGAGAAAATCTGATCTGTTGCTGATTTGCCTGGAGTGAAGCCTCTTTGGTATAAGCCAATGATGTTCTGGGCGTATGGGGCTATCCGGCCTAGTAAGATAGTGGAGAATATCTTGTAGATGGTACTCAGCAACGTGATACCTCTATAATTGCTGCACTGTGTGATATCTCCCTTTTTATGTATGAGACAGATAATGCCTCGTTGCCAATCGTCAGGCATTGATTCGCTGTCCCATACCTTGAGCACAAGTTGATGAACCACTTGGTGTAACTGGTCGCCTCCATATTTAACCAATTCGGCTGTAATTCCATCGGCTCCTGGCGACTTATGATTTTTTAGCCGATGAATTGCACAGACTGTTTCTACTAAACTTGGTAATGGCAGTATTTGTCCGTCGTTTTCAGTTGGCGGGACCTACAACTCGCCGATGTTCTGGTTGTTCAGTAGCTCATCAAAGTACTCAACCCATCGCTCCAATATGCCCATTCTGTTGGAAATCAGATTTCCCTCTTTGTCTCGGCAGGATGAGCATCGAGGTGTATAAGGCTTCATCCTACTGACTTGTTGGTAAAACTTGCGCGCCTGGTGCGGTTGCTCCCTGTACTTTTCTAGTTCACAGACTTGTTGGTTCTCCCAGGCTTCCTTTTTCCGTCTGTGAAGTCGCTTCTCCGCTCGACGGAGTTCGTGATAAGTCTCTGCGCGTGCCCGTGTTCTTTGAGAATGCAACATTACTCGGTATGCGGCATTCTTCCGTTCCGTTGCTAGCTTACATTCATCGTCAAACCAGCCGTTTCGACTCCTTTTGCGGCTGGGGCCAAGTATGTTTGTGGCCGTATCAATGATAACGTTCTTCAGGTGATTGTGAAGATCATTTGTTGATGCTTCTTCTCCAGGTCCTCTGTTGACTGCGGTTATTGCGGCATCCATTTCCCTCTTATAGGTGTCGCGGAGGGTTGTGTTGTGGATGGCTTCAGTGTTCACTCTCACCTGATTGTCAGAGGGGATTCTAGGTGGTATTGTTATTCGAGCTCGGAGCACCATGCCAACGAGATAGTGATCCGAGTCTATATTGGCCCCCCTATATGCTCTGACATTCATCAAGGCTGAGAGGTGGCGGCGTTTGATCAACACGTGGTCAATTTGGTTGAAAGTGGTCCCGTCTGGAGAGGCCCACGTATGTTTGTGGACCGCTTTCCGCGCAAACCAGGTACTTCCAACAACCATTTCGTGTGACCCTGCTAATTGAATAGTCCGCAGTCCGTTATCATTTGTTTTTTCGTGTAAGCTATGGGAACCAACGTATCGCCTGAATACGGGCTCCTTCCCTACTGGGCTGATAAAATCCCCAAGTATGATTTTGATATCATATCTAGGACAGGCTTCGAGGGTTCGTTCTACTGCCTCGTAGAAGGTATCCTTCTCCGATTTTTTGGCTGACTAAGAAACCTACTCCGAGCACATGGTTTACTGGATGACCACTATAATATATGGTGTAGTGGCTCTTCTCCGGGAAACCGGTCCCTGTCCATCGCATCTCTTGCAACGCTGTTATATCAGCCCTATATTGGGACAGGGTATCGGCTAGCTGCTCATCAGCTTCATCTCTGTACGGGGAGCGCACGTTCCATGAGAAAATGCGCAAATCGTTGATCCGTTGTCGTTGCCGGGTCCGTCGTTTTAAAATCCGTCCTGTCCGAGGCTCCTGTTGTGGCTTCGTAACGAGTTGTTTTCCATGTAGGGTTGTCAGCCCTACCCAACCCCCAACCTGGAGGACCAGTTGGTACAATTTGCCCCGTTTTTAGGCGCGGGAGACTCGCCTTCATCCTTCTCCGTCTGCAGCTTTTCGTTAAGAAAGAGCTCCCAGCGGTCACCATTGTTTTAAGGTCCTCGACCGCTTGCCGTGTATTCCCGGATACTTCCGCAATCACGGGGCTCGTGTATACTTCGTGCACTTAGTCGGCCGTGACGAACAGCACCTCCAGTGATTCCGAGTCCGCGCTAAACACTGAGCGCAGTACCTTATTGAAATGGAGAATTGCTTGTCACTTTCTTTAACCACCAATTCGATGACTGTAGTTTAGAAAATTGGATAATTCTATTGAGGAAAATGGCGGAGTATAAGGAACTGCTTGTTATTGTTACTTCCTAATTAATTGAAGAGAAAAGAAAATGCCAACTTTGTTGGACAATAAAATTTGTTTTATTTGTCGTATACAATTTATACGGTGTGTTGAAAATTAATGGCCTAAAGCAGGATTTGAACCGAACTATTAATTAGTACCAAAATTCACTCGTCCGAATTTTTTCCAGACAGAAAACAACAAGACCCAATACAAGACCAATGACATAGATCACCCACACAAAATACAACTCTTCCAATTTCAATGGTCTCAGGAGGCTTTCCCTCACTAATTGCAATCTCAGGAAGCCAACTTGCTTCAGTTCGTATACAGTATCCCGTTCCCACTTGAGTATCAGCCCAGAGTCAATAAGGCGGAAGATGACGTCGTCGAATATATCCTTGAATGGGGATTCATTTTGATGTATGACACTAAGCAAAATCCTTGGTGTACACATTTTGGTCAAATGGAAAAGTTTGGTTGAAGGACGTCGCTCCAGCTCCCTTAGAATATCCTTAAATTCAGATGGTGGCAGATACCCGAAGTTGGGATCCATTAGTTCCAGATTTGCTTTTACCAGAGAATCATCCACCATGAAACGATCCAGAACACTTTTAGGAAAAAGTCCAAGTTGTCGCAAAAACTCCGATTGAAGACGTGGTGACAGGATTTTATATGAAGTCCTTGTTAGATCCTCGGGAGTGTCAATTTGCTTAGCTGAAATCGATTTAGTGTAAAAACTACTCAATCCACTTTGGTAAAGGCTCAAAAGTAACATAAAGTGAAGAGTGGCCAAAATAATTATGAGCATCACCCAGTGATTCGTCACCACTTTTGCTGGGAAATGTATTTGTTGGGTGATTATCCGCCAGACCCGGAAGGCCACTTCCTGGCAAATAGAAGCAGGGCTTGTTCTGCGGAGAAGTTCCGTGAGTGCGATTACGAAGAAAAGAAGTAAGGCTCCAGCTCCAAATAATAACCAGCCAGACACTTCAAAGGGTAGCACCAAATAAAATACTCGAGGAAGTTCCTTTTGATACGGGATCAGGATACATGGTGCAATGCTATTTAAGGGGTAAGACAATTTCAGTCTTTTAATAACCATTGTCGTCGCCATTGATAGAAAATCCATTTTCCTTTTTTTGAACATCTCTCCGACATCACTCATATCCTTTTTGGCGTGTTTCTCGACAAACGTTCCATTGTGTTTTTTAATAAATGCAAGAATGGTTTTCATAAAGTATCCTCCGAATTGAATGTTTCCATTCCGATCGAAATATTGCACATCTCTCGATATATCGAGTGAGCGGACAACTCTTACTGCAGTTCCGTGAAAATCAGCTAGTTTCGCGGTGAAGACTGATTCGAGGGACTTTGCTGACGTGACTTCCACTAGACTAACTTCTGGATATGGGTTATACGTGAACACCCTGTTATCTGCAACCACCAAACTATAAAGGATTCGTTCTTCCCACAAGCACTCACTGAAGTTTCTCAAGTTGATATTATGGGACACCTCCGGGAGGAAGTAGAAAATTACTTTGGAGAGCAAGTTGTCTTCCAATGCAGTCTTAACCACTTGAAGGATGTTTTCTCTATTGGAATTCGAGACAAAGGCAATATTCAAGACATTGGTGTTGAACATGGGTTTAGTCTTGACATGTTGATTCCGTACAAGCTTGGGGATGCTGTCCACAGGGGATCTCATTCCAAACAAAGTTTCTGCGAGCTCTGCTCCTTTGATATCCTTGGTGAAACATACGATAGTTCGGAACTCATAAATCCTGAACAATTCCTCAACTATTCCTTTAAATTTCGAAGCAAAACCTTCAACTCCTCCGAAAGAAGTTACCAAAAGCACTTGAACCATAATTCCCGATACTTTCATGGTCACTAAACCGTTTCGTTTCGGGGTGTAGCTAGACTGGTTTGGTGTACAATGAGGAAGTACTATTGGTATCGAAATTAGCTAATTTACGGACCTGAAAATGGCTCAATCATGCAGCGCTTGCTGTCAACGAATTTATCATATATTTGAGCATTTGATTGTGGCCTGTACCGGGTACCGGGTGAAATTATATAGTCCTTTCAATATATTCAACATAATTGATGATATTTTATAAATATTAAGATGCAGTAATCAGCTCGTCTCTCCCCCTCGGACACCACCTTGTCGTGGTGGAGGAAACTGTGGTAATTTGCTACTACATTGAGAACGTCCGAAAACACATGAAGATAGAAGCAAAGGATTGCAGCTCTCCAAGTGATAAGAAGTTACAGACTACGAACATTTGGACAGTGATTAAGTCTACCTGTTAATTTCCACCGTTGCGCCTTTGGGCATGTAGACTGTTTGCTCTTAGTTTATCATGGCGTAGCCGCAATGGAATTCTCGCTCCTCCTTAATGTGCAACCTACCCTAATTCCATATGGCAACACAGAAAGAACGCTAGCACAGAACACTCTCAACTTGATCTTGATGTTGAGAGCTGAGGTCACTGCATTTCCAGATTTCAGCCTAAGCAGTAAAAGTGGATCTATCGTTATTAATGCTATCGTGAATCCCTCCCCGTCCTCCGGACAAGGCAGAATGAAGAACGTCATCGGCAACAAAAAGAAATAATATCCGTGACAGGATACCACCTTGGAAGACTCCGTTTTGGACCTCAAAATCCTCCGAGATTTTACCACCGTGCAACACGTGATATTTTGCACCATCGCTCTGATAACAGCTATTAGTTTCTCCGGAATGCCTATCCTGTGTAGAGCACTCCAGATACACTTCCTGTTCAGGCTAAGGTTCCTCGAAGTAAGTGTGAGCACGTGAAGAGAAGATCTAAACTTCGCGCACTGTTCCAAAATGATCCGTTGAGTGTTGATTAGTTGGTCAATGCAGGAGGATCTGAAGCAGAAACCAAACTGTTCCTAGCCGATCAAGCTTTCGAGATGTTCTTTGATGTGTTCCAGGACAACGGGGACGATCACGCAGATACCACTCCAAGCAGGTCCTCTTCCTCGGTATCCTTTCTCTACTCCCTGAGAAGGGTCTCGGATTCAAGATTTCCGTACGAGTGGAAGCAGCAAATCTGCAGATAAATAACTCTGCAAGGAGATCGTCAAGCCTAGTGGTTTTGCTTCTTGTCTGTGCATTGGTGGTCGAAATTATTTCCCTTCTGCTTGGAGCTGCTTGGAGGAACGATCGGTATCCACATGTTATGGTGACTACCCATTTCATCCACCAAATGAGGAACCTCACCGGATGTGATACGGTTAACATCCATGGGGAAGTGTTGTTTACACCTATTCAGCTGGTCTTCATCGTGGATGAGAAGTCAACTATTGACGTTCTTCACAGGACCATCGACAGTATATGCTTCTGTAATCATTGCGTTCTGCGGCGTCTTCCGCTTTTCTGACCAACGCAAAACAAATTCCTTTTTGTCACGGCGCACACTACGCCGAACTTCCCGGCGTTTCACTCGGTATCAGGGTTCGAGCGCGCAACGCCCCCATCACTCATAGTGGTCAGTTCAGTCTTCAACCCCTTCCATTCATCGATTGGCTTCCACAAGAAAAGAACATATTTGATGACAGCCCAATACGTATCGATATTCTTAGGCGAGTTACTCAGTAGATCAGCCGCTCGACCAACAAGATAACTCTCCCACTGTCAAGCAACAGCTGTGTCATACAAGCGGTCGATGTTGTTATAGCTCCACAACCCTGCGAGAAGTGGCAGACGCAACATGCAAGCGAAGGGAAGCGACTATCAGATTGTAATCTCTTTCGAGGTCGACGTCAGCACTTCTCTCCTAAATCTGCTGCTGATCGCGAAGTAGTCAATCAGATTGCTCAGTTGAAACTTAGCTGACCTTATGACAGGTTCTCAGAGATGGCGGTGAGGAAGACGGGGCGGCAACCCTGTCGGCCAAACCAAAACCAAGTGCCCGAGGAGAACCTCCATAGTGGTGGCACCAGGAGACGCTGTACTCACTTTGGTTTGCCGGCCGTTATGCAGTAGGCGAATGCTCCAAAGGCCTAATCAGGGCGATCAGACCCGAGTCTGCACGGGGACTCATTTGAAGTGGTAATTGGCCACGAAACCTTACCAGGGGTATACTGGTACCATGGGAACCGGGATAGCCCCTGGGCTCTCATACTTCGGGTGAACTCCCGTTGTATGTGAGTACAGCTCGGTTATTTGCGGTAGGCCCCTTAGTGAGAGTTTCATGGGGGCTGTGGTTATGTTCAAGCGAGAGGAGACCTTCGGGGCTCGACGTGGCGTTGCGTTTCAACACGGGTGCCTTACTCCTTAGCTCGGTAGAGATTTAGGTATGTCTTGCATCCACCAGTATGAATGCTAAGCCATGCACTTGGTATAGACTGGTACCATTGTTGCTTGTCTCAGCGGGGGGGTCTGATTGTGGTCACAAAATCAATCCGTGTCATAAGAAGACTGTGAAATTAAGTCGCAAGACAGGTGCTCACGTTAACCCCTCAAGGACTTAACTGACCTTATGGCAAGCTCTGTGGTCAAATAATATGCCATCAGTGACGAGGCGGTAGAAGTTGCAGAAATTCATGAACCTTCCACCATTATCGTTACGATCACCAAGACCGTGCTTCCTCACCACATGTCCGAGCAAGTTGTTGCCAGAGCCCACCTTGGCTTTCAAATCACCCATCACGATCAAAATGTCATGTTGAGGAAGCCTTTCCAGAACTGCGTGCAATTTTTCGTAAAACACATGTTTGTCCACTGTATGTCTTTGCAAGTTTCAGTTGATGCATGTCATCGTACAATTGTGATGCTCCTTAACTTGGACCGGAATCTTTCAGTCAGAAGTCTATCAGAAACTGGCTCCCAGGCCAAGAGAGCACGCCTTATTGTAGCCGTCAGAAGCAACCCCACACCGAATTTACGTCTGCTAGCACTCGGCTTTCTACAGTACAAAAGCATATTGTCATTAGTGTGAGAAGACGAAGAGGAGTGTTCTTCAGAGTCCCACCATGTTACTTCGCTTAGGCCCAGAATGTCCAACTTATATCGTTGGAATTCCCGCTCAACTTGGAAAAAGTGAGCACTCTGAGGACTCTTGCTACCGTTGTTTAGGAGCGTTAACATACCCCAGAAGCCAATCGTAGTCCTTTTTCGATAGCCAAAGACCGTGGCCGTGAGGTCAGTTCCTATCCGAGGCGTTGTTAAGGTTTCGATTACAATAAAGTTTCGAGATTAACAGGTTACTAGTCGACAAATTTCTATCGTTTTTAGTCACCTCTTATGACAAGCAGGGACGACATTGAGTGTATCCTTAAGACCAAACCAATGTAAATCCTTGATCAATTTTGATCTGAATTTTAATTGTACTCATACTCAAATTATCCAGCTCCATTCCGTCCCTGCTTTCAACAGACGAGAAAACAATCCAACGGTACAGATTCCAGATACTACAAATCTGGTTCTTAGTCCTTCAGAAGAGACCACAGTTCCCGAAATTAATGTAATTTTAATCGTTGCTGAAGCTATATTGAACCAAGAAACAGCACCATTTTCAACATCAAGTCACTTACAATCAAGCACGTCTGCTCCTTCGACGCCCAGTCCAGTGAGTTCCACTACTTCAAGTTCAGGCAATTTTGTTCAAACAAATAACAATAAGCAGTTCAAAGTTCGGAGTCTACCGCTGATCCCAGCCAGGGTACTTACAGCATTCTTCCACCAGATAAACCACCAGATAACGCAAATTCAAAAAAGTCCGGGAGTTCATCATAATATAATATAAGGATAAACCGACTTGTGCTGGCGTGGATCCAGGTCCCCCCTGTTTAGGTACCAGCTCAGGATCAACAATATAGATCCAGAATTCCCAGAAAGTGTAACCACGAAAACTCGGCAAAAAAAGACAATGAAGCTCCGCAGCAGCAGCGGGTCACCTTCACTAGCCAGTGGCTTCCCAACGGATCCAATCAACAAGCTGCATCGCAACTCGAATTTGGTAAAGCCAATGCCACCCTAGTAAATGCCTACAGTTCAACTCCTCATTTTGAACCATACCGTTACCACTGATCTACCAGGGCTTCCTTCTTTTCGGGTTCAGATATATGACTAGCATTATTTCCCAAGTGGGGCACATCGCATCAAATATGCGTACGCGTCCTTCCTGCCGATTTGTAGAAAAGTCCTCAAACTCTTTCCAGGTCTTCCCGAGAAGCTTGCACTTCTCTTCAATTGTTCGGCGCGAAACGCTCTTAGGACAACCCACTGGTTGGCCACTCTAGTATAGTGGATGCATGATATCGCCCGCTTTGGTTGCTGCAGTGTGACCTAGCAAACTGCCACTTCCGCCTTCTAATGGACACAATACTGGTATTTGCTCCATCCGACAAAATCCATTAGAGATTGCGTCGAGGTATCCTGCATCAATTATCCTGTGAGGACAGGTGCTAACGACGGCTTGGACCGTTCGAGTAACAATAGTGATTACATACCTTGTGCTGCTCCTATAGAAGCATAAAGAGAACATTTTCTATTAGAAACCTCAACTTGATGTTGGTGCGGAGGTAACTGAATTTGCATATTTTAAACAAAACAACGATGGCCGATTAGGCCGTTGTCAAACATCAAGCTCGATGTCATCATCAGCAGGAAAAATGCCAGCAGCACACCTTCAATTTCCCATTAAGCATTTTAAGGAATCTTGATACAACGGCGCAACCACCGGTATGCGGTCTAGGCCTGCCTTAATAAGGAACTCCAGACAACCCGATTTTGCGCCAGGGTCCACCAATTCGATATCCCTAAAAGCTGCCTGTCATCCTGTCCTACGCTATCGTTTCATCTTAGGCAGGCTCTGCCTCGTCTTCTTTGGTTTCGCGCCGAGGTCCACCAATTCGATATCCCTAAAACCTGTCTGCCATCCTGACCTACGCCATCGCTCCATCTTAGACAGGGTCTGCATCATCTTCTTTTTCTACCATAGAAATTGCCCTTATAAACTTTCCGGGTGGAATCATCCTCATCCATACGGATGAAGTGAACCGCCCACCGTAACCTATTGAGTCGGATTTTATCCACAACCGGACGGTCATGGTATCGCTCATGGATTTCGTCATTGTGTAGGATACGGAATCGTCCATCCTCATGTAGGGGACCAAAAATTCTTTGGAGGATTCTTCTCTCGAACGCGGCCAAGAGTTCCCAATTTTTCTTGCTAAAAACCCAAGTTTCCGAGGAATACATGAGGAGTGGCAAGATCATAGTCTTGTACAGTAAGAGCTTTGACCCTATGGTGAGACGTTTCGAACGGAACAGTTTTTGTAAGCTGAAATAGGCTCTGTTGGCTGACAACAACCGTGCGCGGATTTCATCATCGTAGCTGTTATCGGTTGTGATTCTCGACCCTAGATAGGAGAAATTGTCAATGGTCTCAAAGTTGTATTCTCCTATCCTTATTCTTCCTGTTTGATCAGTGCAGCCCAAGATCTCGCGCCAATCACCGCCTGCTCGATCCGGATGAAGGCAGTTTGTACGTCCCGGGTGGTTCTTCTCATGATGTCGATATTGTCAGCCTAAGCCAGTAGTTGGATGAACTTAAAGAGGATGGTACCCCTTGCTTTTACATCAGCATCACGGATTACTTTCTCGAGGGCCAGGTTAAAGAGGACGGATGATAGGGCATCCCCTTATCTTAGACCGTTGTTGATGTCGAATGGTCTTGAAAGTGATCCTGCTGCTTTCATCTGGCCTCGCACATTGGACAGGGTCAGCCTATTCAGTCTTATCAGTTTCATCGGGATACCGAATTCTCTCTTGGCCGTGGACAGTTTCACCCTGGCTATGCTATCACAGCCGGCTTTGAAGTCGATGAAAAGACGGTGCAGCTGATATCCAAATTCCAACAGTTTTTCCATTGCCGCAGAGAGAAAATCTGATCTGTTACTGATTTGCCTGGAGGAAAGTCTTTTTAGTATGGACCAATGATGTCCTGGGCATATGGGGCTGTCCGACCTAGCAAGATAGCGGAGAATATCTTATAGATGGTACTCAGCAACGTGATGTCTCTATAATTGCTGCACTGTGTTATATCCCCCTTTTTTTGTATGAGACAGATAATACCTCTCGGAGTTCGTGATAAGTCCATTGACAAATGCAACATGCAGCATTCTTCCGTTCCGTTGCTACCTTACATTCATCGCAAAACCAGCCGTTCCGACTCTTTTCGCGGCTGGGTCCAAGTATCTTCGTGGCGGTATTTATGATAACGTTCTTCATGTGATTATGAAGATCATTTGTTGGCGCTTCATCTCGAGGATTTCTGTTGACTGCGGTTATTGCGGCATCCATTTCCCTTGTAGGTATTGCGGAGGGTTGTGCTGTGGATGGCTTCAGTGTTAACTCCCACCAGATTGTCAAAAGGGATTCTGAGCCGTGTTGTTATTCGAGCTAGGAGCATCATGCCAACAAGATAGTAAACCGAGTCTATATGTCCCCCCCCCTGGTCAATTTGGTTCAAACTGGTCCCGCCTGGAGAGGCCCACGTTTGTTTGTGGACCGCTTTCCGCGCAAACCATAATCCGCAGGACGTTATCATTTATATTTTGATGTAAGCTATGGGAGCCGACGTATCGCCTGAATACAGACTCCATCCCTACCTGGCTGTTAAAATCTCGAAGCATGATTTTGATATCATGCTTCTCCGACTCTGCAGTCTCCTCTGTAGGGGCGTGAACGTTAATGAAGCTTATATTTCTACATTTGCCGCAAGGGCAGAGTGGATAGCCGTTCGCTTATGTTTTCAAAGCCGATAACAGCAGGGTTTATTTTCCACTGTCCAACGCATCTCTTGCAACGCTGTTACATCAACCCTATATTGGGACAGGGTATCGGCTAGCTGCTTGGCAGGTCCGACTCTGTACGGGGGGCGGGGGCGCACGTTCCATGAGAAAATGCGCAAATCGTTATTCTGTTGTCGTTGCCGGGTTCGTCATTGTGTTATCCGTCCAGTTCGAGGCTCCGGCTGTGGCTTCGTAACATCAGTTTTCCGTGTAGAATTGTCAGCCCTACCCAACCCCCAACCTGAGGAACCAGTTGGTACAATTTGTCCCGTTTCAAGTTGCGGGAAACTCGCCTTCATCCTTCTCTGCCGTTTTTCGTAAAGAAAGGGCCCCCAGTGGTCATCATGTGGAGGTGAAGATAGGGTTTGGTAGTAGAGTTGTTGGTGTTGGGTCAGCAGGCATTTCCTAGGTGTTATGCTCCATCGAGAAAACCAATCCACGTTTGGCCCTGGGACCTATACTACTCTTTGACTTTGACCTTTGCAGTTCTACTACAGAAAGAAAAAGATGCCTTTTTGTAACCGTTGTTTATTTATGCTTCCTGTTGTCAATAAATTAGAAAGTGACGCGAACTAGCTAAAGAAATAAAAACCAAATTCGATTGCGCAATGCAACTGCTTGTATTTTTTGTATGCAGATAGTTTAAAGCGGCGCTTCAACGCTGATCAGGTTTGAATCGGAATCCCGGTTGAATCCAAAAGACGGCTGTTCACGTGCTCGTTCACTACTTCGAGCAGATTCTGTTTTTCACTAATTTTTCCACAAAGAAAACAACAAAGCCCAATACCACACCAACTGCGTAGATCACCCATACAAAATATAGTTCCTTAAGTTTCAACGGTCGCAGGACGCTTTCGTCCGCTAGTTCCATTCTCACAAAGCCTACTTGCTTCAGTTCGTAAATAGTATCTTTGTGCCACTTTAGGATCAATCCAGTGTCAATAAGGCGAAAGATAGTATCATCGAAAATGTCCTTGAATGGTGAATCCTTTTGAGTTGCGATACTAAGCAATACACCAGGCGTACACATTTTGGTCAAATGGAAAATCTTGGTTGAAGGCCGCTCTTCCAGTTCTTTCAAAAAATCCTTAAATTCTGATGGCGGTAGATACCCAAATTTCGGGTTCATTTGATTTAAATTTGAGTTAACCAAAGTATCGTCTCCAACGAAGCGTTCCAGAACGCTTTTAGGTAAAACTTCAAGTTCTCGAATGAAGTTCAGTTGAAGAAGTGGTGACACAATCTTATATGAAGTCTTGACTAGGTCCTCGGGGGTATCGATTTGTTTAGTTGATACCGATTTAGTATAAAAACTACTCAATCCACTTTGATAAAGGCTCAAAAGTAACATAAACTGAATGGTGGCCAAAAAATTGATAAACATCCTTCTGTGATTTGTTCCCAGCTCGTCTCGAAAGTGTATCTGTAGAGTGAGTATCCGCCAGACCTGGAAAGGAGTGTCGTGACAAATAGAGGCAGGGCTCCTTCCGTAGAGAAGCTCTGTCACTGCGATTACGAAGAAAATAAATATCGCTCCAACGCCAAATAAAATCCAAGCAGACATCTGAAAGGGTAGCATCAAATAATATACTCTTGGAAGTTCCTTTTGATAGGGTATTAGGACACATGGTGTGATAGTAGATAAGGGATATGACGGCGTTATCCCCTCTATCCTCATCATTACTGTCATTGAAATAAAATCGATTTTCCTGTTTTCAAGCAACTCTAAGACGTCACTCATATCCTTTTTAACTTTTTGCTCGACAAACGTTCCATTGTGTTTTTTGATAAATGCGAGGATGGTTTTCATAAATCGTCCTCCGAATTGGATGTTCCCATTCCGATCAACATATTCAATATCACGTGATATTTCGATCGACCGTACGACCCTTACCGCAGTCCCATGAAAATCAGCTAGTTTGGCGGTGAAGACTGATTCAAGCGACCCTATTGAAGTGACTTCCACAAGCCTAACTTCAGGATATGGATTATACGTGAACACACGGTCATCTGCAACCATCAAACTGTAAAGGATTCGTTCTTCCCAAAGCCAGTCACTGAAGTTTTTCAAGTTGATATTAGGGACCATCTCCGGGAGAAAGTAGAAGATTGCTTTTGCGCGCAAGTTGTCCTCCAATGCAGCCTTGATGACTTCAAGGATATTTTCTTTATTAGAATCCGAAATGAAAGCTATAGACAGGACATTCGCGTTAAAGATGCTTTCAGTCTTAGTAATTTGAAAACTATGGTTATATATAAGTCTGGGGATGCACTTCACATGTGATTCCATCCCACATAAACCTTCCGTCAGTTCCCCTCCTGCGGTGTCACTGGTAAAGCACAAAATAGTCCGGAAGTCATAAATTTTGGTTATTTCGTGAATGATTTCTTTGAATCGCACCGCAAAGATCTCGACTCCTCTCAGCGAAGCTATCAAAAGCACTTCGTAGATAATTCTGGATATTTTCATTTTCAGTAAACCGTTTCGCTTTGGAGCGCCGTTGGACTAGTGTATGACCACAAAAAGGAGAATTTGATTACTGTCGATATCAATCACTTCACCAAGCCTTGATATGGCCTAATTGTGCAGCACTTTCGGATCAGAAAAATGGATTTTGATGTAATGAAATAAAGCCTTTAATATTTGGTTGTGATTTGCCTTATGACCCAGTGGATTGATATTGAAATGCCTCCACATGGAAAGTGAAACGTAGTAATGAATTCCCCAAGGGTAATTTATTTCACCGTAGTTCTAATTTCATCAAAAGCATGTGCTAATTGCAAGGTCAACAAATCAACTACTTTCTCTTCCTTCGGGGTTATGCAAAGACCAGAAATTGATAGTACAGAATATATCAATTTAATGGAGCTTACTTAGCCTAATAGATACGCTAGAAATGCCCCAAAGTCCCAAAGGAGAAAAGACCTGGGAATGGCAGTAGAAATCTATGGAACGCTTCCTGGCATTCGACTTCTCCAGGACTGGGAATCCAACCAGGAAGCAGTTTCTCAAAGTGTACTTTCTTGTAAATCTACTATAGAAAGCTAGAGCCACTTCGCCTGATATCATCTCTACAGTACGAGGTCTGATCAAAAAGTTCCAGGACTTTCTCAATAACTCTTTATTACAGATATTTACAATTATTCTAATTTATCCCCTTCAAAATACTCCGCCATGCTATTAACATAGTATGCTGGTCCCAAGCCCAGGTAAAGGAGGAGGGTTTGAGGCAACGTACTCTGTACTATCCTCAGTAAAGCAAAAATAAAATGCTGAGATCAGGGAAAGAGATAAATAGAGTATAGTTGGAGTTATTCTACTATGCTAAATCCTACCTGATCTCTCTTGGTGACAGGCCCCGCGACAGGTCGACCAAGCAAATGCATAGAATGTCGTTATAAACATGATGATCGGATTGAGTCACAAGCCTCGGAGAAATGCTAGGGCGTCCACCTCAGTCGACGCGGCAGGACGGGCCCCGGTCCTGTCGAGAAATGGGCAAGGGTTCTTGACGCATGGACGGCGTCAGGACGTAAGCAAGTTAGTCCGCACACAACGAACAAAACAAATACGTGTCTGCACGCTAAATGTTGGTACCCTAACTGGAAAGACGGAGGAACTCGCAAGAGCCCTTCGGAAAAGGCGCATTGACATCTGCGCTCTGCAAGAAACCCGATGGTCTGGTGCCAAAAGCTGCGACATTGAACGCGAACGCGGTAAAAATGGCTACAAACTTCTCTATTTTGGTAACCCACACACTCAATATGGTGTTGGCATTGCCATCTCAGAGGGTTTCCGTGATGCCATTAAAGAAGTCGAACGATTTGATGATCGGCTGATGAAGCTCACCATTATATCAGCTGATCACACTATTCACTTCTTCACCGCGTATGCACCACAGACAGGTCGACCTGATGCCGAGAAAGATGCCTTCTGGCAACTTCTCGATGAAAAGACTTGTCACGTGCCTGCTGACGATTACATAATCATTGCCGGCGACCTTAATGGTCATGTGGGTGAAAAGGCAGACGGTAACAGGTGCCATGGGGGAAAGGGGTTCGGAGCGCGCAATGAAGGTGGCGAGTGTATAATCGATTTTGCGGACACCTTGTACTTATGAATACATGGTTCATCAAACTATTGTCTCATCTTCCCACATTTTATAGTGGGAACAATAAAACGCAAATCGACTATATTCTCATAAGACGCCAACACTTTACCACTGTCACGGATTGCAAAGTCGTTCCCTATGAGACCATCGCACCTCAACATCGGCCGTTGATTGCCGTCCTGCGAATTAAGCCACCGATAAAACAGCGTGAGGAACGCACTGGCCCGCCGCGCATTAAATGGTGGCGATTTGGTGAGAAGAAAGAAGAAACGGTCTCACTCATACGATTGGCAATCATTACGAATGTGGAAGAATCATGGAACCAAATGAAAGACACGATCCACAAAGTGGCCTCTGCAACCCTCGGGGTCACCAAGCCGGGTAAGCGGTACATCAACCGAGATACTTGGCTTTGGAATGATGATGTTGAAATGAAGGTCCGTGAAAAGAAACGCCTCTACCACAAATTTCTCGACGATAAAACACCTGCTAATTGGCAAATTTATAAGAATGCCAACCGGGAAGCAAAGAAAGCGGTCGCTGTCACCCGAGCAAACCATTTCAAAAATCTTTACGATAAACTGGACACTCGGGATGGCGAGAGAGATCTGTATCGACTTGCTAAAAGCCGTGATGAACGCACACAGGATATCGAACATTTCTGTTGTGTTAATGATAAGAACGGTACTTTGCTTACCAACCGTCGAGCCGCAACGGATAGATGGCGAGAATACTTCGAGCAGATTTCAACTGAAGAATTTGCTCATCCTCCACTTCCACAATCATTGCCGACATTTGGAGCAGTTCCACCAGTCAGCGCAACTGAAGTCGAGGAGGCAATAAAACAAATGAAATCGGGGAAAGCAACAGGACCTGACGACATCACATCTGAGCTCTGGAAAGCGAAGAGCTGGGACCCAACACTGTGGCTCAGTGAATTCTTTAACCGGGTTATTCAGGAAGGAAGAACACCATCTGACTGTATTCGCGAAATCGTTGAAATAACCGTGAATCAAGCCGGATTTGTCAAGAACTGCGGAACTACTGACGCAATTCACGCTGCGCGGTTACTCATGGAGAAACACCGTGAGAAGCATCGCCCTCTTTACATTGCCTTTCTGGATCTAGAGAAAGCGTTTGACCATGTACCACACGAACTCATCTGGTATGCTTTACGACAACACTTCGTGCCAGAAGAACTCGTGCGCTGGGTTCAATTGCTCTACCACGATCCGAAAAGTAAAGTTCGAAGTATGGTGGGTGTATCAAAACCGCTTCGTGTCTCTGTTGGTGTTCATCAAGGAAGTGCCCTCTCACCACTCCTCTTTGTCCTTGTTATGGACACCGTCACACGGGATATCCAACGTCCAGCGCCCTACACACTGCTTTATGCAGATGATGTTTTCCTAGCATCTGATAGCAAAAATGATCTCGAGCAACTTGTTCAAAAATGGAATGATCGCCTCATGCAACACGGTCTCAGATTGAATTTAAACAAAACTGAATTTTTGACGACCGATCCCCATGAAACAGGCACAATCACTGTCAGCGGCAGTGATCTGCCCAGAACTGAGCGATTTAAATACCTCGGGTCAACGCTTTCAGCCAATGGAGAACTGCGTTATGAAATTGCTTCACGCATTAACGCAACCTGGATGAAGTGGCGTTCCACAACTGGTGTCCTTTGTGATCGACGTATCAACGAACGTCTCAAATCTAAAATTTACCGCAATGTCGTCCGTCCAGTCGCTCTCTATGGTTCTGAGTGTTGCCCGACCATAAAAGACAATGAACGGCGTCTTGCGGTAATGGAGACGAAGATGCTACGTTGGACTAGTGGCGTCACACGTTTAGATAACATCCGAAATGAGGATATCCGCGATCGTTATGGGGTTGCACCGATCGTGGAAAAGTTGCGAGAGAGGCGTCTTCGATGGTATGGTCACGCAGTTCGTGCAAACGAGAATTCACTTGCCAAGATTGGTCTGAACATCGAAGTCGATGGTAAACGACCAAAAGGCAGACCTAAGCAACGGTGGCTTGATACGCTGGATGGGGATTTAAAAGCCTCGAGATTGCACCCAGATCAGGCATTCGATAGAGCCAAATGGCGAAGCCAATCACGACGAGCCGACCCCGCTTGTGAACGGGGCAAAGGCTGAAGAAAAAGTAGAAGAAAATACTCCCCTTGGAAGCGAGTATGCTTCTCCCACTGGTGTTTACACTGTTCCATGCATCTGGAAAACTCTGTTTTATGGACGTTGTCCAGTTGTTTCAGCATTTTTTTCTTGATCTCCTCTATCCTCTGAAACCGTTATCCTTCCATCGGGTACTTGAGTTTTTGGAACAACCAGAATTCACACGAAGCCAGGTCAGGCCAGGGGGAATGGCAAAGGGTTGCTGTCGAGTTTTTGGCAAAAAAAACTCACGAATAAGGAGTGCGATGTGACAAGACGGGTGGTGGAAAAACCGGTTGGCTGTTTCCCAAAATTCTGCCCTCTTCCAACGTAATCTTTGGCGTAAAGTTCTCAGGGTTTGAAAGTATCGATAACGATTCATTGTCTCATCTTGTGGAAGGAATTCATCATGGATGACAGCCTTCGAATCGAAGAAAACAGTGAGCATCATTTTAACGGTTGATCTCACCTGGCAACCCTTTTTTGGTCTTGGTGACATCTGACATCGACTGAGACGACTTCATCTTAGTTTCCACGTCGTAGTCATTAACTCAAGACTCATCACATGTAATGGTGGTGTTCAAGTAGTTTTGGACTTAACCAAGGCTTATCATCAAATCCCTGTAGCTCCAAAAGACATTCCAAAGACGGCAAAATGTACACCCTTTGGACTCTTCAAGTTTACCCGGATGACTTTCGGATTGTGCAATGCGGCGCAAACCTTTCAAAGGTTCATCCACTCGGTCTTGCGAAACCTCGACTTCTGTTTCGTATATTTGCATGATGTTTTGGTCGCTTCTTCCTCAGAGTCTGAGCACTTAACCCATCTCGAGTGCATTTTTCAATGTCTCCTTGAGGCCGGTTTAGTCCTAACCGTTGAGAAATGCAAATTCCTCCAGACACAGGTGAGATTCCTCGGCCACTTCATTTCCACTGACGGAATACAGCCCGACTCAGACAAGGTGCAAGCGATTACAAGCTTCCCGCGTCCGAAAACTGTAAAGGATTTGCGGAAGTTCTTGGGCATGCCAAACTTCTATCGTCGTTTCCTGCCCAAGGTCGCCCAACACCAGTCCGTTTTGAACGCGCACTTGTCTGGCCCCAAAACTAAGGGCACACGAGAGATCGTGGGATTTGAAGAGGCTGTCCGCGCGTTTAATAAATCCCGACAGCAACTGGCTGATGCTACACTATCGACATTTCCTCTGCCGTTTTTGTTGATGCCTCTTACAACGCAGTAGGTGCCGCTCTTCACCAAAAGGTGAATCACGTCTGGCAGTCGTTGAGCTTCTTCTCAGGGCAGTTGAACCCCGCTCAACGGAACTACAGTACCTACGATCGTGAACTGCTCGCCGCGTACTTGAGCATCAAATACTTCCGCTTCTCCCTAGAAGGCAGGCCGTTCACAGTGTTCACGGACCATAAGCCTCTCGCATATGCTTTGAAACAAAAGCCCGACAAAGCGTCCCCTCGTCAGCTTCGATATCTGAGCATTATAAGCCAGTTTACGTCAGACATCCAGCACGTGTCCGGCAAGGACAACATAGTTGCTGACGCTTTGTCTCGTGTTTCCGAGGTTAACATCCCCGCCTCACTCGACTTCTCGGCTATTGCCAAGGCGCAGGAGGAGGACGCAGTACTTCAGAGCCTCAAATCCATCCCCAAATACAAATTTCAGGAGTTGCTCATCGGCTCGAACCTCTCTTTCTGCTGCGAAGACTCGGAAAAGGGACCTCGGCCATACATTTCGGCCACCTTTCGCAAGGAAGTGTTCCAAGCGGTTCACGACTTAGCGCATCTAGGCATCAGGACAACAAATCGGTTAGTCTCCGAGAAATACTTCTGGCCCTCCATGAACAAGGATGTCAATTCCTGGGCCCGAGAGTGCATCGCATGCCAAAAGTGTAAAATTACCAGGCATGTAAGGAACGAAGTGGGCTCATTCCCCCGCACTACCAAGCGGTTCCACACAATACACCTCGACATAGTAGGGCCTTTGCGAGACTTGCACGGTTACAAGTTTTGCCTCACAATCATCGACAGGTTTACGCGGTGGCTTGAGGCAATACCTCTGAAAGACATTACGACGCAATTTTGTGCCGAAGCCCTCTGTCGGGAGTGGATACCTCGCTTTGGCGTCCCTGCAGTGGTCATCACTGACCAGGGAATGCAATTTGAGTCCACTCTTTTCTCGGAGTTAAGCAAACTCCTAGGGTTTCAACGCCAGCGGACTACTGCATACCACCCGCAATCCAATGGGATGCTGGAACGTTGGCACCGGACACTGAAAGCCGCCATTATGGCACACGACGATCCGTCCTGGACCCAAGTCTTGCCTCTCGTCCTACTCGGCCTACGTACAACCCGCCGAGAGGAATTTGCTACCAGCCCCGCGGAGCTGGTATACGGAGAGAACCCGAGACTCCCAAGTAATCCGGTCTTCGACAAGAGATCGGGTCTCACAGAGTCGGGGTGGGTGCGTCTGCTAAGAGATAATCTCCGACGCATCAAGACCACTCCTCCCACCCAACACTCGTCCGCACCTGTCTGTGCGCCCAAGGAACTGGACACGTGTACGCACGTCCTGGTCAGGACGGATGCCGTCCGGAAGCCGCTTCAGCCTTTTTTTGAAGGTCCGTCCCGCGTTCTCGAGCGGGGAGAACATTTCTTCCAGCACAAGATCGGTGGACACAAAAAGGCGGTCTCCCTGTCCAGGCTTAAGCCCGTGTGCACCCCTAAACAACGGCACGTTCGCTTCAAGGGCTGATGGGGAACACAGATCCGGATTCGGTCGCTGAAACCCCTCGGTTTCATTTAGGGGCGGAGTGATATGGCGCGGCAGGATTCGCGGCATTCGAAATTTATTTTGAATGTCGCGAATACCAGCGGACGGATGATGCCGCCGGCACTCTCCACTCAGTTTAAACCTCGCCACAGGAGTGGAGAGCAGAGTGCCATGAAAGGACGGCAGAATGTCATTTTAAAAAAATAATAGCTGCACTTCGACTTCGACTGACAACGACCTGGAAAAAAAAGGAATCGACATCTGCACTCCGCTTACATTTTGAGATATAAAAAGTTTTTATGAATTGTGTTAGTTTATGAAATTAATTTCGTTTTTTAAATAAAATTAAGTTTAACAGTATATAATTCACTAAATACTAAAGTTAGCATTGGCATTTCCAAAAGCTCCTGACAAACCTCCAAAACCATTAGTGAGTGGTGGTAGCCACACCCTGTACAAGGTGACACTACTATGAACAAAACACTACGGATCTAGACTGAGGAGTCGGAAAACACCTCCCCCAATCCAAGGTGGCATGCGAACCGTGCCCATTGGATAGTTTGCAGTTGGGGTTCCCTTACTGCATTCAAATGGAGCCTCACTGCTACTTGCTCGCCTTAGTGAGTAAGTTAGACCTTACCGTGCTACGAGGGGCTATGGCACGGCGGGCCTCCTAACCCCCATACTCCTGGGAATCAAATGAGTACCCATAATAAAATAAGAAAAACTACAGCTAATAAAGCGGGATCCCGTCCCGCACACAAACTGGTTAGCCAGGCGGAGGCACATCTTCGAAATACTGAGAGCCAGGTGTCTACTCCCAAGAAGGAAGAAGTTGGGACGTCAAGAAGGTGATCCAAGATCAACATTGCTATACTGGGAGGATAACAACCAACAAACACCACTGCTCAAAAAGCAGGAACATGCAAAAGCAAGTCTGATATGAATATATCAGACGTCAGGAAGGAGACAGGTCTCAGTGGCGCAGGTGCTAAATGGTATCTGCGCTACCTGAAGGAAGGGCTGAAACCTCAAGAGGCCCTTAAGAAGGCTCAAGATAGACCTAAGCCATCTCTATGGGAGCCAAGGAAGCGGACACAGCAGGGATTAGCTCGCATGAAGGGAATGCTCGCAAAAAATCCAACCCTGAACCCAAGCGGGGAGAAAACCCGGGCAGGTCAAGGGTAAAGGCAGGAATCAGGCAGCCCGCCATTAACTATGCTAGTGCGATCAAGGGCATTCGGCTGGCCATACTGCCAAAAATGTTTCCCGAGCAAATACTAACTCGTGAGGAGCAGGAAACCATCAAAGACCTCGTCGTCAGCCAGATGTGCAAGGGATGGACTGCGAAACTTGTGTTCACCGGGATACGCTTTCGAACAGATCTTATACTGGTGGACTGCGCGACGGAAAACAATGCAGAGTGTCCTAGGACCATAGTTCCAAAGTTACCAGGCTGTGAAAGAGCAGAACTGCCTACATGTGGGATGATATACCAGGAGCACACATGTTGACAGTTTTTCTCCCAAAACCGGCGACAATAGAGAAGGAAGACCTCATGGAACTCCTAATCGCTCAGCACGAGGATTTCCATATGCGATGATGAAGAGTCTTCAGAACCAAAGTGGAGGCCAAGGGAAAACTCCTCACGGTAGGAGTAGATGGCTGATCCCTGGAGGCAATTAAACGTCGAAGTTGCCATATCAAATATCGGTTTGGCAAAATACCTGTGTATGTGCACAAGGAAAAGCCGAGGAAAGACACCCGGAGGAGACACCGGGTGAAAAGCATACCGAAGTCCCCGAAGAAGTCTCAAAAGCCATAGAGGCGGAAAGGACTGGATCAACCAGGGAAGTAGGCCTGCTGCCCAATGAAGAACAGAAGTTGGAAGACTTAGACCTAGAACTCCTAGGGCTCAGGGTGGACATCACCGCGCAGCAAGACGCCATGTCAGAGGAGGAGGGCGATACTCCGACAATGGAGAAGAGCTCCAAACAATAACCGAGTCAATGGTCAGCATTAAGATAGCCAAGATAAACGTCCACCATGCGAGATCTGCATCTGCAGTAATTACAAGATCAAGTTCCAAGGAAAACATTGGAATAGTGCTGGCTCAAGAGCCCTGGGTGTACCGGGGCAGATTCGCGGTCTGCAAGGAGGAGACATGCAGGTAATTTGGGACTCCTCTTGCGAAAAACCAAGAGGTTGCATAATTCTTAAAAGTAATTTAAAATATATATATCTGTCAGAGTTCCTGACCGGGGACCTTGTGGCTATCCAAGTCTCATTTGAAGCCGGGAGGAGCACTCGAGAGGCAGTAGTGGCATTGGGATACTTCCCAGGAGGCGACATCCGGGTTCCACCGGAACAAGTCGCTTAACTGGTGTTCCCACTTTTCCTTGACCAACGCCCATTACGAAGCCTGGGAAATCAGCGACACCAATCGAAGAGATGAGTACTTTCTTAAATTTATTCTTAGTAATAAGTTAGAAATATATATCGTAGGGAACACTCCAACATTTGTGACCAGCACTAGACAGGAGGTACTAGGCATAACTCTAGAAAATACTCTAATGAACGGGCTGGTCAGGAGTTGGAGACTATGTCTGATCATAGAATAATCAGATTCGACATTGAGGGTAACTCCGAAATAAAAAAAAAATAAAAAAAAGGAATCCCAGGAGAATGGATTCGGAATCCTATGTAACGCTCCTGAGCAACAGCACGGCCCATCTTCACGAGGGCGGCGATGAGAGTTGAGTCATCAAGGGATGTACCATAGTGGAACATGAACTTGGCTGGAATGAGAACAGTGGTACGACAATTCTTTAACCGGGTAAAACAAACCGGGGACTGACAGAGATACAAAAATGCACTGACTGCGTATAGCAACGTGATCAACTGGTCCTCCAGGTTGGGGGTTGGGTAGGGCTGACAACCCTGCACGGAAAACAACTTGTTACGAAGCCACAACAGGAGCCTCGGACAGGATGGATTTTATAACGACGAAACCGGCAATGACAACGGATTAACGATTTGCGCATTTTCTCATGGAACGTGTGCTCCCTGTACAGACCAAATGCTGCTGAGCAGCTAGTCGATACCCTGTCCCAATATAAGGCCCATGTAACAGCGTTGTAAGAGATGGAGATGGACCGGTTCCGTGGAGAAGAGCCGATAAACCATACATTATAGTGGCCATCCAGTAAACCATGCGCTCGGAGTAGGTTTCTTAGTCAACCAAAAAATGAAACCTGCTGTTATTGGCTTTGAAAATATTATATAAGCGAAAGGCTATGCACTCTGCGTTTGCGAGGCAAGTTTAGAACTATAAGCCTCATTAACGTTCACGCCCCACAGAGGAGACTGCAGAGTCGAAGAAGGATACATTGTATGAGGCAGTGGAGCGGACCCTCGAAGCCTCTCCAAAGTATTATACCAAAATCATACTTGGAGATTTCAACAGTCAAGTAGGGACGGAGCCCGTATTCAGGCGATAGGTCGGCTCCTGTAGCTTACATAGGGATACCAATGATAACGGGCTGCGGATTATTCAGTTAGCAGTATCGCACGAAATGGTTGTTGGAAGTACCTGGTTTGTGCGGAAAGCGGTTCACAAACAAACGTAGGGCTCTGCAGACGGGACCACTTTTAACCAAATTGATCAAGTGCTGATTGAACGCCGCCACGTTTCAGCCTTGATGAATGTCAGAACATATAGGGGGGCCAATATAGACTCGGACCACTATCTCGTTGGCATGGTGCTCCGAGCTCGAAATACGACACCACCTACAATCCCCTTTGACAATCAGGTGAGAGTGAATACCGAAGCCATTCACAACACAGCCTTCCGCAACACCTGTAAGGGCGGAATGGATGCCGATATAACCGTAGCTAGCAGATGTCCTGGAGATGAAGCATCAACAAATGATCTTCACAATCACCTGAAGAACGTTATCATTGATACGGCCACAAACATACTTGGCCCCAGCCGCAAGAAAAGTCGGAACGGTTGGTTCTGACGATGAATGTAAGCTAGCAACGGAACGGAAGAATGCTGCATACCGAGTAATGTTGCATTCTCAAAGGACACGGGCACGCCCGGAAAGATATCACGAAGTCCGGCGAGCGGAGAAGCGACTTCACAGGCGGAAAAAAGAACCCTGGGAGAACCAACAAGTCTGTGAACTTGAAAATTACAGGGAGAAACCGCACCAGGCGCGGAAGTTTTACCAACAAGTCAGTAGGATAAAGCCTTGTACACCTCGATGCTCATCCTGCCGAGACAAAGAGGGAAATCTGATTTCCGACAGAATGGGCATATTGGAGCGATGGGTTGAGTACTTTGATGAACTACTGAACAACCAAAATATCGGCGAGTTGGAGGTCCCGTAAACTAAAGGCGACGGACGAATGCTACCACCACCAAGCATAGAAGAAACAGTCCGTGCAATTCATCGGCTAAAAAATCATAAGTCGCCAGGAGCCGATGGAATGACAACCGAATTGATTAAATATGGAGGCGACCAAATACACCAAGTGGTTCATCAACTTGTGCTCAAGGTATGGGACAGCGAATCAATGCCTGACGACTGGCAAAGAGGCATTATCTATCTCATACATAAAAAGGGGGATATCACGCAGTGCAGCAATTAAAGAGGTATTACGTTGCTGAGTATCATCGATAAGATATTCTCCTCTATCTGTCGGATAGCCCCATACGCCCAGAACATCATTGGCCCATATCAAGGAGGCTTCACTCCAGGCAAATCAGCAACAGATCAGATTTTCTCCGTGCGGCAAGCGATGGAAAAACTGTTGGAATATGGACTTCAGTTGTACCATCTTTCATCGACTTTAAAGCCGCCTATGATAGCATAGCCAGGGTAAAACTGTACACGTCCATGAGAGAAGTCGGTATCCCGACGAAGTTGATAAGACTGACTAGGCTGACCCTGATCAATGTGCGGGGCCAGATAAAAGCAACAGAATCACTCTCGAGACCATTCAACATCAACAACGGTCTAAGACAAGGGGATGCCCTATCATCCGTCCTCTACAACCTGGCCCTAGAGAAAGTGATTCACGATGCCGATGTAAATGCGACAGGCACCATCCTCTTCAAGTCCGCCCAACTACTGGCCTAAGCTGATGATGTCGACATCATGGGAAGAACGACCCGAGATGTACAGTCTACCTTCTTCCAGATCGAGCAGGCGGCGCAATATCTTGAGCTGCAAATTAATCAAGGTAAGATGAAGTATATGGTGGCAACGTGAGCGCCAAAACCAAAAGAACAAACAACATCGAATGGCACTGGTCAAACGAAAACAAAGAAGATAGGAGACTACAACTTTGAGACCGTTGAAAATTTCTCCTATCTAGGGTCGAAAACCACAACCGATAACAAGGGGTTGACCATAGGGTCAAAGCTCTTACTGTATAAGACAATGATCTTCCTCGTCCTCATGTATTCCTTGGAGACTTGGGTGCTTAGCAAGAAGAATTGCGAACTTTTGACCGCGTTCCAGAGAAGAATCCTCCGAAGAATTTTTGACTCCCTACATGAGGATGGACGATTCCGTAGCCTACATACGACGAAATCTATGAGCGATACCACGACTGTCCGATTGTGGATAAAATCCGGCACAACAGGTTGCGGTGGGCAGATCACTTAATCCGTATGGATGAGGATGATCCAGCCCGGAAAGTATATAAGGGCGATATCTATGATAGAAAAAGAAGACGGGGGAGGCCCTGTCTGAGATGGAGCAATGGCGTATGTCAGAACGGCAGACAGGTTTTAGGGATATCGAATTGGTGAACCGGGGTGTCTGGAGTTCCTTACTAAGGCAGGTCTAGACCGGCTACCGGTTTTTGCGCGGTTGATGATGATTACAATCTTTCAGAGATGATCGCAGAATAATGCAGAAGATTCGGATAATAATTGTTTCGTTTCCGACATTAAAAGAAAAGATGTCTATTTGTAACCGTCATTTATTTGTGCTTCCTGCCATCAGTGAATTGAACAGCGGTTGGTGAAAAAAAAGCTAGTTAGATTGCTCAACGTAACTAGTTCAATTTTTTGTATATAATTTGTGTGGTGCGCCAAAAACTGATGACTTAAAACGGGGCTTCAACGGACCTCAAGGTTGAACCAAACTCCCGGCTGAACGTCCACCAAACTTTCCAGTATGCTGACATTTATGGCAGCAGATTTTGCCTTTCACTAATTTTTCCACAAAGAAAACAACAACGCCCAATACAACACCAACTGCGTAGATCACCCATACAAAATATAGTTCCTTAAGTTTCAACGGTCGCAGGACGCTTTCGCCCGCTATCTCCATTCTCAGAAAGCCTACTTGCTTCAGTTCGTAAATAGTATCTTTGTGCCACTTTAGCATGAACCCAGTGTCAATAAGGCGAAAGATAGTATCATCGAAAATGTCCTTGAATGGTGAATCCTTTTGAGTTGCGATACTCAGCAACATACCAGGCGTGCAGATTTTGGTCAGATGGAAAATCTTGGTTGAAGGCCGCTCTTCCAATTCTTTCAAAAAATCCTTAAATTCAGATGGTGGTAGATACCCAAATTTAGGGTTCATTTGTTTTAAATTTGCATTTACCAAAGTGTCGTCTCCAATGAAGCGTTCCAGAACGCTCTTAGGTAATAATTGAAGCTCTCGAAGGAACTTCAGTGGGACAGGTGGTGACACAATCTTATATGAAGTCTTGACTAGGTCCTCGGGGGTATCGATTTGTCTAGTTGATATCGATTTAGTATAAAAACTACTCAATCCACTTTGATAAAGGCTCAAAAGTAACATAAACTGAATGGTGGCCAAAAAATTGATAAACATCCTTCTGTGATTTGTTCCCAGCTCGTCTCGAAAGTGTATCTGTAGAGTGAGTATCCGCCAGACCTGGAAAGGAACTTCCTGGCAAATAGAGGCAGGGCTTCTTCCGTAGAGAAGCTCGGTTGCTGCGATTACGAAAAGAATAAATATGACTCCAATGCCAACTAAAATCCAAGCAGACATCTGAAAGGGTAGCATCAGATAAAATACCCTTGGAAGTTCCTTCTGATAAGGTACCAGAACACATGGTGTGATAGTGGATATGGGATATGATGGCGTTAACCCCTTCATCATTACTGTCATTGAAATAAAATCGATTTTCCTGTTTTTAAACAACTCTTCGACGTCACTCATATCCTCTTTCGCTTTTTGCTCGACAAACGTTCCATTGTGTTTTTTGATAAATGCGAGGATGGTTTTCATAAAGCGCCCTCCAAATTGGATGTTCCCATCCCGATCAACATATTCAATATGTCGTGATAGTTCGATCGATCGTACGACTCTTATCGCAGTTCCATGAAAATTAGCTAGTTTGGCGGTGAACACTGATTCAAGCGACCCTATTGAAGTAACTTCCACAAGCCTAACTTCAGGATATGGATTATACGTGAACACACGGTCATCTGCAACCATCAAACTGTAAAGGATTCTTTCTTCCCACAGCCAGTCACTGAAGTTTTTCAAGTTGATATTAGGGATCACCTCCGGGAGAAAGTAGAAGATTACTTTTGCAAGCAAGTTGCCCTCCAATGTAGCCTTGAAGGCTTCAAGGATATTTTCTTTATTAGAATCCGAAATGAAAGCTATAGACAGGACATTCGCGTTGAAGATGCTTTTAGTCTTGACATGTTGAAATCTATTGTTATAGATAAGTTTGGGGATGGTCTTCATATGTGATTCCATCTCGCATAAACCTTCCGTCAGCTCCTCTCCTGCGGTGTCACTGGTAAAGCACAAAATAGTCTGGAAGTCTTAAATTTTGGTTATTTCTTGAACGATTTCTTTGAATCGCACCGCAAAAATTTCGACTCCTCTCAGAGAAGCTATCAAAAGCACTTCGAAGATAATTCTGGGTATTTTCATTTTCCGTAAACCGTTTCGTTTGGAGCGCCGTTTTACTAGTGTATGACTTGGAAAAAGGGAATTTGATTACTGTCGATATCAACCACTTCACCAAGCCTTGATATGGCCTAATTGTGCACCACTTTCGAATAGGAAAAATGGATTTTGATATAATGAAATAAAGCCTTTGTTGGTTGTGATTTTCCTTATGACCCGGTGGATTGATATTGAAATGCCTCCACATGGAAATTGAAACGTAGTAAAGAATTCCCCAAGGGTAATTTATTTCACCGTAGTTCTAATTTCATCAAAAGCATGTGCTAATTGCAAGGTCTAAGAATCAACTACTTTCTCGTAAGTATATCCTTCGGGATTATGCAAAGACCAGTAATTGGTAGAACAGAATATATCAATTTAATGGAGCTTAATCATCATCATCAACGGCGCAACAACCGGTATACGGTCTACGCCTGCCTTAGTAAGGAACTGCAGGCATCCCTGTATTACGTCGAAGTCCACCAACTCAATATCCCTAAAAGCTATCTGGCGTCCTGAACTACGTCATCGCTCCATCTAAGGCAGGGTCTGCTCCGTCTTCTTTTTATACCGTAGATATTGCCCTTATATACTTTCCGAGCTGGATCATCCTCATCCATACGGATTAAGTGAACCGCCCCCTGTAACCTATTGAGCCGGATTTTATCCACAAAATGACGGAATCGTCCATCCTTATGTAGGGGGCCAAAAATTCATCGGAGGATTCTTCTCTCGAACGCGGCCAATAGTTCGCAATTCACCCAAGTCTCCAAGGAACACATGAGGACTGGCAAGATCATTGTCTTGTACAGTAAGAGCGTTGACCCTATGGTGAGACGTTTCGAGCGGAACAGTTTTTGTAGGATCAAATAGGTTCTGTTGGCTGCCAACAACCGTGCGCGGATTTCATCGTCCTAGCTGTTATCGGTTGTGATTTTCAACCCTAGATAGGAGAAATTTTCAATGGTCCCAAAGTTGCAGTCTCCTATCTTCATTCTTCCCGTTTGACCAGTGCGGCTTGATGTTGTTGGTTGGTTGTTTTTCGTTGCTGACGTTGCTACCATGTACTTCGTCCAGCCTTCATTAATGTGCAGCCCAAAATCTCACGTCGCCTGCTCGATCTAAGTGAAGGCAGTTTGTATGTCTCGGGTCATTTTTCCCATGATGTCGATATCGTCAGCAGAGCCCAGTAGTTGAGTGGACTTAAAGAGGATCGTACTCCTCAAAGGAGCTTAGTTAGCCTAATAGATACGCTAGAAATGACCCAAAGTCCCAAAAGGGAAAAAGGACTTTGGAATCGCAGTAGAAATTTGTGGAACGCTTGCTGGTATTCAAGTTCTCCTAGACTGGGAATTCGACCAGGAATTGGTTTCTCAAAGCTCGAAACCCAGAAGCTCAGCGCATTAAGTATGAAATATATACGGTTTGTTGAAATGCGCTTCAATTCCCCCATGATTTCCTAAGACGCTAGCACTCCTTCTCTACCGTTCTGCGCCAAGTGCCTTTGAGGCGACACGCTCATCAGCCGCCTAGGTAGACGACTTAAAAGACGACCTTCCCATTGCCACTTCCTTCTTCTTTCTAGTCAGTCTGCGTGTGGCAGACCTGTGCGCGGACTAAGTTGTTCGTTTGAAATAGTATCAGGCCAGCTTACCCCGATGATACGTCGCAGACCAGTGTTCATGAAGGCCTCGAGCGCTCGGGTGACAGTAGGAGTTATTTGCAATGTGCTACTCCCATATAGCAACGCAGAGAGACCAATGTACGTAAGTTGCCAGATCTCACCACAGGCGCGCCCTTCGTGCGGATAAGGGAATGCTCAGCGGATGCGTAGGAATATGCACTTGTACGCATTTGGAAGTGTGCGTCCATCATCATTTGCCTTATGCGGAGGAAAAATAATTGAGTTATTCGAATTTATAAAGGACAAACAAAATGTGCACCGGGCCATTAAAAACATGGTCAGAGCCTTTCGTGTACTGTACATTACTGTCAAAGACAAAAAAATACCTCGCAGAAAGGAAGCGCCCCACAGGTAACACAAGCGACGCCCCTTCAGAATCTAAAGGGCGACAAGTTTGGGAAGAGGAGTACGGAGGGTGCGAACGATTCTTTCGAGCCCCCATAGGACGCGAAAAGGTGAAAAGGTCTCTCACCGGCAAAGGCGAAAGCAACTAAAGTGACCAAAATTGTAGAAACAGCGGCGCTGGCTTCAATCAACCCAAGGGAGGTAAAGCCCCAAAAAGGTAGCAAGGAAGCACAGCGGAAAAAAAAGTGCGGCACGTAAAAGGGTGTCACCGGCCGAATTGATAATCATATCCAAGATAGGTGATATACCATATGCGATATCCTCAAGAAGGTCCAATTTGATCCTGAGCTGATGGACCTTGAAGCTAGCGTCAGCCAAATCAAACACTCCCAAAAAGGAGATTTGATTCTGGAGCTGAAGAAGTCTCCGGACAAAACTGCTGAAAATTTCCTCGGCAAAGTGGAAAAGTCCGTAGAATAAAAGATGCAAATATCGGCCAGAAATTGTGATACAATATAAAAATAATGATGAAATCACGACCAAGGAGGATATCCGCAAACCTTAGAAAAACAATTCGGACCACTCTGTTTGCAAGATTCCGCAATCAAAGGGTTTAGGACCGCATACGGAGGCCGACAAGGACGACGGCGATGGGGTGATGTGAGCCTAGCTCTGCCAAGGTGGCAGTTGGGGCGTATATCAGAAGATAGCCCCTTCGGGACCCTGACCGGGTAGTGTGCATTGAACCGGTATTAGTAGACCGCGTTGCCCCGCGCAGTGCTGATCCGTCCGTGAGAGATGATTGTGAAAGTGGAGAGTGAGCTGGCTGCGTTTATTTGCAGCACGAAAATGCGCCGCTAGCTCCAGCGCCCAGGAAGGGACATCTGAAGGAGACTTTACTCAAGTACTCTCCAGGACTCAGGAGAAGAAGGCGAAGGGTAACAAGAGGCAACACGTCGCGACATCAGAAAAACCTCTGTCTAAAATTAAGGCGGACACGAAGGCTTGATGCTTTGGAGGACGCTATCTTAGGCATAGATGGGCGGATCTTGGTCAGGGGTGATTTCAATGCCAGGGCACTTGAAAGGGACATGCCTCACACAAACTCCAAATGGAAACGAATTCTGGAAACGGCGGTGAGAACATGACCCACTGCCACTAGTGGGATTTTAACCGCGACCTTCCGTATGAGAGCCTTGTGCTCTAATCACTCAGATATCCGGACACCAATCACTGATGTCATCAAATTGGTTACTGGCTCGGCGAGAACTCGATTCACGTAAGATACCCATACCAAGATGCCTATACAGTTGGAAATCAGATTTCCATCTTTGTTTCCGCATGATGGGTATCTTCATCCTGCTGACTTGTTGATACTTTTCAAATTCACAGACTTGTTGGTTCTCCAAGGCTTCCTTTTTCTGTCAGTGAAGTACCTTCTCCACTCGGCGAAGTTTATAATAGGTTCTGAGCGTGTCCGCGTTCTTCAAGGCTACAGCATTGCCCGATAACAGCATTCTTTCGTTCCATTGATAAGTTACATTCATCGTCAAAGCAATTGTTCCGACATTTTGGGGCTGGGGCCAAGAATGTTTGTGACCGTATCAATGTTGGCGCTCTCTAGGCGGTTTTGCCACGTCTTTATCTGCGGGACCTCAGTTGATCATAACTATTGCAACATCTATTTCCCCCTTAAAGCTGTTGCGAAGGTCTTTGTTGGGGCTTCAGTGTTCACTCTCACTTGGATGACAGACTGGATATGTGTGGGATATGTGTGTCTATGTATGAGGCGGGGAAGAAGTAAAGCCTTGGGGCACTTGGATCCCTCCTGTTTTTTAGAAAGGCCTTTAAGTCTATGTCCTTTAGCGATTTCAGTAGCTATGGGACATTAATATTATATGAGCTTCAAGACACTAGAGGCAAAAAGGGACTCTTGACACTTGGGGAGTACTTACCCTTTAAGCATTCATCTGTTGCTTTTTGGGCTTTTTCCGCGGACAAATGAAGTGGAACGGGTCTTCTGGTTGCTTCTCCTCGACGACCTCAAGACGGATTTTTTTTTGTTTCGAGTCTCTGCTTTGGTTCACTTGCGAGCTCCTCCGGATGATGAAGATGCTTCTTGACAAGGCTCGGGCAGTGGCGGGAAGGCACCTAGTACTTTTGTTGAAGTTCATTGCATAGATTTCACGTTCTTAAGTTCGCTGATTATTTTCGTCAGCAGCTTTATTTGAGTAAGCTGATTCTCATTTTGCCCCAGCGCATCTTCCTACGTAAATCGCAAATCCGGTCTCACGCCATCCTCGGAAACGTCGTTAATACGCTAAGCCCTTTGCGGCGCTTACGAATTGCTAAAATATATTTTCAAAAAGCGTTTTGCTAGTTTATAAAAGAAAATTTATTTGAAAAATTGGTTGACCTAGAATGTCTAGAGGTTTATTGCCGAGTCACGACGTCCAGCAACAGTGGACTCCACTGGATAGCGAGCTTGAGGTGCTTGGGAGTTTCCCTATAGGCATGCTCGGTTTGCCCTTGATCGATCCTACCTATTGCCCTCGTCGCCATTCGTCTGTTCTGTGGCAAATTGGCCGAAGTCTGGCAGGTTCACCATTCCACCAATAATTGGATTTGCTAGTGGGGAATGAGCATCTCCTAGGCATCGATGCGTCACATGCTTTAGAGTTGCTTTGTGACATGGAGAGCTCTATCCGTGGAGGCTCATGCTTTGCTAGGCAAATCTATCCACACCCCCATGTATGTTTGCTCATCCATCGCTTTTGCAGAAAATCCTGGTGTTTGTTTGGATTTCGGCTTCCGGGGTGGGAAGGCTTTGCTGCCCTGTGGCTCTGTCCTTAGTTCAAAGGTGATTGCCAGGTGCTCGCTGTACGTGAAGTCCTCGCTTAATTGCCAGGACATGTCACGTGCTAACTCAGGGCTGACAAAAGTCAGATCTACAATTGAACCAACCGATAAGCGCCTTCGTTGACCAGAACTACATTCAACTGGGCGAATGCTTCTAATAAGTACCGCACCCTTGCATTAGCCTCTTTGCTGCCCCACTCGATAGCCCACGCATTGAAGTCACCGGCTATCACCTTTGGACCTCGTCCCCTTGCGTCGTGAACAAGATCGTCTAACGGTTCTTCAAACTTAGGCAGTATTAGGCTCGATGGGGCGTAACAGCTATATACGAATATACCGCTTATTTTTGCCCACACAAAGCCACTAGCCGCCTGACACATGCTATATTGTATTGCTTGACGACCGCAGGACCATATCGCCGTTCCACATGTGACCCATACACCACCGTAAAGATTTCTGTACGGTTCACTAATGATAACAATTTCTATCGCGGATTCGTAAGTGGTCTGCGCAAGCAAATCTTGTGCGACCCTGCAGTGATTGAGGTTTTTTCGTATTAACCTCATTTTTCCCTTCCGGCAATATGCCGGTTATCCCGTCCCTCCTTTGCTTCGCACAAAATGTATTTGGGGTCTCTATTGCACTCCTCGGCAATATATCCTTTCTCCCCACACCTTCGACATCGATCGGACCGATCAAGGCCGCTAGTTGATGCCTTGGCGAAGTATCCAAACATTAGGCATTTGAAGCACCTCTTTAAAAAGATGTTTTTCCTTAGTCGGCAAACAACCCATCCAATCCGAAACTTCCCCACGGCCAACAACTTCTGCGCTGACTCCACTGACAGTCGCATTGTGTGTGAGCTTTTCTTAGGCTCATGATAGATTTGCTCACCAACTTGAATTGTTGCTGTGCAGTGCAGATCTCTTCTCTGGATGTTACTTCATCGAGATCACTGTATATAGATTTCATATTTTTGGAAACGAACCGCGACATTCTCCCCAAGCGAGTTTATAACTTGGTTACGAAAGCTGTCAGTTTTTCCCACGCTAGATTTTTTCAGCAACACATGAGATCCCCTTTCTGGGGGTCCTCCGGATTTTGCTGACATTTCCGCCTAGGTCTTTTAAGTCGAGGTCAGATTTCACTTTCTTCAGTATCTCCGCATATGTTAAATGTCCTCTGCTGGAGATTACAATTGCCTCCACGCGAACTCGCACCTTTACTTTCTTATTTTTTTTTGTTCACGAGCTTAGCCCAACCATCGTTCTTAATTTTCTTCAATTTCGCTTCGCTAGCTGGCATTCCTACTTTAGGCACTTTGGGCCTTTCTGAACTTTTAGTTCCGTTTGTGGGACTGAACGAGACCCTTTTTTCCTTTTTGGGGCCTGTTGATTCCTCAAAGCTTCCCCCTCTTTGCCTCGCACTCGCTTACTTGGTCGAAGGTCGATGACCTCGTGCTTTGGTGTCACTTGGGTTGCCTGTGACCCTGTTGGGGTTGGGATGTCCGGCTTTTCCTTAGAATTTCTTTCTTCTTCCTGCGACCTATTGTAAAGCACCCTGATGGCTCTGACCATGTTCTTAATGGCTTGGTGCGCGTTGTGCTCACACCTTAATGAATTCGGACAGCTCAACTATTTTAGTTCCAAGCTGCCTAAAAGGTAGTTCTTCTGGATCAGGATTCTGTTATCGGTGAACCTTGGTCAGATTACTCCTTTTAGTGGCTCCTTCAACTTTTTCAATTGCTAAACTCCCATGAGCTTTTTCTTTTGCCGGCTTTGATATTGGAGGAGATCGTAAAATTGATGAGCTCCTCCTGAATGGATCTATTTGCTGCTGCTGGAGTACCTCTTGACCAGATCCGATGGGCGTCGAAATCGCGTTTTTTGGTCAGCTATCTCCTTTTGGCCCATCATTCTTTGGCTTTGCAATTGGTGTTCTGAGCAGAGTTGTGCTTCGTTTGAACACCTTCTTCTCCAAATCTGAAACACTTGTAGCATTAGATGTCACGGTGCCCAAGTTGTCCACCACCGGGGCACTTCGGTCGAGGGATGCCGACGGCCGGAAGCCCGCTTGCTCACTTCCAAAAGCCACCGGTACTGAGGTTCCGAGCCCCTGCACCGTAACTTTACTCCTTCTGAATTCGTCTATTTTGGTCCACGCACCAGTGATGAGCAAACACTAGCTCATGCGCAGTCAGAAAATAAAAGTGCATGGACACACCACGCCAGATGGGATCGCACCTGATAAGAGATCTGGCAACTCCTCACAGAACTGCCTGTCTGTCCGTCACACGCATTTTTCTAGGAGACCGTTGTAGCGACTGACACAAAATTTGGTAGGAAGGTGGGAACTGTGAACGTTCATGCATATAGTAAGTTACATCCTTTTACGTCGAATTTAAGGGGGGGGGGGGGGGGGAAGTCCCCATACATACAAAAGGGGGTTGTACATTTTTGTCATCAAATATAGTCATGTGAGGTATCAAATTAAAGGTCTCGGTTAGTACTTTTCTATGCCGGTCTTATTTTTGACATTTGTTTGAAAGGTGGGAGTACGGGGGGTTGAAACTGATCATTTTTTTTTTAACGAACCCATTCTCAAAAACTACCCAACCGAAAAATCTGAAAAGAAAAATCCGGGGGCTGCAACTATATGGTGCCTAGCCTCTGAAAAACCTTCCATACCGACATCCCATCAAACAAAGTTAATAATAGTATATTACTATATTTGTTAGTAATTGGCTGCAAAATCTTCATGAAGTTCATCCTAGCATCCTAACAATATGCTCTATATTTGCAGCATGGTAGAGAATAACATAGAGCATGATCCTACCAAGTTTGGTGGAAATCGCACTATTACTAACAAGGAAGGAAGTACGCAAAACCTTTTATACCTGAAGCCTCCAGCTTCCGGTTTTCCGACTTGTTTTCGTGGCAAGAGACTCACCTTCATCCTTGCCCATTTGCAGCTCAAGGTGGAAATAGAGTTTGGTAGTAGAGGTACTGGTGTTGGTTTAACAGGCGTTACCCAGGTATTATGCTCCATTGTAGTTGTCAATCCGCATTTTCGCCCTGGAACCTATACTGCCCTTTGACATGGATTGCGTCAGATAATTTTTAACATAATTGCGCTGCATTATTTTGGATGCATATATAGAATTTCATAATAATTTGGGGTTTGCTCACGCCCAAACGGAGGTTCCAGTCTTTGGCCTCTTTCTTTTTAAAACCCTGAAATTTATCGTGGCTCACCGATCCCTATCCTTAATTATGCATGCATTCGAAATGCAGTAACTATTATAGATGAGTAGATTTCTAAGTATGTTGGAAATCCCTATCCCCTAGGAGGTATTCGATTAGTAATGCAGTTGCAGAATGCACTTGCCCATATGCAATGTGGATGCATCTGCAAGTGAGACTGTAGAGTGCATTAGAATGAGCGTGTAATCTACATGTGGTTTTCGCCTCTTAATCCACTCCTATTCACTAGCAATCTTATCATAGTACGTATGCAATGAAGTCATTTTTCCCGCCCTTCAAAGACGCTAACTATTGAGCTAGTGCATGCCAACGGGCGTATTTCATTAGGGACGCAAATCATGTACGCTCTTTGCTGGCTTACGTGTTGGACGCCAGAAGCTACAACAACACTGCAGCTGCACAGTTGCGAATGGAAAATTCCACTGGCACTGTGAAATCGCGATTTTTAAATGTTGAGGGGAAAATAAGAATGAAAAGAAAATCACTTTCCGGCGGTACGTGCAAAAAAAAAAAATTGCAAGAACGACGAAATCAGCATTTCGACGAGGGGTACTATTTCACGAGCAGCTACCAGGGAAACTTGCCCGCTCGACGAGTCCGCTGCATGGAGAAGATGCGGCGAAAAACGCAAACGTTAAACGACCCGAGCAAAACAGAAGTAGTAAAAATAAAACACACGAAGCGCAACAGAACCATGAAAAGAGTCACAAGGAGAACGGCTCGTGTGCGGGGATCAGGTTACCTTTGCGTCCACAACCTAGGCTACCTGAGAAACTCATTCTTGCACTCGAACCTGACCAGATATTCCTGACTTGCATTGCCCTCATACTCGCGGAAAATGAATAGTGAGTAGTGGATTAGTCGATTATGAGATTCAACCGCTCGACTGATTACTATGCAGTTCTAAAATTAGCTCGGACTTGGCATGCACTTTAACTCACCCCAGCATGTAAAGTCACAAGTATGTACTACATGTGTGACTAGGGGGCTTTACCCAGTTCTGAATTGAGTCCGATTCAGTAATTCAAACGATTGCATGTCAGTTGCAATAATGCATGTACTTAGATTAATTACGTCAAATTATTCAAAGTCCATAAAAAGTTAATCCAATTCCCAGCGAGAGTGGTATCCTTCCAATGGGACACCAAATTCTACTCGGTCTCGCTGTAGTCCTGATCCTTTTTAATCTAAATATGCAACTTAGAATCGACGACTGCAATAGTCGGTTGTGGTCCTCAAACTCCTGCTGTAGCGAAACGGTGGAGCTGAAAATGTCCTGGTGAAGGATAACTGTCACGCCTTTACCCCCTTCATTTTACCGATAGATATCATCAAATTATCATTATTCTAATCTATATGTGTATGTATAAACGGGTTTCCTAAAATCTTAGTCAACTTTGGTGTCTTCCTGCAAGGTGCACTCTCCAAGGAATGGCTTTACTTTCGGAAACTATGGATTTCTGTGTAAATTTATGCCTAAGCCTTGCTGGAGGTTGACTGAAGAGCGACAATTTTTTTGAATACTTTCTTTACCGGTTGAATTTTGAACACCATCCTAATTCACCATTGGCGTATCTTCAGCAAGCATGTTTATGATAGAGACAGCCGTTTACTGATTTTAGGATTCAGGAGCAGTTCTTTACCTTATTCGTGCATATTACCAGTTTCAAAATGTCAATGTAGGCCTTGAAACCCAAAGGAAAAAAAGATTTTAGAAATGGCGCCCAATGTGGGGTATGAAAGCGAAGAGATTCACAAAACGTAAATTCTTCAAAAATAGCTTATTTTGACTTCAAACTTCATTTATAAATTGCTGAATTCCGTCCAAGCTGCTAGGCTTATATTCCACTTTTAGACTAATAATTCGAGACATTCTTCCTTATTTACCTTATGAGGCAAGTTTGCCATTGCCGTACACCCAACTTTACCTCGTTTTTCAATTATGGTACACCATGAAGACTTGCATAATTGTATTCATCTGTGGGTTGCAAAGATTAAAATCCCTAGAACCCCTATAGAGTCCCAGCTTAAAGGTCTTGCGAAAAACCAAATTTTATCAAAATCGGTTCACTATATGTGGCCTGCCCTTTTTTTGGTCAGTAGAAAATGGAAAAGTTCAAAACCTACCTTTGGCTCCTACCATACGGTTATGTGAGACTTTTTCTCACTAAAACTACCTCCGTCTCCTTCGCAAACCTCGCGGCACTGCCATTTCGGCGCAGTCAGCTATGAACTGCGATCAGTGCTCCTGTTTCCTCAGAATATTGTGGATAATTTTTATTAGTTTTTCTACAGCCGTCCAAGTTGTTTCAGAGGCTGATTTGTGGTTCTCGGGTGTCAACAGTTTTCCACCGCCGCCCTGTGCTCTTCAAATATCCATCTTCTGAATATCTTGTGCCACGGTAGTTATTCCGAGGTTCTCTGCGAAGTCAACAGCGGTCTCCCTTTTGGGTATTCTGGTTGCCTAAACTCCGTCGTACATTATTGTCCACAGAAGAGGACCGATGACAGAACCTTGTGCAACCTCATAGGTAATTCGATTCGTATTGGGTCTATTGTTCGAATCATAATACACTAGCCTTTCCCGGAGAAATTCTATCACTATGAATACCAGGTATTTGGGAGTGCCTAATTTGGCTAAAACGACTGTTATAATATTTTCTACCATTCCGTAGAGTTAAATGCGTCTTACATCGATAGCAGCTACCGCACAGGACGTATTGGCTTCTATTGTTGACTCTGCCTATTTAAAAAACCACCCTCCCTTTCTGTTATCAAAGTAAGTCTACTATATTGTTGATGACCTGTTCGAAAAGTTTACTTGGCGTATAGGACTATAAGGCAAAGGATTAACCAAAGCTTTATTTGACGTCAGAATGAGCATTAGCTTCTGTTGCTTCAACTTTGCAGGGAAAACCCTATCTTTCAAGCACCATAGAAATGTTTGAGTGAACAAATTTTTTACTGTCTTGACGGCCACTAACGGAGGTCTATTCACCTTTTTGTATCGGTTGTGCAACTGTGTAACATTTTTTACAATAACTTTGTAACTCCGGACGCTTTCAAGACGTGCCTTGAAATTTAATCTTTGGTCAATCATGGCTCCCAAGTATTTGGCCGCTGGTTGTGAGTGCATGGTTTGTTCGTCAACTCTAATCCTCATCGATGTGTGCTTTCTTGGGTTAAAACTAAAACTACCTCTGATTTATCCTTTGGGAACGTCAGACCAGTGCCTTTTACCCAGCATCTGATTTCCTAAATTGCCTCCTTTGTTAAAATCTCGATGTCCTTGATGTTTTGTGCCATGGAGTCACTACAATATCATTTGCGAACAACGATAACAGTCCCCTCAAAATTTCATCGTATATTATTATCCACAGAAGAGAGCCGAGGGCCGATCCTTATGAAACTCCACAGCTTGTCCGATGTGTCTTAGGTGCATCCTCCAAATCATAATACAGTGGCCTCTCGGGGAGAAATTCTATGACGATACGCACCAGATATTTGAGAGTGCCCAATTTGACTAAAGTATATATGATTTTACACCAGTCGAGAGTAACCACCGCACTGGATTTATTGGCCTCCATTGCTGCATCCGCAATTTTCGTCACTGACCGCATTGCCTGTAGGTCTTGCCTTTTGGGATCCGAATTGCCTATCCAAGAGGCCACCCCCTCCCCTTCGGTGATCGGTACAAACTTGTTGCAGATGACCCCTCGAAAAATTTTCCGATGCTGTCTAATAGGCATGTAGGCCTACAATACGAAGGATTGCCCAAATTCTAATTTGGCTTTTATTGCTTCCACTTTTCCGGTAAAATCGCTTTTTGTTTAGTTTCACCAATCTTCTTTGCGTCGTCAAGGACCTGGTTACCTCGGAATTTCATAAGGATCTCATTGAACAGGGGGTCGATTCACTTGGCATTTGTGGAAAAAGATTACTAACGATATCTCGTACCAAATTAGAGTTCGTGATCGGCGCTGAATGTTTATCATTGATCGGTGCCATGACTGCCATATAGGTATCTCCCCGTGGTTGGGACTCGACTTCCTGGTATAACCACTTGAAGTGCTAGATAGGTCATACGCTTTCAGCAACCTGCGTCACTTTTCCTTTTGCGTTTCCTATTGGCATCGTCTCCTGCAATAGCAGGAGCATTTGCTTATCAAGTTTCTTGGATGTCCAACCCCCTACTGCAGTCTTTTTATGTTTTGATGCTAAAGGAGACCCTTAGATAATGTTTCCCATATCCCGCCTCCGAAAAGTATTGACACCTCCAGTATTTGTCAAAGCGGCGTTCAGACATCAAAATGCTTCAAGCAATATGCAGCCTCCTTTGTTTTTTTCGCGACTACCCAAATTTTCGGCCCAAGCGATAAAATCGCCAACTATTATTATTGCGTTATAGCGGTTTGCTTCGGAAGCTAATGTTTCCTTCATCAATTGGGATTCATCTAGCGCGAGGCTTGGCGAAGCATAGCAACTGAATATGTGAGTGGTACCCACCTTAGATCATCTGAATCCATCTTCTGATCTTTTGCTCTTGCTTTCGATTGCTAGTTTTCCGCAGATCCAGGTTGCTGCTTTACCGATTCTATCTGATACGAAAGCACCACTATGTAATATTCGCATACGATGGCTACGTCATTTTCTTTTTCAAACACACTTTGGGAGAGCAGTTCATGGACTGACAGGCGATGGTTTATATTCAGTTGTGGGAATTTCATTTACGAAATGCCGCTTTCTTGAATGCCAAACATCTAGGTGTGATATAGTCGATGTTACTCTCCTGTGTTTCTCTGCATACCAAGCGTCTGGGACTCCCAGTACACTCTTTGGTAATATACCCTTCTTTCCCATATTTTTGGCACGCTTAGACCAATCATACTTGCTTGAACAGATTTTCGAAATGTGCCCAAGTTCCAGGCATTTAAAACACCTCTTTGGGGAATCTGTTCCTGGAGTTGATGACTGACGCAGCCGACGCGATCTTTGTCATTAGCAATAGCTTTTTTCGCTGCTGCGAATGGCAGAGCTATTGTGCCGCCTGTGTACCACCATATGCATTATGTAGAGTTATCACATTGGACTCAAGGATCCAGCCCGAATTGAGTCTGTGAGGCCTCATACATCTCTGCTTTTATGGTAACCTCATCCAGTTCCTTGCACTCAATCACCATTGAGTCCTGGCTCAACTTTACTTCCGCTCGTGCGTTTTTCCCTGCTTGTACATTCGAGTTTGTTCTGGGGATCCTTTGTGTCGTTTTCGGGAGTCTCATATTTATTTTTGCCTCGAAGGCGATGCTGAGTTATCACCTCCAGTCCGAATTCCTACCACGGGGTATTGATTTTGAAGACGTTTATATTGCTCCTTCTTCCCTTGCTTTTTCTTTCCTGGAGCAATGTAACCTGTTCCGTGCCCTGAAATACATAAAACTTATTGAACATGCTTGTCGCTTTATTTCACCGTGTACTTTCTTTTGGGGACCTACAATCTTCTTCCACCCTTTACCCCTCTTCTTTCTTCCTTTCCTTCAGCCTTTGTCCCGTTCACAAAGTGGAGTCGGCCCACCGTGATCGGTTTCGCTATTTGGTTCTATCAAATGCCTAATTTGGATGCAATCGCGAGACTTTTAAATCCCCATCCAGCGTATCAAGCCACCGTTGTTTCGACCAGCTTTCTGGTCGCTTACCGTCGACCTCGATGCTCAGACCAATCTTAGCGAGTGAATTCTCGTTAGCCCGAATTGCGTGACCGTACAATCGCAGACGCCTCCAATTTTTCTGCGATCGGTGCAACACATGTCATGGCACTAGTCCAAGACCTTCGTTTTCATTACCGCAAGACGCCGTTCATTGTCTTTTATAGTCGGCGATTGCGTTAATGCATGAACCAATTTCACAAAGCCACAAGCGTGTAGTACATGTATAACTATAAGGGCTTTGCCCAGTTGTGGAATTGAGTCCGATTCCGTACTTTAAACGATTTCATGACAGTTGCATAACGCATGTACTTAGATGAATTACGTCAAATTATTGAAGGTGCATAAAGAGTTAATCCAATTCTTAACGCAATTGGAATCCTTCCAATGAGACACCAAATTCGACTCGGTCTCACTGTAGTCATGATCTTCTTTAATATAGATATGCAACTCAAAATCGGCGACTAGAATAGTCGGTTGTGATCCTCATACTCGTGCTGTAGCGAAAGGTTGGAGCTGAAAATGTCCTGGCGAAGGATAAGTGTCACACGTTTACCACCTTCATTTTACCGATAGATACCATCAAATTATCTTCAGTATTTTCATCTATATGTACAAATTGGCTTCCTAAAATCTTAGTCAACTTTGGTGTCTTCCTGGTAGGTGCAGTCTCCGAGGAATGGCTCTACTTTCGAGAACTTAATGGATTTCTGTGTAAACTTATGCCTAAGCCTTGCTAGAGGTTGACCAAAGAGCCACAATTTTTTTGAACACTTTCTTTTCCGGTTGGATTTTGAACACCGTCCTAATTCACCATTGGGGTATCTTCAGCAGGCATGGTTATGATAGAAACAGCGGCTTACTGATTTTGGGATTCAGGAGCAGTACTTTGTCTTATTCGTGGATATTACCAGTTGAAAAACGTCGATGTAGACCTTGAAACCTAAAGGAAAAAAAGATTTTAGAAATGGCGCTCAACGTGGGGTTTGAAAGGGAAGAGATTCATTTTCTTGCGAAGCTCCTTTTTCCTCAGCATATTGTGGATCATTTTTATTAGTTTTTCTACAGCCGTCCAAGTTGTTTCAGAGGCTAATTTGTGGTTCTCGGGTGTCAACAATTTTCCACCGCCGCCCTGTCCTCGTCAAATATCTATCTTCTGAATATGTTGTGCCACGATAGTTATTCCGGGGTCCTCTGCGAAGTCAACCGCGGTCTCCCTTTTGGGTATTCTGGTTGCCTAAACTCCGTCGTACATTATTGTCCACAGAAGAGGATCGATGTGTAAACCTTGTGCAACCTCATAGGCTATTCGATTCGCCGTAGGTCCATTGTTCGAATCATAGTGGCGTTCCACAACTGGTGTCCTTTGTGATCGACGTATCAACGAACGTCTCAAATCTAAAATTTACCGCAATGTCGTCCGTCCAGTCGCTCTCTATGGTTCGGAGTGTTGGCCAACCATAAAAGACAATGAACGACGTCTTGCGGTAATGGAGACGAAGATGCTACGTTGGACTAGTGGCGTCACACGTTTAGATCACATCCGAAATGAGGATATCCGCGATCGTTATGGGGTTGCACCGATCGTGGAAAAGTTGCGAGAGACGCGTCTTCGATGGTATGGTCACGCAATTCGTGCAAACGAGAATTCACTTGCAAAGATTGGTCTGAACATCGAAGTCGATGGTAAACGACCAAAAGGCAGACCTAAGCAACGGTGGCTTGATACGCTGGATGGGGATTTGAAAGCCTTGAGATTGCACCCAGATCAGGCATTCGATAGAGCCAAATGGCGAAGCCGATCACGACGAGCCGACCCCGTTTGTGAACGGGACAAAGGCTGAAGAAAAAGAAGATAGTACACTAGCCTTTGCCGGAGAAATTCTGTCACTATGAATACCAGGTATTTGGGAGTGTTAATTTGACTAAAACGGCTGTTATTTTACACCATCTCGTAGAGTTAAATAATAAATAACTACCAAATAAGATTTATTGGCTTCCATTGTCTATTTAATAACCACTCTCCATTTCTGTTATCAAAATAGGTCTACTATATTGTTGATGACCTTTTTGAAAAGTTGACTTGGCGTATAGGCCTATAAGGCAAAGGATCGACCAGAGTTTTATTTGACTTCAGAATGAACGAACAGTTAATAGAAACTACCAATTGCTATTACCAACCTCATCATGAAGTTATCAAAGATAGCAGTTCAACTACCAAACTTCGCGTGGTTTTCAATACATCCCAGAGGTCACCTGGAGGGAAATCCTTGAACAAGGTGCTATATGCTGGACCTCAGATTCAAAACAACATTGTATAGTTTATCATGCATTGGCGCAAACACACGTAATCTCTGCAGACATCGCTAAAATGTACCGACAAATCAGGGTATACAAACCTGACAGAGAGGTGCCACCCGAACAAACCTATTCAATATTTTAGACTTACCACCGTGACATATGGAATGAGGTGCTCTCCATTCTTAGCCGTCCAGACTCTGCAAAACGCTGCAGATGATGAACAAGTCACCCATCCAGAAGCTGCAGAAATTATAAAGCGAGATTTCCACGTTGACAACCTGTTCACTGGAGCAGATGATCTTAAGGAGTTGATACATCTGCAAGCAGAGTCGAACAGGTTTTCACTTGCGACAGTGGATAGCTAATCACCAAGGGCTTCTTGGTTCGATATCACCTGAAGATCGTGAGATACAATAACCGCTGAATATGGCATTGGCTCAGGAAGTCCGGACACTGGGAATTCAATTGCATGAATACTCATTTAAAGTGCAGCCTACTGAGGAACGAATCATTACAAAACGTTCAGGTTTTTCAGACGTAGCCAAGTTATACGATCCATTAGGTTCGCTGCTGCCTTATATCATTACAGGAAAAATAACTATACAAAAACTTTGGCTGCTCCAATTGAAATGGGATGATGAAGTGCGATTCGAGAGTGGATTCTGACTCGAAACCAACTACCCTTGCTAGAGAGAATCCGCATTCCTCGCTGGACAGGCTGTGATGATGAAAAATGCATCGAGTTGCACGGATTCTGCGATGCATCAAGCCAAGCATACGCCGCTGTCATTTACCTTCGGGTTCAATGGAAGGATAAATCCCTCCATTCAGTCCTCTTAACCTCTAAAAGAAGAGTTGCGCCACTGAAAATAGTAGCTGTTCCACGACTAGAGTTGTGTAGCGCAGTGTTATTTGTGGAGATGGAACGAAATATCAACACCCTACTGGACCGACTCAACAATAGTACTATCTTGGATACCAAAACCCATAACGAATTGTTTGTTGTTATGTTGGGAAGGACAAATGCCCAACTCATTCGTTCAAACTGAAGAATATTATGTGGAAGCAATTGCACGCTACCAGTGATAGATGTACACAGTACTATGCCAAACTGGGTGCCAGGACCATCGGCTTTCTCAAGAATTCAGTTTAGTTACGAACGAGTTTACACTATCTACTAATGAAAGCAGACCCTCATCTAATTTTACTATATAGATCAGACCCATGACTGCTACAATCAATGTTTCGCTTCTATAGTCATCCCAGCATCAGAGCCAGTTCCTTCGTACTTTCTAGACGAAGAGGACATAACCAGCATAAATGACTCTACCGGGAAGCAGATAGGACGCCATAGGTATAGCATACCTATCTCTATTGTGATATCAGGTGTGATGATATTCATCTACATTTTATATATAAAATGTCGTAAGAGGACCACACCGCAAATGACTCCTGAAGACCAATGAGCAACCTTCAGCACAACTTGGTACAACTCTTAAGAGCCTAACGGCTGTTAGTGAGCCGCAATGATCAAGAGTTCTCACAATCATATTTTTAAGGAAATCCAATCCCGTTTGTTTTCATTTGTATCTATAGTTCTTACACTCATAGCGTAATTCATTCCTGTTTCTTTCAATTATTGTAGTAATACACGTCTGAAACCTAAATCGGCTAGACACTAGGCAAACAAACTCTTGTGCAAATTTTCGTGTGCAATCGTACCAAACGTGAGAACTTTACTTAAAAGTTAATTTGCTAAGTATGCATTTGTCTATATAAAAATTTATTATAAATTTACAATTAGTAAGAGAGTAAAGTGAGTCTGTAAGTTATAGCCAAAGGGTTTCCATTAGATCCGACAACAGTCGAGAAAAAATCAAATAAACCAATATTTGATGTATACGTATCAACCGGTTCCGATTTCACAGAAAGGCTCCTTTCTCGCCCAGTTCGACCGTTACCCCATTGCCTTCCAACATAACATGGCATGGAACCCAGAAGATCCTGACCTTATTTTGCGAGTCGAACGTATTTAGTCTCTCAAGGCGCTCCCAAACCAATTTGGAGTTTACCTGGTTGGACCTAAGTGCCTTAATCACCGCTTGGCTGTCGGCCAGAATAGATATGTTCCAGGCACATCGATCTATGGCTTATATTTCCCACTGGAATATGCTTGTGTGCTTCCATTGGTTCAAAGTACATTTTTCTCGAACCAGTGACCCCGGCGCCCGCCCGATCTGCTGTGAGGGATCCATCAGTGTACCAAGTAATCTTGTCGTGATAGGTTTCGCCATTTTGTTCTATCAAAGGCCTGATTTGGATATAGTCGCGAGACTTTCAACTCATCATCCAGTGTATCAATCTTCCGTTACTTCGGCCTTTTGGTCGCTTACCATCGCCTTCAATATTTAAACCAATCCCGGCGAGTGAATTCTCGTTGGCGCGAATTACATGACCATACCATCGAAGAGATCTCTTACATCAATCGTGGATCTCCTCATTTCGAATGTAGACAGGGCATGTCACGCCATTAACCCAACGGAAGATCTAGGTCTGCATTCGAGCAAGACGCTGTTCATTATCTTTTATAGTCGTCCAACACTACTGCAGTATATACCCAAAGTAGTATCTTCGGAGCGCAACCCCATTTTTAAGGTTTTGTGTGAAACAAAACCTTATTAGAATCGAGACGGTGTCTGTCTGTCCGTCTGTCTGTCTGTCTGTCTTTTTTTTTTTTTTTTTTTTTTTTGAGGAGGTGGAAATCTTCAAAAAGACACTGGTCTGGACACACCAGCGTGTGGGATTTTTACCCACTAAAACCACCCCCGACTCCCTCCCTGCCCCGCGGAACCACCATAAGGTATTACATCACGGGGCGGAGTCAGCCCACTCTAGCTTTGTCACCTTTCTTCTATACGCGGCGCACGTGACCGCGTTTTTCTCCTCTCCTCTGCTTTTCGCAGTTTATTTTGGATAGATGCGATCATGGAGTTTACCGCATCCCAATTCTCTTGATGTGCTACCATTTTCGGCACCAGATTTTCTGGTACCAGCACCTCCCCTAGAGTCTCCTCTAGATTCCTCCTTTCTTCCACAAATCTCGGACAGTGGAAGAATACATGCTCTGGGTCCTCTGGGACTCCATTGCAATTTGGACAATCGGGTGAGGTCTCCAATTTAAACCTGTGAAGGTATTGGAGATATCCTCCGTGCCCCGTGAGAAACTGGGTGAGATTATAATTAATCTCACCGTGTCGTCTCTCCAACCACTCCTTGATGGCAGGAATGAGCCTGTGCGTCCACCGGCCCTTTCCCGAGCGTTCCCACCGCTCTTGCCATCTATTTATGGATCTCTCCCTTTCAGTCTTCCTCGTTCGCGATGAGGAAGAGGTTGGCTTTGCATTGTATATATTCGCCATCTCATCTGCCAAGATGTCAATCGGCATCATTCCAGAGATGACGAATGCTGCATCATCCGAGACAGTTCTGAAGGCAGAGCACACCCTCAGGGCTGTCCTCCTGTAGACTGAACTCAGTTTGGTAGCGTTCCCTGACATCCACAACGCCTCCCTCCAAACTGGGGTTGCATAGAGCATGATCGAGGTCACCACCCTGGCTATAAGCAACCTAGAGGTATGCCGTGGTCCTCCAATGTTCGGCATTATCCTTGCCAGGGCCATACTTGCAGTGGATGATTTGTCGCAAACATACCGCACATGTTGCTTATAGCTAAGCTTCCTGTCTATCACCACTCCCAAGTATTTGATGGTCGGCTTGGAAGTGACGATATGATTCCCGATTCTAATACAGGCGTAATCTCTCTTCCGGCGCTTCGTGATGAGGACCGCTTCCGTTTTTTCCTCCGCAAGTGTCAGACCAGAGCTCTTTAGCCAACTTTTAACAGCACCGATTGCCTCACTTGAGTATAACTCAGCATCTTCGAGATGCTTTGCGACAACAACCAGCGCTATGTCGTCAGCGTAACCCACCACTGTGGCTTCCCCCGGAAGGGGAAGATTAAATACATCGTTGTACATGATGTTCCACAGTAGTGGGCCCAATACGGAGCCCTGCGGGACACCCGCGGAAACAACGTACTTCTGGGGTCCGTCATCGGTGTCATACCAGAGCCTCCTTTCAGTTAAATAACTATCGACGATAGCAGCGAGATAGGCGGGAATACCAACCTTCGCTAAAGATTTCCGTATTAGATTCCAATTGGCCGAATTGAATGCATTTTTCACATCCAGGGTTACTACCACGCAATATTTGCTGGTACTACCCTTTCCGTGAATTGCATCTTCGGCCAAGCCAGTAACCAATTTGATGGCATCAATGGTTGATCTGGCTTTACGGAACCCATACTGCCGATCCGAAAGGCCGCCTTGGCTCTCAACAACCGGGAGTAATCTATTGTAGATTACCCGCTCTAGCATTTTCCCCACCGTGTCCAGGAGACATATGGGTCGATATGACGATGGTTCACCTGGAGGTTTACCTGGTTTAGGCAGAAGTACCAACTTCTGCCGCTTCCATGCCACTGGAAATATCCCCTCGGACATGCACGCTTCGAACAACTCAGCGAACATGTCCGGTCTGGATTTCACGGCAAGCTTAAGGGCCTTATTCGGTACTCCGTCCAGGCCCGGCGCTTTGTTGTCTCCTATTCTACCGCAGATATCCAACAGCTCGTCTCTGGTGACTGGCGGAATTGCCGCCACATTCAGAGGTGGTTGGAATGTGTCGGTGCTCTCCTATTGCTGGGGGAATAACCCCTGGATGATTTTTAGCAAGAGGGTGGGGCACGTGATCTGCGGAGATGAACGGCCTCTGAATCGTCCCATCACGATTCTGTAGGCATTCCCCCACGGGTTTATGTTCGCTTCTGAGCAGAGCTCCTTAAAGCACTCCCTCTTGCTTCGCTGGATGGCGAGCTCGAGGTTTTTGCGGGCTGCCTTATAGGCGCGCTCCTTTTGACCCTGTTCGACTCTACCTACCGCCCTCTGAGCCACTCTTCTGGCTCGGTGGCAGGCTGATCGAAGGCCGGTCAGTTCATCATTCCACCAGTAGTTTGGTCTTCTACTGGGGAATGAACACCTTCTAGGCATGGACGCGTCACACGCTTTGGCAATGCATTGAGCCAGATGGACGGCTCTTTCCGTTGAGGTGCCTGCTTTATCAGGTTGATCTAACCACACCTCTATGAAGGTCTCCTCATCCAAAGATTTTGCAGACCAGCCTGAAATCTTTCTCGGTTTCGGGCATGATAGCTCTTTGGCCTGTGGCTCGACACATGTCTCAAAGAAGATTGCCTGGTGATCGCTGTGGGTGTGGGTGTGGGTGCTGACGCACCAGGACATACCACGCGCCAGCGAAGGGCTGACAAAGGTCAGGTCTACAACCGAGCCTGACCCCCCTTTCTGGAAGGTGTTTACAGCACCTTCGTTGGCCAAAACTATGTCCAACTGCGCAAAAGCTTCTAATAAACTGCGCCCCCTAGCATTTGATTCCCTACTACCCCACTCTAGAGCCCAAGCATTGAAATCACCAGCAATCACCTTTGGACTACGTCCCCTCGCGTCGAGAACAAGATTATCAAGCATTTGCTCGAATTCAGACAGTGTCAAACTTGGCGGGGCGTAGCAGCTGTATACATATACACCACTTATTTTCGCCCACACGAAGCCACTGCCTGCTTGACTTGGAGTACATTGTATGGCCTGTCGACCGCAAGCCCATATCGCCGCTCCCTCAGTCGAATCTTTGACCCATATGCCACCGTGACGGTGTCTATACGGTTCGCTTATGATGGCGATTTCCATCTCAGATTCGAACGTGGCCTGCTCAAGTAAATCCTGAGCGACCCTGCAATGATTGAGGTTTATTTGGATAAACCTCATTTTCTCATTGCAGTGAGCGCCTTCCTAAATTCCGGACATTTACCACTTCCGGCAATATGCCGGTTATCTTGTCCCTCTTTTACCTCGCACAATAGGCATTTGGGGTCCCTATTGCACTCTCTGGCAATATGACCTTTCTCCCCACACCTTCTGCATCGATCGGATCGATCAATGCTGCTGGTGCATGCCTTCGCGAAGTGCCCAAACATAAGGCATTTAAAGCACCTCTTCAGTGAAATTTGTTCCCTTAAACGGCAAACAACCCATCCAATCCGAACCCTTCCGGCAGCTAACAACATCTGCGCTGCCTCCGCTGGCACTCGTATGGTGGCCGTTTGAGTACCACCATAGGCTTTCCGTAGACCGACAACAGACTCCTCTGTAAGTTCTTTCAACTTGAATTGCTCCTTCAGAGCAGTACAAATTTCTCCTTTCGATGTAACTTCATCGAGATCCTTACATTGTATATAGATCTCATGTTTTTGGGCACGCACTGCGGCATTCTCCCCAAGTGAGTTTTTCACTTGAGTGCGAAAGTCATCAGTTTTGCCCACGCTGGATCTTTTCAACTCGAACATGAGATCCCCTTTCTGGGTTCTTCGGATTCGGTTTACATTTCCGCTCAGATCTTTCAGGTCGGGATCCGCTTTGACCTTTTTGAGTATCTCCGCGTAGGACAGATTGCCCTTACTGGAGATAACAATTACATCTGGACGAGTTCGCACTTTTGCTTTTCGTTCCGCTTTTTTGTTGGTAACTTTAGTCCATCCATCGTTTTCGCTGGTCTTGGGCTTCGCAACGCTGGTCGAGTTTCCTAGATTCGCTGTACGGTTTCCTCCTTCTGGCCTGTTGGTGTTGGTTTTCAGGATCTCCTGTCCTCCTTTTTTTCTCTTAGGCGCCTGCTGATTATTTACAGGATCCCCCTCTTTTTCACGTACTCGCTTATTTCGCTGGAATTGGATGGTAGTACGGTTAGGCGTCACTTGGGTCGCTTGTGATACTGTTGGCACAGCGGGGTTCGGTGTGTCCTTATTATTCTTTTCCTCCTGTGATCTATTGTAGAGCACTCTAATAGCCCTCACCATATTCTTTATGGCTTGGTGCACGTTGTGCTTGTCCTTGATAAACTCGGACAGTTCAACTATTTTTGCCCCAAGCTGGGTGAAGGGTAATTCCTCCAGATCAGGACTCTGTTGCCTATAAGTCCCGGCAGGGTTACCCCTTTTAGACGGTCCTTCACTTTTGGCGTTTGTTGACCTTGCCTGTACTTTGTCCTTCATCGTCTTTGGCATTGGTGGAGATCTCAAAGTTGATGAGCTTCTTTTGAATGGATCCTTATCTTGTTCCTGGAGCACCTCTTGCTGTCGCGCATCTTGAACATATGCGGTGGGTGTTGTTACAGTTTTTATCGTCCAACGATCCATCTTCAGTTCATCCTTGGTTGTTCTTGCTACTGGTGTTCTCGGTAAGGTCGTACTTCGCTTGAACACTTCCTTCTCCAGATCCAAATCACTTGTAACATTATATGCCAAGGTGGCCAAGTTGTCCACCACCGAGGCACTGCGGTCGAGGGATATCGACGACCGGGAGCCCGCTTGCTCACTCCCAAAAGCCGCCGGTACTGGGGTTCCGAGCCCCTGCACCGTAAGTTTACTCCTTCTCTCGTCTTCCATGGTGGTTTTATGTTCTGGGTATCCTTCCCATAGCCATTTTGGTCCGCGCACCAGAGATGAGCAAACACTAGCCCATGCACAGTCAGAAAAGAAAAGTGCATGAACACATATTTACACATCAATAGGTATGCCCCTATCCGCCACCTGGGGTCGCGCCTGATGGGAGATCTGGCCACTCCTCACAGGTCTGTCTGTCTGTCTGTCTGTCTGTCTGTCTGTCTGTCACACCCGATTTATTCGGAAAAGACTAGACCGATTGTCACGAAAATTGGTGAGAGTATGTAATCTGGTGATCCCTTTACATGCAGTAAGTGGCGCCATCTTGTGTTAAGTTTAAGGGGGGGCTCCCCATACATGTGAATGGAGGGTGCAAATTTTTTTTTCACAGAATGTAGCCATGTGGGGTATCAAATGAAAGGTCTCAATGAGTACTTTTCGAATCTGGTTCAATATTTGATATTAGATGAAACATAGGGGAGTGAGGGTTCAAAATATAACCCACAAAAAGTGTAACAGGTCTCGTTCTCAGAACCTATCCAACCGAAAAATCTGAAAAAAATCACAGTGGTGCATCTTTACGAAATCTAGGCCTCAAAATATATCCGGTTCCGATATCTGCACAAATAAAGTTATTAATAGTATATTTCCACATTTTAGAAGTTTACCCGGCACCCCCCCCCCCCCTTATGTTCATCCCAGAAGTACAAAATTTGGCATGTGTGTAATGAAGAACATAGTGCACAGTTTGGTCAAGTTTGAGGAAAATCCAATGATTATTAACAAAGTTATAGGAGGTGAAACTTTACAATTTTTTGTGAATTTCGTGCACTCTACAACCTGCATGACGTCATCATCCCATATCAATTCGTCAATACCACAACGAAATGAGTTCTTATGAATTGGGTCGCAGAGAATTATTTCGTTTTAGTTTTTTAGTTATTTGTCAACCAGACATGTGTGTATGTAGGTATATAATATATGCGTGCTAATGAACTTTGCGGGTAGTGCCTAATTCAAATAGATATAAGAAGTAAATCAGAAATATGGGTACGATCAATTTATATACGTGCATATAAATGTACAATGTTCGGAAATAGGCAGTTTGTTCGTTTAGGGTGAGCGGAATATCTACGACTGTAATATGTACGTATGTCTCGTAGTTTGGAAAAATATGAAGGATTATGTTGGATTTGTAGCTATATACGGACAGAAAAATGTGCGTTGAAGTTTCTCACATAAGATGAACACAAAACCTTTATACCCGAAGCGCGAGCTTCCGGTATTCCGACTTGTTCCTGCTTTGGATCGATAAGTCATCAGAGCCCTCGTAACTTTTCGACAAGTATTTCCGACATGGGTCGTCCAGAGTAATTTTCGGTCTAGTGTACTTTTCAAATATTTGACCTTTGTTTCTCATGCAATGTAACCTTATCGCTCTGAGGTGGCGAAGCTTATGCTTCCTAGTGAATGGCACCATATTGATTTTGGCTAGATTTCTGAGCAGATTGCAGCAATGCTGTCATTGTAACCCTGAACCAGTATTCGAGCTCGTCCAGGAGCTCATCCATTACCATACTCCACATGAGCGGCGATAGTACCGCACCCTGTAGACAACCTTAAGTGGTATTCATCACAGTAGAATTTGTACCTATGCAAGAAGCTAGGGTGTTTCCCACTACTTTACGGATCAAGGTATCTTGTATATTTCTGTGTTATCGAATGCTCCTTCGATATCCTAAAACGCACACAGTTCTTTTTCTTGTGAGTCTATGGCATCCAGTAATATATCTGTCAACTGATACAGGGCGGTTTCGGTTGACCGGCCTGCCCGGCAAGCGTGTTGACACTGATGTAGGGGATTAGGCATTGGAATGTTAGTTCTAATATATGACAATTGTCTATGACGTTCTCCACCGTTTTTATCTGCTTTCGGAATAAAAACCACTTTTGCCCGCCTCCATGCGGCTGGTATATATTCCAAGGCTATGCTAACCCTTACCACCCTTAGAAGAGACTCTAAGACGATTCCTAGACCTCTCGGGAATAGTGGTGGGAAGATGCCATCTACTCCGGGTGATTCCTTTGATTTAAAGGTTTCCACTGCCCACCTTACCCTTGCTTCCGAGCATGATGTCAGGCAGAATGCTACTGCCTTCTGCCGTGGGGTAGGACCCTGGGAAATGAGTTCTGAGAAGCAGATGTACTCTGTCCTCTTCATTCCCAGTAAATGTCTCATCTTCCTTCTTCAAACAGACAAAAGATATTGTCCTGTCTTTGGCTATAGCTTTGTATGGCCTAGATGCTTCGGTGGCTTCCTCTATCCTTTCACAGAATTCCCTCAAGCTGATTCGTTTTACTTCCCTATTGATGTTGCGTCACCAGTGCGCTTTTGTGCCTTCATCAATCTCTGGTTTACTGGACTCAAAGACTCAATCTTTTAAGGATGATGTTTTTTGGGCATCTGGATCACCTAGGAATGACAAAGACGGCCAGATGCCCCAAAAATATCATCCTTAAAAGACAGGACAATATCTTTTGTCTGTTTGAAGAAGGAGGATGAGACATTTACTGGTAATGAAGAGGACAGAGTACATGTGCTCCTCAGGACTCATTTCCCAGGGTCCTACCCCACGGCAGAAGGCAGTAGCATTCTGCCTGACATCACAACAACGAGCGAAAGGGGAAGAAACGAGAGCTGGAAACTTGCAAAAGAGCTATGCTCGGAAGCAAGGGTAAGGTGGGCAGTAGAAACCTTTAAATCAAAGGAATCACCCGGAGTAGATGGCGCCTTCCCACCACTACTCCCGAGAGGCCTAAGAATCGTCGTAGAGTCTCTTCTAAGGGTAATAAGGGGCAGCATAGCCTTGGGATATATACCAACGGCATGGAGGCGGGCAAAAGTAGAGAATGCTATCACATTTTAACCATATCAATTCGTTATGAAATTTGAATATGGGCTGATGACATATTTTTTTGCGAAAGAAGTTGCATACTATATAAGCATGTGCTTCACTTTGGGGACAGAATTGTATCCTTTGTAAGCTTGGAAGCTTAAGTGAGCTAATTCCAGTTCATGCGTGTTGAACGCATAAGAAACTGAAATGCTCACGTGATAATGAAATATAATTTAAAATAATAAAAGGTGGTCCAATTTCACCTTTTATTGCGTATGTTAGCCAAGAAAGCGGCATTGATATGATTCATTGCATTCTACTTTCGTGAAAACTAGCATACACGAGCGTACATATCTGTGAGTGAATGCAAATTCTTATATAAATTCCAACGTATTTCACCTGCCTCATTTCATGGCCATAAAAATTGAATAATGATTTGTATGACGCGATAAACTTTACGAGTGCATTCTTATCAGCGATGACCGAGGTTATTGTGAAATTATCGCGGTAATGAGGCCTGGAATAGCATGAACAAAACGTACAAATGAAATTCTATCTGCCCGTGAAAGTGCGGTTTTGTTTTACATGCATATTTATATGTATGCATGCGTGCGCGTATAAACGCTATTACTTTCGTGCGTCAATACATGAACCTTGGATAAACTAAAGAGAACCAAACTGCCATCCACCATAATCCGATTGTTATTTGGGCATAAATAAGGGAGTTCCGAATTTTGCACTACCTGAAAGGCGCTTCTGGTCACCTCACGATTTCTTGAGATACCCGCACTCCCTCTCAACTGTTCTGCGTCAAGTACTCCTGGCGTGACGAACTCGTCGGTTATTTTGGAAGAATGGTTTCCACTGCATGGCGTAGTCAGCAATGCAATTGTCACCTATTGTTAATGTCTGTCTTACCCACTGGGTGTTCTGAGGTGGCGGAGAAGAACAGGGGCCAGCAACCCTGTCGTCCGGACCAAAACCAAGTGGGCAAGGGGTTTGCTGGCCGTGATGTAGTAGGAAAATGCCCTAATTAGGGCGATCACATCCGAATCTGTACGGGGAACGTCACGAAACCGTACCAGGGGTACCGGAATAGTCCCTGAATTTCCATGTCTTAGGGGAATTCCTGTCCCATGAGTGTTCAGCTCGGTTATTGCGGTTGGCCTCTAGTGGGAGTTTCATGGGGGTTATAGTTACGTTCAAGCGAACAGACCCCTTCGGGCCTTAAACATGGGGTCGCGTTTCAACACGATTGCCGCACTCCTTAGTTTAGTAGAGGTTTAGGCAGGTCTTGCATCCTCCACTATCAAAAAACTGAGCCATGCACTCAGTTTAGACTGGTACGATTGTGCTTGTCTCAGCGGGGTTCTGATTGTGGTGACAAAATCACGAACACGACAGGTACTCACACTGCCGGCCTGTCCAAAATGCCTCTCCTGCGCAGAGCACTCCAGATACACTCGAAAGTTTTCTTAAAATCGATGAAGAGTAGGTGAAGCTGAAATTTAAACTCCGCGGACTCTTCCATAATTCGTAGGGTGTAGATGTGGTCAATGCACCAGGATCTGGAGCGAAGAACAGCCTGCTCTGATCTGATTGATCGACAGAGGTTTCGAGTTGTTCTTTGAAGCTTTCAGATTATTTTGGGTATTATTTGTGCAGTGCCAATGAACACGTAGATACCCTCCAATTGTCACACTCAAAACGGGTCCTCTTCTTTGCGATCTTGAAGATCATCTCCCTCGGATTCCTAAAATTTCCGTACTAATAGAAGCAGTATATCTGCAGTAATTGCAGCCGCAGCGATAAATAACTCTGCGAGGAAACCGTCAAGCCCAAAGGCTTCACTACGTTTGAATGCATTGATGGCTGAAATGATTTCTTTTCTGCTTGGAGGAACAGTCCGTGTTCCCATGTTACAGTGACTAACCATTTCAGTCAAAAAAGAAAGAACTTCGCCGGATGTAATACGGTTAAGAACCATAGTCAAATGTTCTTTCAAACTCTTCAGTTGTTCATTATTATGGATGAGAACTCGACCGTTGACGTTCTTCACAGGACCATCCAAAGATTTACGACCACATGCAAGCTCTTTCGCAATGCGGTACACATTCCTGAATTCATTGCGATCTGTGGCATCTTCGGCTTCCCTAACCAGCCATGGCAAACACTACACTGAACTTCTTGAGATTTCGCTCGGTATCAGAGTTTTTCTACTTCACTCCTGCCACCACTCGCAGCGGTCAGTAGTGATTCCAACGTCTACCGTTCATCGATTCACTTCCACGATGCCGCAGTCAGCTAGATTTTATGACGCGCCTTGAAGACGTGGCCAACGTCCTACGCAGCACCCGGGGGTTGCTGCTCTCCAACCCTGCAAGAAGTTGCGGACGCAACACGCAAGTGATCAGAAGCGACCATCAGATAGCGATCCATTTCGAGGCGGATGTCAGCGCCTCTCTTGTTACGCACATCCAGGTGACAACTCCTAAATCTACTGCTGATCGCGTTATAGAAATCGGCGAGCGTCACACCATTACCGTAACGAACGCCAAAACCGTGTTTCCCCATCACATATCCGAGCAAGGTGTAGTCAAAGCCCACCTTGGAATTCAGATCACCCATCACGATCACAAGATCATCTCTAGAAAGCCTCCCCTGAACTGCCGTAGTCATCAGAAGCAACCCGACACCACTTAGCGTGTCTGGTAGCGTCACTTGGCTTTCCAGAGTACAACAGCACATTGCCATCAGTGTAGCAAAAGAGAGAGGACTATGATACTTCGCTTAGGTTCAGAATATCCAGTTTATATCGCTTGAATCCCCGCTCCAGTTGGAGAAAGCGAGCATTCTGTGGACCCTTGCTACAGCTATCGAGGAGCGTGTCCACAATCCAGAAACTAACCACAGTCCCTTTTCGATAGCGAAAGGTCGTTATCGTGAGGCCAATGCTTATCCGAGGCGTTGTTGACGTTTCGGTAGCAATAGAGTTTAAAAATTTGCAAGTTTCTAGCCCCCAAATTTCTATCCCTTTCAGTCACCTCTTACGGCAAGCAGGGAGGGTCTCTATTTTCATTGCCTGTCAACGGTAGCGTCTCCGGACGCCATAATTGTGGCCATGCTGTAGGTCAAAAAGACGTGGACCACTCTGTTTCGCGTGCCCTCGCTTTGCAGCGTGGTCCCAATTATAGTCCCTAAAATTTGGCACCCTTCCATCGAAAGGTGATGGCGAAGGCAATCACACCTTTCGCAGAAGAAAAAGTGTTGTAAGGCTCATCCACTATTTCCTTGCAATAAATGCAGTCGGGTGACTGTAATTTTCCCAATTGCATAAGGTAAGACTAAAAAGACCCGTGTCGGCATCTTACGTTCAAGACATTCTTAAGACGAAAAAAGGGAGATGGATAAAAAAGATACTGGGGAGAGAGTCTCCCCACAGGGTTGGGCTTCTACAGTAAATAGACCAGGCCTGATGTGTCAAACGGTTCCGGGTTAGTGTCCTAGACACAATAGGGAGGTGTTTTAACTGTCAACCACTTGTGCGAAATGCATTTCTCGCCAATGCTTAAAAAAATTGTCATGTCGGCGAAATGGTTGGTGATTTAGCACATGTAACGAGGCCAACGAGTGTACCGTTAATTTTGTCAACATTCTGGCTCTTATGCTTGTCAATATATGCTTAATTAAAGGGATGTTTCGTCTTTCTACATTTTATAATGGAAATATTAAAACATATGACTATATTTTCATAAGACACAGCCATTTTTTCCCTATCACTGATAGCAAAGCCGTTCCCTAAAATATCATCGCACCTCATCGGCCGTTGATTGGCACCTTGCGAATCAAGCCGCGAATTAAATGGTGGCGTATCCGCAAGAGAGGAGTGGAAGTGATCCCGCTCACGCTATTGCCAACCATTAGGTTAAAAATTTTATGTTAATGGCATACTCGGCACTTCGCTTAACGGCCGAAGAGGCACAATGGACAAATAGCAGGAAGATTTTGCAGCAGATTGCACTGAAAGAATTTGCTCATCCACCTCTTCCGCAATGTCTTTCTATATTTGAAGCAATTTCAGCTGTCAGTGCCACTGAAGGCGAGGAAGCAATCAACCAAATGAAATCGGGAGAAACAACAAGACCTGAAGATATCAGAGCTGAGGTCTGCGAAAAGCGAAAAGCTAGGACTTAAAATTTTGGCTCTGTGAATTTCCTAATGGGGATACTGTGGAGGGCAGATCACCATCGTACTGAGAAGAAAGCACCACCGTTCCAATATGGGAAAAGAAAAGCAGCCTGGCAGAATCTTGAAAATACTATCCGAACCGGTTGGTTTCTTAGACCATGAAGATTCGCGACATGGTGCAAATAAAGGTGAACCAAACTGGGTTTATCAAGAAGTGCGGAACTACTGATGCAATGCACCCTGTTCGTATACTCATGGAGAAACACTGTGAGAAGTACCGCCCCCCGGCGCTAGGATAGATCCCTGTGCTACCTCCGACGTGACCTCCATCCTCTTCTGACCCTCTAGCGTTTCATAGAGCAGGGAGCGGTTCTTGAAATAGTCCCTGAATATCCATAAGAGATATCGGGTCCTGGCGCCTGCTTGCTTTTCATAGAGGGAACTACCTGTTTGAACTATTTTATTGAGAAAAGTGGACAGTTTTGCCGCTCTCCCGGTGTACAGAAAGAGCGCCGGGATGGTGCACTCCGAGAGTTTGCATTGGTGGTAGCTTGCCGAGCAGTCTTCCAGAGCTCGTCACCCGCCCACCAGCGACATCAGTGATTCCGACGCGAAGGTTACGTTTGGAATGCTTCCCTCGCAGCTCATGCGACGGAACGTTGCGGTGGATCGGGTGTTTAGAACTACCAGTCCTGCTCTCGCCACCATTTCTAGATTTCGATTCCTTCTGGAGTCTGTGTGAGGGATGTCCCATTCAAGTGCCCTGGCATTGAAGTCGCCCCCGACCAGGATTCGTCCATCCGTGCTTAAGATAGTGTCCTCCAAACATCAAGCCTGCGTTGAAAGTCCGGCACCGTCTGATAGACTCTGAAAAACGTTACCCCTAAACACCGGATCCACACAAAGCCGTTCCCTCGGCCTTGGGCAAGAACCCTAAGGATAGTGCCTTCCCGAACCCAGATGGCAGCGGTACCAGATGTATTAGAGTGCCATGAAGATGGTTGCTTGTTTCGGTACTGCTCACTGATAGACACTAAATCAACTTTGGTCTTCACAGCGAATTGCGCTAGCAAATCGTGAGCCGTTGCACTCCGGTACATATTGATTTGTAGGATGCGAATCATGCTGACCGCGTCCTAGCTCTTTCCAGTTCTGTTCTGAAGACTGGACACCACCCCGAGCCCGCAAAGTATGCAACGTTCTCATCACACACGCCACGGTCCCTGCAAAGGACGCACCTTTCCTTTTCTTTGAAGGTGTTCAGTTGGTGCCCTGCCTTACCGCATTTGCGGCATGCTGCCTTTTGCCAGGTCGCCGACAGATTGCAGATGTGTGCCCATAATCCAAACATCTGTCACATTTGGTTAGGGCGGCCCGGATTCGTATCCTACACACTATTCAACCAATTCTGATTTTCCCGCTGTTTAGAAGCTTCCTCGCGTATTGCTCGGAAACTTCCACCGCAGCGACTCTTTGGTCTCGGGAGTTGGCAGAATTTGTACCAATCTGGACATTGGTTATCTCCAGACATTCACGTTTGATGGCCTCTCCTGCCTTGTTTCTTTTCTGCGAAGCAGTCAAGGTCTCGGATTTCCAGAGAACACGTGGGTTCCAGAGTGGGAACCAAAGCTTTCTCTCCCAGAAGCCCCTTGACTGCTTCACAGAACGTAACTTTATTTGTTGTCCTCGGGCCTAGTTCGACGCCACCCTTCGTTTAACGAATGGAATACACTTCTGGTCCGCTATCTTCGGGTTTGAATTTGTAAGGGATTTTACTGAGGACTTCCCCAAAAGTTTTGCCTTCTGTTGGCTTAATAAGCAGAGCTGGCGATCTAGTCCTTCTTCGTCTCCCCACTCTTCCTTTTGGTGCTCAGTCTTTCGTGTCCGCCTTAATTGCAGGGAGAGTTTTTTCTGACGTGCTGTTGTCTCTTATTCCTCTTTGCCTTCTTCTTTTGAGCCCTGGAGAGTAGCTGAGTGAAGTCCCGTTCAGATGTCCCTTCTTCCTTTCGTTTTTTCCCCAGTTCGCTCTGCAACGGGCTGTCTGTGATCTGTTCGGTACTCGCAGTGTTCTCATCGGGAGGCGCAGTTGTCTCTGCTTCCTGCGGATTTTCTCTTACTCTCCATGTCAGCCTACAATATGAAATTTTGTTCAGGAGCTCCTCCAGCTGCATCAGCCCATTTTTAACCCTTTTGCTGACGTTTTCCTGGAAGAACGTCGCACATCGCATGCGCTTCACAACTGCCGCGCATTTCGTAATAAGCTTTTCCACTTCAGCTTTCTCCAGAGTAGTCGACAGCTTTACCACTCGGCTTATATTCGAAACCATTTGGTTAGTTTCGGCAGTTTCCACTGTACCTCTATCCGTAACTATAGTAATGCGTGGTATGGTCTGGGTTCCTGTCTCCGTTGCAGGTGCCGCATCACTTTGTAAATTTTCTTCACTGTTTGCGCATTCTAATGTGGCATGGGGTATTTCAGCCCTTGCTGTGTCCTTCGCTGGTCGCTGGGGCGAGCGACGCAATTTCCTGTTGCGTATAAACGCAGTCAGCTCACTCCCCATTCCCACTATCTCCTCGTTCGTTTCGATTGTGTTCGCCATTTATTTATTCTTTATTAGCGCATCGTGCAAGGGAGCGGCCGCAGTTGTCAGGAACGGGTATATCCTTGGGGACAAAGCCTCTATCCCAGTTCCCTGAGACCTAACCTACGATAACCTGGTCCCAGAACTCACCTATGAATCAGCGCTCGCTCGGAGCAACGCGGTCTACTAATATTGGTTTGATGCACACTACCCGACCAGGGTCCTGAAGGGACTGCCTCCTGATATACGCCACAACAACCACCTTGACAGAGCTAGGCTCACATCAGCCCATCAATGTCAAAAAGGATTTGCCGACGGCTCCGGGGAATCCCAGTGTGTTCCGGCGTGTATCGGTTGTTAACAGTTCGCGCATCACCGAGAAAATTTCTCGAGGCTACTACCTAGGATGCAAGTATTATGCCAGCTAGTGGGTCAGAGCTACTTACTCCGGCGTCTCGGGGACGCCACTCCCCGTATTGTAAGGGACCTGTTAAGGATCGTTGACGACCCGTGAGGGCGAAACTAACCAGCATAGCCACCGGCACAATGACCTTAATTTGGGTAGTACACCCACAGAAGATGAATTCCACGAAAGGAACCCATCCCACAAGAGATCAATGCAAAGAAAAAGTGAAGACCTAGTCGTAGCTGAACAAAGAGTAACCATTAGACATTTAGGTACGATCACAGGGATCTTTTCTGGAAACATTTAAAGAAAAGGTCAGCCGTGCCGTGCGTGCTGAAAATGTTAAGGGACGATTAGGCTGGGTGGCAAGGAAAAAATCTAGCCCCGGGGTAAAAATCATACCCACCCCCCCCCCCCTCCTCTCCCAAAATTGTACACTTAATTAATTCCTGTCAGACCGTCAGGGTCTACGGAGAATCTGCTGCCCAATTTCCTTTCCTCTCAATGGACCTGCAGATAAACACAAGGAATGGGGAGTTCTAGGGTAATTCTCCATTGGCAATCATAGATAAGACGGGGACCCTCGACCGCGAATTGGTGTTTGGTCAACGAATTTTCTCCAAATCTCGACAAGACGTCGCAATTATGTTCAAATGCCACGTCTAAACATAATAACTCAATGGCGGCGAAAAGTTGGCAACAGATGGCAACAGGTTGGCAACATAAATGTTGCTAGATTTTATACCGATTTATGAAATCATTATTATTAGCTCACCAATTAACTGAGAAAATAATTTGAAGAGTTATATTCTGGCCAAAGTGAATTTCACTTAGGACTTTGATGTCTCCTTCAACGACAAGCTCTGTTTTGATAAACAGTAAAGACTGTCATCAAAAAAGGATAATGATTTACAACTGCTGAAAACTCATGGTCAGAAAATTTATTTCTGATGAATTGACTTCATGATTGATAGATATAGACGCCAACAAAAATAATTTATCTTTGATAATTGTCCGTTGATAACTGAGTCATTGCAGAACGATGCATTGAAATGGGTTCCTCCCCTATTTCAATTCTGAATGTATCTTGAAGAGTAATCAATCTTAATATATATGTGGTGGTAATTTATTACTACGCTATCTCTCCATCCTCGTGCTAACTTAGCCTCGTAATAAGAGACATTCATAATTCTAATGTATTAGAAAAATTACGTTCAATCAAACTTTTCCATCACGCGACAGAAATTAATTGAGAACGTCATTAAGTGTTGGCCAGTCAGTCATCAAGTCATTACATTTATTAGTTACTGAACTTACCCGCTCCTGTTCGCATATTCATGTTCATTGGTATATATGCACATATGAGGCCTAATTACTCACATACAGTTTTTTTTATCGAAGGGACTTATCGGAATCTATCCAGATTTAGTTAATTCAATCCACTTCCACTTTGCGGCTAATTTTCCACTTCAATTGGAATCGAAGGAACATTTCAAGAGCAGTTTTTTTCCAGGCCAAGGCAAAGTTTCAAATTTCAATTGAATACCGCCAAGGTTTCCAGGATATTTTCTGATTAACACGCATCTAAATCCTCCAGATATGGACGCATACGATGAAAGGAGGAGAAACGAAAAATTCAAGTCCAAGGTGAGGACCAAGGCGCTTTCGGCTACGTCGTATCTTTGTTTGGCATTAAATATCGATCCGCTTGGGGTGGGTTATGGGTTAGCGTCATAGCCCAATATCTACAGACATAGCACAGACCCGGCGTCCCTTGAATATGTATCCTGTCGAAAATAGGAATATTGTACAATGTGTCCTAGAAGAAGAGGTCCTGATTCCTTGGATCGGAAATTTTGGTTACATTGCAGAGGTGAATATATGTAGACTAGGTTGGATGAAAAAAATGATCCTTTTACTATGAACCTGAACAAATATGGAGGATGTTAACCTCAGGAAGGATAATTCAAGTGAAAACATCTGTGAGGAATTAGCTTCATCAACGAGATGCAAGGCAAAGAGGCCTCTACATAGTTAATGGACTCATTTGACGTCAACGTTCACCCTATTCCTGGTTTTGAATATCTCTAGAATCCTTTTTCAAAAAACACGTATAAAGAGGGTCTTCTAAGGGGTTTCCTTCTAGAAGGAATCAATTTGTTTAACTGCTTCGTCCCTACGACACAGACTTTCAGGAACCTACGTCATACTAACCCAAGCTAAATGGAAGGAGTGAAAATAAGTGAATGAGTTTTTCACCCTTCGTCTTTTCCCATTATATGTATCCGCCCCAGTATCTGACGCGGACAACAAAATAATGCGCAATTAACATGTTAAATATGTGGATTTATAGGAACAATATAATATATGACCGTGGTGTATGGGACCGGCTGATTATGAGTACTTTATCATCATATTATTCATTTTATCAATGGTGTCCGATTTATCTAGAAAAAACACTTTCTATCAATTCCAATAGGCTTTTGTCACCTAATCTCATGGTCAGATGTTCGACTTTTTTGGAGCATTAATAATAATAACAATAATGTGACAATAATAGCTTCCATTGTTGTCGTACTAAAATAGGCACCTTATATAATGGAGATTAAGAGATTTCCATTTTTAATTTCGCTTCAAAAGATAAGGTTTCCGGGGGAGTTGAATTAATATTAAACCCCGGGGAAATTTGGAAGATCAAAGAGACGCTGCCGACGCTGTTGATTTTCGTTAAATATGCATATTGAGGACGGCGTCAGATGAACTATTAACCCATCACATCTTTTAGAGTATATAACGCTCAATTTATCGAGCTATCTTAAAGGCAAATTACCCTGAAATGCTCAGTTCTTTAAAGCCAACCCGTAGCATCCACGAAGGATAGCAGCTCCCCCACCCTGCAGCTAGCAACCTCTCAGAGATCCCCAAAGAATGGTTTTCCCAGTGTACGTAGTCTGACTCTAGCTAGAGCTGGGCAATGGCAGAGGAAGTGGCTCAGGGTTGTTCCCTTCTCTCAGCAGCTTCGGCAATGCGAATCATAGGGTATGCTGAGCGGCATGGTCCTCTATGGGCCAGTGCGTAGTGCAGGCCGCTGTAACACTGTAATCGGGCCAAATTCTTCTTGACTCAACACTGGTGGTAAACCTTTGTCATCCAAGACCCGAGGCTACTAAGTAGTACGAGTATATTCCGCCCTTGACAGTCGCCAGCGAGACACCGACTGTGCCCACCCGTCAAGAGCAGAGCCCCCCCGTCAGCCCGCCCATTCCCCTTTATATTCCTGGTGGGTGACCATGAACGTGCCGCCCGACTGTACAGGGCATTTCTTCTCTGCCCCACCAACCTCGGCCCTCTGAGAGCTTATGCTCCAGGAGAATTCCTGGAGGATGTGTTCTCGGCCCGATTATTTGCGGTTGGCCCCCTAGTGGGAGTTTCATGGTGGTTGCGGTTATGCCCACATCGCGGGCAGAGCTCCTCGGAGCTCAAGCGTGGAGTTGCGCTGTTCAACTCGGGTGCCGTACCCCTTAGTTGCGGCAGAGGTGTTAGAGAGGTATCGCATTCACTGGTATGAATGCTGAGCCTCCACTCAGTATAAACCAGGACCGCTGTGCTTGCAGGGCGGGGCTCTGATCGCGATCCCAAAACCAATCCGTGTCCGAAGAGGACCATGGGATTATGCCTACACGGCAGGTGCTCACGTTAAACCCCCAGGACTTTCATGCCCCACCAACCTGGAGGATGTCGTCGGTGAATACAAGGCCTTAATGGCGGCTTGGCTGGTGGTCCAAATGGGGAATACACTGGCGAGACCTGGAAGATCATATGACTCGAATACACTGTGTGTATCTGAGAAAAACCCCGCACTGACTCCACAGACCATGTTTTGATCCATCGGTAAAGAATACTGTGTCATAGCCTTTGAACACGCCCCGCCTTCCACTTTCATCATCATCAACGGCGCAACAACCGGTATCCAATCTAGGCCTGCCTTAATAAGGAACTCCAGACATCTCGGTTTTTCGCCGAGGTCCACCAATTCAATATCCCTAAAAGCTGTCTGACGTCCTGGCCAACGCCATCGTTCCATCTCAGGCAGGGTCTGCCTCGTCTTCTTTTTCTACCCTTGCCCTTATAGACTTTGCGGGTGGGATCATCCTCATCCATACGGATTAAGTGACCCGCTCACCGTAACCTATTGAGCCGGATTTTATCCACAACCGGACGGTCATGGTATCGCTCATAGATTTCGTCTTTGTGTAGGCTACGGAATCGTCCATCCTCATGTAGGGGGCCAAAAATTCTTCAGAGGATTCTTCTCTCGAACGCGGCCAAGAATTCGCAATTTTCCTTGCTAAGAACCCAAGTTTCCGAGGAATACATGAGGACTGGCAAGATCATAGTCTTGTACAGTAAGAGCTTTGACCCTATGGTGAGACGTTTCGAGCGGAACAGTCTTTGTAAGCTGAAATAGGCTCTGTTGGCTGACAACAACCGTGCGCGGATTTCATCATCGTAGCTGTTATTGGTTGTGATTTTCGACCCCAGCTAGGAGAAATTGTCAACGGTCTCAAAGTTGTATTCTCCTATCCTTATTCTTCCTGTTTGACCAGTGCGGTATGATGTTGTTGGTTGATTCGTATTCAGTGCTGACGTTGCCACCATATATTTTGTCTTGCCTTCATTGATGTGCAGCCCAAGATCTCGCCCCGATTGCTGCCTGCTCGATCTGGATGAACGCAGTTTGTACGTCTCGGGTGGTTCTTCCCATGATGTCCATATCGTCAGCATAGGCCAGTAGTTGGGTGGACTTGAAGAGGATCACGGATCATTTTCTCGAGGGCCAGGTTAAAGAGGACGCATGATAGGGCATCCCCTTGTCGTAGACCGTTGTTGATGTCGAATGGTCTTGAGAGTGATCCTGCTGCTTTTATCTGGCCTCGCACATTGGTCAGGGTTAACCTAGTCAGTCTTATTAATTTCGTTGGGATACCGGCAGATGGTGCAACTGTTGTCCATATTCCAACAGTTTTTCCATCGCTTGTCGCAGAGAGAAAATCTGATCTGTTGCTGATTTGCCTGGAGTGAAGCCTCTTTGGTATGGGCCAATGATGTTCTGGGCGTATAGGGCTATCCGGCCTAACAAGATGGCGGAGAATATCTTATAGATGGTACTCAGCAACGTGATACCTCTATAATTGCTGCACTGTGTGATATATCCCTTTATATGTATTAGACAGATAACGCCTCGTTGCCAATCGTCAGGCATTGATTCGCTGTCCCATACCTTGAGCACAAGTTGATGAACCACTTGGTGCAACCGGTCGCCTCCATATTTAACCAATTCGGCTGTAATTCCATCGGCTCCTGGCGACTTATGATTTTTGCACGGGCTGTTTCTCCTAAACTTGGTGGTGGCAGTATTTGTCCGTCGCCTTCAGTTGGCGGGACCTCCAACTCGCCGATGTTTTGATTGTTCAGTAGCTCATCAAAGTACTCAACCCATCGTTCTATCGGAAATCAGGCTTCCCCCCTTTGTCTCGGCAGGACGTACATCGGGGTGTATAAGGCTTCATCCTGCTGATTTGTTGGTAAAACTTCCGCGCCTGGTGGGGTTGCTCCCTGTACTTTTCTAGTTCACAGACTTGTTGGTTCTCGAAGGCTTCCTTTTTCCGTCTGTGAAGTCGTTTCTCCGCTCGACGGAGTTGGTGATAAGTCTCTGCGCGTGCCCGCGTTCTTTGAGAATGCAACATTACTCGGTATGCGGCATTCTTCCGTTCCGTTGCTAACTTACATTCATCGTCAAACCAGCCGTTCCGACTCCTTTTGCGGCTGGGGCCAAGTATGTTTCCACTTTCCCAGTTGAAAAGTCCAGAGCAAAGTTTCTCGAGAAATTCAGCTTGCGTGTGGCATAGTTCGTGGGGAATGCGTAGATTTCCAGAGGTACTTCACCTAGCATATTAATGTTTCTGTAGGACTTCGCTGACCAGCATCCGGACTCACGTAGTCTGACAGCACTGCATGCTGCAACATATTTAATGTGGATGTGTAGGGGAGGATATGCAGAAGTACATTGAGAGCATCTGCCCAGGAGGACTGCAGAGCCACAGTAGCGCCAACGCGAACGATTCTTTGAATCCTATTAAGGTTCGTTCTATTGTACTTTTTGCTCAAAAGCCTGACACCATCCAATAGAGTCGTACGTTAGAATTGGACGCACCACAGCGATGATCACCCAGAGAACCATCCTTGGCTGAAGACCACATTTCTTTGCAAAGGTTCTCTTGCAGACATCGAACGCTATGCAGGCCTCCTTAACGCTCAATTTTATGTACAATCTCCAATTTAGTTTTGGATCCAAGATTACGCTTAGATACTTACATTGGAAGTAAGACCCAATCTTTGTTCATTCAGCCGTGGTAGGTGGAATTCAGGTACCCTTGTCTTGGTGGTGAATAGCATCAGTTCCGTTCTAGTTGGGTTTATACCGAGTCCATATCTTGCGGCCCACAACGCTTCTTCCATAATAGACGGAAACGTCCCAGACACTAATATCGCCAAGTCGTCGGCATACGCTGGCACCTCCACCGCGATGCTGTCCAATATTCGTAAAATTCACTATTAACCAGAACACCGGAGAGATGGCGCCACCCTGGGGCGTCTCTCTGTTCACAGCTCTGGTCAAGGGGTTGCCTCCCAGATCCGACTGGATTATCCTGATTCTTAGCATGTATGTATAATCCAATGCGTAAGATATTCCTCCAATCCAATACTAGTCAAGCCTTCCTTAATGGCGTTGTAAATTTTGGTGAATGCTCCCTCTATATCCAAGAAGGCAGCTAAGGTATATTGCTTGTACTACAGTGACCGCTCAACCGTGCCGATTACCTCGTAGAGAGCGGTTTCTGTGGATTTCTCTTTGAAGTTGGCATGCTGGGACATAAAAAAAGGCGTACTCCATAATCGCCATTAAGTAGATGTCCAGGATGCGCTTCAACACGAAAGAGGTGAGGCTGATTTATCGAAAGTCCTTCCCTTTTCGGTATGAAAACCACTCGTGCGCGTTTCCAGTACTGTGGTACGTATCCTTAAGAGATATAGCTCCGGTAAATCTCAACAAGCCACGGCACAACCGTTTCCTGCTGCTTCTGTAGCATGACCGGCACTATGCCATCTGGGCCCGGAGATTATCCTCGGTAATTACCGATTTAATAGTCTCGCACGTCTCGGGTGGTTGCAAACCCTCCAAGCCAGGATGTGACTCACAGTCCTCATCACTGAGGTGAAAGTGAGTCTGAACCAGCGGCTTCAAGGTTTCATCAGAAAATTCCGTCCAGAAGCCTTTCGACTTTCTAAGAAAGGATGCGCTCCTCTGTTCCATGGACAGAATCTTGCTGAGCCGCACGGATTCGCTGGTGTTTTCGATGTTTTGACAATAGTCCAACCAAGACCGCCAAGTGACTTGTACTTCTTCACGCAGTCCTTGTAGCTTCCTGAGGCTGGACAGATCTTCATTCCACCACAGTAGCAGTGTCTTTTTGCTGTATTTATCTGAGCACGAGACTTTAAAGACGGTATCGAATGCACTTTTCAGAGCCCTAACCATTAAGTCCAGTTCGTTTGTTGTTCCAATCTTGCCAAATTGCGCGCCGGAGAGTTTGTTCTTGATTACTTGACCAAACTTTCTCCAGTCAGTCCAGAGTTTGTCTGCGGTCCCAAACAATCCAGTCGTCCATGGGAATCCTGGGGCTTTGAAGGCGCAGGGTTTGGACGAGCTTATCCTTATTCATGTGGATCTTCGGCAACCAGACACGAGCGACTGGTCTCCTGGGAATCTTGCCGTAGGGGGTGACTTTGAACTTTACGCCCTCCCAGGTGTGACGCATGAACCGAGAAAGTCCCTGGAGAATTGGTCGTCGCAACCTATAACGGATCACGTGAGAGGAAGCAAAGCAGGAGATGGTTGCCTTTGGCGTCCAGAGGATGCTCAATGACCATGGGGCGCAGCAGGGTTAACACACACAACATTCGAAATTTATTTCGAATGTTGCTAATGCGACAGACATATGCCACCACCGGTGCTCTCGTGTAGTTGACCAATTCGATATCCCTAAAAGCTGTCTGGCATCCTGACCTACGCCATCGCTCCATCTTAGACATGGTCTGCATCGTCTTCTTTTTCTATCATAGACATTGCCCTTATAGACTTTCCGAGCTGGATCATCCTCATCCATACGGATTGAATGAGTGAGTGGTCTTCAGTTGGCGGGGCCCTGAACTCGTTGATATTCTGGTTGTTCAGTAGTTCATCAAAATACTCAATCCATCGCTCCAATATGCCCATTCTTCATTCTGCTGACTTGTTGGTAAAACATGCGCGCCTGGTGCGGTTGCTGCTTGCACTTTTCGAGTTCAGAGACCTGTTGGTTCTTCCAAGCTACCTTTATCCTTCTGTGAAGTTGTTTCTCCATTCGACGGATTCTGTTCAGTTCGTGATAAGTCTGTATCCAACGAGATATTGATCCGAGTCTATATTAATAATATTAATAATCGTTGGCGCAACAATCCTCATTGGATCATTGCCTTGAAGTGTGTTAGAGCACTTCATTCAAGACCGTAACAGTACACTGCTGGATAACAGCACCCTATAGGAGGCAATGTAGTCAACATTGCGCTCGCCCGAAATTATTACCCTTAATCAGGTAATCATTCATACGTGAGTCGACTGGTATCCGACGTCAAATCACGATACAAACTGCACCGTCACCAGTGAGATTTGAGCCGCGACGTTCTGTACGATAGCCGTGCGCTCTAGCCACTCACTTTGGCCCCCCTATATGGTCTGACATTCATCTAGGCTGAGGGGTGGCGGCGTTCCATAACCACATAGTCCCGTCTGGAGAGGCCCACGTTTGTTTGTGGACCCCTTTCCGCGCAAACCACGTACTTCCAACAACCATTTCGAGTGAGACTGCTAGTTGAATAATCCGCAGTCCATTATCATGTGTATTTTTACGTAAGCTAAGAGAGCCAACGTGTCGCCTGAATATGGGCTCCGTCCCTACTTGGCTCTTAAAATCTCCAAGTATGATTTTGATATCATACCTGATCTTTCTCCGACTGCTGTTTCCTCTGTAGGAGCGTAAACGATAACGAGGCTTATATTTCGAAATTTGCCTTGGAAGCGTAGAGTGCACAACCATTCACTTATCTTTTCAAAGCCGATAAGACCAGGTTTCATTTTTTCACTGCCTAAGATACCTAATCCGAGCACATGAGTTACTAGCCACTATAATATATAGTGTGGTGGCTCCTCTACAGTAAACTGGTCCCTGTCCAACGCATTTCCTGCAACGCTGTTACATCTGCCCTATATTGGGACAGGGTATCGGCTAGTCTGTGCAGGGAGCGCACGTTCCATGAGAAAATGCGCAAGTCGTTATTTCGCTTACGTTGCCGGGTTCGTCGTCGTGTTGTCAGTCCAGTTCGAGGCTCCTTTTGTGGCTTTGTAATAGGTTGTTTTCCGGGTTGAATTATTAGCCTTATCCAACACCCAATCTGGAGTAGCAGTTAGTACAATTTGTCCCGTTTTTTAGGCACCGTGGGTTTGCCTTCATCCTTCCCCATCTGCAGAATTTCGTTAAGAAAAAGATCCCAGTGGTCGCCACTTGGAGGTAAAGATAGGATTTGGTAGTAGACGGTTCCCAGGTTTTATGACTCGTCGTGGGTTCCAATCCACGTTCCTCCCTGGGACCTATACTTCCCTGTGACCACCATCCAGATGTCGTCTCCTGGAAAATAGCCCAATGCCAACCACAAATTATCTGTATACTTCCTCCTTGCTGACCGCAAATCCGCCTCAATACACCCATTGCTCCCGAACCAGCAATATTCCAATATTTTTCTTGGAACTTGCCATTGCAATTACTCCAGATGCAGCTTTTTCATGGTAGAGGTTTTTCTGGGCGTTTTTTAGTGCTGGCTATCAGCTTCGTTATTGTTTGAAGCCTTCAGCACTGTCGGAGTATCATCCTCCTCCTCCGACATGGTGGTTTCCTGCACGTCATTGTCCACCCTAAGCCTTAAGAGATCTAGGTCTAGGTCGTCCAACTTCTGCTCCTTATGGACAGGAAGTGTACTGCATTCCATGATCCATGGTCCATATAGCCTCCCTCGAGAACGTCGGCAAGTTTTCCACCTGATGTCTCCTCCGAAGTGTCTTTCTTCAGCTTTTGCCTGTGCACGTTTTACAAGGGTGTTGCCAAATCAATGGTTAATATGGCAACTTTGACGATTGATTGCCTCTCGAGATTGGTCATCCACCCCGATCGTGAAGAGTCTACCTTTGCCCTCCACCTTGCTTCTGTAAACTTTTCATAATCGCGTGTGGAGATCCTCATTCCGTTCCTAATCCTGCAGTTTTCTGTAGAAACGCTGTCACTATGTGTGGTTCTGCTCTTTCCCAGCCTGGCAGTTTATGGCCTATGGTCCTAAACCACTCCGAAATGTCCTCCGTCACGTAGTCCACCTTTATGTAACCTGGCCGCAAGAATATTCCAGTGAACACAAGCTTCGCAATCCATCCCTTGCGCATCTGCCTGATGGCAAGTTTTTCGATAGCTTCCTGCTCCTCACGAGTGAGTAGTTGCCAGTAACAGTATGCCGGTCGACTGCACTAGTATAGCTAATAGCAGGCTTCCTGCCTCCTGCCTTCACCTGAGATTTGCCGGCTCTTAGGTTCATGTTTGGGTTTTTTAAGAGCATTCCTTTCATGTGGGCTAGCCTCCGCTGCTTCTCGCTTTCTTGACTCCAATAAAGGTGGATTAGGTCTGTCCTGAGATTTCTTAGGCGCCTTTTCTGATTTAAGGCCTTGCATCAGATAACGTGATTTTAAGCTGGGGTGGATTATGTTGTCTAATCCTTCATGGTATCTGATGTCACTTTGGGCAATTAATTTAACAATGATGTACCACGGTACATTCACAAGAGAAACCCGAGCTAATTTGCCATACCACCCTTAGCCTGGTCTAGGTTTGGACTTGGGACGGATTTCACTTCAATATAATTCCCGCTCATGTCGTGTTTGCGATTGGAGCCATTACCACCTGTCGCCCTTTTCGGTTACGCTGCTCCCAGGGCAGAGGTGAGGCAGCGTCTCATGAGTTGCCTCTGCCGTGGGTGAAACAGTCAGTCAAGATTTTTTCTTTTTGAAGCTGAGACAACCTCTCGTACTCTCTCTGATAAAAAGACATCCTTATTAAGCCATAAACACGCGAAGTACAACTTCACGCCTTTGGTAATTTATGGCATATACTTCTGATTCTTCAGCCGCATGAATCCTCTCGTGTTTCGTCACAGGACCCTCGTCTAACACTTTTAAATAAAAACTTAGGAAAGTGTTACTATTGTGATCGTACTATCAAGGATATCAAGGATAAACATATTAGCAATTGTAATTCCCAACCAACTACCCTCTCGCAGGAGCCATTTGCCAAAGCCAGGATAATAGTAATTCATCATGTACATTGTCATAAGTTCATTACCTACATAACCTTCTGTCGTACCAGGCGAATACTCAATTATTTTCCACATTCCTCGAATTACAAATCATAAGGATAATTAATGGCTCTCGTTTGAGTTTATTGTTTTCTAAAGAATTGGAGTTGGAGGACTAAATACATCATTTATCGTGAAAGGAATTCTAGTCAACTGTTCGTGGCGTTAATGATCTTATCAACCTTCATTCAGTCGATATCCGACATCCGTGACCCTTTGTATTCCATTAATACTCATAATGATATCTATTTCCTCCGGCAAGTATAAGATACGAAGGAGCTTCTTCCAGCATTAATAAATTCTATGTCATTGCCTTAAACCATTTCGTAGAAAATCGATTCGGAAGTCAAGCAGAGTTTAATTTGGCTATTCATTTGGAACAATTCTCAGCTTTTCCTGAAATCTCTGAATTCGGATCAATATCCGATAAAACCGGCCAACGATAGAGTATCTTATCTGTAACCCAAATAAGATTCCATTAGGCTCAGCGTGCTTAGTAGTTAGCTCTCATTGTTATCATGCCATTTTCATTTTAACATTTAGGGTAATTAGTATCTGCCAGATGATAGCTAATTACCTTTGCCAATAATTACAATCCGGTCAATTCCGACCCAGATACTTATTTCACCAACTCGTTATCAGATCTTTTATTTAAATTAAGATGTTGCCGGACACTAATTGAATTTGCTAAGTATTGACGTAGTCCAGGTGCAATTAAGTGCGAACAATCTTAGCAAATAGTAATTTTAGCGGAACTTTGATATAATCATGCGCTGGTTACCTTTGATACGAACTTCAAATAGAGTTATCTAGACGATTTGCCTCAGTGATTATCTAACAGATTCACACCTAAATTTGCTAATTGCTCGAAAAGTATGTACGTGAGGGCCATTATTTATTGATTGCTACATATTCGTATTTACTGATCATTCTTAGGAAACATGCTATGAACAATTAGGAAGGGTAGCTCAGAGATATTTCAAGGCCAGTCACGCCACTAGACAGTATCTATCAAATAAGTGCCATCAATTCCATCAAATAAGTGTTATCTCGAAGATACTCGTAATTAGATATCATTCATATGACATAATTTTTTGCGAAGGACACAAAATGTCACTGCACGCACTGTATTGTCTTCAATCATTCTTATCTTGTTTTATAGTAAACAAGCAAACGTCCTTCATTATTTATGGGGGAATTCAATGATAATGATTTCTTACTGAGGAATTCAGTGGCTCACCTTTAGTTTAGGGATCTGATTATTAGTGGTCCTAATTATCTGTTTGCAAAAGTTAACTATGCCCTTGCCCTTCCGCAATCGTAGCTTCCTTCCAGGGGGCAAGAACCCCCTCCTTCCAGGGGCAAGAACCCCCTCCATCACCCTTACCAGGAATTGCGAAAGAAAGGACGGCGCTACTGGTCCAACGCCGGAGTGTCAAAATTGAGCCTAGTGATCCAGGCATCGTCAACCTGGAGAGGCTTCCAGTCAACGGCAAACGAAAGCACTACAGAAACAGGGCACTACGATCCTAATTTTAGTCCTGGCTGCATTTAGTATGGCTCTCATTGGGGATACCAGTTTCTTTAGACCTTCCACTAAAGGTTCAGCTCCCTTGCCTCCGATTTATTTGGTCATTATTTCACTTGGTGGTGCAGCCACGTCCGTGTCCTCATTCCTAAGGATCTCTAGGAAGCTGAATCTTCAGTGGAAGGTTTAAATAAACTGGTATTCCCGATGAGACCCACACTAAATTCAGTCAGAACTCAAACTAGGACCGTTGGGAGGTGATCAAATTAGCAAGAGAAATTTCAAGGCGAGCAAAAAGCCTTATTTCAGATCGTTGTCGTGGAAATTTCTTCCAAGATAGCAAAATTTCAGAGGGACAATTTGCAATTTTCCGGACTGCCTGTAGAGAAAAATATTGAATCCTGGAACAAAGACAGGATTTATAAATTAAGGTCTTCGTGATGGACTCCTCCATTGAGATATACTGACGAGGATTATTTAAAGTGGCTCCAACAGGTTATCCTAGCTTTAAATTTTAGTGATCAGCCCAAGTTCATCTTTGTGAATGCCGAGCTGTTCAGGACAGAACAAGTCGGAAGTCAAAGAACGTAGGAGACATCATCCGGATACTGAGTTAACGGAACTTGGGCATGAATTTCGGGCACTGGAGGGTAAAATTCATGAGTAGCAGAAAGGACCAATTTACAAACATTGTGAGTTTCAACTTGGTATTCGAACTGGATCAAAAGAGTCTCAATTTGCTCAGGGAGAGTAAAAAAGATGGTGCTTCACTTTTTCCCCGATTGGTTGAAATTCAATCATATCAAAATTCTGTAGAGCATCATCATCATTTTTTATATGGGATATGAGGGATCCTAAGTCCACATCTACTTGATATCGGACCGGACCAGATGAAGAGAAACTTACTCTCACTTTTTCGCTCTACGGACCCCTAGTTTTGGTCATACCACGCAGTAGTGTATTCATAAAACAAAAGGAATGACTAACGGTTTCGTCCAGCACTTAGGCTTAAAGTACTGGCGCTTTTAAGTTGGATATAATTCGCACCCTTATCATGTTTGCGGTGATATAAAAAGGACCGATTTCTATCTGTTGCCACTTTCGAGAATGCTCCCCCTGAGTCTGATGGCTTGCCTCTGCCCTGGACGAAACCGTTAGTTACTCTTTCTCTCTTTTTATAATCTTCATTTTGAGCGCGAAAGACTCTCATGACCCCTCGACTCATACAAAAAGATCAAACTGTAATGTCTTTGGAGTGATCTCCATAATAGAACTGCGTTTGGGGAACGATGTATACAGTGCCGAAACCCACATTTGGGGACTCGTACTGACGAAGGGATGACATGGTAACTCCGTTAGTAACTTCTCATACACCTTTGATAGAACAAACGGAAAAAAGGGAAGCTAGAGACAGAACTGGCTTGATGATGGAAAACAAAAGAATGCGCTGCATGAATAGATGAGATCCTTTCACTTTTGCGATGTTCCATGCGCAGAAAGATCGCCGGGAATGAGGACATGGGCACTGCTGTGTCTCCAAATGTGACAATTCTCAGAGAAATTAAACGTGAGAAGACCGAGTTTTTGACGGTGGGATGTGAGGGAAACCTGGTTGGACACCCGCTGTGGCATTTGCATCTGGCATCTGGCCTCTGTTTTCTATTACATAGTAGGCTAAGCTTATGTCGAAAAACATAAACGTCGGTGAATTCAACCTGCAGCATGTCAAAGCCCCTTCCTATCTGCTGACATCAAGGTTAACGAAAATGCAGGACTGTCCTTATAATTTTCTGGTGCAGAGCCATAGGTTCAATTTGCACTAGATCAGCCAAAGAGGCTAAGACCTTCTAAGATCAATAAAACCCAGAGCTTGTGTCCTGAGGTAAAGGGACGCCATAGCTGGCTCTACGTGCTACTACTGCATGCCCTGTGATTTACTGTGTCCACTACCAACGAAAGAACTAAGGGGTCAGGTAGTGTACGCAGAATCAAGTAGTCTCTTAATAAGTCGTGCTGTAAACGCTCAACATATTTGTTGGAAGAGTAGCAAACGCAATCCCAGCGGAGAGACGCTTTTTCATTTCATTGCTGCAGCTGATCTCATGACGTAGGAATGGAGGGTGCACCCCTACGTTCTTGAGGCCAAGAACAGGTGGATTAATTGATCTAATAACCTGCACTTCAAAGATGTTAGAGATGATTTTGTTACACAAAGACGGAATCCAAGGAAAACTGGTTGCTCCAAGGTCAATAAAAATCTTGGAAACACAGTGCAGCTGAATGGGCGACGAAGATCTCCTTTGGCGATAGAATCATACAGTTTTGGAGTCCTTGTCTAATGGCCAGATGCAAACGAGGTAAAACAATTCCCTTGGGAAATAGAGAACTGTAAACGCTCAAAAACTTATCAGACGACTTCTGAATTGTGCTTCTAAAAGCAACAAAGATGAAAACTGGCTAAATTTCAGGAACTGACAGGGTGAATGCAAGAGGCTCATTAAATGCTCGAAACGAGATTTTTTTTAGAATATAGGCTGTGTAGGGTCTTGAAAAGAGATGTGTTGGTCAAGTTGGACTTTCCTGGAAAATCGAATGGTACTTTCAAGAATCCCCGTGTTGAATCAATGCAGTCTCTCTTGGATGTACAGGAGAACAGCTGACAGGAGTGGAAGCGGGCGAGTTGGCTGTTCCTGCAAAGCTTTCAACACGAAAGATTTGCAAGGAGAATTGAAGCGTCGCGAGAGCCTTACCAATGAGAAAGTGAACGCTGAACATTCCAAAGCAGCAGGCATGAATGACATCTACCCAACGATGCTTAACAAAAGTATGGACCAATAAGAACGACTGCTAGGAAATATTTTTCTAGCATGTCTTTCTCTGAGTTACAAGGAGGTCTGCTACCGCCACTCCTATGCAGTGTGTTGATCGACTGACTACTATACGAACTGTAATACCAATTCTAGCTCAAGCTTATGCGGATGACGTGGCTATGCTAGGTGTTGACTGAGATCTCAGAAACTTATAGAAAAATACAAAACGTTGTTAGTTTGTTTGGCAATTGGTGGCTCAGACATAGGCTTTCAATAAATCCAAATAAAACCATGATAAAATTGTTTACAAAAAGGCGGTAACTGAATGGCCTTTGTCTTCTAGAGATGAGGGGTACCCTTCAACTTTCCGAAACAAGGAAATATTTGGAAGTCATTCTAGATAAGAAACGGGAGCCTGTTTATGCAGACAGACCTTTGCCTTGAAATGGGTACTCAGAGTTCATGTAGTGATGTAGATACATGTAGCTATTACCAGGCCAATGTTCGTAGTGCTGTGCGTCAAGGTGAAGTGTAAATTAGCCGCACTGCAAAGAACTGTGTGTCTGTTTAGTTCTAGATGCATAGAATAATTCGTTTAGATCTATGAAAAAACTGTCGTCATGCGGGGGGCACAGGGTATTGGACGAGTCATTGGGAGAATTTATTCCAGTTTTTTTCAATGCTTTCCGGTTTCCGGACCTCCATACATCTCTTTGGTAGAATATATAAAGTTATTCTGGAGCGTGAAGAAAACGATTCTGAATCTGATCACCAATGGCTTAAAAATAGAACAAGGTTCTGGAGCATGAGTCTACGTCTCGAATAAAAACGGGAAGTGGGCTTTTCTTTTCTCTTTCTCTGCTCAAGCGATTCCTGATGAATTGAAACGGCAGGGAACGTTCAGCGTCACTAACGTTAAGTCCTCTAACATGGCCTCGACAAAAACAATTAATAATCAGTTAAACCTTTGGCTGGGCGCATTGGACTCGACGTCTTCCGAACATACCAATGTTCGCTTCGAACAAATTAAAAACAAGCACCTATTGCAATTCAAGAATTGAAAGCGTGTGGGTTACACGGCGCCCAATTTTGTCAAGTACGAGTGGGTTCATGGTATGGCCGAATGTTACAAAGCACTAAAGCAGGCGCGAAAGTGAATCAACTATTGAAGCAATGAGCACTGCCAAATTACCGAAATTGTCCAAGGGTCCTTGGGGTCGTGGAGAGCAGAAATGCTCAAGGCGAGCACCACTCGTTTATCCCACACTCACACCGCACTCTCCCGTCCCAGTCCGCGTCCCGAGAATTGATCCATTCTATTACCAACTCAGCTTTTATACCTTAGTCCATGTTATTTGCAAACGCCATGCGAAGCAGCGCATATAATTCCTCCAGTATCACTCGTTAAACGCGATGTTTAGTGTCCTGATTTCCATCAGTGGACATGCTTAGGACGTTAGAATCATCGTGTTCAACATCCACTCCATGATCGGTCGAGCATCGCAGGTACTATTTCTAGTCATCCATTAGGAACACAAGTTCTACATAGTGGTCTTATGCGAAACCAAGATGCACTATAAATAGAAATGCAGTTTCTCCAGTTTCATCCGAACTGATCGCCTAAAGTCCAATCTTCCCTTGATTCGTTACCAATACTTTTCAAACGCCAACGTCCTCAAAACATTCAAAGCTGCTCTCACTTCCTTTAAAACCCAATTGTCCTCGGTTTTCTTAGCTGCCATTTGCTGTCCGCTCAGTTCCTTAATATCCACAATTTGTTAAGAATTTAACGGTGGAGATTTCCACGCCAGACTATAATTTTGGTTCGATGCACGGTCGAACTAAAATGGGGAAAGATTTCACCGTTTTCCAGCAAATGTTTATCAGAGCGGAATCCTATGCGCTTTAGCTGATCAAACCCCAACTTCGATAAAGATGATGCAATATCACTTCCATACACATACTTCTTCTTTCCGGGAAATCAACCCGCGGACCATGATGCTGTGATCTTCGATATTATCATCCTGAAAGAGCCCTTCGTCGAACCCCGCCCTCAGTTCCGGATTTGCGGCAGGCAAACTGAAAACTCATTGACCGGGTCGTTGATCCAGACTTTAACCATTTTTTCTTCCACCCAACAGCTTGATATCATATTAGAAGACACCATCGTCCTGACAGTTCACCAGTACCATGAAGTAGTTTTGTAAATATGCAAAAAACCGATTCTAGCCTACCTTCTTAACTACCGTAACCTCATTCCAACCCACAATGGTATTCGTGGCGATATAAAATAAAAGAGTGTCCTCCGGCGGAGACTATTAAGAAAGTGATGGTGTCCGCGATCCTCTCCCCTCAATGAGAAAAACTTTGGCAGGTTAGTCCGCCGACCCTGCATACCGACTACCTTCGCAAACAACATGTACTTGGACTTTCAAGGAAATCAGTAAAACTTTCCCTGGCCCCGGCAACAATCTCAACTTTATTTCGAAATTTCTCCTCACCCAAAAAAGCTAGCAGCCTGGCAAAACTCTTCCTCTAAATACACCATTGTACTTTGAATATCCGCCACCAAGTTTTCAAAATCGAGCGACTCAATTTTCTGACTTCAATCATTCCTATCTACCTGTCGCAACCAATCCACACATAACCTCCCCTCATCCAGTCCTTCATCACCCGATCATCGAGGGAAATTCCCACTCATCCATTTTGTCACACCCAACATTGTCACGACGTCGATCGTGATGTCAAAAAAAGAAGAAATCGGTAGGACCCCACAAAATCCTCTCCATGGTTTTAAAAGGATGTGCTCCAAGCATTTCAAACTTCTTTTCCTCGATTATCAACCACTGCCTTCTCTACTGGTTGGAAGAATGCTCGTATAACTCCCGTCCCCTCCAAAAACTAAAACCTTAATTCCAACAACTGCAGGCCTATCTCCATCTTTTCTTCTCCAGTCAAGATCTTCAAGGCGGATCATAAAGTTCTTATCGACAATCACTGTTGCTCCAATTGCACACTTTCCGACTTCTAGATTGGCAAATGACCCGATTATTAGGTTGAGCACGAACTTCTTGTTCTTAAAATGGACTTTCTCCTCGGTATTAACCAGAAGACTTCATCCATAGACTTCTTCCTGAACCTAAAAAAAGCTTTCGATCCATTCTTCGAATAAGACCTCGCTTTTAAGCTTTCTGACCCCTTTAATTCCAATTTACACCTTTGCAAACTGTTCCTTAGCTTCCTAGATGGGATGAAATGCCCAGCCCAACCACACCTTTCATCGCCATACATATGTCCAGCAAGCATTCCCCAAGGTTCAGTCCTTTCAATCATGCTGTTTTTCCTGTTCGCCGCTGACCTTAATAAACCAAGTCCGTACTCTAATCCCATCAGAATTTGACAATACGCGGATGACCTGAGCCTCTACACGTCGACCAGAAATATTTCACCTGGCTACGCTCATTTAAATTCGACGAGTTTTGCCGATTTGTTCATTGGGATTATCCCTTAATCCCCAAATGTGTAAAGCAATTATTTTTCACAGCAAGATGAGGATAACGATGAAAATGAGGAGAGGCAATACCTTCCTTTTCCTCAAAATCCATGATACGCCACTTAAGTCACTTTTCTAGGGGTGACAATAAACTTTCGTCTTTCCCACAAATTTCCAGATCTCAAATGCACTGGGAAAAAACTGCCTGAAAGTCCCTGTATTCCATCCTAAAATACAGAGCCTCAGCATCCTACAAAATTAAGCTCTTCTGTTACAGGCAACTTATCAGACCCTTCCTCATTCTAGCCTCATATCCAGGTGTGATAGCCCAAATAGAAAGGCTCCGCCTGGCAGAACAGAAGATCCGAAGGACGAAGACCCCAAACCATACAGATTAAGAAAAGTCAGAAAAAACCTCCTTCGTACTCATGTGTTCCCTCAACTCCTCTTATTCCTACAATCCTCGCCTCTTCGTCCGTCGAGGTAGAGTAGTCTTCTACACCGGTAAGTGGTCAGTCGTGTTTTTCAAACACCAAGTACTCTCGGCGCGACCAACTCGTCAGCTATCTTTGGATAGTGAGTTTCACTGCATGGCGTAACCAACAATCCAATTGTCGCCCCTCCTTAAATTATGACCTATCCACTGGGACTTTCGCTTACCGATCACATCGATGACAAGCCTCTGCGCGAGTCAATTTGTACTCTCATATAGCAACCCAGAAAAAACGCTAACACAGTAGAGGAGGAGTGCGCGCTTCTCGGAAAGTCCTGGGGAAGAACTGAAGCGCATTTCAGTAAACCGCGAATGACGGCACGTAGGTGTGGTTGACGCGGTATACCCTATCAAGGAGGAAGCGTATATATAGTTCAGCCGGCAGAGAATCGGAGTCTTACGTTAGGGGTCATTTGTGTAAACATAATCAACAAGACTAGATCAGGCTGCTAAACGACCATCTTTCCAAAATTTTATAGTGTTTTTACGATCACCAAGGCTAGCAGGTTCTGCTTTCATCTCATCTTATCTTATGCGGACATACATACATATCTACTTTAATTAAAGCAACAAATTTTCCAGTCGTTGTAAGCACTGCAGCCTACTCTTAAGGGCGAACGTGATCAACAGCTTGTGTCCTAGTGAATAATCAAAACAACCACTCATCCTATCAGTGCACATATGTATCTCTTCGCAAATAAAATGTCTCATAACTTCCTACTATGCAATAAAAGCAAATTTGATCAAAGATTACCTGCACGTGTACAAAATCCCCGACGAATATCAATACAGAACATGCTTCGTGCGTTTAATGGGGACTCCTATCACCCACCTGCTTCCCTTGACGTACTTCCCACACCCTTTCTGCTAATTATACACGTATCTCGTCTGGGCACCTTAAATTTAACTTTTCCCAAAATAATATCATACGTGGAAAGTCCAACCCAATCAACCCAATTTTAAACTTCGTTGTCATTCATGAAAATCATCCCCTTTGAGTGGTATTTACCATACATGGTGGTGGCTATCACGGGAATCAATCGAAAACGCTATTGTTGTGTGTTTTCACGTTGACGAATGAGTTCTGTACTCATGTGTTGAGCATAACAAGATAATTTTTTATGCATCATTATCGTCGTAGTCACGCAGAATATCAAAATATAATACATTAATCAAACTGGGGTGCGTGTTTCACGGGGTTGTCTGGGGGAAGTTTTCATCGATTTGTGGAAAAATTTCGGGCATGAAATTTTGAAAGAGGAAGACGCGAAGTGGGTTCATTTGATCAATAATAAGTTGGTCGGTCCTCGGTCTTACTTGAATGCTTTAATCACGAGAGCCAGCCAAGAAGGTCCTTTAAGAAAGGCAATAAACCCATTACAATGGTAGAGAAAGAGTAAAAGTTTTGTAAAAAGGATTATTTTCAAGGTGACTTGTTGGAACACCGCGGTTGTGGGTAAGGACTAATTTTTCTACCTTTCAACACTGAGTCAAGGATATGGCTGAGGAATATTTTGTGGCCTTAATTCATTGATGGCAAGGCAGGTGATTACTAAAACTTAGAAGTGACCCTTATGTTCAAAAATTGGAGTATTAATTACGACCCAAAGCCAGGCTCCGGTAATTCCACCCTTGTAAAAGAACATCCAAAGAACGACTCCTTCTGACCTTGTCATCCTTGGACAATATTGCTAATTTTAGATTTGTTGTGGAAGAGTCTGGGAGTATTTTTTTTTTTTGCAGTAGAGCAAAACCCCAACTGCATGCCTTTGAGGCTAAAATGGTGGACTTCGAAGAAGCTCTTTTAAGATGGCTGCAGTGGCCTCCCGGGAGGCACCCATTCTAGTTAGGACTTGCGTGGAGGAGCCAAAATGTCTGGCCCATAGGCCACGTTTTCCACGTGGTTGATGGATTGTTGGGGCTTTAGTTTTCGCGCTGGGTCCTTGTATGTTGTTGTCGATTATAAATCATCGGACGACAAGCTGCTGGCATACAGTCAGGAGACAATAGCCATCGAGGGCAGTACAGTTGGTACCAGGGTTGCTCGCTGTCCTAAAATCAACAACAAGGACCTCCAGGAGCGAGGCGCCACATGGACTTCCAGCTTGAAAAACACTGTTGCCTCTATCCGATACTCTGGTTGATAGTGATGAACAAAATTCTACGATGTTGGATAAGAACGAGGTAGTAGGGTATGTCGATGACTTGGTGTGAGGGCTGTTTCCCTCCATTATGAGTGAAATCATGGAGGGAGCGTTGGGAAAGGTGTGCCTATGGGCCCGAAGAAGGCGACTATTCACCTGCAAGCATGGGTACCCAAATTCCTTAGCAAGAAGTACAATAGAACGAAACTCAATAGGATTCCAAGAAGGGCTTATGATGGGTGTAACGAGTACCACCCAAAACGCTCCTTACCGGAAATTGTCGGCGTCGGGGGTCCCCTCTAAAGCAAGGGCTGCAAGAATGTCGGTCACCGGAAATTGGCAAAGAAGCGAAGGTCCACTGGAGTGCTGTTCACGACCCAGTACCAGAAGGGCATACATATTCTCAGCAATGTTGCAAAAAATAAAGAGGCAGGAACTAACCGCTAAATACCAGGCGATTATCGAAAAATATAACAGCAGATGCCTAGGAACCGAGTAGAAGACGACGCCCACCACCTTCAAATGCAATTAATCGCACAACAACACATTCGGAGCAAAGTGTGCATGGGCTGGGACGGCAAGCAACCTCTGCAAACGGGTAAGCAGCAAGAGTTATTTGCGCGTAGTGCTGACCGATGGTAATCTTTCTAGCTGCAAACTGACGCCATAGACCAATGTTGAAGGCAAGCTGTCGGAGATGGTCATTGAGCGTCTTCTAGACAGGCAGGATTCTCCTCAAGTGGACTGTGAGTTCCATATTATAGAATGTGAGGAACAATTCTCCAGGGACTTTCTCAGTTCGTGTGTCGTTAAGATCAGCGACTCTTGGAAGAGCGCAAAGCTCGAAGTCATCCCCCGATGAGATCCCTAGAAGACCGATCACTCACATCTGGTTGCCAAGGATCGCCGTAAATAAGGACAAGTTAGTCCAATCCTTATGTCTTCAAACACCGAGGATTCCCCTGGATGACTGGGTGGTTATCAAGGAGATGGAACCCCAGGCGAACAGTAAATCTTTTCTGCTCCGTATAAACGGAGAGTGCCTGGAAGTACTGCAAAAGGAAGATTACAAAGTGCGGTTCGTAGTCAGGAACCCAAAGTTGAAAGTGTTGGACACCTGTTGGAGAAGATGAAAATCGACAATCCGACGGGAACTGACGAACCCCCTACGAAAGTAGATCGTGGTAAGTGTGAGGCGACTAAACGTGCAGCACTTGAAATGCCGAAAAATCTCGCTGATCTGAGTTCGAATCCCAGATGTCATATGTCTGTGTTCGGTTTATGTTAGTCTCGCTGCTGTGAGCACATCATTTACACAGCGTTAACTACGATGATAGTGAAACTGAAGCACAGTCTAACTGCGTCCACAGAGTATATACACCCCACTAAGGAGTAAATAGGAAACAAAATTACAACTTATCGGCAGAAGAACTACAAGATTTGACATCCACCATTGTAGCAAAGAAGGACAAGCTGTTGATAGGCAGCGACTCAAGCCATTGTACTATCCCCGTAAATCGCCTATTCAATGGCTTCTCGTCTACGGTGTTCGCAGGCTTTAGTAAATCTGAGAACACTCTCTAGAGGCAGAAAGTGTGCAGATTCTTCATTGAAAACCTAACCAAGGTGTCTTCGTCTGAGATCTGAGGAGGCCGGGCAGCTACATAAAATGTACAGGTCCGTCTCCTCTTCCTCCTCACATTGGCTGCACCCCCCCAATCTTAAGGAGCACTGTTCCGTTAAAAGCCCTACTAGGGTTTCCATGTCCCACTTCTTAAGGGACAACAAAAATGCCGCTCTGGCGACCCCAGGGTCTTTCACAAGAATTTTCACCTACCGGCAACAGTTCATATTTTTCCACTCGGCTGCATGAATCCTTGCAATTTCCCCCTTCAGAGTAGACTTGACAATGGATGGCCGGATTCCAAAAGCGGGTTCTGGCTCCACCATTGTGGATCCAGACCCTCAGCGTGCCAACCGGTCAGTCTCCTCATCACCAGCGATGTTTGAGTACCCCTGGCACCCACATCAGGAATGCTTCGTTCAGTCGGCCAAGTTTCATAATATGTCATTGCTGTTTAGTGCTGATAATGCTGCTCTGACTGTCGGAACAGATTCGAATGGTACGACCCCTCCATTTTTGTCGCAGACTTTCTTCTGCTGCCAATGAAATGGCATATATCTCCGCCTGGATGATGGTTGTCATTTTTCCGAGGGGTTGGGCCAGTTCCATAATCGGATTCCCCGAGAAAACCTCTGCGCCCGATCCATCCTCCATGACTGACCCGTCGGTGAAGATTATTAGGTCTGTAATCTGAAAAGACTCATGGCCACTTGTCGACCATTCTTCTCTTTCGGTGATTATGACAGTGTATGTCTTTTCAAAGACGAATCTGGAAACCATATGATCGGTCGGCATCAGGGATACCGGATGCTTGTCAAGGAATTCCCAGATAGACGCATGACCGTATGATTGGCCGTCTTTCCACGCTCCAATGGTATCCAGTTTATATGCGTCATTGGCTGCTTTCCGTTTCACCTCCAAGTGAATGGGGGTAGATTTAGGATAGCTTTAAGGGCCGCAGTCGGCGTAGTACTCATTGTTCCAGTAATACTTAAGCAACCAAGCCTTTTAGCAGCTTCCTACTGGTAGCAATGTTCAGTCTCAAGCACAAGCCGATGCATTTATACATCAAAATCGGTTTTATTATGAATGTATACATTCAGTGTAAGTGGTTTGGACAAATCCCCAGGTCTTACCTATCGCATTCCTACAGCACCAGAGCAATCTGCAGGATTTCTGATATTGTTCCTGGATATGGTGCTTCCACGTTAACTTGGAGTCGAAATGTACTCCTAAATACTTGACTGTTTGTGCCAGCTGGATTTCCACCGCTGCTAAGATGGGTAGCGTATAGCTTCCCCACCTGACGTTCCTAGTGAACATTACTTGTCCAGTCTTCCTAACGTTCACCGTGAGTCCATTTCGGAGGCACCCACTGATTGAGGGATGTATGCACCTGTCGGCCCCGAGATTAGATTTTGGATGCCGTTCTGTAAACGTAATTAACCCAGCTTCTGTCTACGTTCTTTAACAAGAAGCCGCTTCAGCTTTAAGGTTGCCTCAAGAGAGTTTGTCTCTTTGCAAAAGCGTCTCCTTGATGATCATTTCCCCAATCTTATGCTCTTCTTTAAAGCCTTCTGTGCCTCTTTATAGCAATTCCAGCCAGCGTCTGAATCACACTTCAGAGCATGATTGAGGAGCATCCTTGTCATTCTCCTCTGTTTTGCGAAATCCGAGTTCCACCATGATGTTTTACGCTTCTTTGGCATCTTGGGTAGATAGCTTTCTTCGAAAGCAATGGATTCGATGCACTTCTCTGGAATTGTGACTCGGACGCTCAATTCTATTTTATACGTTGCCTAATCTGCCTTCCGCAAATTCCGAAATGGAGTGGGTGGGGGTGGATCTATGCCCATTAAGAAATCAATGGATTTGTGATCTGAGAGGGTGATATCGTTTGATACTTTCCACTCTCCGACCATAGCCACGATGTCAGGCGATGCCACCGTGATATCGATGACCTCACGCCTGACCACGTTGAAGAAAGTGGGTTCATTACCCAAATTAAAGGTCTGCAAATCGGTTCCTTCTAGATACTCCAGCAATTTCGATCCCCTTGCATTGAATTTGGAACTTCCACAGCTTATTTGGTGAGGGAGATCAAATACTGCTATTACCCCTATGCCTTTCCTGTTGGCATATTAGATAGCTCTGAAGAAAGTTGCAGAGCAACATAGTATATTTTCACCTCCCTGTTGACTTTTTATGGTTAGTTTAGCCGATGTGGTGTGGGCATCACATAGATCGTTAACCAAATTAATGTTTTGAGACTACCTTGCCAGAGCGGGGTCGATCACTTCCACTGGCATACAACAGGTCAGCATGTTGGAAGTTGCCCCTGACTACACCACCAACAACCCACGGTTCTTGTATGAGGTATATAAATGTCTTGATCCGACGACTGATAAGTACAGTCGTCGTTTTATAATGTTGCAAATTTATTTGGGAAATATGGCACCTCATCTCCACTTCAGATGAAGATGCCGATGGCTGCACGTCCCCTTCAATGATTTTATGAACCGGCACTTGCAACGTGACGGTCCCTAGCCCGTAGTAGAGCCGGTAGCCCGATTGTTCCAGAACCTTCTTAGCATCGGGTTCGGGAACGCCGATAGTGAGAAAAGTACCTGGCCTATCGGCTCTCTCTCCTGTTTTGCTGCCTAGCAGCATCCAGGTGGAGGTGTTGAGGTTATTCTGCACACCAAGTTCTTCCAGAACCCCTGCACCATTCCGTTCTTCTTCCAGAAATCAGTGGAAGGACTGTTTGTACGATGGCAGCTCAGAGACCATTTTCAGAGTTAGTTGCGGACCCTCCCACACATTGTTGAGGGACTGAGTGACTCGTTCATGCCTTCGTCGGTAAAGTTTAGCCGTAAGATTGTACGGTATACACCTACCGTCTTAAAGTAAAGCTTCATGCCTTGCGAGGATGCAGTCCTTACAGCTGGGAGGAGTTGCCTCTAAAATTGTTCTCGCTGCTGATATCGTAACCGGATGGCCTCGATAACCTTGGCTGCAAATGAAGGCCTAGTCGTTGCTGGCGGAGCCCTCTTTGTTCGGTCTTCGGTTTCCCCTTAGCCGCAGGTGCCCCGAACGATCCTTTCCCCTCAACCTTGGTACAGCTCGTGAGTTGTGATTTACCCGAAGGTGGTTTGCCCGGAAGCGGCTTGCCTGGAGACGATTTGCTTGAAGGCAGTTTGCCTGGAGGCAGTTTGCCCGAAGGCTGTTTGCTGTCCGTGGACAAGTGCTTACTCATGGGCAAGACTCAGCAGATGGCACCTATTGGAGACTTGGGTCAGGAGTGCTGATAGAAGGGGCTCGTCCGTTAAGGACTGGGTCCTAATTAGATTGGTTTCCACTTAGTTCACCGTTTAACCTTTGTGACCATTCAGCCTTCAACACGCTAGTCACACCTTAGCTTGGGATTTTGATTACCACTTGGTTTTAGGTGTCCCCTCTGATTTCCTAGAAGATCTTCCTTACTGAGCTCCCTCACCACGACACGGTGTGTATTTAATTGTCTGAATGTGTGGCAAGTCGCAAGTGAGAAATCCCAACCCGGGGGGACATCATATGGGCCCGGGGCGAAAATTCCGCGAGATCGCCTGTTATTCGTTCTTACCATTAAAATTTTGATTTGATTCAAGAGACATCCCCCAATTTCCAACCCTCTCCCGTCAGGCCTAATGACAAGACTCATTCTGAAAGATTATACAACTCGAAAAGTTTAATAATTTGTGATAAAATATCGTTTGCACTCAAACTCTGACTTATTTGGGCTTTTTAACATAATATATTTATTGGGCTTAACACAGATAAAATTGCGATAAAGTCAAAATATAAGCATTTTTATATAAATACAATATTTTAAATTGATATTTTGTTTATAATTGCTCAAAATTGACATTCATTGCAAAAATAGTTGTTGTCCTTTAAATTCGTTGAATTAGTTAGTTGCTCTAGATTTTTTTTCAACATAGGTCCTCGCACCTTTCTTATATTCAATAGAGTATCATAAATATAAAAATTATTAAAAAAGAAAACAAATATTTTATAGAGATATTTTCTTAATAGTTTTTCATTGCTTCCTTTGTTTTTTATCAGGAAATTATAAAGTCGACCCACCTGGAATCGTCATTGAAAAATCTGAAATAGTTGATATTTTTGGAAATGGCAGCTACAAAATAGAGGATTACAGTGATAATTATTTTAGTATTTATAATTATATAATAGTATTTTAATTGATTTTTTAAATATTTCAAATATTTATATTATGGATTTTAAGGAGTCTTAACCATTCCACCCGGCTGACTCAGGGAAAAACTAGTGCCGAAACTGAGTTAATAAAAGTGACATTAATAGATCTTAAATGCAAATATGATAATTTTATCAGTTACGTGTATGATATATATATAGTTCAAAAAACCCACGGACCCTCTTTCCGCCCAACCAGAGCGACCAATCTAAGGATGGGCTGAGGGCAACATCCCAAGGCCCGCATCACAGTGATGATGCGTTTCAACGCAAAGTGGGTGCGACGACGCGAAAATGTAGCAATGACGCGGTAGTTCTATAGAGAGGCATAGATCTTAAATGGAAGACAGTACGAATCAAGACTGAAGCCCAGTAAGTCAGATTGTTACCGAACAGGATTCTTCGAACTATAGCACAGCTTGCAAGGATAACCACTTTTTGCATCTCCATGTATAGTCCAGCCCTAAGAACGACCGTTTTCAGCGCTATCTGCAAATTTTGCGGGACTAATCCCGTCGCCGAAATTACCACAGGACTATTTCTATCTTTTGTAGTCTCCAAGTCTCCTTCATATCATTCGCCAAGGAGCCGTAGTTTCGAGTTTTTTTTCTGTTTTTCAACAGTGTTCTTGTCCAACGGTACAGCTACATCGATTATGAAGTACGCTCGTTCTTCCTTGAGAAGCAGAACTATATCGGATCTGTTGTGATTAACACTGTGGTCGGTGGCAATAATGTGATCCTATAGTAATTCTGCCCCACCATTTTCCAAGATTCTCTGCAGAGTATACTTGTAGTATATCATTATTATTCTGTTAAGGAAAGTCGCACTGCGTCCTTGAAGAACTATTGTGTCCCTTTTACTGGTTATAGTGTACCTATTGATCATACTATCTCAAGCAGGCCTGTAACCGTTAGGAACTTTACTATGTTCCCTACTTCCAGATCTTTCAGCTTTGCATTTGGTATTAAGTGTTCTCCCAGATGTCTCGACCTACTTTACACAAGTGCCGGACACTGTCCCAGGACGTGTATAGAGGTTTCGTCCTCCTCCTCACAAAACCTGCAGGCGGTGTCCGTAGATGTCCCTAGCTTCCCCAGGTGATAGGTCAGCCAACAATGACCAGTGAGAATTCTCACTATGATTCGGAGGTTCTTAAGCAATCCTTTGTGCGCACAGGTTCGTATCCCCCAATAAGCACCCTGGACTGCCCCATCCCTGGTAGGCCCGCCCAGTATAGTTCCCTCAACCGTTCCTCTTCATTTATTAGATTCATAGCCATAAAACCGTTTCCGATTCTACAGAAGGGTTCTGGCCCGTGTAAAGGCGTCCCTGCTCTCTTCTTGGCTAGTTCGCCCGCTGCCTCGTTGCCTTCCAACCCAGCATGGCCTGGAACCCAAAGTAGTGGACGAGCCGAGTGTATTCAGTCTCTCAAGGCATTCCCATACCAGTTTAGAGTTCACCTGGTTGGACCTAAGTGCCTTGATCGCTGCTTGGCTATCAGTGAGAATAGCTATGTTCTGCCCCCTGTAGTTCCTTTGCAGATTATATAGTAGATTGTAGTAAGGATGATAGGTTGCCACTAAGTTATACTTCAACGTAAGGTTTTGATGGAGAATCTTGAAGACGGAGTTGTCACGATTGGTGTACTCGGTACTGCTCAACATCCGGCACGCAGATATTATGTACTGGATGGTCTCCTATTTGCATTTGCAACGAGGTATATGTAAAGAAGGGGTGGTTACCTCCGTCCGTCTGGGACATGAGTGGAATGATGTCTGATGTTTTTGGCCGATTGAAGTGAGCATATTGTTCAATATATTTTTGGTTGTCGTGGGTTTCCCTATCTTGCGATGGATGGTTGGATGGCTTCCACGATTATTTCTTCGGTTGTGTATATCCATTTTTCGATTTATGTTATAATGAAAAAACAGACAAACTTTATTTTTTAATGCCGAATAGTGAATTTTTTATTCTTCATATACCGGTATTTCCAGGACCAGTTATCCTCAGTGTTTTTTTGGCTTACGACAAAACCAGTATATGAGGCTTCCACGATGTTTTCGGAAGCTATCTTGGTGTGATGAACCGAAGGCTGATGGAGCTGGGAGGTAGTGTTGTTGGTGGTTTTGTGGTTGAGGTGATCTATGGAAATGGGTATCCCCGTTGGAGCTGCGCTTCCTCGAATTTGTAGTTTTGTGGGCTTGAATAATTGCATGGGTGGCCAGAGCCGTTCATATCGCGTCTTCAGGATTCACACATTTGTGACCTTAGGCAGGAATCTTCATTTTCGTTTTCTGACGATTCGCCACCCATGTCGGATTCGCTATCGTCAGGAGCAGATCCTTTTCGGGTCCGGATTCAACCGTCGACTTGGCGGTTGTGTGTGTCGTTTTTTCGGCTTATTTTATTATGAAAAAAAAAACGATTTTTATCTTTTAATGCCGAATAGCGAGTTTTTTATTCTCATATTCCGATATTTCGAGGACCAGTTGTCCTTTTCCTTTGTGAGTTTTTGTCTGAACTGCTTGTGGTCCAGCTTGTCCTTAAATATTCAAATCCAGACCTTAATTGCTAGTTAATTTTTTACCTAATTAATCCAAAAAGCCAAATGTTGAGATTTCCTAAATCACTGATAGTTCTTTTTTCCTCCCTTTTCTTGATAATGAAACTGTCTAATGGGTCCAATTTGCGGAAGTCATTAACCTCCTTAATTATCCTTAGATTATCCTCCCTTATTGTATATTTTTCCTCGGTAATGTGTCGGGCTACCAATGATTTGAGGGCATGTGTTTTTTTGCTTTTTGCTTTCGCCAGATTTGCTTCCCTTATATGTTCGTGGTCGCCACGCTGCTTCTAAATTGCAACCGCTGGGTTAGCTCCAAACATTTCTCCAGAAATTTTCTGCCTGATTCAGATCGAGGTTATTTTGACGACTTGAGTTAGTGAGATTTTTGTAGAATCCCCGTTGGTTTTGAAAGATCAAGGTGTTGTCTGTCCTTCGCTGAGAGCTTTTTTGATACCTACGGATGCGATTGGAGTTTCTGATTCAGCACCTCGAGGATTTCTTCGATTGGAATATCATTGGACAGATGGTAGTTTCCAATGATCTGTCCATCTGTGCACTCTGTATGATGGATTTCCAAGAAGTGCTTGCGTGACACGACCAATCGGCTTTCTCAACTTTTCGACTTTTTTGTTGAGTCGAAATACCCAATCCTGCGAGTACCTGTGTTACTCGCTCTAAGTTGTTGATTATGGAGACGAATAACGGTGGCAGCTGCAACGTAGACCAGGCCATGAACCTCTGTCGCAGTAATTTCACTAGCCAAATGATCAGCCAAAATTCTGTCAATGAGAGCAATGATGTTGGCAGTTGCCGAAGTCAATTTTAATTTTGGGATCCCTGGCCTACCGTCTGGTAGAATCTCAGCATATTCTGTGAATGCGACCTGAAATGCGGTCAAAGCCTCATTATAAATTGGGTCGACATCTCAAGTCACTAAGCTTTTCCTGATTACTGTGTTCATGGAATACCCTACAGTGTTCGTATTGGGCCTTTGCTCAGTCCAGTAAGTTAATGACTCCAGACCGAACTCAAGTGAAACTTCGTGGAGAACTTGTTGCCTAGTTGGTAGGGGAACTCGATTATTTTTCACTATTACCCGGTGTGGATTGACGATGTTCTGCTCCGGAACATGACTTAGTTCCGGAAATCGGGTTATGAACGCGTCATGGACTCGGTGTTTGTACCCTGTTGGATTCCATTCCAAATTCGTCACATGATAATAGGCGTGGACGATAAATTCGTTTAGTTGGTTCATCCAAACCATACGACGCCTAGGTCTCCCGTCGCTGATGGTTGACGGCATAACCGCCAAAACATCCAAGGGCAAAGAGTCGCTCTAGTGTTGTTGAGTGACTCTTAACCGTGTTGGGTACTGTCTACTTGCCCCTGGGGTCCCATTAAAAGAATTTAAAGATATGTCCCAAATATTATTCCCACGAGTAATGGGCAACCAGTCAGCCCTGCAACAGAGCCCCAATGTTGCAATGCCCCATGGTTACCTCCAAAGGTAGGGAAGGTATTTGAATGGGAGCCGCTGAAATGCAGGGTAACGTCATATCCAAGAGGCGCGTCGATTCCTTCACTCCGGATTACGGATTTATTAAGGAGGTTATTCCCCCAGAAAAGGAAGAATAGGTTTGAGAAAACGAATACAAATGGAAACGTTCTGCTTGTCCGCGGCTAGTCCTTATTTACAAGGTCATCTTGCGATATTTGTAGCTAACCTGGTGGTTCATGTCATTATCCGCAACCAATATATAGATATATATATAATTTCAAATAATATCTATTATATAATTTGAAATAGTTTCAATTAATATATTTGTCCTCGTATTTGTATTATTATATATTTATTTATTTTTCTGATTCCGATTAAACTTATTCAACTACATTTTTAGTACTTGAAAAGGTTAAATCAATACTTAGGGTGTTTCAAGTTTTGACGGGCCCTCCCCTAAAGGAATGAGAAGACGACTGCATCTATTGCGAATACCGATTGTTTTATTGCGCCAGCCAGACGGAATGGTTTAAAACTAATGGTTTTCATAAGCAACAAAAACAATAGCACAATAACAGCATGAAATATAGCAGAACCAATAATTTTTTCTTTTTCTTTTCACTTGAAACTCTATATAAAAACCTTGTCTAACTTGAATTAGTCCATTTCCCAAACATCAACTTTTTATTTGCTATAGCATTGTATAACATAGTGGCTCAAATGAACTCATTTGGTACTTCTTTATTGCGGTTTCATATATACTTCCTTATGTTCATTTTCATTTAAGCAATCATTCTCATCAATTTATTGTTCTTTGTGAAAATCGACAAATATTCATTCGGCTTAGTACGCCTCTTCCATTAAATAATACATTTAAATTTAGATTTTCATGAAAGAGTGCTCAGAGTAATAAATATTTAAAAAAAAATCTATTTTTAGCTGATAATAGCAAACGTGAGCTACTTTTGTTGGTAAAGCGATCGTTTGTGTTTCCCTTTTGGAATGGAATGAATGAATATAAATAAAATAATTTCTTTTGATTGGTTTAACATTCATTAAGTCTTTTTATAAAGCGTATTAGGTAAATATGTATATGGATTGCACCTAAACTAGATAATGCTATTCAAATATATATCGCTTAACATAATGCAACTTGCTTTCTAAAGTTACACCTTTAATAGATTATTTAAAATTGGTAATAAGGCAATGGTTTTATGGTTTGAACTATAGAAAGAAAGACCAACTAATTAACAGACAATTTATATACATATTGCGTTAGTTAAGTTGTATAACTTTTTTGTTTTTCCTATTGAAAGGTTCGATGTTGCTTTGTATTTATTAAAAGTGACAAAAATTATTATAAAAATTATTTCAATCATAATAGAAGTCATGGTATAATATTATGAATATGTAATAAGAAATTATTTATAATGAAAAGACTAAATAACCAAAAATTCTATAAAATAAAAAAAATACTATTTTTGAAGAAGTTGGTAATGAATCATAACTTTTCAGAACCTCAACAACCTGGCAAAACAAACAGGGGACTGGCCGAGATACAAAAATGTACTGACTGCATATAGCAAAGTGATCAGGGAAGCGAAACGGAACAGCTTCAGCGAATTCTATGAAAGAATCGAAGAAGCAATCAACTTCGCAAGACTGTAGCCAAAGACGGGGCAATAGCTTCTGCCTGTTTGAAGAAGAAGATTGGACATTTACCGAGAATGACGAGGACAGAGTCCACCTGTTTTCCAGAACTCGTTTCCCAGGGTCCTACCCAACGGCGGCGAGCGATACCCGAACAACGAATCAAAGGGGAAGAAAGGAGAACTGAAAACTAGCAAAATAGGTAAGCTCAGAAGCTAGGGTAAGGTGGGCAGAAAGCACTTTTAAATCACCCGAAGTAGATAGCAATTTCTCAGCACGAGAGAGGCCTAGAAATCATCTTAGAGTCTCTTCTGAGGATGGTAAAGGGGAGCATAGAACTGGGATATATACCAAGGGAATGGAGACGGACAAAAGTGGACTTTATTTCAAAAGTGGGTAAAAAGGATCCTTTTCACCATAAATATTTCAGATTAATTTGCCTAATATCGTTCATACTCAAAACGGTGGAGAAGGTCATCATCATCATCAACGGCGCAACAACCGGTATCCGGTCTAGGCCTGCTTTAATAAGGAACTCTAGACATCCTGGTTTTGCGCCAAGGTTCACAAATTCGATATCTCTAAAAGCGGTCTGGCGTCCTGACCTACGCCATCGCTCCATCTAATAAGGCAATGGTTTTATGGTTTGAACTATAGAAAGAAAGACCAACTAATTAACAGACAATTTATATACATATTGCGTTAGTTAAGTTGTATAACTTTTTTGTTTTTCCTATTGAAAGGTTCGATGTTGCTTTGTATTTATTAAAAGTGACAAAAATTATTATAAAAATTATTTCAATCATAATAGAAGTCATGGTATAATATTATGAATATGTAATAAGAAATTATTTATAATGAAAAGACTAAATAACCAAAAATTCTATAAAATAAAAAAAATACTATTTTTGAAGAAGTTGGTAATGAATCATAACTTTTCAGAACCTCAACAAAGCCATGCATAATTGTGCTAACTTGGATTGTATTTTGTTATTGTTAAATGAAATATTCTTGCTGAAGTGCTAATTTCTTGTAAAGTGAATATTCATTAGGTGCAAAATGCGTTGTATACTTATTTGTGTATGTGTGCTGTGTGTTCATAGTGTAGCGGTGTTAGGCCTGTTGTGGATTGTGTTCACTTTCTATCTACCACCAAAAACGGAACCACTTTTTGAAATTCAGTTGTGGAATCTGCAAACTATTGGAGAAAAAAGAATGAGTATTATATGGAGTAGAATATTAGTAATTGAAGATATCATAGTGGAATTCGGGAAACCATGATACACCTAAACAAATATTCATGACAACCATAAAAAGGTGGAATGATATATGTGCAAATGACCTGTGAATGTTTGAAAGATAGGAAGGTAAAAATTGCACATATTTTAAGCATTTAAAAAAAGGATACCAAATAGAATCATGCCATATCCATTTCCTGCAGGACATTTGACATTGGCTGTACCCTGGATTATTTGTATTTTTCTCATTTGATTTTTTCTAGTTTGGTCTTCGTTGAATAAAAACGGTAATAACATTTTAAAAGGCGCTTCAACATATATTTTTAAGAAAAATCCATTCGTTAAACTAGTAAAAAAAGGTTACATACAGTACAACACTTGCAAAAAGAATCCTTACTAATCTATCACAAATATACGCTGGCTTGTGCCCAATGTGTGGGGTATACATACAATTTGTCTCCCAATTCAACCTGAGAATCAACCTTAGGTAAATACTAGAATAGTGCTGGCTCAGGAGCCCTGGGTATACCGGGGGCAGATTCACGGTCTGCAAGAGTAAACATGCAGACAATTTGGGACTCCTCTTGTGAAACAGAGCTTCCATAATTCCTAAACGTAATTTAAAATATATATGTCTTTCAGAATTCCTGACCGGGGACCTTGTGGCTATCCAAGTCTCATTGAAAGCCGGGAGGAGCACTCAAGAGGCAGTCGTGGCATCGGGATACTTCCCAGAAGACGACATCCGAGTTCCATCGGAGCTAGTCGGTAAATTGATGAAGTACTGTAAGAAGGAGGCGTTACCACTTTTTCTCGGCTCTGGTGCCAACGCCCGTCACCAAGTCTGGGAAAGCAGCGACACCAATCAAGAAGAAGAAAGAAGAGGAAATATGTAACATAGGGAAAACTCAACATTTGTGACCAGTATTAGATAGGAGGTACTAGACATAATAATAATCGTTGGCGCGTGTGTTAAAGCACTTCATTCAAGACGGTAACGATACCCTACCGTAACACTGTTGGAGGCAATGTGGTCAGCATTGCGCTTGCTCGAGATTATTATCCTGATTTGACTCAGGTACTCATTCACAGCTGAGTTGACTAGTATTCGACTTCAAATCCCAATACAAATTCCACTGCCACCAGTGAGATTTGATTCGCAACCTTCCGTACGACATCCTTGTGCTCTAACCACTCAGCTATCCGGACACGGACATAACTCTAGGAAATTCTCTAATGAACGGGCTGGTCAGGAATTGGAGGGTGTCGGATGAGCCCTCTATATCTATCAGATTCGAAGGTAACTCTGAAATAAAAAGAATAATAAGGAATCCCAGGAGATCGGGTTGGGAATCCTATGCAGCACACCTGAGCAACAACATGGCCCACCTTCAAGGGGTGTTGACATCAGCTGCGAACTGGAACCAGAAACAGTGGTGGAAGACCGCAACACAGTCGCCATTGACGCATATGAGGCCAGTTGTCTGGCTAAGACCATGGTGGAACAGGAACCTGGCTGGAATGAGAAGAGAGGTACGAAAACTCTTCAACCTGGCAAAACAAACAGGGGACTGGCCGAGATACAAAAATGTACTGACTGCATATAGCAAAGTGATCAGGGAAGCGAAACGGAACAGCTTCAGCGAATTCTATGAAAGAATCGAAGAAGCAATCAACTTCGCAAGACTGTAGCCAAAGACGGGGCAATAGCTTCTGCCTGTTTGAAGAAGAAGATTGGACATTTACCGAGAATGACGAGGACAGAGTCCACCTGTTTTCCAGAACTCGTTTCCCAGGGTCCTACCCAACGGCGGCGAGCGATACCCGAACAACGAATCAAAGGGGAAGAAAGGAGAACTGAAAACTAGCAAAATAGGTAAGCTCAGAAGCTAGGGTAAGGTGGGCAGAAAGCACTTTTAAATCACCCGAAGTAGATAGCAATTTCTCAGCACGAGAGAGGCCTAGAAATCATCTTAGAGTCTCTTCTGAGGATGGTAAAGGGGAGCATAGAACTGGGATATATACCAAGGGAATGGAGACGGACAAAAGTGGACTTTATTTCAAAAGTGGGTAAAAAGGATCCTTTTCACCATAAATATTTCAGATTAATTTGCCTAATATCGTTCATACTCAAAACGGTGGAGAAGGTCATCATCATCATCAACGGCGCAACAACCGGTATCCGGTCTAGGCCTGCTTTAATAAGGAACTCTAGACATCCTGGTTTTGCGCCAAGGTTCACAAATTCGATATCTCTAAAAGCGGTCTGGCGTCCTGACCTACGCCATCGCTCCATCTTAGGCAGGGGCCCCGTCTTCTTTTTCTACCATAGATATTGCCCTTATAGACTTTCCGGGCTGGATCATACTCATCAATATGGATTAAGTGACGCGCCTACCATAACCTATTGAACCGGATTTTATCCACAACCGGACGGTCATGATATCGCTCATAGATTTCGTCGTTATGTAGGCTACGGAATCGTCCATCCTCAAGTAGGGGGCCAAAAATTCTTCAGAAAATTCTTCTCTCGAACGCGGCCAAGAGTTCGCAATTCTTCTTGCTAAGAACCCAAGTCTCCGAGGAATACATGAGGACTGGCAAGAACATTGTCTTGTACAGTAAGAGCTTTCACCCTATGGTGAGACGTTTCGAGCGGAACAATGTTTGTAAGCTGAAATAGGCTCTGTTGGCTGACAACAACCGTGCGGGGATTTCCTTGTCGTAACTCTTATCGGTTGTGATTTTTTACCCTAGATAGAAAAAGAATAGAAGGCAGTTTGTACGTCTCGGGTGGTTCTCTCCATGATGTCGATATCGTCAGCATAGGCCAGTAGTTGGGTGGACTTAAAGAGGATCGCACCTCTTGCATTTACCTCAGCTTAATTTTCTCCAGGGCCAGGTTAAAGAGGACGCATGATAGGGCATCCCTTTGTCGTAGACCGAAGTAGTGAGCTCATAGACAATTATATAAAAACTAAAGTTCTAAAGCGTAATCCCCTACATCAATGTCAACACGCTTACCGAGCAGGACGGTCAACTGAAACTGTTCTGTATCAGCTGACGGATGCCATAGAACAAAAGAAATATCACTGTTTGCGTTTTTGGATAACGAAGGAGTATTCGACAACACATCGCACACAGAGATACAAGATGTCCTGAGCCGCAAGGGTGTGGGAAATATCCTGGCTTTCTGGATGGGCAAAATGCTAGAGAGTTGGCAAATAGAAGTCCCGGCAGGTACAAATTCTATTGTCATGAATACTACTCAAAGTTGTTCACAGGGTGGGGTATTATCGCCGCTTATGTGAATTATGGTAGTGGACGAACTACTGGACGTGCTAACATATACTGGAATACAGGTCCAGGGTTACGCTGACGACATTATTTTAATCTGTAGTGACAAATATGAGGATATTCTATGTGATAGAATCCAAACTGGTCTAAGGGTTACTAGCGCCTGGTGCAGGAAAGTGGGACCAAAACCACAATAGTGCCATTCACTAGGAGACGTAAATTTGATCACCTGAGAGCCATAAGGTTATAAGACTGTGTGACTGTGACATGTCGCTTAAACCAACAACTGATTACCTAGTACACTCACGGATCTCTGAAAGCAAAGGAAGCGGGTGCCAGTGTGATTCATCATCATCAATGGCGCAAAACCGGTATCTGGTCTAGGCCTGCTTTAATAAGGAACTCCAGACATCTTGGTTTTGCACCACCACTTGGTTGTCCACCAATTCGATATCTCTAAAAGCGGTCTGGCGTCGTGACCTACGCCATCGCTCTGTCTTAGGTAGAGTCTGCCTAGTCTTCTTTTTCTACCATAGATATTGCCCTTATAGACTTTCCGGGCTGGATTATCCTCATCCATACGGATTAAGTGACCCGCTCACCGTAACCTATTGAGCCGGATTTTATCCACAACTTGACGATCATGGTATCGCTCATAGATTTCGTCGTTATGTAGGCTACGGAATCGTCCATCCTCATGTAGGGGGCCAACAATTCTTCGGAGGATTCATCTCTCGAACGCGGCCAAGAGTTCGAAATTCTTCTTGCTAAGAACCCAAGTCTCTGAGGAATACATGAGGACTGGCAAGATCATAGTCTTGTACAGTAAGAGCTTTGACCCTATGGTGAGACGTTTCGAGCGGACCAATGTCATTGGTCCAGGGAAAATGTCTTTGGAGCCATTGGGTAGGCACACCAGCATATACAAGGTGTAAATATACGCCATAGACATATGTGCCTCCTTTAATCTCCTCCTTTACAGGGGGGCAGGACATTGCTATTCTAACCGACAGCCAAGCAGTAATGAAGGCACTTAAGTCCACCCGGGTGAAATCTAAACTGATAGGGAAACGCCTTGAGAGACTAAATACGCTCCGCTCGTCCACCAATGTCTGGATACTCTGAGCTCCAGGCCATGTTGGGTTGGAAGGCACTCCGGCAGCGGGTGAACTATCGAAGAAGGGAGCGGGGACGCCTTTACACGGGCCAGAACCCCTCTGTGGAATGGGAAACGAGTTCATGGCTATGACATTAAAAAATGAAATGGAACGGTTGAGGGAACCATACTAGGCGGGTCTATCAGGAATGGAGCAGTCTAGGGTGCTTATTCGGGGATGCGCACAAAGCATTCCTTAAACCTAACCAAAAAGAGCCTCCGAATCATAGTGGGAATCCTCTGCAGGTGCTGTGGGGACTGTTTCCGGTACTTGTACAAAGTAGGTCGAGACATCTGGGAGAACACTAAATACCAGATGCAAAGTTGAAAGATCTGGAAGTCGGGAATATACTAAAGTTCCTGACGGTTATAGGCTTGCTTGAGATACCGTGATTAATAGGTACACTATAACCAGTAAAAGGAGCACAATAATTCTTTAAGGACGCGGTGCGACTTTCCCTTAACAGAATAATAATAAAGGCCTATAAACTGTTCTTTGGACTTTATCCGAGAAGATTTTATCAAGTCCTATTTCAACATAGTTCTTTCAGAGTCAAGAGATGTCCCCTTGGTGTTTCAATAATGAAAATCGTTGAGTAGGAAGGCTCTCAATTGGAATGAGGGAATGAGAAACCACAGCAAGCAGACACAGATGGAAATTCACAGAAATTTTAGCGTGGAGTTCTCAAGGGTTTTGTTTATTAATTACACGGCAATAACAGATTACACCCCCAAAGAACAAGTTCCAATAAAGGTAATGGTTTCTCGCAAGCAATTTCGTCCATGCATATGCAAAGAAAGCAATTAAAATTCCATCGACCGCGTGAAAGTCATACCAACGATTTTTCTTCTGAGATTTTGAAGGGAATTTGTTTGGAAGAAGGTACGCCGAAATGGGAGCAATGCTATTGTATTTGATGATTTGATGAGAAGTTGAAAGAAACGTGATCCTGTTTGGCGAAGAAAGATATCCTGTTTCATGCATAACAACACACGCTTACTAGAGGCATCCCCTGTACATCAATCTGGCGCTTTTCCGAAAATGAAAATATGTACAATGGAGAGGAACTTCTGCTGAAACAAGAAGGATGTATTCTATGCAAAAAGGTATTTTGAGAAGTTTCATTAAAACTTATTGTTTAGGGAATTTAAAAGCTTAATAAGATGTTGGGGAAAGATATCATGTAGAAATAAGTCGGGAAACCGGAAGCTGGACGCTTCAGGTGTGAACTGTTTTGTGTATTTCTTATATAAAGACATTTGAGACTTGTCCCACATTTCCCCAAATTTTTCGGTTGGATAGTTTCTGAGAGTGGGCCCGTTAAAGAAATGATCACTTTTGAAAAACCCAATTGTCTATTCTGCAAGCAAATAAACGCCTATATCACAGGCAGCAGCACATGTCCGGTGTATAAGAAGGCGATCGACACTATACGCAAATGAGGTTCCTACAGCTAAACATGAACCATTGCCAAGCGGCCCAGGACCTGCTCGCCCAGACGGTATTGGAAAGCAAAATCGATGTTGCTAGTATCTGCGAGCAGTACAAAAATCTAGATAGTGAAGTTCTGGTCGCGGATAAGAGCGGAAAAGCAGCGATATGGACATGCGGAAATCGAGCCACAGAAGGAACCACGAAGATTTTCAAGAGTGACTTCACTAGAGGAAAAACTGGCGGAATATCTATTTACAGCTGCTATACGGCTCCAAGCCTTACGAGAGAGGAGTTCCATTCTTTAGTGGAGAGGCTAGCAATCGATGCAAACAACCCTAGTCCTCAGATAGTGGCTGGCGATTTCAACGCATGGACTGAAGAATGGGGCAGCCGAGAAACAAACGCAAGATGAGAGCTCTTTCTCATCTGAATCTTGTAGTTGCTAACACTGGATGCGTGAACACTTTCCGAAAGAGAGAGAGAGAAATGGGGTCCGTGATAGATGTCACTTTTGTTAGCGATGTTTAAGCTAAGGATCTCGAGTGGTATGTCAGTGAAGAATATAAAAAAACCGACCATCATCAGGCGATCATCATCATAGCTCCAAATATGTTTGCCGAGGCGTTCACTACATGCCTTAAAGAAGGAGCATTTCCTACACAATTGAAGAAGCAGAAATTAATACGTGTCTCCAATCCAAACAAAAATTTTTCGAACGAGTAATCTATAACAGATTGCCTGCAATTGCCGAAAAGGGCGGTCTCTTCGTGAATCAGTTCAGTTTTCGAAAGGGGAGGTCGACAACGGATGCATTTGTCCTAGTAGCTAACACAGCTAAGACCGCACTTGACAAGGACAAATGTTGCGCAGTGATCACACTCGATGTGAAGAACGCCTTCAATTCCGCTAGATGGAGCAAGATACTTGAGTCCCTAGTCAACTTAGGCGTGGCGAAGTGCCTAGTGCGTATCATTGCCCACTGCCTAATCGATAGGGTTCTGTGCTGCGAATCATTATGGTTAGAGGAGCTGGTCTACAGCTCGCAGAACATAAGACGGAAGTAGTACTTATTACCAAACGGAGAAATTGCACTTCCATGAAGATCAATGTTGGAACGCAACTTAAATGCAGAATACAAATAATACAAACGAGGAGATAGTGGAAGTGGAGAGTGAGTTGGCTGCGTTTATTCGCAGCACGAAAATGCGACGCTCACCCCAACGCCCAGCGAAGGACGTAACAACGCTGAAACACTAGACGGAACATCGGGACGCACAGAAGGAGAGAAGGATTCCCAAAGTGATGTAGCAACTGTAACGGTGACAGGAACAAAGGCTATACCACGCAGTGCTATAATTGCGAAAAGAGGCACAGTGGAAACTGCCGAAACTAACCAAATTGTTTGGAATATAACCCGAGTGGGAGGGCTGACGACCCGGTTACAAACTAGTAACCCGAAAAATGCCGGCTCTGCAGAAACCCTGTTCACTTAAAGCCGAGAAGATGGGCCGCATTGTAAGGGCACTATTCCCTGCGCACTCCGTATGGGATAATGACGTTGGCGCGGAGAGCGTAGAGGACTGTCCACTTTTCTCTATAAGAGAATTCGAACAGGCAGTCCCCTCTATGAAAATCAAGAAGGCCCCAGGACCCTACAGTATTCCAGCAGTGGTATACAAACTGATATTCCAACACCGGGCAGACCTGCTGCTCGGCGCATTCATCGCTTGCCTGAAAGAGGGCACTTCCCCTGCTCGTTGAAAAGTGGCGAGACTTGCGCTGATCCACAAAGGGAAAGGCGACCCGGAGTTCCTGTCTTCATACCGCCTACTACGTATGCTTGACTATGCTGGGGAAGTGTTCGAAAAACTCATCAGAAGTAGACTCACTGAAGCGATATGCGCTGCCGGAGGTTCATCTCCACGGCAGTTTGGTTTTAGGGCAGAGGGATCCACAGTTGATGCTGTCACGCAAGTCGTGGATGCCGTTCGACGAGCGGAGGCACATAGCCGCCGAACTCGACGGGTGGTGATTCTCGTAACGCTTGACGTCAGAAACGCGTTTAATTCCGTAAGATGGAAAGTCATTCTAGGCACACTAGACAATACTTTCCACGTGCTGAACGGATATTGGGGGAACCGCTCCTTGCTCTATGAAACACTAGAGGGTCATAGGAGGATGAAGGTCACGTCGGGGGTAGCACAAGGATTCATCCTAGGGCCAGACCTCTAAAACGCTTCCTATGATAGGGTACTTAAACCCGACATTCCAGAAGAGTTGCGCCTGGTCGGTTGTGCAAATGATGTCTCGGCACTTGGTGCAAAGTAGACTCGGCATATTGATGGGACGTGTAAGCGGATGGACGACTACTCATGGTTTCAACTTTGCACTGGAAAAAAACCGAAGTAGTCATCCTGACTAAAAAAAGACCCTGCGCCCCAGTTTAGTTTAGTTTAGTTAAATGGGGGGAGCCGCAGCTCCGAGCACTCAGGCCATTATTAGGCCCATTGTACTATCCCCGTAAGTTGCCTATTCAATGGCTTCCCGCCTACGGTGTTCGCAGGCTTTAGCGAATCTGAGAACATTCTCAAGAGGCAGAGAGTGTGCAGATTCTTCATTGAAGAAAACCTTGCCAAGGTGTCTTCGTCTGAGATCTGAGGATGCCGGGCAGCTGCATAAAAAGTGCAGGGCAGTTTCCTCCTCCTCCTCACATTGGCTGCACACAGCCGAAACCACTACCCCAATCTTTTCCATATGGTAGTTTAAGGGGCAGTGTCCCGTCAAAAGCCCTACTAGGGTTTTCATGTCCCACTTCTTAAGGGACAACAAAAATGCCGCTCTAGTGGCCCTAGGCTCCTTCACAAGGATTTTCGCTTGCCGGCAAGAGTCCAAATTTCTCCACTCGGTTGCGTGAATCCTTGCAATTTCACCTTTCAGAGTAGACTTGACAGTAGATGGTCGGATTCCAAGAGCTGGTTCTGGGCCCACCATTGTGGATCCAGACCCTCGGCGAGCCAGTCTATCAGCCCCCTCATTACCGGCGATGTTAGAGTGCCCCGGCACCCACATCAGGAATGTTTCGTTCAGTCGGCCAAGTTTCAGCAGTACCTGATGACAACTCCACACCAACTGGCTTGATATGTTGTTGCCATCTAGTGCTGATAATGCCGCCCGACTGTCGGAACAGATTCGAATGGTGCGACCCCTCCATTTTTGTCGCAGACATTCTTCTGCTGCCAATGAAATGGCATATATCTCCGCCTGGAATATGGTCGTCATTTTTCCGAGGGGTCGGGCCAGTTCTATAATCGGATTCTCCGAGAACACGCCTGCACCCGATCCATCCTCCGTGACTGACCCGTCGGTGAAGATTATTAGGTCTGTAATCTGAAAAGACTCATGGCCACTTGTCGACCACTCTTCTCTTTCGGTGATTACGACAGTGTATGTCTTTTCAAGACGAATCTGGAAACCATATGATCGGTCGGCATCAGGGATACCGGATGTTTTTCAAGGAATTTCCATATAGACGCATGCCCGTTGGATTGGCCGCCTTTCCACGCCCCAATGGTATCGAGCCTATATGCGTCGTTGGCTGCTTTCCGTTTCACCTCCAAGTAGATGGGAGGTAAATTTAGGATGGCTTCAAGTGCCGCAGTCGGCGTAGTACTCATTGCTCCAGTAATACTTAGGCAACCAAGTCTCTGAATCTGCGTTAGCAGCTTCCTGCTGTTAGCAAAGTTCAGTCTTGGCCACCAGACGATGCATGCATACATCAAAATAGGTTTTATTATGGATGTATACATCCAATATATCCGTTTAGGTGAAAGTCCCCAGGTCTTACCTATCGCATTCCTACAGCACCAGAGCAATCTGCAGGATTTCTGGTATTGTTCCTGGATATGATGCTTCCACGTTAACTTGGAGTCGAAATGTACTCCTAAGTACTTGACTGTTTGTGCCAGCTGGATTTCCGCCCCTGCTAAGGTGGGTAGCGTATAGCTGCCCCACCTGACGTTCTTAGTGAACATAACTAGTCCAGTCTTTCTAGCGTTCACCGTGAGTCCATTGCGGAGGCACCAGCTGTGGATTACATGCAGAGTTGCATTCAAGCGGTCACATACTGTGTCCGCAAACTTGCCGGTAATTATTACGGCTAGGTCGTCCGCAAATGCTTGCGCGAAGGCTTTTTTGTCCTCCAGGAGCCACAGCAGGGTATCCATCACCAAGAGCCATAACAGTGGAGAGAGAACCCCTCCCTGTGGGCAGCCCCTGAGACATCCTGCTTCAATAGACTTCTGGCCGACCGATATGTGGATTTTCCTCCACTCTAGCTTGTGAAGGATCCAACTGATTAGCAGCGGCTCGATTCCATGCTGTGTTGCCGCATCACAAATTGCCGCAAATGAGGCATAATTGAAGGCACCTTCGATGTCCATGAATGCGCCTAAAGCGTATTCTTTATCGGACATCGCCTTTTCAATTTTTGCCGTAAGTTCATGGAGTGCTGTCTCCGTGGATTTGCCTTTCTGGTAGGCGTGTTGCCTATGGTGAAGTGGCCATTTAGGAATGTGTGTATCCCTTATGAACCGATCTACTAATCTTTCTAGTCCTTTTAGCAGAAAGGACGTTAGGCTGATCGGTCGAAAGCTTTTTGCGTCTGTGTAGGTGGGTTTTCCTGGTTTGGGATTGAACAACACCTTCACATCCCGCCATTTAACTGGAATATAAGCGTGTGCTAGGCATGCCCGATATATATTCCGAATGTGTCGACCCAGGGCATCCATTCCTTCTACTACTAGCGCAGGAATGATGCCATCCGGACCTGCAGACTTATATCTGTGGAACGAGTTAAATGCCCATTTCACTCGCTCCAGTGATACTACTTTGCATGCCAGATTCCAATCTCTCGGTTGAGGGCTGTATGCACCTGTTGGCACCGAGATTAGATTTTGGATGCTGCCTGGGAAGTGTACCTCAAGCAAATGATTTGCCGTTTCTTCATCGCTTTCTGTGTAGTTCCCATTCTGTAAACGTAAGTAACCCAGTTTCTGGCTACGTTCTTTGACCAGAATCCGCTTCAGCTTTGACGTTGCCTCAAGGGAGTTAGTCTCTTCGCAAAAGCGTCTCCAAGATGATCGTTTAGCCGATCTTATGCTCTTCTTTAGAGCCTTCTGTGCCTCTTTATAGCGATTCCAGCTTGTGCTTGATTCGCCCTTCAGAGCACGATTAAGGAGCATCCTTGTCGTTCTCCTCTGTTTTGCCAAATCCGAGTTCCACCATGGTGTTTTACCCTTCTTTGGCATCTTGAGTGGACAGCTTTCTTCGAAAGCTTCTCTCATGCTAGTTGTGATCATCTGGGTTGTCTTCTCAATTCCAGCAATGGATTTGATGCGCCTCCCAGGGATCGTGACTCGGGCGTTCAATTCTGTTTGACACATTACCCAATCTGTCTTCCTCGGATTCCGAAATGGAGTGGGTGGAGGTAGATCCATGCCCATAACGAAATCAATGCGTCTGTGATCCGAGAGTGTGATATCGTCTGATACTCTCCACTCTCCGATCAGAGCCGCGATGTCAGGAGATGCCACCGTGATGTCGATGACTTCTCGCCTGACCACGTTGAAGAAAGTGGGTTCATTACCCACATTTAGGATCTGCAAATCGGTTCCTACTAGATACTCCAGTAGTCTCGATCCTCTTGCATTGATGTTCGAACTTCCCCAGCATATGTGGTGAGCGTTGACATGACATCCTGCTATTACCCCCATGCCTCTACTTTTGGCATATTGGATAGCTCTGATGAATGTTCCACTGGGAACGTCTTCTGCGTCGTAGGGGAAGTATCTCCCTGTTGACTTTTTATGGTTAGCTTAGCCGATATGGTGTCGCCATCACATAGATCGTTAACCAGGTTAGCTTGGAAGTCTTTGGAGACTACCATGCAGGTGCGGGGTCGATCGCTTCCATTGGCATACAATAGGTCAGCATGTTGGAAGTTTAGGCCCCTGACTGCCCCACCAACAACCCACGGTTCTTGTATGAGGTATACCCTGCGCCCCATATCATTCAGTAAGTCGAGAATGGAGTCAAAACCAGCGGTAAAGTACCTCGGGCTGGCTCTTGACTCAAAGATGAGCTATTCTGAGCAAATCAAAGCAGCAGCGACTAAGTTGCAGCTGGAATTTCGGCGTTAATAGGCTAATGGCAAACATTGGAGGTCCTACGTTTAGCAGGCGACATCTCCTGATGAGTTCAACGCAGACTGTCCTGCTCTACGGCGCAAAGGTGTGGGCTGACGCTCTTAACAAGGAGGCATATCGTAAACATCTCGCGCAAGTACAGAGACGAGGAGCTTTCCGGGTGGCGTCTGCGTACCGCACTGTTTCTGAACCAGCCGTGATGGTGATCGCGGAAGTGATCCCCGTTGCCCTTCTTTCTAAAGGAAATGAGCCAAGGGAGGTTGTTGTTCGTGAAGAACGGCAACGCACTCGAGACGAGTGGCCGCTCTCTTGGCAAAAGGAACTAGAGACAGATGGACTGCGCGGCTCATCGGCAACTTAGGTGCGTAGCTGAATCGGAAGCATGGTATTTCCTTACCCAATTTTTAAGTGGGCATGGAGTTTTTCAGTCTTCACAAGATTAGAAAGGCGCGATCTCCGGGTTGTGTGTTTTGCAATGCAGTTGTGGGCGACTCCAATCACACTTTTTTTCTTGTGGAAGGTGGGATGGGGTTCGTCAGCAGCTTTATTTAAACACAGGGGATCTCTCTCCAGACAACATTTTCGAGAAGATGCTGAGGAGTGTTGACATCTGGAGCTGTGTTGCCCATCGCGTTCGGGTCTTTCTCATTGCTAAGAAGCTAGAGCTCGACCGGTGGAAAAGCCGGATGGCAGGGGGTTCCTTGAACTGACAGTTCCCTTCCTCCTATCCCCTGCTGTTGGAGTAAGGAATCCCCTGATTTGAAGGCTCCGCAAGGCGGGGGAGTTCGGGGACTAGCCCGAAGTAATGTGACAAACGGTTCCAGGCTAGTTCTCTGATGATAGGGAGGTGTTTAGTTGGTAGTCTGGCGACGTACCGAACCGGGAGTCCAATACTGTGTGCGTAAATGCATTCACTTACCCTACCCAAAAAAGAAATTGGAACGCAAACAATTCATTCCAAGCCTGCGCTTAAGTATTAGGCGTAATGATTGACCAGAGGTTAAACTTCAGATTGCATGTGGAGGGTGCAGCAACCAAGGCATATAACATCGGAGCGCTGATTGCAAGAAAGCTACCATAGAATGTTATAGGTGGCCGAAGGCCGAGCTGTTGACTCCTTATTTCGAAGGTGGTCAGTTCAGTCCTACTGTATGCATCGATTTGAGGCGTGATGATTCGCCATATTGCCCAACATGCCCAAATATTGCAGCGGACGTAGAATACGTTTTTTTCCATTGCCCGAGATTCGTAGCCCATTGGGCTGCATTGGAAGCTACAACCGGGGAGCACTTTACACCCAAAAATATAATGGAACTTATGGTGCAAGCAAAGGGGGTATGGACCGAAGTCGAAAGGATGATTGCAGCCATCGGAAAGAAGCTTAGGCAGGAAGAAGTCATCCGAAAGAATGAACGCGAGAGAAACACGAATGTTAACACGAGCGCAGAATAAATTCTGATCCAGCCGTGCGACGTAGTACCAAATGGGAGTCTCGCGGGGAGAGTGGAAGGAGAAGGAGATGGTTTTAGTGGGTAAGAGTTCCACAAAACCGTGTGGCAGGAGCCCCCGGTGGCTTTTGAAGGCAGACAGACAGACAGTAAACCGATTGTAATAAGGTTTTGTTTTATTCAAAACCTTAAAAAGTCATGCTGGAAAATACAAATACAAATCCGAATTCGGGTTTTTTGTGATATCTCCCAGTTTAGATAAAATCTTTAATACCTCAAATATTTATCAGTTCTGTGAGATATCACTGCAAATACTCTTATTGAAAACAATATTTAAACCCCCTTTTGATTATTTTTTTCCACTAAGTAAATGATATCTCTCTGGGGCCCAAAAAATCAATAGACTTTTCTGGAAGCAGCTGCTGAAATAGATCGCAATATCTCCACATTCATTTGCGTATATCTGACATCTTTCACACCGAATAAATGCATTCGCATGTTAATTGTCGAGACAGTTCCATTAAATAGCTGCGTACATTTGTACGAACAATATGTATGTTCGCTAGTGAATCACAACGGATAGCAAGTCCTTGACGGTGGAAAATGCGAATCAAATCGAAGAACCATTACAGCTGTGCATAGTAACTACGTAGATTGTAACTATAGTATGTGCATATATGCAACAGATTGGAACAAATGCATGAAAGTGCATCGGCACACGTACAACATTAGAAACCTCCATAACTGCTTTTTCTGAAATGCGTTTTCTAATTGTCCATGAGTTCTATGATTGACGCATTCGCTATTATAATAGATTAAGATTTAATTAAACTTGCGCTGCTGCACATGAATCCCCGCTGCGACATTGTGCAACTCATTAAATTAATGCTTTCATTGCATTTCATTTAACAAAAAGACTACGAAGCGGAAATGCAGTTTTTAAAGCGGAAACGTTTGAAAATATAATTTTATTTAATTCCTGAGCGCAATTTGCACATTATATTGTTTATGGTTTTACAGTAATAGTTCCAATGAAAGTAGGTTGAGCAATCCCTTGTCATTAATTAATAAAAATAGATTTGAATAAGATCATAAAAAGTGGGAAGTTATCTGAAAAGGTGAAGAAAGGAACCTTGACGACTAAAACCAAAGAAATCTCCAATAAGAAGAAACCTTTCTTTGTAGACCAAAAATGTATCTTTTCTCTAATATGGATTATGCTACACAACAGAATGCACTGAAATTTTGGTACCCCTGCATCCTTGTACCTGTGGGAATAACCCTCAAAGGAATGAGTAGACATATCGGAGGAAAGTGCAAGAGGGGCACCGGACCGCTGAATGCTGCAACGTAATGGAAGAGGACAGGATGAGGGTTGATACGCCTAGTCAAATACCCAACTCCTATCTAGGGACTTTTTCAACCGTATTCAATCTCGACACTCGGCAGAGAAAAGGAGTGCACTGAAGGGTAGAGTGTTTTGCTCAGCGGTCTTTTGGATGTAGTGCAACCCTCAGCCGTCAACGATCCTTACCGGGTCACTTACGATACGGGGAGTGGCGTCCGCAAGATCCCCGAGCAAGTAGTTCTGACCCCCTAACTGGCATAATACCTGCGTCCTAGGTAGTAGCCTCGGAAAATTTCTCAGTGAAGAGCGAACTGCTAATGACCGATACACGACGGGACACGTTGGGAGTCCCCGGAGCCGTTGACTACTCCTTGTCTACGTCGATGGGATGATGTGAGCCTAGCTCTGCCATGGTGGTAGTGTAGTGGATATCAGGAGCCAGCCCCTTCGGGACCCTGATCGGGTAGTGTGCATTGGACCGGTATTAGCAGACCGCGTTGCCCCGATCGAGCGCTGATCCGTCCGTGAGCTCCGGGATCAGCTAATCGTAGGTTAGGCCTCAGGGAACTGGTGTAGGGGCTTTTTCCCCGAGGGTATACCCGTTCCTGACTATTGCGACCCGCTCCCTTGCACACGATGCGCTGGTAAACAACTTGAATGGAGAACAAAAACAAATCAAACGAGGAGATAGTGGAAGTGGATAATGAGCTGGCTGCGTTTATTTGCAGCACGAGAATGCGCCGGTCACCCTAACGCCCAGCGAAGGACGCAACAAGGGTTGAAATACCCGACGAGCCATCGGGACGGGCTGACGAAGAGAAAGACTCGCAAAGTGATGCGGCACCTGCAACAGAGACAGGAACCCAGACCAAACTATGCAGTGCTATAATTGCGAAAGGAAGCACAATGGAAACTGCCGAAACTAACCAAATGGTTTCGAATATAAACCTAAAGGGAAGGCTGTCGACTACTCTGGTGCAAGCTGAAGAGGAAAGGCTTATTAAGAAATGCAGTTGTGAAATGCATGCGATCTGAGAGGTTCCTCCAGAAAAACGTCAGCAAAGGGGTGATAAACAGGGTAATGGAACTGGAGGAGTTCCTAGACAGAGTTTCATATTATAGGCTGGAGAGCAAAAGAAAATCCGCAGGAAGAACGAACGCATGCACGAAGAAAGAAACGCACTTCCCAACGAGAGCACTACGGGTACCAATCGGACCGGCTGTCTGCAGAGCGAACTGGGGAAATACGAAAGGAGGAAGGGACATCTGAACGAGATTTCACTCAGCTGTCCTCCAGGGCTCAGAAGAAGAAGGCGAAGAGGAACAAGAAACTACAACAGGTCGCGCCATCAAAAAAACTTCTGCCTAAAATTAAGGCGGACATGAAGGACGGAGCACCAAAAAAAAAGGTGAGGAGACGACTATACCACCAGCTCTACTTAGTAAGCCGGCGAAAGGCAAGACTTTCGCGGAAGTCTTCAGTGAAATTCGTTACAAGATCAAATACGAAGGTGGCGAGCAGAAGAGTGGTGGAGTCCTAGTCGAACTAGGCCCGAGGACAACAAACAAAGTTACGTTCTGTGAAGCAGTCAAGGGGCTTCTGGGAGAGAAAGATTTGGTTTCCAATGCCCGGATTGGTATCATGTCTGCGAACTCTCGAGGCCAAAAACTCGCTGTGGTGGATGTTGCCGAGCAATACGCGAGGAAGCTTTTAAACGACGGGAAAATAAGAATTGGTTGGGTAGTGTGTAGGGTACAAATCCGGGCATGCCTCACACAGACTCCAGAGGGAAAATGGCGGCGAGAACGGGACTGGTAATTCTAAACACGAATCCACCCAACATTCCAACACCAAGGCTGCGGGGGAAGCATTCCAGACGTAACCTTCGCATCGGAATCACTGGTGTCGCTGGCGGACCCGTGGCGAGTTCTGGAAGATTTCTTGGGAAGCAACCATCAATACATTGCCTTCGAAGTGATGGACACAAACTCTCGGTGTGCGCCACTCCGGCGTTCTTTCTGTGTATGGAATGTCGCAAAAGTGCACACCGGGAGGTTTGCGAGACTCTTGGAACAGGTGGGGTAGCGCTGGAGGGTACTCCTAGGAGGCGCTGCAGCCGACACTGTCGTCAATTCTATTATGAACCTGATAATGACGGCCTGCGGAGGCTCCATGCCGAGGAGGTCCCATCGAGACGTGGCAAACCTTCTATGTATTAGTGGACAGTGGAAATCGCAGAGCCCCGGAAGAAGTGACGCAGGCTGCGTCTAAACAACCGGGAGGAGGCATGTACCGTAATGACGGAGTACAAATCAGCCAAAAGGAGACTGAGCAGGACAATAAACAAGAGCAAAGCTCGCTGCTGTCAGGATCTGGTCAACGAGGTATATAGGGACCCGTGGCGATTCGGTTACAAACTGGTAACCCGAAAAATCATAGCTCTCCGGAAACCCTGTTCATTTAAGGCCGAGCAGATGAACCGCATTTTAAGAACGCTATTCCCAGCGCACCCCATATGGGATGATAACCTCGCGTCGAAAACGCGAAAGGATTGTCCACTTTTGTCTATGAAAGAGTTGGAACAGGCAGCCCTCTCTATGAAAGCCAAGAACGCACCAGGGCCAGATGGTATTCCGGCAGAGGTATACAAACTGGTATTTTAGCACAGGTCAGACCTACTGCTCGGCGCAATCAACGTTTGCCTGAAAGAGGGCACTTTCCCTGCTCGCTGGAGGGTGGCGAGTTACAGTCTTCATACCGCCCATTATGACTCTGACTGGACTCTGCTGGAAAAGTGCTCGAAAAGCTCATTAGAAGTAGACTCGCTGAAGTGATACGCGCTGCCGGAGATTTATCTTCCCGGCAGGTTTTAGAGCAGGGAGATCCACAGTTGATGCTGTCATGCAAGTCGTGGATGCCGTTTGACGAACGGAGACACATAGGCACCGAAATCGACGGGTGGTGCTCCTCGCAAGGCTTGACGTCAGAAACGCCTTTAACTCCGTAAGGTGAAAAGATATTATAGGCACACTAGACAATACTTTTCACGTGCCGAACTACCTCTTACGGATATTGAGGGACTATCTGAGGAACCGCTCCCTGCTCGATGAAACACTAGAGGGTCAGAGCAGGATGGAGGTCACGTCGGGGGTTGCACAGGAATCCATACTAGGGCCGGACCTCTGCAACTTATACTCAACATGCCAAACGAGTCGTGCTTGATCGGCTATGCAGATGATGTCGCGGCGCTTGTTGCTGGACGCACTGTGGAACAGACGCAAAGCAGACTCGACATATTGATGCGACGGGTAATTGGATTGGAACCAGCGGTAAAGTACCTTTGGTTGGCTCTTGACTCAAAAATGAGCTGCAGTTGGAGTTTCGACATTAAATTAGTTAATGGCGAACATTGGGGGTCCTACGTCTAGTAGGCGACGTCTCCTGATGAGTTCAACGCAGTCTGTCCTGCTCTACGGCGAAGAGGTATGGGTTGACGCTCTTTGCAAGGAGATATATCGTAAACGTCTCGCGCAAGTACAAAGACGGGGAGCTTTGCGGGTGGCGTCTGCGTACCGCACTGTCTCTGAACCGGCCGTGATGGTGATCGCGGGAGTGATCCTCGCTACCCTTCTTGCTAAGGAGCGTCAATCCATACAAAAGCTCAAGAGAGATGAGCCAATGGAGGTTGTTGCCCGTAAAGGACGGCAACGCACTCTAGACGAGTGGCAGCTCTCTTGGCAAAATGAAACTAGAGGCAGATAGATTGCGCCGCTGAATCGGAAGCATGGTGAGACTGACTATTTCCTTACCTAATTTTGAAGTGGGCATGGAAGTTGTCAGTCTTACCTGCACATGATTGGAAAGGTGCGATCTCCGGATTGCGTGCTTTGTAATGGAGTTGTGGACGAGGCCCATCACACTTTTTTTCTTGTGGAAGGTGGGATGGGGTTCGCCAGCAGCTCTATTTAAACACAAGGGATCTCTCTCCAGACAACACTGCCGAAGAGATACTGAGGAGTGCTGACAGGTGGTGCCGTGTTACCCATTATATTCGGGTCCTTCTCGTTGCTAAGAAGGTAGAGCTCGACCGGTGGAGGAGCCGGGTGGCAGAGGGTTCCTTGAACTGACAGTTCCCTTCCTTCTCTCCCCTCCCGTCGGTGAAAGTAATTCCCTGATTTGAAGGCTCCGCAAGGCGGGAAAGTTCGGGGACAAGCCTGAATAAATGTGACAAACGGTGCCTGGCTAGCTCTCTGACGATGTGGAGATGTTTAGTTGATAGTCCAGCGACGCACCGAACCGGGAGTCCAACAGTGTGTGCGTAAATGCATTCACCTACCCGACATTTAAATGGTTTACCTTTTTCAATGTTCAGCCAAATTCTGGTGACAGGCTTCCTGAGAATCCAAGCGAAATTTGATGGCATCCAAGCTGATAATGAGGGATTTTATAATTCCGATCAATTGGATTGCTGTACAGGTCCTGGAAACTTTTTCACTATAGAGCGGAAAATAAAAAGTAATTCGTGATAATTTTCAATTCTGCAGCATTTATTAGCTTGTATGATAATTACTTCGATAGGTAGACTTCAAAATTTATTTTAATTCATTTATTAGTTTCCTTAGTTTCTCTACACCAAAGGTAATAATGCTCAGAAGGATACCGATTGTATAAATAATCCAAACCGCAAATAATTCATCGAAAATCAAAGGTCTGAAGAGGCTTTCAGTTGTCAGGGTCATATTTATATATCCTGCTTCCTTACTTTCGTACACAATATCCTTTTGCCACTTATCAATGAAGCCGCCAGCAGTTAGCGGAAGTATCACATCATTAAAGGATTCCTTGAATGGGTAGTCCCTCTGGATCATGATACAAGTGAGAGTCTTAAATGCGCACATTTTGCTGTTATGAAAGTACTTTTTCGAGTATTGTCTCTCTAGCTCATTGAAAATGGTCATATATTCCGCTCCAACAAAATAACCAAATTTCTTATCTGCTTTGCTGAGGTTCCTAGATAGCGGAGCCTTAGTTATTGAGAAACGTTCGACAATATTTTGGGGGAAAATATTGACGCGGTGAATATAATCCAATATATCAGGGTTGACCAATATTCGATACTGGGTTCTGACTAGATCCTCGGCAGTGTCGATTTGTTTGCCGGCGATTGATTTGGTGTAGAAACTGCTCAAGCCGCTTTGATAAAAGCTAAGAAGAAGCATAAAGTGGACAACTCCTAGTATGTGAATTATTGTCATCCACCGACTCGTGGGCGGTCTATCTTTGAAATGTATCTGTTGGATCACCATCCGCACGACTCGAAAGAAGGCTTCTTGAAGCAAAGAAGTAAATTTCCTGCCACTCAAAATTTCCGTAGCCCCCGCAATTATGAATAAAAACATAATTCCACTGCCTACCAGAAGCCAACTGGACTTTTGGAAAGGCAATATTAGATAATACACCCTTGGCAGTTCCTTTTGATACGGCAACAGGATGCACGCTGTATCGCCTTTTATGGGATATGTCAACTCATCATTCTGCGCATACCCCATCACCATAACTGACATGATATCGACTTCCCTCCGACCAAATAAAGCCCTTATCTCAGTGAAACCATTAAATTTGCCGTCGTAATCGAAAAATGTTCCATTTAGTTTTTCAATAAATTCGAGAATGACCTTTAGAAAGGGACCACCATATCGCAACTTTCCATTACGATCCACATATTTGATAAAGGCTGCTGGGCCCAAATTTGTGATGACGTTCACGGGATTTCTCTGAAGGTTGACTACTTTCTTTGAGAAAACTGAGCTCAGAGATTTTACTGATGTGACCTCTGCAATCCTTATGTCAGGGTACGGGCTGAATGTGAACGTGCGATTGTTCCATATGACGAGACTCTTAAACATCCGATGATACCACAAACAGGTGAAGACCTCTTTCAGGGTCTCGTCGAAAAAACTCTCCATGCGCAAATAAAAAATAACTCTTGACCGAACATTACCGTTTAAAGCTCCTTTCACTGCTTCCAGGACAGTTCTTTTTGTCCGGATTGTGGCGAAAATTATGGACAAAGTATCTTCGTTGAATTTATCTTTTATAGTCACTCCCCGTGAAGGATCTTTGAGTATAAGTTTCGGAATGGTCTCAATAAGAGGGTTTGAATCCTTTAGAATAATCTGTTCCGTTTCTTCCTCCACATCATTAAGAAAATACAAAACCGTTCGAATCTCTTCTATTCTGTTCAATTCTGTAATAACTTCTTGAAGGTCCATTGAGGAAGTTACGATAATTTTTACAGATATTATCCAGATAATGTTGAAAATAATCTTAGGCCTCTCCATGACTCTACATTTCATTAGACACTATAAAAAGATACAAGTTTGGTCCCTGAACAATCGTTTTCAACTTGGACAAACTAAATTTTTGTGAACAAGGGCCTCGTAGCACCAAAACTACGACTGAAAATACGAGAACTACTATGCCGACTACATAGTCCTGGAATTTTGCCATTACTCTAATGGAAAGGAAATACATTGCTTATCGGAAATTTATGATTGATTTTCAATCACGAGCATGTTTTATACAAGATTAATTAAAAAGGCCACAGGGCATATAAATCAAGTCCTTATATCATATCCTAATGTCAAGGGGAATGATATGTGAATTAGTTTTGTTTATTGGGAGCATTGGACCGATTCGAGGACAACAAAAAGGGTCAATTGAAGTACCTTTTGAATAGAGAGGCGAAGGGGACTGACAAGGGCCATTTTCATTGTTTTTGCTTCTTGGAATTAGCTTTAGGTCCTGGTTCCCCCAATACACTCCTTTATATCACCGAAACTTGCCATTTTATAATTCAACCCTTCGACAACGTTTTCTGCAATTCGGGAGAGAATTTCGTCGATATCGATCGGATATTCTGGAACCATGCTTCTCTACTCTGGAAAGTATATTTGTAATAGACGCAAAAGCGGTGTCAAACTGTTGCTGACAGCTACCTCAAGGCGCGCTCTTATTACATGAGAGTTGGTTTGTGAGAGGTTGACCACTGCCAAATTCTGATTAAGGTTAAGGAGCATTACAATTGGAGGTTTTCTTTGACGATCTGAATACAGTTCAGGAGACATTGTGATGGTGATGCCTAATCTTCTTTTTCTTCAGCCTTTGTCCCGTTCACAAGTGAGGTCGGCTCGTCGTGATCGGTTTCGCCATTTGGCTCTATCGAATGCCTGATCTGGCTGCAAACTCGAGGCTTTTAAATCCCCATCCAGCCTAATATGAATACCAAAGTGGAGCGATTACCGTTCCTCATGCCTGATGACAGATAACTCCGCCATGCTATTAACATAGTATGCTGGTCCCAAGCCCAGGTAAAGGAGGAGGGTTTGAGGCAACGTACTCTGTACTATCCTCAGTAAAACAAAAATAAAATGCTGAGATCAGGGAAAGAGATAAATAGAGTATAGTTGGAGTTATTCTACTATGCTAAATCCTACCTGATCTCTCTTGGTGACAGGCCCCGCGACAGGTCGACCAAGAAAATGCGTAGAATGTCGTTACAAACATGATGATTGGATTGAGCCACAAGCCTCGGAGAAATGCTAGGGCGTCCACCTCAGTCGACGCGGCAGGACGAGCCCCGGTCCTGTCGAGAAATAGGCAAGGGTTCTTGACGCATGGACGGTGTCAGGACGTAAGCAAGCTAGTCCGCATACAACGAACAAAACAAATACGTGTCTGCACGCTAAATGTTGGTACCCTAACTGGAAAGACGGAGGAACTCGCAAGAGCCCTTCGAAAAAGGTGCATTGATATCTGCGCTCTGCAAGAAACCCGATGGCGGTAAAAATGGCTACAAACTTCTTTATTTTGCTGACCCACACACTCAATATGGTGTTGGCATTGCCATCTCAGAGGGTTTCCGTGATGCCATTAAAGAAGTCGAACGATTTGATGATCGGCTGATGAAGCTCACCATTATATCAGCTGATCACACTATTCACTTCTTCACCGCGTATGCACCACAGACAGGTCGACCTGATGCCGAGAAAAATGCCTTCTGGCAACTTCTCGATGAAAAGACTTGTCACGTGCCTGCTGAAGATTACATAATCATTGCCGGCGACCTTAATGGTCATGTGGGTGAAAAGGCAGACGGTAACAGGTGCCATGGGGGAAAGGGGTTCGGAGCGCGCAATGAAGGTGGCGAGCGTATAATCCATTTTGCAGACACCCATGACCCTGTACTTATGAATACATGGTCCATCAAACGATTGTCCCATCTTCCCACATTTTATAGTGGGAACAATAAAACCCAAATCGACTATATTCTCATAAGACGCCAACATTTTACCACTGTCACTGATTGCAAAGTCGTTCCCTATGAGACCATCGCACCTCAACATCGGCCGTTGATTGCCGTCCTGCGAATTAAGCCACCGATAAAACAGCGTGAGGAACGCACTGGCCCGCCGCGCATTAAATGGTGGCGATTTGGTGAGAAGAAAGAAGAAACGGTCTCACTCATACGATTGCCAACCATTACGAATGTGGAAGAATCATGGAACCAAATGAAAGACACGATCCACAAAGTGGCCTCTGCAACCCTCGGGGTCTTGACTTTGGAATGATGATGTTGAAATGAAGATCCGTGAAAAGAAACGCCTCTACCACAAATTTCTCGACGATAAAACGCCTGCTAATTGGCAAATTTATAAGAATGCCAGCCGGGAAGCAAAAATCAAAAATCTTTACGATAAACTGGACACTCGGAATGGCGAGAGAGATCTGTATCGGCTTGCTAAAAGCCGTGATGAACGCACTCAGGATATCGAACACTTTTGTTGTGTTAATGACAAGAACGGTACTTTGCTTACCAACCGTCGAGCCGCAACGGATAGATGGCGAGAATACTTCGAGCAGATTTCAACTGAAGAATTTGCTCATCCTCCACTTCCGCAATCATTGCCGACATTTGGAGCAGTTCCACCAGTCAGCGCAACTGAAGTCGAGGAGGCAATAAAACAAATGAAATCGGGGAAAGCAACAGGACCTGACGACATCACATCTGAGCTCTGGAAAGCGAAGAGCTGGGACCCAACACTGTGGTTCAGTGAATTCTTTAACCGGGTTATTCAGGAAGGAAGAACACCATCTGACTGGTAAGAAAGTACCACTGTTCCAATATGCGAAAAGAAAGGTAGCCCAGCAGAATGTTCAAATTACCGTCCGATCCGATTACTTTCCCATACCATGAAGATTTTTGAATGCATTCTTGACAACCGTATTCGCGAAATCGTTGAAATAACCGTGAATCAAGCCGGATTTGTCAAGAACTGCGGAACTACTGACGCAATACACGCTGCGCGGTCACTCATGGAGAAACACCGTGAGAAGCATCGTCCTCTTTACATTGCCTTTTTGGATCTAGAGAAAGCGTTTGACCGTGTACCACACGAACTCATCTGGTATGCTTTACGACAACACTTCGTGCCAGAAGAATTCGTGCGCTGGGTTCAATTGCTCTACCACGATCCGAAAAGTAAAGTTCGAAGTATGGCGGGTGTATCAAAACCACTTCGTGTCTCTGTTGGTGTTCATCAAGAAAGTGCCCTCTCACCACTCCTCTTTGTCCTTGTTATGCACACCGTCACACGGGATATCCAACGTCCAGCGCCCTACACGCTGCTTTATGCAGATGATATTTTCCTCGCATCTGATCATGAAAGAGGCACAATCATTGTCAGCGGTAGTGATCTGCCCAGAACTGAGCGATTTAAATACCTCAGGTTAACGCTATCAGCCAATGGAGAGCTACGTTATGAAATTGCTTCATGCATTAACGCAACCTGGATGAAGTGGCGTTCCACAACTGGTGTCCTTTGTGATCGACGTATCAACGAACGTCTCAAATCTAAAATTTACCGCAACGTCGTCCGTCCAGTCGCTCTCTATGGTTCTGAGTGTTGGCCGACCATAAAAGACAATGAACGACGTCTTGCGGTAATGGAGACGAAGATGCTACGTTGGGCTAGTGGCGTCACACGTTTAGATCACATCCGAAATGAGGATATCCGCGATCGATATGGGGTTGCACCGATCGTGGAAAAGTTCCGTGAGAGGCGTCTTCGATGGTATGGTCACGCAATTCGCACTAACGAGAATTCACTTGCCAAGATTGGTCTGAACATCGAAGTCGACGGTAAACGACCAGAAGGCAGACCTAAGCAACGGTGGCTTGATACGCTGTATGGGGATTTGAAAGCCTCGAGATTGCACCCAGATCAGGCATTCGATAGAGCCAAATGGCGAAGCCGATCACGACGAGCCGACCCCGCTTGTGAACGGGACAAAGGCTGAAGAAAAAGAAGAATGCCTGATGACAGATTTTCCCTCGGATACCACTTTGCCGTGGTGGGGTAGCCTGTAGTATTTCTCTGCTACACTGAAGTTGTTAAAAATACATGAAGATGGAAGCAATGGATTTTATCTCTCCAAGTGCTAAAAAGCCCAGAACCCACCTGCTGATTTGAGTAGTGAAATCGTGGTTGAGGTACGGATTTTGGTGGTTTCACCACATTTATGCTTCCCCCACTGTGAAGTCTGTGAATACATGATCTCCACTTCAATGGAAAGCCTGCACTCAGTGTCTATGGTGCGGTCAACCAGGAGGGAGAATATAGCAAACCCCATAAAGAAAGGAATGGTAAACCTGACTATGGCCGGTCTGTCGGTGGCACTGTTGCCTAATTCTTCCAGAAAGCAGGAGAGGAAAGCTCGAGAGAAGGAACTCCAGCGGCCAAAGAGAGCATACTACAGACTAAATGTTGTCTATCAGAACCTGTTTTTCTGCAGGGGGGAAAGCAGATGGACGGAGAACTGGTGATGTGAACCCAACTGGGCTAATACTGGTAGGTGGAAACCGATAAACGAAAAACAAGAAAATGGGACTTTCAGCGGAAGGAGGGAACGAGCTGGTAACCCCGGTGAGACCCATACTGGATGCTGCTGATTTTTCAGTTGGCAGCATCTTTCACATTAGGTTGTACTTATCTCTACAAACACAAAGGTTAGTCAAACTGACCTGCAGCATGCGAAGGTTTTTTCCTATTTGCTGGCAGCAAGGCTGCGAAACTTACAGGACCACCCTCATATATTTCTGCCTCTCTGGTATTGGCTCAGTAAAGGGGGTTGGCCCTCTTCGGTTACGGATTGATTTGGAGACCGTCACAGCGGTACTTGTTTCTATTGAGTGTAGGCTCAGCATTCATACCAGGAAGACCTATCTAACACCTTTGCCACAACTAAGGGTTACGACAGCCAAGTTGTACAGCGCAACTCAATGCTTGAGCTCTAAGGAGCACTGCCCGTGATGTAGGCATAACCACAACCATTATGAAACTCCTACGAGGGAGGCAACCGCAAACAACTAGGCCGAGAGCAAATTCTCCAGGAATTCTCCTGAAGCGTATGCTCTGAGAGGGCCATCCCGGTTCCGATTGTACCAGATGAACTCCGGTGAGGCTTCGTGGCAAAAGCCACTTCAGATGAGTCCCTTGCAGATTCGGATGTGATCGTCCTTCGCGAGTGCGTGGGGACGGCACTCTCCAACAGGTTGACTGGAATTAGCACAGAGCGCAGAACTGCAACGAAACCTTTTCACAAGTCAACTACCGTTCTGCGTGCAATACCACACATAAGATGTCACACGACAAGACTAACAAAAAAAACCAAGCGTGGTGGCTATCCACCACGGCCACTATGGCCATTCGCCCATCATACCACAAGTGAAGCAGCGTCGAAGAATTCTCTCCCTTCGTAAGAAGGCCACTGGCTAAAATCATTGATATCATTCACCACGTGAATGCCGATATCGTCTACATCACGAATGTCACAGTACGCTGGACACTCACAGAAGGCATGGAATCACTTCTCTGAGTCTGCCCCACACCGAAAAAAAACCTTGACTGGAGGCAAGGTTCCGCGAGAAAAGAAACTCATTCAAGCTAGCATGCTCCTTCAGGAAGAAGCCCATCTCAAGCCCGAAGTTCACGAGAGAATTCCTCTGGCAGACACATTTCTGGCTTACTCATACGTGACCCGACCTTTCCCACATTCGTTCCGTTTAAGCTGCCACTTAGATCTAACAACATTTAGACCGCAAGCGGTCGTAGACCCTCCTCCTGATCCATCCTTACTAAATACTTTGGCAGCAAAGGTACGCCATTCCTGATCCTGTAGGTAGTGGCACGCTGGACTACCCTCAGATCAAGAGGAGGAACACTCAACAAGACCGGCATGGCGTCAGTCGAAACCGTACGACATACAGGAACAAACCCACACGTCACACGCTGACAAGCGTACAACAGTTTCCTATCCTGCGCCGTCATCGCAAAGACATACAACATAGGGGACCTGTATGTAGAACATTCAAGGAAAAGTCCCACATATATGGTTCTAGCAGCTCCCATCACAGGCCTCAACTTGCACACCAATTTACTTAACCGTGGCTTGAGCTCACGTAGGTGCAGGTCCAAAGACATACGCTCCACGATCGTGACTACCAAATATGTCACTTTCTGCCGGTGTTTCACCATACTCCATTCTATTTCACCAAGACCGGACGGCGTAAGCAGCCTTTCAAAATCATTGCGACGGTTTTATCCGTTGAGACCGCGACACCGACTTTTAGAGGCCACGCATATACTCAGTACCACGTTCACAAAGTTTCGACAACATGGACGACCAATTTAGGTAATCAAATGCGTCTTTGAAATCTACAAAGGTTCCAACACGTACTTGCTATGATAACGGACAACAAAGTTCTTGACATGCATGAAGAAGTCGTCGGTGGAGTAAAGGGGCTAGGACCTTCATCAATGGGGGATGTTCCAAATCATGCTGATGTAAACAGTGTTAGGGGCAATCGCGGACGAGCAATAAGTCTACGTACCTGCCAAGTTCTTGGTTTGAAATAGTATCAGGACTGTATATCCCGATGGTAGGCCGCAAAAAAGTATTTGCGAAGTCTTGGAGCTCCCGAGTGATAGTGGGGGTTGCTTCCATGTATTACCTCCATATAGCAACGCAGGGGGCCACTAGTGCAGATCAGTCTCAACTTGATTTTGGTGTTAGATAACAGCATTTCCAGATTTTAGATAAGGCAGTGAAAGCGAATCTTGCGCTATTGATGCAACCAGCGGCATTCAGTTCTATGCCACCATCGGAAAAAACCGCGCTTCCTAGATAAACAATTTGATCAACTCATTGCACGTTTTCCCCATTAATACAGATAGAGAGAGTGTGAAGACCTGTCAAACTAAGAACCTTGGTTTTGTTGGTGTTTATCTTCAGTCCATCTCTTCTCGTCTTACCAAATCCAGAGCTAGTTGGTAAGTAGATGGAATTAGCTTAGTCGAGGTGTTTGCGGAAAGATGTCATATTCCATTGAATTTTTCCACGTCCTTCAAATAAGGCAGCATGAAGAACGTCATCGATAACAAGAAGAAAAAATGTCAGTGATAAGATACAACCCCGGAATACTTCGCTTTGGACTTCAAAATTCTCTGAGATTGTACTTCAGTGTTGCACTTGACATTTTATGCCATCATAATCGCTTTCCACCAATGCCAAAAACGGCGAAAATTCTGGAAAGCGTATTAAATGCTAAGGGTGACCGACTGTTTAAAAAGAGTGATCCGGGTAGGACTCATAGAGAATACAGTCCTGACATGGAGGAACTACCCTTCATGCAGCGTGGAGTAAAAATAGTTGAGCGTCTGAGTTCATCGTAGACGAACACAACGTACACCAAGCTATTAAAAACATGGTGAGAGCCATTTGGGTCCTCTACAACAGGCCGAAGGAAGAGGAAAGAGCATCCAAGCAAAAGCTGAAACCGGCCGTCCAAACAGTGTCACAGGCAACCCAAGTGACACCTAACCGTAGTGTCACTGGCCTGCCCCCAAATAAAAGAGCGCGGGAAAAAGATGGTGATCCTCTGGGGAACCACCAGGCACCTAAGAGGAAGAAGGGCGCACTAGTAGTTCTGAAGAAAGGAGCTAAAAGTAAGGAGAGTAGTCTGAGCCCTTAGCACGATCGTCGGCAACCGAAGCGAAACCCAAAGGAATCGAAAATTGTGGATAGACCAAGATAACTCACATAAAGTCGAAGGTGTGAATTCGCCCAGAAGCAATTGTTATCTCCAGCAAGGGCAATCTGTCTTTCTACAGTGCTAGGATCTCGTCGAAGTAACATCCAAAGGAGAAATTTGCACTGTGTTGAAAGAAGAATTTCAGTTGGAGGAACTAGGTGAAGAATCCATTGTGAGTCTGAGGAAAGCCTATGGTAGTACTCAGCGGCAATACGATTACCAGTAGAGGCAGCGGATGGGCGCGGTAAGATCGATACAGAAGGTGTGGGGAAAAAGCCCAAGGAATCCAATAGGAACCTTAAATGCCTATTGTATGAAGAAAAGAAGGAGCAGGATAATCTGCATGTGGCCGGAAGTGGTAAATGCTTCGGAATTGGTACCGTTGTTGCTTGTCTCAGCGGGGCTCTGATTGTGGTCACAAAATCAATCCGTATCTGAAGAGGACCGTAGGATTAAGTCTCACGACAGGTACCTACGTTAAATACCATGGACGTAACTGCTCGCTGGAAGGTGGCGAAGCTTGCGCTGATCAACAAAAGGAAAGGCGACCTCGAGTTGCCGTCTTCATACCGGCCACTATCTATGCTTGACACTACTGAAAAAGTGTTCGAAAAGCTACTCAGAAGTAAACTAGCTGAAGCGATACGCGCTGCCAGAGATTTATCTCCCCGGCAGTTTTGTTTTAGAGCAGGCAGATCCACAGTTGATGCTGTCATGCAAGTGGTGGATGTCGTTCGACGAGCAGAAGCACATAGCCGACGAATTCGATGGGTGGTGCTTCTCGTAACGCTTGACGTCAGAAACGTCTTTAATTTTGTAAGATGGAAAGACATTCTAGGCGCACTAGACAATACATTCCGCGTGCCGAGCTATCCCTTGCGGGTATTGGGGGACTATTTGAGGAACCGCCCCTTGCTTTATGAAACGCTAGAGAGTCAGAGGAGGATGGAGGTCACGTCGGGGGTAGCGCAGGGATCTATCCTAGGGCTGGACCTCTGGAACGTTGCCTTTGATATTCTACTTAAACTCGACATACCAGAAGAGTCGTGCCTAGTCGGTTATGCAGATGTAGTCATGACGCTTATTGCTGGATGCGCTGTCGAACAGGCACAAAGCAGACTCGGCATGTTGATGCGACGGATAAGCAGATAGATGGCTGCTCATGGTTTCAAGCTGGCAGTGGAAAAAACGAAGTAGTCATTCTCACTAAAATGAGACTTCCGACCCTGCGTCCCGAATCGTTCGGCGAGTCGATAATCGAGTCAAAACTAACGGGGCTAACCCTTGACTCAAAGATGAGCTCTTTTTGAGAAAATCAAAGTAGCAGCGAACAAGGTTGCAGCTGGAATTTCGGCGCTAAGTAGACTAATGGCAAATATTGGGGGTCCTATGTCTAGCAATCGACGTCTCCTGATGAGTTCAACGCAGACTGTCCTGCTATGCGGTGCAGAAGTATGGGCTGACGCTCTTGGTAAGCCTATCGCGCAAGCACAGAGACGGGGAACTTTGCGGGTGGCGCCTGCGTACCGCACTGTCTCTGAACCGGCCATGATGGTGATCCCCGTTGCCCTTCTTGCTAACGAGCCTCAAGCCATATACAAGCGCAAGGAAGAAAGTGGTTGCTTGTGAAGAAGGGAAACGCACCCTAGATGAGTTAGTAGTAAGAACAGAATTTTACTATTCAAACCGACAGCCAAGCGGCTATCGAGGCATTTAAATCCAACCAGGTGTAGTCTAGACTGAACGAGAATACCTTAATAGACTGAATACGGAACGCTTGTACAATAAGGTCTGGTTACTCTGGTTTTCAGGTTATATTGGGTTAAAAAGCAATGGGGCAGAAGATCAACTAGCCCGAAAAGGAACAGGAACGTTACTATATGGACCAAAATCTAAATGAAATTCATGACTACAACGCTAAAGAATGAAAACGAACGGTTGAGGGAACTGTTCTGGTCGAACTTAATAGGACCAGTCCAAGGTCCTCACAGGGGCATACAAACATGAGTGCTAACAGGATTGTCTAAACCAAAAAGAGCCTTAGAATCATGGTAGAAATACCATGTCAAAATGCAAATTGGTATTCACGAGGTCTTTTCGGAATCGATCATTAGATACCTGGGGGTAATGATCGATATAAGTCCAGCTTCAAGTGGCACCTGACTTGTGTGCGTGAAAAGGCAGCAAAGGCTGGCTCATTTCTAGTAAGGATAATGCCTAATAATGGACTGGCAAAACCTAGTCGCCGGCTGCTTATCGCAGGGTAGTGAAATCCATCTTGCTATAAGTGGCTCCTGTCTGGGCGTGCACAGTTGATAATACAGTAAACCAGGAAAGGGTAAGTTCGTCATATCGACCAATCGCGCTAAGAGTGTGCAATGCATATAGAACAATATGCGGTGAGGCAGTGTGTGTCATCCCGGTTATGATTCCCTTTGATATTCTAGCGAATGAGGCACACTGTCTTCACCGGAGATGGGGGGGGGGGGATCTGGCCGAAGGGACTGCGGGCTTCTGAAAAGCCACTAGAAAGGAGCTGTACGGGAGATGGCAGCAACGGTGGGATAATACTGAAAAAAGGCGCTGAACCTGTACACTGATCCCATGTATTGAGAGATGGGTCGAGCGAAAGCATGGAGAGTTGAATTACCACCTAACACAGTTCACACAGGAAATACTTACATTGCTTCGGATTGGATGAATCCCCAGACTGTCCCGTATGCGTCTCTACACCGGAGGACCCGGAGTATGTAATGTTTCATTGTTCGAGACTCGCAATTGAGAGAGGGAGTTTAAACGACGCCTTCAACGCAGTTTCCGGACTCCAAAATTTTAAGAGCAGATGCTGAACTCGGAGGAAAATTGGAGTGCGATAAATGGAGCAGTAACTTCGATACAGGAAAAGCTTCACCATTAACAAAATCCACCTGGAAAAGGAAGGATATCTGCCGACCCTATTACAGATTCTGTGAAAACAGTGATGAAACCTCGCTAAATGCTCTGAAACAAGGTGGAGTACGTGCGCAGAAATAGATTAAGGCATCTAGGAGAATACTTAATGCCAGATGCCAGGCTGAAACACATAGAACTAAAATTCGTGCGATTTATAAGCTTGTTCGACACACTGTAGCTAATGGAGATCACAGGGATTGGTACTTGGTCCCCTGCTGTGGAATATCATGTATAATGGGGTGCTTGCTCTTCCCGTCCTAGAGGGGACTACGATTGTCGACTTTGCTGATGACCTACCTGTGGTTGTTGCAGCAAAACACCCCGAAGATGTGGAGGTTTACGCAACGGAAACAGTGAGAGCGGTAAAGTCCTGGCTAGAAAAGGCCGGGCTGACCTTGGCGGACGCAAAAAGGGAAGCGGTCTTAATAACGAAACGCAGGAAAAATAACACTGTAAAAGTGGAGGTCGGTGGACATACGGTCGTATCAAAGCCGGCTATCAAATACCTGGGGGTAATAATTGACACCAAATTGAGTTTTAGGGAACACCTAGAGTATGCATGCCAAAAGGCAGCCAGTGCCACCACGGCACTTGCAAAAATCTTGCCAAATATTGGTGGACCGAAACATTGCCGGAGGTTGGTGCTAGCCGGAGTGGTGCGCTCCATCCTGCTCTACTCGTCGCCTGTGTGGGCAGAGGCCCTTGCAAACTCTCAGAGACGGAAGCAGGTGAACTCGGTTTACCGGCCGATGGCTTTGAGGGTTTGCAGTGCTTTTAGAACCACATCAGATGAGGCAGTATTGGTGGTGGCAGGCATTATCCCGGTTGACATTCTGGCCAAAGAAATGAGTGTCCTGTACAATGCAAGACATATGGAGGGGCATGCACAGCGTAGAAGTGCGGCAAGGTCAGAGTCGCTTGATCTCTGGCAACGCAGATGGGACGAGTCTGCGAAAGGTCGGTGGACGCACAGGCTCATTCCCAACATTAGGGTGTGGTTTGAGCGAAAACATGGGGAGAGCAACTACCACATTACCCAGTTCCTCACGAGACACGGTGGTTGCTACAGGCAGTATCTGCACCGGTTTGGGTTGGATGATTCTCCGAACTGTCCCAGATGCGATGGCATACCGGAGGATCCAGATCATGTAATGTTTCACTGCTCACGATTTGCTATGGAGAGAAGGAGCTTAAACCAGGTGCTGGGCAGGAGCGGGACCCCGGAGAGCTTGGTTACTGAGATGCTGGAAGAAAGAGGAAAGCTGCAAATAGGAGAAGGATGTGTGCCTAAGAGCAAACCTACCCCGCGAAGTAATACCTCAATGGTGGTCCCGCGGGGCTGGGGCTGGAGAGACCGGGGGTGGTTTTTAGTGGGTGTGAATCCCACACGCGCCCGCTATAGTTCCGCCGTTCGGGCGGCGGAGCTGCGACGGACGTATCGTTCTAAGATTTTCCACCTCCGTGTACGCACAAAAAAAAAGGCTAATGGAGATACTGTAATCATTAAAGGGGCGCAATAGCTCTTCTAGGATGCGATGCAACCCCCTTGGCACTATTATTACTATTAGCGCCGACAATAAGCAATTCTTGGGGACTTTAAGATCAACCTCCCACATTTATTACAGTTGGCGCCCAATGTGGGCTAAAGAACTTGGTATATTGTACTTGGTTTGCCTTGTTTCCTTCATTACTTTTATTTTTGTTGATTTACGACCCTGTCAGGACCGTTTCAATGCGAGAAGACAGATCTAGGGTCGCATGGTGACTAGCTCTTTAGAATACCGAGTTAGGATCGCCAAAAAGGAAGGCAATGGTACCATTCGGAAAAAATGGTTTGTGGGTCTTGCAGGCTGTTCTTTGGTTTGAGGTCTAGCTGGAGTCAAGTATTTTTAGTGTCAGCTAGTTTTTCATGGAAAATGGGGGCTGACATGTGGAAAGAAGACTCTAAGTATGCATCCATGAATACCAGTGATGACGCAGTGATCACCAACGTTTTAATAGATGTGTTCATCGTTCTCAACTCCGGTAATCACCTAATACGTGTTAACAGTTGAAAGAACAGGGGGCTCCGTTCAAAAGGAGACCTGTTCAGAGTAGGTTGCCTGAGTCTTTCCGATAGCGTCATTCTCTGGCGTCATATTTGCAAGGGTTATCATTACCACATTGCCGCTACCACATCTCACTGAGTTAGACATGGACTGCTAGCAATGAATCAAGTAAAGATGTCTCCGGAAAAAGTTATACGATAAACGTGCTTTTCTTGAGTGTTGTTGACTTATTATGATGCGTAGGTATGGATCGTCACGTTTAGTAAATAAATGAGGGAGAAGCGGGCACCGGTTTCCTAACTTGTTGGGTACGTCTTAGATACGTGGAAACATCCAAAAAAGTTCCTTCTTTCCTGGATCAAAATGACAATGACGTGGTGCTAGAAACTAGGGGTCATATCCTACAAACTTCCAAAGAGACTGCCTGCATAAGGACTAGAAAACTCAAGATCCTCGTCCTGCTTTCTCTGTTACACTGAAAATTTGCACTTTACAAAAATCGTATGAGCTGCAAGTCAGCAGTGAGTTCAGCACAATTCTGCATCCACATTCCTGAACGCTGCCAAATGCGGGGTCGAAAAAGCCAAATGGCGAATTTATAGCCAATTACATAAAAACGGAACGAAAATAAGGGTAACATAAATAGAAAGACATTTTTTAATTTTGAGGTTTTTTTTTTCTTTAATGAATAACGCAAGATAATAAATACAAAAACTTAAAAATAACATCCATAAAATATACCGAACAAAGAATGTAGAAAGTATTTATGTTTGTACATAAACAAGATAAAAAATTTCAAATTGGATTCGAGCCAATTACCGTAAACATTTCCTTACTTTTTTCAAATATAGTTAAAGCTACTTGGAAAAGTGGATCTGAAAAGACATGACTTACGCTCTTCCCGTCACTGATTTACGACTTTTCACTCGATGTCATGTTACTTTTCCAATTTAGAAATATCTGATTGCTTAGTATCTTAAGATTTAGCGTATTGGGTAGATCTTATTTATTTTAGAAAAGCGTTTTCCCGAAAGACAAAAAGCTACGCGACAGCAAATATAGACGAGTCAGGCCTGCTCGCTGTCCGCCATATGAAATTATGATGCGCTATGCGCACGCCTACAGGCCTTCGAATTTTAGTTCAGAACAGGGGGCGGGATATCCGCGATCGGAGGCTGCAGAGGTGCGCTGAAGGCTCGTGCAATGGGTCCTGCCGACGTTGGCGGCCTTCATCTTCTCCGTGACTTGTAAGCAGATAGCAAAAGTTTATGCCACTCGTACATTGCGTTCACATATAGAAAATAACGGTTCGCATCCGCGTCCGTTCTTAAGATTACATTTTGGTAAAGTTGGTCGCTAAGTAGTCCCAAGCAAACTTCGGGCTCAATCGTCTATCTACCTTGGAGCACTGCATTGGCCGCGTCCCAGGCGCCGGAAGAAGGACATCTTCCGCGACTTCGGTCGATCTGCACTGTTCTTCCCAGGATTCTGCTCAGAGGAACCGTCGCCGTTGTTGTTAGCGGTGGAACCTTCATAGGAAGGACTCGTCATGGTACCTGGCAGGCGCTGAAGAGGCGGTTGCGGTAGCGGAGGCTTCGATTTGACCATGATGATCTTGTGAAGTTCGCCCGCTACTTCCAGACTGGAGTAGATGTCGCCGGTTGAAGATGAAGCTATCCCGTTCCCATCGTCATCTACTGAGGCCGTAGGCGTGGTCGATCCTGCCGTTCCGCGCCTTCTACTATGTGTGGACGATGGTGCTGAGGTGCGGCGGTACCGCGAATGTTTACGATTTGTTGTCGATGAGGATGTTGGTGGCAGTGACTCGACATCTGCATCTTCTAGGTCTCCTCGACTACTAATCTGGTTCCTAAATTTGAGGGATATCCTCGATGCCGGTATATTCTGATTGAGGAGATTTTGTGTAGATGTCGACAGAACTGCGGCGTCATCAGCTGCGTCTGCTTCTAACACATTATTGTCTAAATCGTTAAAGGTGGTACTTGTGTTTCTGGGTGTTATCGTCCTGATACCGTTACTCGGGTCTCAGGAACGATCCGTTGAGCTGTCCTTACGCAAGGACTTTCGCAGTTTGTCCACTAGCCGCATGTGGAATTTATTCAAGCTTCCTTGACTGCCACTGTTTGTTGCCGGTTTAGGTGGACTCGATCCTTGGCTTCCCTTGGTCGGTGAGGTAGCGAAGGAATTCTGTGATGCACGGGACGAGGTACGTGAGAATGCACGCGAGGCATTTCGTTGACTCTGGAACTGAAGGCCACGATGTGAAGGTGAACCAACCATGAATTCGTTGCCTGGCGATGTAGACAAGCTGGGACATTCTGAACGCGTCTCAGATACCTTTCGCGAACGACAGGCACTTCCGTTTGAACATTCCGAAATGCGACGAGAACGCCCACCCTTGTAGATGTCGAACTCATTTTTCATAACGGGCATCATGAAAGCCATGGTGAATTAGCTCAAAGAGTCTCGTTGTTTAGTGAATAATCCACAGGAAAGCACCAGCTGTAAACCCGATACCGCACTATCACGTAATATACCACTTGTGGGCTCGCCTATGTATAATAGAAGCGGGTCAATAATCTTGCGACCGTGTTGTTGTTGCTGCCTTTTTCTGAATGTGGCTCCACTCGTCTATTGACCGAATTCGATTCGACTGGAATGCAAGCAGACGTTGCTTTTACTGCTGGTGCCGTGGGGTCGCGTTTTTTCTAGACACGCGTACACACTTCTTCCCGAACGTCCAAGAAAACTCCCTTTCACTCGAAATCAATTCCACTCGATTTTAAAAACCGGAAAAAATGTCCTTTGTATAGTTCTCAAGTTCAGTGCAAGGCGATAAACCCGTGTTTACTTGGAATTTCCGCCCTTTTTCCGTTCGAAATTTAAAACGTTTTCTTTCTTCTGCTCTCAACTTTCTAACTCCACAAAACCAGGAAAATTACTGTACAAGTTTCTTGCCGTACAAGTTGCGCGGTGAACTCTTTACTTTAAGATCTGAATTCAAAGTGAATAGCACTGTATGGAGGGGAATCATATTTATATGAAATAGCCCAGTGACGAAGGGGAAAACACTCGGGTCGGCCGAAGTACTGACTTTCGCCCCGTGAAACGAGTACAATTCGCCGCCATGTGGTCGTTATTTCTGATTTCAAACTCGAGTCGGTCAGTGTCGTTTTCAGTCTGTTAGTGTGTGTGCGTGTCGTCAGAAAATTCCTAGTGGGAAATGACTCAATGCTGCTCACACAACCTCATTCAATTATTCCAAAAAAAGCAAGTTATTGTGGCTGAATGAGCGCTCGATTGTTTAGGGTAAGTGCATTCCGATGAGTAATGCATACCTCTTGCGGTTGGCAATCACACTGATTGCATTTTAATGAAAATTCCTTGGGTTTTTTTCAGCTGGGACTCAGCGGCAGGAACTTTCCAGAAGAACTCACACTACCTTATATCCCAACCGAAAAAAACGCTTCCAATTAGAGAACAATGACACTCTGAGCGGTGACGAAGCAAATGGCCGGGAAAACGCTTAGAAACCCTAAACGAACTGTTTGGACCTGCTTCATTATGGCCCCGAAAAAATGACTCAATAGAAGGGGCCTAAAATATTTCATCCAGACCATAGTCTGAATTTGTCGCAGAAGAGCGTCCTTCGAGCCAGTAGAGAAACAATGCTCTCTACGTAGACCATTGCCATCAATGCGAGATACATGACTCGATGAAAGAACAAGCAGATGCCTTCGTCCAAATTGGACCTACAGAATTCTCAGGAAGCTCTGGAGGGAGCTGAAGCGCATTTCTAGAAACCGTGAACAATATCTGATACACTATGTGTGCCCTACGAACAGTTCTACAGAAACTACAAACATAAATCGATTTGGAAGACGATACTACAGTCGAAAGCAATAAGGGCTAATATTACTTTATTTTCATTTTAAGCCCCAGTTTTTAATCCCCTATTTCCGGTTCAAAGTCGCTTTACGAAAAACGGAGCAGAACCATGTTGGTAATAACAAAAGTTGCTCTAGTTATATGGCAGTAACCTCGTATATCGTATGTTTAAAAGCCTCGCAATCATTCCATCTTTATCCCCTGACACCTCATTAAGTTATAATATATTGCCAGACCATCCGATTTGTTTCCGTCGTTTTCCTCTCCTTTAAACTATTCCAGAATTCCACAAATATATCTGTAATTAGCGCTAATAAAAAACAATTCTTAAAGAATTTAAAGCCAATCTAACACATATTTAACAAATGGCGCCCAACGTGGGCAATCTGGTCTACTGCATTTGATTTGTCTGATTTTGTTTCACTTATGTCGAATCATGAGGTCTTGATGTTACTTGCAGCCCAACGTTACCTCAATTATTACCCTAATGTCTCCATATCTTCTAGGGAGTTGGAAATCTCTAAACAACACGGACCTATACACGCCAATGTGTGGGATTTTGCCCACAAAAACCAACCTGGCGGTCAAAGAGTGGTGTAGGTCCCAGGCGAAAACGTGGATTGGTACCCATAATGGAGCATCAAACCTGAGAAATACCTGCTGAATCAAAAGAAACTGCTTTACTACCGAACCCTACCTCCACCAATATGTGGTATTCGCTGCGAGTTCTTTCTTAACGAGAAACTGCAGACGCAGAAAGATGAAAGGAAGTCTTAAACGACGAAAAACGGGACAAATTGTACCAACTGGTTCTCAAGTTTGGGATTTGGGTAGGGCTGACAAAATTATACGAGAAACTGGAGTCACGGAGCGCCAAAGGAAGCTTCGGATTCGACGGATTCTACAATGACAAACTCGGCAACGAAAACGGACTAAAGATTTAGAAAAGCGCGCTCCCGTACATAAAAGGAGCTGCCAAGTCGCTAACCGATACCCTGTCCCAATAAAAATTGATGTAACAGATGCACTGGACAGGACCGGAAGAGTCACAACACCATATACTACGTCACCATCCGGAAAACCATATAATCGGAGTAGGTTTCTTAGTCAGACAGAAAATGCAACCCACTTTTATCGGTCAGACCCTCGGGGTCGATTTTCCGCCATTACCGGCCTTCCCGACGGCGTAGAGTGAAAATTCTTCCATTTCCTGACCCCGGGCCGCCTCCTCCTTCGAACGAGGTATCTCGCCAAGAAATCCGTCGACATTGCATTTTTGTCAATTTTTACAACCCGGGGGTCGTGGAAATTTTCAATTGAAAATTCTTGCATTTCCTGAATCCGGGCCGCCTCCCCGTTCAAACGAGGTATCGCGCGAAGAAATCCGTCGATTTTGCATTTTTGCCAATTTTGACGACCCCCCCCCCCCCCCCAGTTTTCCTTGATTTTGGCCAGACCCTCGGGGCGTCGATTTTCCACCATAACTCGACTTCCCGACGTAGTAGAATGAAAATTTTTGCGTTTCCTGAATCCCACCCGCTTCCTCGTTCGAACGTGGTATCTCACGAAGAAATCCGTCGATTTTGCATTTTTGTCGATTTTGACGACCCGGGGGTCGTGTAAATTTTCAATTTTCCTTCATTTTGGCCAGACCCTCGGAGCATCGATTTTCCGCCATTACACGCCTTCCCGATGTCGCAGAATGAAAATTCTTGGATTTCCTAAATCCGGGCCGCCTCCTCGTATCTCGCGAAGAAATCCGTCGATTTTGAGTTTTTGTCAATTTTGACGACCCGGGGGTCGTCCAAATTTCAAATTTTCCTCGACTTTGGTCAGACCCTCGTGGCGTCGATTTCCCGGAATAACTCGCCTTCCCAAGGTCGTAGAGTGAAAATTCTTCCGTTTCCTGAATCCAAGCGGTCTCCTCGTTCGAACGAGGTATCTCGCGAAGAAATCCGTCCATTTTGCATTTTTGTCAATTTTTACGACCCGAGGATCGCGGAAAATTTCAATTTTCCTTGATTTTGGCCAGACCCTCGGGACGTCGATTTTCCGCCATAACTCGTCTAGCCAACGTCGTAGAGTGAAAATTCTTGCATTTCCTGAATCCGGGCCGCCTCCCCGTTCGAACGAGGTACCTCGCGAAGAAATCCGTCGATTTTGTATTTTTGCCAATTTTTACGACCCGGGGGTCGTGGAAATTTTCAATTTTCCTCGATTTTGACTAGACCCTCGGGCCGTCGATTTTCCGCCATTACTCGCCTTCCCGACCCTGTGGAGTGAAAATTCTCGCATCTCTTGAATCCGGGCCGCCTCCTCGTTCGAACGAGGTATCCCACGAAGAAATCCGTCGATTTTGCATTTTTGCCAATTCTTACGACCCGGGGGTCGTGGAAAATTTCAATTTTCCTTGATTTCGGCCAGATCCTCGGGGCGTCGATTTTCCGCCATAACTTGCGTTCCCGACCTCGTAGAGTAAAAATCCTTGCATTTTCTGAATCCGGGCCGCTTCCTCGTTCGAACGAAGTTTCTCGCAAAGAAATCTGTCGGTTTTGCATCTTTGCCAATTTTCCAATTGGCCGGGCCCTCGGGGCGTCGATTTTCCGGCAAAACTCGCCTTCCCGACGTCGTAGAATGAAAATTCTTGCATTTCCTGAATCCGGGCCGCCTCCTCGTTCGAAGGAAGTTTCTCGCAAAGAAATCCGTCGGTTTTGCATTTTTGCCAATTTTCCAATTGGCCGGGCCCTCGGGGCGTCGATTTTCCGCCATAACTCGCCTTCCCGACGTCGTAGAATGAAAATTCTTGCATTTCCTGAATCCGGGCCGCCTCCTCGTTCGAACGAAGTTTCTCGCAAAGAAATCCGTCGGTTTTGCATTTTTGCCAATTTTCCAATTGGCCGGGCCCTCGGGGCGTCGATTTTCCGGCAAAACTCGCCTTCCCGGCGTCGTAGAATGAAAATTCTTGCATTTCCTGAATCCGGACTGGCTCCTCATTCGAACGAAGCTTCTCGCAAAGAAATCCGTCGGTTTTGCATTTTTGCCAATTTTCCAATTGGCCGGGCCCTCGGGGCGTCGATTTTCCGCCATAACTCGCCTTCCCGACGTCGTAGAATGAAAATTCTTGCTTTTCCTGAATCGGGGCCGCCTCCTCGTTCGAACGAAGTTTCTCGCAAAGAAATCCGTCGGTTTTGCATTTTTGCCAAGTTTCCAATTGGCCGGGCCTTCGGGGCGTCGATTTTCCGCCAAAACTCACCTTCCCGACGTCGTAGAATGAAAATTCTTGCATTTCCTGAATCCAGGCCGCCTCCTCGTTCGAAGGAAGTTTCTCGCAAAGAAATCCGTCGGTTTTGCATCTTTGCCAATTTTCCAATTGGTCGGCCTTCGGGGCGTCGATTTTCCGCCAAAACTCGCCTTCCCGACGTCGTAGAATAAAAATTCTTGCATTTCCTGAATCCGGGCCGTCTCCTCGTTCGAACGAGGTATCTCGCGAAGAAATCCGTCGATTTTGCTGCTGTTGTCAGAGCAGGGAGGCGGAGTCTAGCCTCCTCGGATCTTCAGAGCCAGCCCATAGCGTTCACGAAGGAAAGCAGCTCTCTCACCCTGCAGCTAGAAATCTCTGTGAGGTCTCTAAAGAATAGTTTACCCAGTGTCCGTAGCTTGACTCTAGCTAGAGTTGGGGAATCGCAAAGAAAGTGACTGGGTGTTTCCCACATGCACTTTCTCTTGGCGGTCCTGATGGCCGACTTGTACTTGTTTAGGCAGTTCTTGTATGGCTCCCAATATCTATACCTGTAGCAGATGTTGATGGTTTCTCTAGTCGGCTTCCTTAGGCTGGAGAGACCTTCATGCCACAACGGTGGCAGTGTCTTTTTGCTGTACCTGGCAGCGCACGAGGCTTTAAAGACGGAAAAGTATCCAACTGGGATTTCAGAAGGATCTCGGGCCAGACACTCTCCAGTCCTCCATTCTAAGAATCTCATTGTTAGTTATCAGATTGATACCAAGGATCTCCTCCCAACCGTCACAGTTCTTTTAGCTGGGGCATGTAAGGTTGGTGTACTGCCCCTGGTACACACCGATAGATTTGAAGTAATAATAAAATCGAAGAATGACTCACCTCTCTCATTGATTTCCGAGCTGCCCCAAAGCGTATACCTTGCATTGGTGTCTCAGCCTATCAACAGATTGTCGTTCTTTGTTGAGGCGGCTTCTCAAGTGCAGTAAGGCGCAGAGATGCAGAGAAGGGAAGGAAGTCTACAGGACTCAACCTCATGACACCTGATTTTAACGGGATATTCACGAGGATTTTACCTTTGGTAGATCGATAGCTCAGTTTGGACTTTATTATGTCCATCCTACATACATGATACAGTCTACGATAGTGTCGATTTTGGTGGTCCCATCTAAATTTTTATGAAAATGATGGAGATGAGCAAAAATATCAAAAGCCTACCTGAATTAATGAACTTAGTGCGATAGAACATGCAAGCGGCTCTGCGGAACTGAACTGAAGCCAGATGGCTTTAACATTTTCATTCTTTATTAGACTCTAATTATACTTGAAAGAATTTAGGGGCTTACAGGTCTTTTGGGTTGTGCAATTCTTTCTCCTTTGTTTCCTCCGGTGGGCGGACGTGGTTATTTCTCTTCGAGAGTGTTGACATTTGCTTCTCAGGCCCGCCTAGCACGTCGAATTTGAACGAGTGCTCTCCTCGTTCCAGAAGTTTAAAGGGGCCCTCGTATGGTGGTTGCAGCGGTTTCCGAGGGGCGTCGACCCAGATGAGGACCTGGTCACACGTCTGGAGACACCTGGGGGTGTCGATCTCCAATGTCGCGTGTCTAGACGGTGGAGTCAGCCGCATCTTCAAAGTCGCGTCCCTAAGCAGACAGAGCATTTCCGAGTCGTTTAACTCTGCTCTGATGTCCAGATCAGGATCGGCGGGGGGGGGGCGTAGATTCTCCCCGTAAACCATCTCTTCTCACTGGGCTGTATGGAAGACCGCGACCACCACGGATCGTCGCGAGCCATTGAAGTGCATTCCCTAGGCCGTGTTGATGACGGCTGGAACACCAAAGCGTGGAATCAATTCTCGACAGACGACCTCGGCACATGATTGCGCCGTAATGTCAGACAAAGGTATTGCTTCAGGCCACCGCGTAAACCTGCCGATGATTGTGAGGCAATACTTCAATCCGTGCGAATATCGCAAAGGACCGATGATATCGAAATGGGTGGTGTGAAATCGTTTGGGTCACCGAGGGAACACTCCTACTTCTTTTCGAACGTGCTTGTTTATCTTACACTTCTGGCATGCGATGCACTGTCTGGCCCAAAAATTTACGTCCCTGTTCATGAACGGCCGGAAATATTTTTCAGTGACTGACAGATTTGTCATCCTGATGCCTGGATGCGCAAGATCTCGAATCCCCTTCCCTTTAAAAATCGGCCGGAATGAATGACCTGGATCCTCTATTTGAGGTCTCGTAGAGTAAGTAAGGGTTCGAGCCAAAAATAGGAAACTCCTTGAATTTATACTTGAAATTCGTCTTCAGGCTGTGAAGCTTCGTGTCGTCTTTTTGTGCCTCGGCGATTGCCGTATAACCCACCCAGGGGGGGACTGCTACCTCTGAAATTCGAGACAGAGCGTCTGCAACAACATTATCGTTACCAGACATATGTTGGTTATCAGAAGTAAACTAGCTGATATAACTCAAGTGCCTAAGTTGGCGAGGGAACGCTTTGTCGGGGTTTTGTCTAAGCGCGAATGTAATGGACTGGTGGTCTTTGTGCCCTCAAGGGAGAAACGGAAGTATTTTATAGCAAGGAAAAATCCCCGGAAGGCACGATACCGATGCTGGCGTCAGTCGCGGTTAGGGTGCCTCCCTTTTGGCGACGCAATGCAGCTGCGTGGTTTCACTAGTTGGAGGCTCGATTTGCGCTGGCACAAATTTATCACTATTCGCCGAAATCTGTAGTGCGAAGTAACTCTGCTTTTGTGATTGCAAAAGCAAAATCATCGGAGGTCATTTAACTATTTCTAGTCCATTATTAAATCTTTAAGTAAAAATTATCATCGTCATCATTAACGGCGCAACAACCGGTATCCGGTCTAGGCCTACCTTAATAAAGAACTCCAGACATCCCGGTTTTGCGCCGAGGTCCACCATTCCGATATCCCTAAAACCTGTCTGGCGTTCTGACCTACGTCATCGCTCCATCACAGGCAGGGTCTGCCTCGTCTGCTTTTTCTACCATAGATATTGCCCTTATATACTTTCCGAGCTTGATCATCCTCATCCATACGGATTAAGTGACCCGCCCACCGTAACCAATTGAGCCGGATTTTATCCACAACCTGACAGTCATGGTATCGCTCATAGATTTCGTCGTTATGTAGGCTATGCAATCGTCCATCCTCATGTAGGGGGCCAAAAATTCTGCGGAGGATTCGAGACATTGTCTGTCTCATACATAAAAAGGGAGATATCACATCGCGTTGATGAGTACCATCTATATATATATATATATCTTTGCTTCGGCAGGATGAGTATCGAGGTGTATAAGGCTTCATCCTGCTGACTTGTTGGTAAAACTTCCGCGCCAGGTGCGGTTGCTCCCTGTACATTTCGAGTTCACAGACTTATTGATTCTCCCAGGCTTCCTTTTTCCGTCTGTGAAGTCGCTTCTCCGCTCGACGCAGTTCGTGATAAGTCTCTTTCCGGCTGTGGTCGTATCAATGATAACGTTCTTTAGGTGGTTGTGAAGACCATTTGTTGATGCTTCATCTCCAGGTCCTCTGTTGAATGCGGTTATTGCGGCATCCATTTTCCTCTTATAGGTGTTACGGAGGGCTGTGTTGTGGATGGCTTCAGTGCTAACTCTCACCTGATTGTCAGAGAGGATTCTGGGTGGTATTGTTATTCAAGCTCGGAGCACTATCCCAACGAGCTAGTGAACTGAGTCTATATGATCAGTATGATTTTTATATCATACTTGGGGCAGGCTTCTAGGATTCGTTCTACTGCCTCGTAGAAGGTATCCTTCTCCGACTCTGCAGTCTCCTCTGTAGGGGCGTAAAAGTTAATGAGGCTTATATTTCTAAACTTGCCTCGCAAGTACAGAGTGCATAGCCGTTCGCTTATGTTTTCAGAGCCGATAACAGTAGGTTTCATTTTTTGACTGACTAAGAAACCTACTCCGAGCACATGGTTTACTGGATGACCACTATAATATATGGTGTAGTGGCTCTTCTCCAGGAAACCGGTCCCTGTTCAACGCATCTCCTGTAACGCTGTTACGTTAGCCTTATATTGGGACAGGGTATCGGCTAGCTGCTCAGCAGCTTCATCTCTGTACAGGGAGCGCACGTTCCATGAGAAAATGCACAAACCGTTATTCCTTTGTCGTTGCCGGGTTCGTGTGTAATCCGTCCAGTCCGAGGCTCCTGTTTTGGCTTCGTAACAAGTTGTTTTCCGTGTAGGGTTGTCAGCCCTACCCAACCCCCAACCTGGAGGACCAGTTGGTACAATTTGTCCCGTTTTTAGGCGCGAGAGACTCGCCTTCATCCTTCTCCGTCTGCAGCTTTTTGTTAAGAAAGAGCTCCCAGCGGTCACCACGTGGAGGTGGAGATAGGGTTTGGTAGTAGAGCTGCTGGTGTTGGTTCAGGAGGCATTTTCCAGGTTTTATGCTCCATCGTGGGTTCCAATCCACGTTTTGCCCTGGGACCTACATATACTACCCTTTGACCCTTTAACCACTTTAAATTTTAATTTAATTAAAAATACCTTTCGGAATTCTCTTTGCATTCTGGGGAGAGACGAGAACGAGGGCATGTCCAGTGCTCGCAGATCCTTATCCAATTGGTAATATCTTCTCTCGAACTAACACCCCCTGGAAGCTTTCTCTTTAATCCCTGTGCTCTGATTTACAATGTGTGACACTTATCTCCCAAAATACAATACTCATCATCTCTGGACAATTCTCGTCCTTGATATTCGTCACCTTTTTTTTTACTGACAGCATATCATAGCACAACAGGATGGCATAATCTGACCAAAAATAAGTTCATACGTGTTTACAGAAAAGTTTCTGAAAATTTCATCGATTGACCTCGCCCATAATCCAACAAGTTTGCTTGTTTACGTGTTTGGACGCTAAACAATGTACTTTGTTGCCGAAGACAACTTTTTCACAAAGATGGGAATCGATTTCTATTATAGCTACTCCAGGATATGGTCGAGGATATCCAGAGATTGCTTCATATATGTCCTCTTCCAGTTGTGAGAGTTTCTTTGGATTAAAATGGTATGGAAGGAAATAAGGTTATCATAACAGAGTAGCTGAAAAGTTAGGCGTGTCAGTTGGAATGTCCTTCAAAAGTCAAAACCATAATAGTTTACAGAATGATACTCGAATTCTAATCATTTGAGTTATCTTCAAAGTTCTGCCTAGCACTTCAGTTGTAATATGCATTTCAAGATACAATGACCTATCCAGGTTTAGTCTTTATTACAGAAAAAGTCCCATGCACTTATCAAAGAAAAGATGCATAGTGTTGATCTAAGCCCTCTTATCAACCCATCAGATTCAGATACTTTTGTGATTCAACACAACGCCCTTCGCTTCCAGATACCACTCTTATTACTCCCATCCCACGAATCTGCAGCAAGTGCTAGATGAAAACATCTTTCATCAACAAAATGCATCCATGGTCGAGTGGCAGACCGAGGTCAAATGCAATTCTAATTTGAGAATGAAATGTAGGGGAATAACCGCGTTGACTGCCTCGCCTTGTAGCGCCGTCTACGGAATGCGTACGTGTACGCTCGCACGTTGCGTGGATGACCACGTGCACGCTTGCGTAGACTGTAGGGGGTGATACGAGTTTAGCCGTAGAATATCTACAAGTTCCGAGCGAGCTGTGTGTGTGGCAATTCACTCCGAAATGAATGATTCCCAATTTACACACAACACAGGACACGAGTTGGCCTTCCTTTTCTTGATGCAAGTCACTTTCTTGGATGGAATTGCGGTTTGATGAAAGGCCCAAAATTCTGAGCCTTCAGCAGAAAAACGGAGGTAGACAGAAGGGGAGAAGAATCGTGGCTCAAAACCATCTACTCTTGCATTCCTACTGGATCGAATTACTCCCAGGTATTTCGCAATATCCGCACTGGTCATTCAACAACCCGCTATGTCCCCACGAGCTATCGATCCTCCTGCATTTGATAGCGTCATCTTACTGAAATCGAAAGAACAACAGGGCGGAAGGTGAAACCCAACACACCGACGACCTTGAAGAAATGTTTGCCCACACTCCATTTTCGCGGATTAGTGGTTCGCGGATTGCTTAGTAATTTCGCTTTTTTTTCTGTTGTAAGACAACTGGGAGAGGTCGTTTTTTGTCTGTTTCTTTTCTTTGTTTTTGGTTTGTAAACTTTTTTGATAAACTATGCCGGCGACATCGTCCAACAACCGTCTCGCTAGTGGTATTTGCTTACTAAACATTCCAATACAGACACGTAATCCGATTGGGAGCTCAATTTAGGAGGCAGTATGTGATTCAATCCACTAAATGGATGTGTAATGTGTGCTCGTTTGGCGCAAGAGCACGAATCTGGGGGCCAATGGTTGGTTTTAGAGTATCTTCGAATAGTGGACCAGGGGTTCTAGCAAGTAGAATTGGTGGGGTAGTAGGTAGTCGCCAAAGCTAATCGTATTAAAGACGATTTCCTACATCTTCGCAGCAGACTGGAAAAAAAATGTATCTAGAAAAATGTTGGGTGGTATGCCCCACATTGGGCGCCAACAATAAAATGCTCAAGCTCAAGTGGCTTTATTGTAGATTATCGCAAGAAATGACGAAATTATGTACTCCCTATTTTCTCTGGTATTACTCACATTTTCACTAACTATTGGAGCTACAAATCCGAACATATCAGAGATTTCTAGATTTTTTTAACTCATGATACGAAAGACCTGAAGAAGTACTCCCCCCAGCTGGTAGTGGAGCTGCGTCCTAGGTAGTAGCCTTGAGAAAGTTTCTCGGTGAAGAGCGAACGGCAAGTGGCCGGTAGACGCCGAACACACTGGGAGTCCATAAAGCTCTCCAATCCCAACCCAAGTATCCCTGTTCTCGAAAAAAAAAAACCGGAGAAAATTACTGGGCAGTTGGGGGCAAACATAAGTAGAAGAGCAGTAGACTGTCCTTCCTAAAGCTAAATCGAAAATTGTGAAGCTTATGCGGTCTGCAACGTTTCACCTGATGAAACTGGAGGAACTCATGGACCTCATTTTTTTCTACTGGCGTGGGCATGAGCAGCACAAGCAGAAACGACTTTCCTCTTCCCGCTAAGAACACCATAAGCGCACAACGCAGATAACCCCTCTCAAAGGGAACTAGGAAAAAGGCGAAGACCCAACTGAAGGGGACCATCCAAGTAATCTCCGGGGCTCAAAAAAGGAAACAAAGAACGCCAAAAGGAAACAACAACGGGGCTCAAAAAGAAGGCAAAGAACACAAAAAGAAAACAACAAGCCACACCGTTGGAAAATCGTCTGTCCAAAAACAAGGCAGGTACTAATTCTGGACTAGTCTAGACAATATGTTCACTCTAGAAATTTGCGATCTTGATTGTATCATAGAAAAGGTCAAAGTGGGAAAACGCAAGGACTGTGGGACATCTAGCGAAAGCATTGACCACATTGCGAGTTCGGAACGGTGTCCGGTCTTCAGGGCGGAAATGGAAACATTCAGGACGCGGTTAACATGTTCTGCGATCTACAAATTAACATGCACTGGAGTGCAACCACTCACAAATTGGTTGCCCAGTTTGCTACGAAGGTAAAAGCTGACCTAGTGCTACTCAGCGAACAGTATCAGAACAAGGACCCAGTTTCATAGTATCTCGACTTATCGAGTACCGCCGCAATCGGCATTCGAAACAGCACTAGATTTCGAGTTCTCTCCCAAGAGCGAAGGGATTGATTTGTCTGGATTTCATATTCAAGGAAAACGATTTTTAACCTTTGCCTAATACCGAATAAGACGATGTCGGACTTTCTACGGAAGGGTGGACGCAGGTAGGGGGTGTCTTCAATGCCAGGGCGCTTGAATATAGTATGCCTCATCCAGACTCCAGAGGGAAACGAATCCTGGAAATGGCGGCGAGAATCAAAATCCTTGCCAACGGTCTGTCACCCAAGCTGCGAAGGAGCATCACTGGCGTAACCTTTGCTTTGGATCACTGGCGCCGTCGGTTAAAGAGTGGTGAGTTCTCGACAAGTGGCAACCAATACATCACGTTCAAAGTAGTTGGCACTATCTCTGGGCATGCACCAACCTGTGCTTGCAACATGGGGGCTCGTCAAAGTTCTTGAAACGGGCGCGCTGAAAGGCACTTCGGGGGATGGTCGCGTCACAAGTGACACTCTCTTAAATTCAGTGATGAATTTGATAACTACAGCCTCGCAACTCTTATTACCATATGGAGTCCAAGTCAAGTCAAGTGTCCAAATCCAAGTGGCAAGTCGTGTATGCATTGCCGGACGGTGGAATTCAAGGACCAGGAAAGGAGTGTTTAAACGCTCATCTCACTATAACAAATAAGAAGGTGCTGATGCTAGCCTGGCAGAAGTTTATGGACTGATGTTCCACATTCGCCAGACTTACTGCTGCGGACGTTTAACGCTTGCCTAAAGAAGGACATTCTCCTCTCCTGCCTCAGCAAAGGGCAAATATCGATTGAGCTACTGTCTGCTTACCGACCGCTGTGTATCTTTGACATGGCCGGGAAAGTCCTCGAAAAGCAGATGAAGAGTAGGCTCACTGAAGCGACCGATGCTGCCTGGGATTTATCCCCAAGGCAGTCATCGATGGAGGTCGTGCATACAAGTCATTGTCCGTTTCGACCGGTAGCGCCCCTCGTAACGCTTGATGTCAGAATTGCTTTTAATTCCGAAAGATGGACAGATATGCTAGACACATTATAAAATTCTTTACTTCTGCCGAACTATCTCTTGGAGATGATGACAGACCAGACCTAACTCTGAGACGCTAGACGGGCAGAGTCGGATAGAGATTGGCCAGGAGGGAGCAGAGAGTTTGACGCCTCAGGTGTGGAGTTGCATTTATAACTCGGGTGCCGTACTCCTTAGTTCGGTAGAAGTTTAGGTATATCTTATATCCACCAGTGTGAGTGCTAAGCTATGCGCTTAGTATGAGCTATGCTCCCGTTGTTGCTTCTCAGAGCAGGGCTCTGATTGTCGTAATAAATTCGAATCGGTTAGCCGGCGGGGATTCACGTTAAACTACCTGGACGTAACTGCTTCCTAAGAAAAACTAACTCCAGCACTCCAGCCACTAGCCTCCGTTGAAAAGCTCCGGATAGCAAAAAAAGGATATTCCGAAAATGACAGCTCCATTCAACCTTTTCGAGTTCACCCGTCATCAATGGGTCTTCGAAATGCAGAACCACTAATCTAATGCACCGTGGAACATCTCCTGTAGAACTTTTCTTTCGCGCGGTGTTACCCGGATGACGTATTCGTGGCTTCAGAGGATCACAATCAACACCTTCGATATATGCGGCAAATTCTTTCAACCCTGTCTTCCGCTAGACTCCCTATCAACCCAGTCAAATGCATCGTGGTTAGAAACGAAATGGAGCACCACAGCTCCAATGCATCAAGGAGTTTCCAGGGCCAGAGACAGCTGCTGAGCTTCATCGATTCCTGCAAATGCTCGATTTCTATTGTCGCTATATTTCGAGGCTGCCGCTCCACTGAACGAGATACTCAAGGAACTTCCCACCAAGATTAAGAAGTTTCGCCTAGTCAGCACGCAAGAATTAGAAGCTGCATTTCGAAAGACCGCCCGTTCATGCGACGACAACCTCGTTCTTGTCACCGAAAGCAACTCCAGTCAGGAGGTCGGAATCATCGGTTCCCTCCCTATCTGGCACCCTCTGGATTTCTTCTCCAGGAAGCTATCGAGTACTAGAAAAGTTACACTCCCTACGAACATTAGCTGCTCGCTGTCTTTGTTTCCAATAAGCGTTCAACGATTTCTGGAAGGTCACTTCTTTACAGTTTTTACCAATCATCGACTACTGGTCTATGCCGCACAGTGACGCTCGGAAAAGGGCCCACTCAGGTAAGCGCATCAACTGGACCACATTCACGAAGAGAAGGGACAAGAGGTTGTAGACGTCCCTTCGCACTCTTGCTTAACCTGGGACCGGATGTTTTCTCCGAGACTCTGGTCAAGTCTTTCAAGATTAAATAAAATACAAGGCATTTATTGAAATTTAGTGTTTCCTCTTTATAGGTAACCTTTTTCCTCTCTATATACTCGCTCTGAGCATTCGTAGCGGTCGAAGTACAGGTCTCAGAAGTGGGAAGAAGAGAATTGGAACCCTTCAACACAGCGGTACAAGGGGAATTGGGACACTGTGAGAGCGGTTGTTACTAATGACAAGGCGAGAACTGCTATACTATCATTTGAACACTTCAAAACACCTGTCATGGATGGCATCTACCCAGCAATGCTAAAGGAGGGTATAGAGCAACTTCTAAGAAATATTCTTCAAGGATGTCTTGCTCTGGACTACGCGCCTTCGTTTTGGTAGAAGGTTAAGGTGGGCTTCATATTTAAGCCTGCGAAATTCAAATCCAAAGTTTCAGGCAAATCAGCTTAACATAATTTACGCTAAAATGTCTGGAGAGACTGGTTTAGCATCACATTCGCGAGCAGACGCTAAGGTCGCACCCACTAAATGAAAACCAATATGCTTACAAACGTAAAAAGTACTGTCAGTCTGCTCTTCATTCTTTGGTTTCAAAGATAGAGGACGCAATTCTGATGGGAGTGTTCGTGGACATTGAAGAGGCCGCCAGAGAGCATGGATCTATGCTATACTAACGCAGAGATTGCTATGTGCTGAAGTGGGTGTTACCTAAACACGGAAGCGATGAACGGCTGCCCTCAAGGAGGTGTGCTATCGCCACTTTTGTGGAGTATCTGCCAATACAAGTTCAAGCTTATGCAGATGACGTAGCTGTGCTGGCTGTTGGTCGAGATCTCGGAATGCAGCGTAGAAATACTCAACGCGCGTTGATTTGGTTGACAGTTGGTGCCTTAGGCATGGACTTTCAGTAAATACCAATAAATCCACAATGGTATTATTTAGAGAAAGGAGATAAGGTGAGGGGTATAACCCTCCGAAGAAGTGAAATATCTGGGAGTTATTCAAGATAAGAAGCTTCTTTGGAACAAACATGTAGAGATAAAGATGAAATGAGCTCTCACAGCTTATGGACTGTTTAGGCGGACCTTTGCCTCCATATAGGGACTTAGGCCTCAGGTAGTAATGTGAATATATGTTGCTATAATTAGGCCAATATTCACTTATGCATCCGTAGTGGCAAACTGGGTGATTGCCGAGCGATTGAAGGGCAGATAGCGATAGTCAAGTTCCATTGAGGGCATTGAGTAGTACTTTGATCACTTCAGATATCGTTCAGGACTGTAAAAACCGATTGAACTTTGTTTCTAAATTCAATTCGGTGGAATTTGTCTGGGTATACGGTCATTGTGTTATAGAGAGAAAAGAAATTTCGGATGCCTTAGCAAAATAGGATTCAATTTCCCCAAAGCCCGGACCGAAACCACCAATCGGGGTGTCAGTAGCATTGCTAAAGCTGCTATCAAAAACTAGGACCAAGCTTCCCATAATGGCAGATGGCTGAGCCTTAATGCTGCTAGACACACCAAACTTTTCCTGTTAAAACGAAACAAGCATGCTGCAAAGTTTATCCTGTCGAAAAGCAGGAAGACTTACAGAAGTATTGCGGAGATTCTGACTGGCCATAATTTACCAGCTATGATCAGAATAGGAGTTATCCAAGATGATACGTGTCCACCCTGTAATGAAGAAACGGAACCCAAGGAACATTTTCTATGCGAGTGCCCCGCCTATGGACGCACCAGACATAAGATTTTTGGTACTGCAGCGGGTAGCATGACATTCAGTAACGGAAATCTTGCGATACATAAATGAATCCGGGATATTTCGCTGGACGGGGGAATCGGGTACAATGAACCACTTAGTTCTGAGTGCTCACAGGCTTTGCCTCTCCCCACCCCAAACACACACACACAAAAGACATGCGTAATTTATATTTTACTGGATATAATACTTTATCATCCGGAACGGCATCAACTAGGGTACCGCCATGTTAGTCAGAAAGGACTATGAATTTGAGGAAGTTGCCATCGGAAATCTGCAAACCTATTCCGAGGCAGCGGCTTTAGTAAAAACCACCTACAATAGACGCATTTCAATAGCTGCGGTCTATGTCAAATGAAACTCACTGCCTGGGCAACTGGGCCAAGATTTAGAAATTTTCAGTTAAAATCCAAGTACTTAAATTTTGGTGGCGCCTTCAACTCGAGGCACACCTCTTAGAGCAATTTGGAAAAAGATCGAAATGGGGTAACCCTTAAAAAATGGATCAAGACTCATTGAACCAGCTTGAAATAGTTTTGGCTGATACACCCACAAGACCTGAAAATCAATCCATACTTGACTATTTCGTGATGTCTACAAAGACTAAACCCACATTACAGACGTTAACGTGCATAACCTTACCGGGCATGTCCGACCATTTAGCAGTTCAGTTCAAACTTCCCTTCTCCTCTCAGCTGCAAAAGCGAGTACCCAATAAAATTAGATCCTTCGCCTACACTAACTGGGATAAGTTCAGGTCAGAATTAGCACCAAAGCTGAACCTTCACAGTCTTACTAAATCTAACGGACAAAGGAGTCGACGAGGGCATAACTTTGGCTACTGATGCCACCAACTGTCCTACATGCAGAAAGACAAAGCTCGTCAAACATTTGAGAGTAGAAAAACGCTGCGGAAAATTACATAAAGAGGGGTCTGAGCAACTAGCTTTTCCTATACCAGCCCTTCTTATTATCCACGCTTTTTCTCATCATCCCTGCTGCGAGGTGCGCAAAGTCGCACTTTTCACTAAAGGTAAAGGTACCCTGGTTTTACTAAGTTTCCACGGCAGTATCCGGATTTATAGATTATCAACTCTACCCTCGCATTCGATCCGTTTATTTCTTCTTACCGTACAAGTACAGGCTGGCCAATAGTTTGATGCAACAGCACTTGCGGGTGGATATGACCTTCCAATAGTCGGCAGTTGCTGACCCGGTGGTTAGGGGATTAATATGGATCACCCCCAGATAGATTTTCATATGATCTTCCAATTATTCTAATTTTTTCAACCCATCATTTCTGCCCTTGTTTCCAACTCCGTTTTCTCCAAATAATATCTCCTTCTCCTCGAAATTTTTCACTTATAAAAATTTAAAATTTTCCCACTTTTGAATACCATTTCGACCCCCTGACCTGTAGCTCTCCCCTCCAAAAGTTTCAATGCTCGAAACAAATAGATATTTATTGGAAATTTCATATATATATTTTTTTTCTTTGAAATATGAATTACAATTCTTTATTTTTAACATTTTTGCATCTTTCTCATCTTTCATCAGAATGAATACTAATAATGCTTTTTATTAAAGCGTCAAGTTTACATTTCTTTTAATATTTGTTTTGGTATTTCTTATGGTTTCTAATACTTTTCTTGCTTCACTTTTCTTTATTAATCATCATTTGTTTTACGTTTTTTATTACATTGTCAATTTCCTTAGTAATTAGTAGTTCTAATTCAATAATAATAATAATAATATATTTGTTTCTTTTTTTCGTATTATTTTATATTTAACTTGAAAATATACATATATAGTATGATTGTGTTCAAGGTTGTTTCATTTGCTTATAGAATATAGACTTTTTCTTCTTCTTTTTAAGAGAATTAACTACAATTTCAATATTTTTATATTATTTCATCTTTCCTCCTCGATCGATTCACTTACATTTAGTATATATTTTTAAAATTTTCAGCTTGAAATGAGTTTTCTCTTTTTTTGTTTTGATTTTAGTACACGCAATATATCGAATCTGGCAAATTTGTGATTTATATTTCAAGTTTATGTAGTTATAGTTTTACAGCATAGAGTAATCATCACATATCATGGCATATTTTGTTAAATAAATGAATTTACAATAAAATAAATGAATGCAAAGAAGTGGATTTATTTAGTTTAGTTTGTTAAGTAGAAACTATAACCTAAGTATTTCCTATTCTTTCGAAATCTAAAGGAAATAACTTTCAAATTTATCGACAAAAGAACTAAGAAGTAATTTTTTTTTTAAATAAAAAAATAAAAATTAAAAGATAAAGTAAATAAAAAAAAGGAAAAGAGAAATAAAATTGATAAAGAAAAACTAAAATAAATTATAATTCTATTTCTATCGAAAACAGTAAAGTAATATAAAACATAAAAGTTATTTTTTGGTTTAATAGAAACTTAAAAATAGTTAAGCACAGTTTGAGGGTAAGTAATCTTTTTATAATCCTTTTTCTTCCTAATTTCATTTTAACAATGCTTTTACAATATTTCGTTACACATTTGTTATTTTTACAAGTTTTTCTGTTAAAAAATGTATTCGCACTTGTCCCTTTTACTAATATAATATGAAATTAGCAGAAGTAACTTTAGATAAATTCGGTGATATTATCTTCCGAATTCCGAATTCAAATTTATATTTTGTGTATATTTGAAATGTTTGTGTATATTTAAAATGTATAAATGTTATGCAAATTGTTTTGTTTAATACTTGTAACGAGCGGATTCATTTTATAGTTTTTATAATGTATAGTTCAGTGAGTCATCGACGTATTCATAAAATATAAAAGATAAGATACCGCCTTTTATCTTTAAAGGAAAATTTTCCATTCCAGAGAAAATATGACCTAATTTATTGTATTGATATCTAAGTTGTAAGTACTAAACACAATACCCTTCATTTATTGTTTAATTGCGATTATGCTTTAGTCTCAATTTAAACTGAACTAACCTAAACGTAGCCTGTTTTCTTGTATCTTTTTTGATTATATGCTGTTTTAGTTTCTTCTTTTTTGAATGGCGGCCTGATAAGATTTTAATACGAAAACCTAAAAATTGCTGAAAGTTGCCTTTCGTGTGACACGTAAGATGTAAGTTGATAGTATTATTGTAAGTAGGGGGTTCACGCACTTGATGAGATTCATTTTATATGTAATATAAAAATACGAAATAGATACACAGTAAATTGAACTAGCTAGAACTTTATGGTACTGTAATGTTAGTATTGAATGGCAGTAGTTTAAATACATATATCTATTCATTTACTTCAATTAAAAACACTTTATATTAGCGACATTTTCAATTCACATTTATTGATTTTCAACGTGTTTTCTATTTATATTAGTTGATGTTTGGTTTTACTTATTATTTACCATAAGCCATACGCATTTTTTTTTGCCATACTAGATATTTTCTAAGCTCGTTCACATTGCCATAGATTTCTAAATTTGGAAATAAGATTAGATTGCTAAATTATTGAGATGGATATGGATAGGATTCGTAGTAGGAGACAGAAAAGCTCATAGATTACTCTAGGATTATTTGTTCAATCCAACGCAGCCACAGTTACTATTTAGTATTGCTGAAGGGATATTTTTTGATATATTTAAGTTTATTTATTGCTGACAAGATCTTTTGTACTGAATTTGAGCCATTCTTCTCAAAAACGCTCTTCTCGGTGGTAAACACGAGTCTGAATCGCTCTATCCTTATCTTCCAGCGATGTATGCCAAGAAGCTACTATAGGAGTGTATAGTATCTCTGATAGTACATTGAAAATCAAAATGTCGAAAGAACATATTCCAAGGGGTGTGTACCCTCAGGGATCGTCAGCGACCTTTAACGGGTCGCTTACGATACGGGGTGTGACGTCCCCGAAGTGCCCGGGTAAGTAGTTCTGACCCCCTAGATGGCAGTATACCTGCGTCCTAGGTAGTAGCCTCGAGAAAGCTTCTCGGTGAAAAGCGAACCCCGAATGACCGGTACACGCTGTCGTCGGCAGCTCTCTGTCAACGTCGACGGGTTGATGTGAGCCTAGCTCTGCCAAAGAGGTAGTTGTGAAGTGTATCAGGAGCTAGCCTCTTCGGGACCCTGGGCGGGTAGTGTGTATTGAACAGGTGTTAGTACACCGCGTTGCCCCAAGCGAGCGCTGATTCGTCCGTGGATTCCGGGATCAGCTAAGTATAGGTCAGGCCTCAGGGAACTGGGGTAGGGGCTGTATCCCCGAGAGTACACCCATTCCTGACTATTGTGGCCCGCTCTCTTGCAGACGACGCACTGGTGAGTTTTCCATAGAGAATACACATAAACAAATAAAAAAATCTACGAAATAACAGGGAAGGAGGAAAAGCTGATTGCGTTTGGATACAGCACAAAAATGCGTCGTTCACCGCAGTGATCAGCGAAAGAGGCAGCGAGGGCTGACATACCCGATGTGACACCGGGGCGCTCAAATAAAGAGAAAGCCTTATCCAGTGGCGCGACTGACCGTGCGGAGATGGCAACTCCAATACCTTGTAGTGCCCCTGTTCCGAAAAAACCCTAGTCAGAATCGCTAGACTTGAGCAGATGGATTCGGACACAAACCGAGTGGAAGTGCAGTCGACCGTCCTAGCTAGAGTCAAAGAGGAAAGGCTCATCAGGAAATGCGCAGCGGTGGTTCCTCCAGAGGAATGTCAGCAAAAGCGTCAAAATGGAACTGGAGGAATTATTGGCCCGCATCTCCTTCTATAGGCGAACGTGGAGAGCAACGGAAGACGATTGGAAAGCAGAAACTGCCGCACTCCCCGCAAAGAACGCTGCTTGCGCCAAACGAACCACAGATAGCCCACTGCAAAGCGAACTGGGGAACAAGCGAAATGAGATCGACGTACCTGAAGGAGACTTTATTGAAGTAGTTTCCAGGCCTCATGAAAAGAAGGCAAAAAAGGAAAAAAAGAAACATCTCACTACGCCGTCAGAGATCCGTCTGTCCAAAGACAAAGAGGCTGCAAACCAAAAGCCAGTAGAGACGAGGAAACGAAGACTAGACCGTCGGCTCTACTCATTAAGCCGATGGAAGGCAAGACTTTTGCGGAAGTCCTTAACGAAATCCGCAACAGGATAAAACCCGAAAACAACGGAGCATATGGAAAACACGGAATGGCGGAGTTCTCGCCGAACTGGGCCCAAAGACGACTAGCAAGAATACGTTCTGCGAAGCGGCCAAGGGGTTATTGTGGGAGAAGGCTCTTGATTCTATCCTACAGCCCATGTGCTCTCTAGAAATCCGGTTGCCTCACAGAAAAAATTGAAGTGAAAGAGGCGATAAAGCGTGAATGTCCTGAGGTAACCAATGCCCAGATAGGTACCCCTCTTTAAATGCTCGAGGCCAAAAACTCGCCGTGGTGGAAGTCCCCGAGCAATATGCGAGGAAACTCCTTAACAGCCGGAGAATCAAAATTGAATGGGTAGTATGCATGGTGCGAATGCGGATAGTCCCCACCAAGTACTACATGTGTCTGGACTATAGACACACGTCAGCAACTTCCGAGGAACCGGACAGGAGGACACCATGCCGGATATGCAGCCAAGTAGGTAATCAAGCGAACACCTGCAATAAAAGTAAAAGTTATATTCTCTGCAGGGTTTGAGCGTCATAGCTCATAGTGAGAGCGTCACACACACTACGGGCTCGAGATGGTGTCCAATCTTCAGGGCGGAATTGGAAAGGACTAGAGTGCGAATGGCATGATCCGCATTTTAAAAATTAACATGCACCGGAGTGCAACCGCTCACCAGTTGCTAGCACAGTTCGCTGCGAAGTAAATGCTGATCTAGTGCTAATTGGTGAGTACCGAATACCGAAACAATGACCCGGCCTCATGGCATCTCGACTTATCGGGCACCGCTGCCATCTGGGTTCGGGACGACGTTCAACTGCGTGTTCTTGCCGAAGGCCGAGGGAATGGGTTTGTCTGGATCCGTTGTTTGAGGCTAATATTTTTTAGCGTTTACCTGACTTCGAACGAGACAATGCCGGACTTTCGATACCGGCTTGATGCTCTGGAGGGCGCCATTTCGAGCACGGAGGGACGAATCCTGGTTGGCGGTGATTTTAATGCCAGAGGTCTTGAATAGGACATGCATCAATCAAACTCCAGAGGGAAACGGATTTGGGAATTGGCAGCGAGAACCGGGCTCATAGCTTTGAACACCGGATCCGCGCCAACGTTTCGGCGCCCAAACTGCGAAGGAAGCATTCCTGACATCACTTTTGCGTCGGAATTTCTGGCATCATCAGTGGACGGGTGGCGAGTCCTGGAGACTTCTCGGCAAGTGATCACCAGTACATCGCGTTCGAAGTGGTTGATGCTACTTGCCGGCGAGCAACAACGCGACGGTCCCCCTGCCTGTGAAATATCGCGGCAAGAATATCGGGAAATTCGTCGAAGCTCTTGGAGCAAGCAGAGCCGCGCTAAAGAACGCTCCGGGGAGTGGGAGTCGCAGATGACAACGGCATATAAGGCTCCCACACCCCGGAGGGCTCCCAGCCGCGACAAGCCTTCTATGTACTGGTGAACGGCAGAAATTGCCGAGCTACTGAATAAAACCCCGCCGTTTGGCACAACGTTTGCACACCAACGAGGAAGCAGACGCTATAAAGGCACAGTATAGATCAGCAAAAAAGAAGGCTCCGTAGTGCTATAAATTAAAACAAAGCTCGCGGCTGGCAAAACCTTATCAACAAGGTGGATGAGGACCCGGGGGGCTTCGCTATAAGCTTGCCACCCGGAAATCGGGGCTCTGCGGAGGCCCTGCATACGAAGCACCGACCAGATCGAGCGCATTGTACGGGCAGTGTTCCCTAGGCATCCCGTACGGGTTGATGTCAATAACGCGGAAAACGTCGAGGATTGTCCCCTTTTCATAATGAGAGAACTCATAACGCAGTCAGTTCAGCAACTGTGATCTGACTTCTTCCTATTCGGTGAGCGTGCCCGTGTTCTTTGAGGTCGCTGCTTTGCCAAGTATTCAACATTTTTCTGTTCTATTGCTAGTCTTCAATGATCGTCGACTTTTTTGGGACTGGCCCCCCGCGAACAAAGAAGTGAAGGAGGAGGTAAAAAAGTGCGGAAAGGTGGCTGAACCAATGATAATGTTCCACAAACACTTGTTTTTTGTGAATGATTCATATCCATTGTAACTGATAGTTGCGGTCATTGCTCCATCCATTTACCCATTTAGATGTTGCACAAAACTTTGTTATGGTTTGCTTAAGTGTTTGCTCTCACCTGATTGTCAGAGAAGATGAGGTTGTTACTTAAGCGTGGAGCACCAAAGGCCTGAACTGGATACACTCGCGGGCTTTCAAATCACCCCCCAGCGCATCAAGCCACCATTGCTTCCGCCGGCCTTTTGGTCGTTTTCCATCGTAATTCTGTGCACGTGCAAATTACGTGATCATACCAGACGCTTACCTCGTAATTTTTCCAGTTTCGGTGCAACCCCATATCGATCGCGGATATCCTCATTTCGGATATGATCATGGGGTATTATGAAACTAGTTCAACGCAACTTCTTCGCTCCCATTACCGCGAGACGGCGTCCATTGTCTTTTATAGTCGGTCAACACTCAGAACCACAGAGGACGGATTTATGAACTATTGCCGAGGCAAATGAACTCTCGAAAGTTTTGTCTTTTCAGTGTTAAAATTCATTTGAAGGTTATGGCTACACTCTTAAACAGAACCGGTATATGCTTAGAGGTGCTTCTGTACCTGAGAATATTTTGGTTACAATTTTCATCACCATAGTCGAATATTTCAGCAAATATTACTATGTATGTCATTTTCGTTCCTGTCGAAAGACTTCTCAGACAATATGTGAATCTTCAGCAAAAACTTTCGGCATGGTATTATAGGATCTTCGTCGTTCACCGTTTATAGGTAGAGAAAGTAATTTATCTTCAGTTTAGATATTTGACTAAGTAGTCTATCTCGGCTAAGTTCCCCCTCGGAGACCACATTGTCGTGGGGGAAGAACCTGTAGTGATTTACTACTGCACTAAGGATATGGAAAACATGAATACGGAAGTTTTCCAAATGGTAAGATATCACAAACTTCGAACCCACCAGCAATTTTGAACGATAAGGTCCTGGCCGAAGAGTGGACTTTACAGGCCTCACCAAATTCATCTACCCTTGCAGAGAAATCTGTGGAAGGCATGTTTTCATTTCAAAGCTTGCATTTAACGCCTACGGAAAGGAAAGTATGAAACTCACCTCCTTAGAAAAACTGAAAATCCAACTACGACCGGTCCGTCCGCGGTTCTACTGTCGAAATCTACCCGTAAGCGGAAGAGGAAGGCTTGGCATTAGAAAACTCCAGCCACTAAAAAGGGGAAAGTACAAACTAAATCCTCCCTCTTAGAGCCTTCTTCTTCACCGCAGACGCTACTGATTTCACGCCTGCATGTGAAAAAGGAGCCATGAGGGTAGGCTCCCAGCTGACGGTGGAGGAAAGCACTTCAGAAGAAGGTGGAGTACCTTGGAAATGAGGACATGGACGTGGGTGCAACATATAGAGCAGTAATGCCCAGGGGTAAGGGAACGGAATCTTCGGCGGAAGGTGAGGACAAACTGGTAACTCCAGTAAGGCCCACACTGGACGCAGTAAACTCTTCAGCCAACAGTAACGTGTGCAAGAAGCGTAAAACCAACGCTTTATTATGCTCCGCACTAGGGGATGTGCCGGGAGATGATAGAATCAGCGAGAAAGAACTCAACGAAGCTGGTCTCTCCTAAAAGAATACAGACAGGAAAGCGAAAAAGAAGAGAATGTATGCGCAAACTGCAGCCTTATTTCTAATCGCTACCATGAGAGTGTCCTTCAAGGATAGCAAAATGCGAGAGAGACAATTCGCCATCCTCCGGGCATGTCTGTGGAAAGAAATGAAGAATCCTGGAGCGAAGACAAAATTTAGTAATGGGCTCCTCCGATTGGAGTGCACTGATGAGACCGCCTTAAAGTGGTTCCATCAAGTAATCCCAGTGAATACCGCGCTGCGCAAAAAATGTCGGATGTTGTATACCAAGCCCTCGATGAAAGGCAGGGGACATTGTCGGCATGCTGGGTAAATAAAACCCGGATACTGATTTCGGACACTGGAGGGTAAAATTTATATCAAATCTACAAATGTGGAGAGCTGAAAGCGACGAACAATAAGGTCTTCGATTCATACCAATCGATCAAACCGCAGCATGTTCGAGGCGCTTTTCTACAATGGAAATGCGCGCAGAGTTCATAGAGTAGCGGAACTTCCGTATGGAGGCTTGAACTGTCAGTAACTTTTCCTACATCAGTGGCGAGGCAGCGTCTGACGATTTGCCTCTGCCCTGGTAAAAAACAGTAAAGCCGTCTTCGCCCAATATTTTCGAAAGGTGCTAAGTCCTAAACGGAGGGTCCATGGACCAAAAAAAAGAGGAAGTAAGTTGCTCCTCATTTGGTCCGGTCCGACATTAAGCGGCCTTAAAAAAATACATCTTTTACAGGACAAACTGAAGAAAGTCAAGCCAGAGACGTGAACGGAACTGGCTTGATGCCAGGAGCAGCCAGGATCTGCGCAAATCGGACCCGCAAACCAAAGAAGGAGTTAAGTGAAAAATAGAAGAATGCTCTGCGTAGTGGATGGATGAGTACGTGGACACTGGTGCGCCTCGAAATGTGGCAATTCTCAGAGAAATCAAAGGTGAGGGAATGTATCGCCAAAGCATACTCTGCCAAATGTTCTCTATTGGGTTTATCTCGAAAAACATAAAGGCTGGTCAAATTAACCTGCAGAATGTCAAAACCTCCTATCTGCTGGCACCAAGGCTGAAGAAACTGCAGAACTACCGTTTTATTTTTCTGATGCAAGAGCCATGGGCTCAATTCAATCAAATCTATGGTATTGGATCTTTTACGATGAAAGATCTATAAGACCGAGAACTTGTGTCCTGATGTGAAAACAGTTAGAAGCAACTATACTGAGACAAATTCCAGGGCCTAGTAACGGTTACCTTATAAAGCCAAATTAATGTCAGGGGAGAAAATACCATGGTTTCACCACTTCTGCTGGCTTCATTACTGCAAAAGTAGGACGCGCAACTTGGTCCATAGAGCCAAAAAGAAGTAAAGTGATGAACCTAACAATCTGCACTTCAAATGTGTTCGAGTTGATTAGAGACCGGCAGTTGCTAGACGAAGCCTCACTTTAGATCACCGATACCTAGAATTCAGGCTGATAATTGTAGGTGAACAGTCTGTAATACTAAGACACAATCCTAGGAAATCGGGTTGGACAAGTTTCAATGAATTTCTTGAGAATAAAGTGCACCTCTCTAGGCAACTAAAGAGATAGCAGACCCAGGATCAAACAGTTCGATGAAAGCTAATATAGTGATAAGGACCAAGCGTTCGCCTTCGACCAAGATATTTAGGGTTAGTTGTCATCCATCAAAGCCAGACCTATCTATAAATTTGGAGTTTTACGAAGAATATAACTTAAATTCGAATGTGATCAAAAGTCCAAACGACCCCCGAAAAATATTTTTACGGCTTGCGAAATAGTTTCGGATTGTCAAAAAACCCCTTATGACCATCAGACGTCCTGGAGTTCCAAAATCTGTTATGAGACATCAAGCATAAGCAAAGCGAACAATATCGCTAGATCCAACAGCCAGACGAAAAATAGAGGCTAGTAAAACCAACGGGCGAAATCTAACCAAATTATCTGGACTCACGAATTTGCCACTGACGTTCAATGGGACTCGAAACATTATCAGGATCTCAAACTGCGAACTGGATCCTTCATCAGTGCTAATTGCTTGGCTGTATTAATTCAAGGGTTCATTTCACTGAACTGTCACCAAAATTGGGAAGAAAATTCCAATTCTGAGGTTCTTCAATTTAATTTTGACACAGAGGACCTTGCATCATCTTTGTTTATTGCTGGAAAATCAGTTCTCCCAACCTTCTACTGAGCAATCTTAATTTTGTAGTATTACTCACAACACTTTATATTTATTGCCTATTTTGTGGTTGCTTCAGTTGAGCTTGTAACTACTACAAGTGTTGATTCAGGCTAAAACTGAAGGATAAGATGAACTAAAAGAAAGTCTAACAATTCAGGATTGGCAACGATACTAAACTCATTTTGGTATGTACCTCTTCCTTCGTGTTATTGCTGAATTGAATACCCGCTGTTGCTAACATTATTGTGTACACTATGGATTTTGATAGTCCATTGATCTCTTTTTCCTGCCGCTGCTACTACTGGATCGTGTTGGTGTATTATCGTCAAGTATTGGCCTACTGCTTTCCGGTGAGTCAGGATCCTGTGAAAATAATTAAAGATCAATCTTCATGGTTTCAACAGGTAGCCTAATATAATAACAATAATAAATGAATCTTTCGGGAATTCTACTGTGACAGGCAGCCGGACCTGTGCGGAGTTTTTAGATCTCCCATCAGGCGCATCCCTTCGAATGGATAAGGGGATACTCGGTTAATGTGTATGAATATGCATTCGTACGCATTTGAAGGTGAACGTGCATGAACATGATTATGAGCAGGTCGGGTAGGTGGGAGAAAAACACCCGCCGGTGGACCAAAAACGGCATAAGAAAGACACCCAGAACAAGAAATAAATATGGAGGAAGAAAGGAGAGAAAAATTCGAAAGTTCGAACCCCCAGTACCGTCGGTTTTTTGGGAGTTGGCAAAAAGGCGGTCAACATCCCTTCACTGCAGTGCCTTGGTGGTGGATTACTGGGTCACTATTGCATCGAATACTACAAGAGGCATTTAAAAGGAGTACATCACTTCCGACAACGTCTGTTCCAAAAGCACAGAAAGATGCTTCGCGGGCTGCCAAAAAGCAGGCAATTGGAATGCAATATAAAGACAGTGATGATGATCCGCGAAGCCCTAGAAAAACAGTTTGGGCCACTCAGTTTGGAAAATTCCACAGCCTGAGGACTGAGGAAGGCATATGGACACACGCAAACGGCAACTATAAGCTTACATACCAGCTTAAGTAGCGATAAGTAAAAATAGGTTGGGTCACTTGTCGACTCTGAGAGCAGGTGTACCTCAAGCACCGCTTTAGATGTGTTGAAATTGACCGCATAGCGCCGAAAAGCACCGGTGTGGAGGAGAGTGTCATATGTTCAGGGAAAGCAAGGCTGACCCTTCGCAAGAAGAGAAAGCGACCATAATGAGTGAACCTTATCGCAACAACAAGAGTGTTGCCTGGGCTTCAGATGTAACTGGCAAGGGGCAATATGGATGTGTGGAAATCAAGCCATCCAAGAAGCGATGGAGTTTTCAGAAATTGGATTCATCATCATGCGTGCATCGGCATGCCTGTGCGCAGGCCGGGTAGGTGGAAAGTAAGCCCTCACCCGTAGATAAAAATTGGCTATGAAAAGGACACCCGGAAATCAAACCAAATATGGAGGACGAGAAGGGTAGTTTTTTACGGTGCAGTGCCTTGGAAACCCAATACCGGCGGTTTTTGGGAGTGGGTAAGCGGACTACCGGCGGTCGATATCCAGGGACCGCAGCGTCTCAGTAGTGGGAAACTTGGCTACTTTGGCATCTAATGCTACAAGAGGTCTTTCGATCTTTCGAAAAAGCTCAAAACTTGGGCGGTCGAGATTCGTCGAGGGACTCGGAAAGTGACTTGGAGAATCCCCGGGCTGACATTACTATCAATGCTGTAAAATGCAATCGTGGAAGGCAGCAAACTACAACAACGAGTATCCACCAAAATATCAGGACTCTGATATGAGATATTAAGTTGTCCTATATTAGGGCAGTGGAGGAGAAAAACGGCCAAGATTCATGGGGCAAAGACACCGCCTCAACGCCGCCTTAACGTAAGATAGGTAAGAACGCGGGCAAAGGAAGGGGGGTGGAATGAGTGAATCCCTTGGTGTCCAACAAGCTGCGAAATTTCTGGGTAGTTCCTCGATTACGCGTCCAACTGTGACAAAAGGAAACAGCCTTCAACTCATAAACCCGAAGAATGGACAAAGGAGAAAAAGCAGACTCGTCCAGAAGTAATCATTATTTCCAAGAAAGGAGATATGTCCTACTACGAGATCCTTCGGAAAGTCAAAGCCGATCCGGAACTGACAGACCTGGGTGGCAGGGTGAGCCGTATCAGGCGTACGCAAAAGGGGGATTTGTTGCTGGAACTAAACAAATCTAGCGAGAAGATAGTGGATAGCTTTCACGGCCAGGTGGAGAAGGTGCTAGGTGAGTAAACAGACGTGAAAGCTCGGAAGCAACAAATAGTGATTGAGTGCAAGGACCTACATGAGGTCACATCACCAGAGAATATATGTGTTGCGCTAAGGGAATAATTCAACCTTAGCTACCTAGAAGACAGTGCCATTAAAAGAATGAAGAGGGCTTATGGAGGTATACAGACCGCTATTATTAGCTTGCCGACGGAATCAGAGATTAAACTGATTACCTCGAGCAAGGTAAAAATAGGTTGGGTCGTGTGCCCACTTAGGGAGCAAATATCTATGAGGAGATGCTTCAGACGCCTCTATTTCGGTCACTTTGCAGCAGCATGTACTAGCGAGTACGATAGGTCAAGAAGGTGCAGGAAATGTTGTGAAGAGGGCCACCTTATCAAATACTGCACTGGAGATCCACGATGCATGTTGTGCAGAGGGAGAACGGGAGTAGATGACCGACACGTGACCGGTGGTGGCAGGCGCCCCGCATATAGGAGCGAGTTGAATCGTACAGCTAAATGAGACTGACACAAACCAACCTCAACCATTGCCAGGCAACTCAAGACTTGCTCTCGCAACCCATTCGAGAGTCGAATATGGACGTGGCGGTAATATGTGAACCGTACCGCAATTACGTTAGTGCTACGTGGATGAAAGACTCATCGGGAAACGCGGCGATGTGGGTATGTGGACGGTCAGCCATTCAAGAAAAAAAGGCATTCGCGGGAGCCGGTTTTGTAGGGGCGAAAGTCAACGAAGTCCATATCTACAGCTGCTATGCTCCTTCTAGTGCAACTTGATGATAATCTTTCTAGACATCAGGAACGGGGAAGGTGACAGTCGGGTGGTCCACTGGAGCTTTCGAGGAAAAGACATTCCTGGCGATTTACAAGGAGGTTACGCCCCGAAGGGAACGGCGCAGGAAAAAGTGAGCCAGGTATGTCAACGGATAAATGAGGTCTGCGACTCTACAATGCCGCAATGCAAGTTCCATCACAGTAGAAAACCAAACTGCTGGTGGAACCAAGAAATAGCGCTGTTGAAAGCATCGTGTCTGCGAGCGAGTAGGCTTTGTCAAAGGATCAGAGGGAAGCCAGCACATCAGCAATAAGAGAAAGAATACGGCGATCTTCGAAGTAACCTTAAAAAGGCTTCACGGGAAAATAAAAGGAGGGATTTGTGCCTTGAAACAAATACGAAGCCGTGGCGCCCTGTTTGAAAGGTTGCAATGAACAAGATTCGTGGACAAAAATCACCCCAAGTGACGTGCCGGCGACTGTTGTTCAAAATAATTCCAATCCTTTTCCCACAACAAGAAGAAAGTGGACCTCATCCGATGGTTCAACAGAACGTCTTCACAATCCCCGGGGTGACCGAGGAGGGACTACTGGAGATCTGTAGACGAATTGCAGACAATAAGACTCCGGGATTGGACGGGATTCCGAACAAAGCCATGAAGTTGGCTGCTAAAATCAGGCCCGAATGGTTCATAAGTACATTTGAATCATACATGGTTGAAGGAGTGTTTCCCGCTCAGTGGAAGAGGCAGAGATTGGTTCTGCTACCGAAGCCCCAAAACCACCTGGCGCATCCTCTTCATATCGCCCCATTTGTCGGTTAGTCACTATGGGGAAGATGTCGGGGCGGGTGGTATACAAAAGGCTGCTTCCGTTCGTTGAGCTAGTGTGTGGTCTATCGAAACGGCAGTATGGGTTTCGTAGAGCGCGGTTCACGATTGATTCCATTGCAGCGATCGTTGAATTCAGTCAACAAGGGTTGGATTAAGGGCACCCTGGCTAAACTGGGTGTCCCTGGTTACTTAGCTCAGATAAACAAGCGTTACCTTTCGGAGAGACTTCTTTGGTACGAGACAAGGACGGACCGAAGGAATATATTGTGACAGCAGGTATTCCTCAAGGCTCAGTACTACGGCCCCTGTTGTAGAACGTAATTTATGACGGAGTGCTCGACTTTCGAGTGCCAAGGGAGGCAACATTGATTGGTTTTAAAGACGACCTGGTAGTAGTAGTAGTTGCGAAAGACCACCAGGACGTGGAACTGTATTCAAGTGAAACCATTCGTGCTATCAAAGCATGGCTCCAAATGGTGAAATTGGACCTGGCGGAAGATAAGACGGAGGCGGTCCTTATTACTAGTCGCAGGAAAAACAATACTGTAAAAATCAGCGTTGGTAACCTCGAGGTCGTTTCAAAATCGATCATTAGATACCTGGCGGTAATAATCGATGCCAAGTTCAGCTTCAAGGAACTGGTTCATCTCTAGCAAGGATGATGCCAAACATTGGAGGGCCAAAATCCATCCGCCGGCTGCTTATCGCAGGTGTGGTGAAATCCATCCTGCTATACGCGGCTCCTGTCTGGGCGTCCGCACTGGATAACACAGGGAAGCAGAGAAGTTTGGCATACCGGCCAATCACGCTGAGGGTGTGCAGTGCATATAGAACTGTATCAGGTGAGGCAGTGTATGTCATCGCGGGAATTATTCCCTTGGATCTTCTGGCGAGTGAGGCACACTGTCTCTACCGGAAAAGGAGAGTGAATCCGGTCGAAGAGACTGCGAGCTTCCTAAAAGCCACTAGGAAGGAGCTGTACAGGAGATGGCAGCAACGATGGGATAATTCCGAAAAGGGTCACTGGACCCATACAATGATCCCGTGTATTGAGAGATGGACCGGGTGCAAGCATGGAGAATTAAATCACCACGTAACGCAGTTGCTTACGGAATACGGTAGATACAGGAAGTACTTGCGTCTCTTTGGATTGGATCCAGATTGGATCCAGACTGTCCCGAATGCGCAGCTTCACCCGAGAACCCAGAGCATACTATGTTCCACTGTGCGAGATTCGCGAATGAAAGAAGGAGGGTAAACGATGACCTCAACGCAGTTATCGGACCCCAGTAAACTGGAGTGCGATAAGCGGAACTGTAACTGCGTTACAGGAGAGGTTGAAGGAACTGGAACGAGCTTAGAAAGCGCGACGGACGCATGACTTAGTAGCGCTGGTATAAACTGGAGCCGTCCTCGTGGAGTAATACTTCACAGTGGTCCCGCGAGGATATGGGCGGAGAAGTGGCGGTGGTTTTAGTGGGTGAGAATCCCACACACTACTGCAACCTGGCGCGCCAGCGTCTTTTTAACCACCCATAAAAAAAACGCTCAGATCTTTGCAAGGCCCATTTTACTATCCCGGAGATCGCCTATTCATCGGCCCCTCGTCAACGGCGTTCGCAGGCTTTCGCGAGTCTGAGAACATTCTCCAAAGACAGAGAATGCGTAGACTCTTCGTTGAAGAAAACTTTACCAAGGTATCTCCGTCTGAGGCCGAGCAGCTGTATACGAAGTTCAGGGCCGTCTCTTTTTCCTCGTCGCATTGGCTGCATATGGCCAAGACCACCACTCCGATTTTCTCCATGTTGTGGTTTACGGGGCAGTGTTCCGTTAAAAGCCTCACTAGGGAATTCATGTCCCACTTCTTAAGGGACAACAAAATTGGCTGCTCTACGGGCGCCAAGGTCCTTCACAAATATGTTCGCCTGCGGACAGAAGTTCAAATTTGCCCATTTGGGTGCCTGAATCCGTGTCATTTCCTCCTTCAGAGTAGACTTTACAGTAGATGGTCAAGTAGTCGGCCAAGTTTCAGCAGCATCTGATGGCAAGTCCATACCAAATGGCTGGCTTTTTACTGGTAGACCACATGGACTTCGATGTCGCGCAGATCAAATTCTACACGGACAACTTTCCTAGACAGATGTTGTGATGATCTTCTACATTAGGTTATCGTGATTCCGCCACTGCTATTCCTCTTGGAAGCATCTGGTACTCCGGTGTCTTCTAGGACCGTGAGGGTCGTTGTTCTGTCTACGGCATCTGTCTCATCGTGACGCCGATTCGAAATTTAAAGTTTGACCAATTGACGAATTAAGTTTAATGATTCTGGCCAGCTCGTTATCCATTACTGAGAGTTCAGTGGATTATTCTCTCTCTCGTTAAGCGTTAAACTTGGACAAGGCAGCCTAGCTCGGGATAATAATAACTCGGTTCACTTAACGACCCCGCTTCTAAAGGCGAGAGAAGCTGCAGGAGAATCAACGATTTGGTCAGGAATGGAATTTATGTAGTTTAGCGAGGCAAACAAAAGGCATAAGTCTAACACCAAATGGAGTTCCTCATTTCATTATTTGCCCCGGCCTAAGTTCAGTTGCTCAGTTGGCGGAATGTCTTGTTGGCCACTCCCTACGATATCGATATAGAAGCACAAATAATGCGGGAGCATGAAAAAGAGTTTTCAAAATAAAGGTTGTTTTACCCGTGCTTAAAATTGACCGGCCAGCAAATACCTCCAGTTCTAGAGAAGGGATAAGACTTCGCCAGTAATTATTCGTCATCTTGCAACAGCGCTTTGGCGCTTCCCTCATATGGCATGACTATAGCTGTTAGCACCGCCACAACATAAGGTAGATCCTTCTAAGCTTACCAGTAAGGCAGGCATTCTCTGCTCTTCTTAAGGTTCTTAAGGATCTTGATAGGCTTCCTACTCAGAAAAACTTACATGTGAATTCGAACAACTGCTATCATGAGGTCCTAGTGACAAATCCATTTGGAACGGTCGCTCCTCATCGTTCTCGTAGCTATACTCCACCGAAGAATCACTAAAAAGGAAAACTAGTAACTCAGAAAATCCTGAACATCGATCACTCCAAAGCTGTCTTACCTCGGTTCAATTCCTTCCTGTGAATCAGGTTCAAGTAGCGGTTGCATGTCCTCACCCTGTTGCAACAAATCCACATTCGCAATAGACTTATGACTTTCCCTCTCAACTTCATGACACTCGCACTGGCATTCCTCAGGCTTCACATAGTTGTACTGCACAGGCTGTGAATTCGGTACTGATGGCCGGGACGTAAAATCCAATGATGAGTCTTTCGGTAAAGCTGTAATTCGTTTAGGAGGCTTACGTTTTTCTGGGATATTTTCAAAGTTAATCCATTGTCCTGAAGACATAGATGGCTTCCGTGGTGGCAGCGGTGGTGGAGGCTCTTCATCAGCCTGATTAGGTGTTGTGGATTGTGTAGGTGTTGTAATCGTTGTCGGCCCCACTCGTCCTATCCCTTGTTCGGCGAACTCAAACCATGTCTTCCCGCTGGAGTTGGAAACTCGTCGTGGTGATTTGGTGCGATGCGATTTATCTTTTATTGAATCCTTCCGGGGTAGACTAATCCGCAGCTTCTCTCCTCGTATAGGAACATGTTCGTTATCGTCGGGAACTGCAATTCCACAGTACTCTTCAAGACAAGCAGGGTTCAGTGGAGTTGTAGATCTGGGACGATCGACAGGACATGTTTTCACTTCCATATTAGCTCGATCTTTCATAGGAATAAGCGATACACCAAAGGCTCTTTCCTCGGGAAGCGTAGTTGGCACATATGGGAGTTCATCTTCGAATGAGTCTTGCGATACAAGGCCGGTGCTTTCGTGGTCCTCGACAGCGCCAATATGGCGCGGTAAATGCCTTTTGATCCGATTCGGATCCATTTCCGAGTCGCGTTCACTCTCGGATGATTCAGCTAGATCGTCAGTTGTGGACATCATAGATTGACGCTCTTTACTGGTTGGTGCCTTGGGGGGTAGTTGCGGAGCTGCTATTGGGGTATTGCATTCCTGGTCCTCTCGACTGCTGGTGCGCGAATCACGCTCCTTTATACTACTATCACTACTATTGCGGGATTGAGCTTTCAGCTCAGGAAGTACCTTCTTTACATCAAAGGACTCAATGTAACGAGAATGTCGATTTGTACTGTCATCTTCCTCAGATGCTGATTTTGATTTACGTTTCGACTCAGCCGAATGATCTTTTTTTCGCATCACTACAGCAGCGGGCATTGGCCGCCTGTCTTCCTCATCCGATGTTTTGGATTTCCGTTTAAATTCGTCCGAAGAGTCTTTCTTCTCTATAACTCCTACGACTGTTGGCTTATTTACATCCTCTGCCGAAGGTTTTCGTTTCACAGGTGCAGCAGTAGTACCAGTTGGTTTTGATTCCTCCGCTTGTTGTTGCACCGCAGGGACCTGTGTGTCATCTGGTCGTCGTATGACTGTATCTGTTCTATGAAGCTGGTTGTGATGTTTGTTCTCCGCATTAGGACTACCTGGAATCGATTGCTGTTCGGAGAGTTGACTGGATAAGCTCTCAGTTTTAGATATACTGAATTGCGTACTGAAAATTTGTTCTTGGCTCCCAGAGCCAATCTTGGTTGCAAATAGGAGTCTTTTCTTCTCTTTGGTTATAGGAATGTTCTGGTGGTTCATTGATTCATTCGGTACTGGTTGCTCTTTCGGTTCTGGTGGAATTCCGTTTTCTATGGATGGGTTCTCGGCCACATCAGAAAGGTTAGTCTTTGATATCCGCCTCTGAGTTACCGTACTGTTGGAACTTCCAATACTAGCTGTTTCTTGACTCTCCTGCGAGCTATGCCGCTGAACCTCCATGCTCCAGGTACGCTCCCTATCACTGTTGTCGTCTGATAAAATCGATTGAATTGCATCTAAATTCACAATTCGCTGAGTCTTTTCTAGTTGTGCAAGTTTAGGAGCCTTCATGGGAAGAGCAGGAGGTTTTTCCTCCTGCTCGCGAGGTAGGGAAGTTTCTGAAACTACTTGCGGTAATGTTGCCGAAGTTGGCGGAGTTGGGTCGGCTGTTAGATGTGACGATCCTGACGAAGATGCCGATGGAGGCGGAGGTTCTGGTTCTTTAGATTCATTGCTTGTCGGAGGAAACTTACGATCCTGTTTTTCTTCAGGCGGAGTATGTAGCGGAATATGTATGCTTTTCCCATCCAGGGGTGTATCGTAGTATCGCAAACGACTGGGTGGACGAGATCTACTTTCAGTTTTAGTACTGCTAGGCTCGGATTTAAATTTAAATTCAACTTGGGATATTCCATCAAGAGGAGCTGTAGCCGAATCATGGTCTATCGGGGAAGAACATTTCGATTTGCTGACACTTCGCCTTGGTTTAAAAATTGCTAGAACTGATTTTTGTTTGCTGGGAGTCCCAGACTGAGATTGCGGTGTTGATCGGTCACGACTTTTACTGCGTGATCTCGACTGATCGCGGGGTGAGTCGGGTGAATCTTTTGGTTTGAACAGCGAACAAAATGAACTTTTTCGAGACACAGTAACCGTGGCTGGAGATGGCGATCGACTTCCACCCGTATCTCGTGCTAAAGTCTGGTGTCTAGATGGTTTTGGACTTGAACTAGGAGTCAACCGCTGTTCAATAGCGTTAACATCACGCCCTATACTCAATGTTGCCGGTTTTCTATGCTCATTTGTTCGGCCCCCTGATTTTGACATCTCTACAACTCGTTCGTTCGGTGCTACACCTTTATCGTCGTAGAGGTAGTCTGGCTTAAGGTTGATACGAATATATTCTGCACCACTAGGCAATGCCCCCACTACTCTTTTACTGCCATCTTTTCTAGTTCCTACTGTTGGAATTCCAACTTTTTTGCCTACAGGCCTACTGCTTGTAGTAGACTTGGTCGTTTTTGGCTGATCTTTCTGATCTAGTCGTTTTCTCTCTGTTTGTCCATTGGCCAGATTTCGTTTAGGAGAGCCTTCTATTTTGATACCTTCAGCAAATACCGCCTGCGTAGGGTCATGTTTTCTGGACAAAAGCACTTGTTCTAGCACTTCTGCCGTAGGAGGTTCGACTGTACTCACTATACTTCCATCGACAACATTCTCTAAAGGTTTAGGTCCACAGAACGAAGTTTCTAGAAGCATCTTATGAGGTGAAGGTGATCGGGAAATACCAGAAATGGCAGATAGTCTACTGACAGCTGACCCTTGACTACCAACACTGGATATTCGACTGGTTCGACCTGAGATACAAAGCAGGGCCGCAACTTCCGAACTGGCTGAGTCCTTTCTTTGATGTTGTTGCAGGTACGTTTGGTGTTCATCAAACTTGAAGATGACAGGTGATTTTCGAGCCTGAAATTGGAAGAAGGTGAGTCTAAATTTAAAATTGTCGAGGACAAATTTCGACAGGAAAGCATTTGTGAGACAAAACTTCACAGCAAAGCCACATTTAAATTTCCCGCCGATATAGTGTTCGTGTACATAAATCTCAGTGATACTAAGCAGGACAGGATGTGTATTGAAAGTTTACAGATAAGCTACGTGTATCTTCTAGAAAACTTAAGTAAAGGATTATCCTTTGCCATCAAAATTAGGATGGCACCATATAAAGGAGGAGTGAGCCAATCTTAGCTAGGTCTCCACATACAAGCAGTTGACCCTTCCATCTGAACGTAGAAGTGGATAGTAATGGCAAGTACTTCTTGACATCCATACCAGTAGTGCAAGGTACTGCTGGGATCTAATTGGAAGCTGAGGCACCTATATTCTAGTCCCACTGTGTCCTATCGCCCAAGTTTAAGAACTCACTTACGAAGGACAACTGCGAATACCTGTGTCATAAACGAAAAATTTTAAAGTTTAACGCTTTCATTTTGGCAATCATATTGCTGATGGTCCTCTCATTTTAAAATTTTAGCTAGTTATCGGGCTTTATGTACTCTTGCAAAATTTTTCCTTATAACGTAGACATTCACAGTTCTTCTTCGGAAATGAATTCCTAAACTGGGGAGATGGCACACTGTGAGTTCAGCGTAAGGGAGCTTCTGTTTCCAACTAGATACCAACAGCACCTCGCGACTATAGGTAAGGATGTCAATGTTCTGATCGAAGGATGAAAGACCTGCATGTGCACAGCCAAGATCCCTTCCTTCGATCTAGGTCTGTTTTAGTGAGGAATTCCAGACACCACCAATTCGATATCTTTAAAAGCTGTCTGCTGTCCTGGGCTACCCCATCGCTATATCTCACACAGGGTCTGCCTCGTCTCGTTATTGCCCTTATAGACTTTCCGGGCTAAATCATCCTCACCCATACGGATTAGGTAACCCGCTCAGAGGAACCTGTTGAACTAGACTTTATCTACAATCAGACGGTCGTGGTATGGGTCATAAACTTGATCGTTATAGAGGCTAAGCAATCTTCCATCCTCATGTAGGAGCCCGAAAATTCTTTGGACGATTCTTCTCTCCAACGCGGGCACTAGTAGATCTTGCGCCGCCTGCTCGATCCGGATGATGATAAACTGTACTTCTCGGGTTGTTCTTCCCATAATGTTAATATCGTCAGCGTAGGCCAGTAGTTGGGGGACTTGAAGGGAGACTTGAGAGGAGCCTCTTACATTAACTTCTGCATCGCGGATAGCTTTTTCCAGGGCCAGGTTAGGGTATCCTCTTATCGTAGACCGTTTTTGATATTGAATGGTCTCGAGAGTGATCCTGCTTCTTTTATTTGGGCTTGGACATTGGTCTTCGGGATACCGAATTTTCCCATGGCTGTGTACAGTTTTACACTCGCTATGCTATCATATGAAAGTCTATCAAAAGATGTTGCAGCTGATAGCCATATTCCAACAGTAATATGCCAAGGAGGAGAGCGATGTCTACAGCAAAACCAAAAACAAAATTTCCTTGCGCAACGAAGTCGTGAAAATACATTCAATATAATCCTGTTAGCAGACTTCAAAGGAATGGTACGTCATGTATCGACCAAGAGCAGCTTCAGGAGATGGTTAGGATCCATCCACCATTACGAATATTACAAGAACTGAGCTACAGCACTTGATTCTCTATATAAATGTGTAATATGCAACGTACAGTTCTCCAGAGTTGTACTTAAATGTGAGCGGACAATACAATGGCTATTCGCCAATCTACAAACCAGGATGCCCTGATTGACACCTTTGAACCTAACTATAATTTTTTTTGTGCCCATGCAGATACACTAAGCCCACTGAGAAAAATGAATAGCAACTGCAACTGCTCGAAGAATGGCTTACTTTAAAATTTAGTAATTACCAACAGCCATGATAATTAAGACCTGGGAAACCTAGAACGAGATGAAGCATCTTTCAACAAGACCCAAAACCCCTTGCATTGAGGCGTTAGGAGATTACTAGAAGTTGGAAATTCCCAACTAAGTGGACCGGAATGAGACTCTCTAAGGTGACCACATGGTTGCCCTGTTCTCCGTGATACCCGTGATAAAAAAAGGCGGTAGTATCACCGCAGCCTTGCCACAAATTTTGCTGAACGTTGACACGTCATCTAGGTGGATCGAAACGCTTCTCAGAGACTCTCAGAAAAGGAAGCAGATGAATTCGGTTCACCGACTGATGGTTCTGAGGATTTGCAGCACTTTTAAAGCCATATCAAATGAAGCAGCACTGGTGGGTGGGAGGATGATCCCAGCCAACATTCTGGCGAATAAAATTAGTGCGCTCTATCATGCAAGACGTATCGGGGGGCACATAAAATACAGGAGTGCCTTAAAGTAAAAGTTGAATTATCTCTGGTATCGCAGGTGAGGCGAGCCACGAAGAGTCACTAGACGCATAGATTCATTCCCAACACAAACAACTACCACATTACCCAAATCCTGTTTTGGCTTGAATGATTCGCCGAACTATCATGGATGCGGTGGCATAGCATAGGATGTGGTGTATCACTGCCCAAGGTGCTCGGTGGAGAGAAGGAATCTGAACGAAGCGCTGGGAAGAAACGTGAACCGAGAAAATATAAGTGCGGAGATGCCGAGGTTGAAGAATTGGTTCACGGTTTCCTCCACAATCGTAAAAGAGCAGAACGAGCTGCTATAGGAAGTGAGAAGAAGGAAAGCAGAAAGGAGCGAGTAAATAAATTCAAAGTCACCCCACCAAGTCTTAACTAAATTATGGTCCCGCGGGGCTGGGGCTTTTCAGTGGATGCGAATACGCCGCTCTAGCTCTGACTGTTGCGTAGTTTAACTGGAGAGGAAGTGTCTTTTTAAGATTGCTACATCTCCGTATACGAATAAAAGAAAAGATCCTCGTCTGAGTCGCGAATCTGAGACAATGGAACAGCATGTGCTCTGAGTGCTCTGGCATACTACCGCATCGAGGACAATTCTCATAAAAATTGGTGCAGTTACTATTTACAAAAGTCGTCTTCTTATGTGAAGAATAACTTAAAACGGTGATTTACTGCCCTGCGGTTCCGCTGGATCCATTCCCTAATATTAGAGATAAGTTTGTCCGAGTAGTCCCGCTGCTGGGTATTGGACGACTCCATCCTAACTGCTTAGTGATTTAAAAGCCTCGCGACTATATTCAGATCAGGCCTTTGATAAAACAAAATGGCGTATGCGATCACGATGAGGAGGGAAAACGGGAAAACACTAAAGAAAAAGAAAGAATATGTCTCTAGATAGAGAAGCTACTTTTTTGGAAAACTTCTCCATTTGAACCTAAAATGAAAGCTTATTTTTTTACTTCTGTTCCTAGTTCACCTACTAAACGGCTTTAAACCTTGACTGAGAATCAGATAAATTGATAACCAGCTATTATTTAAATAATTTATATGGTTCAGAGAAAGAGGGGACAGAAGAACAAAAAGAGAGGAACTAAAGGGGAGAGAGAAAGGAAATGAGAGAGGGGGGGGGGAGAATGAGCTGAAAGAGGAACAAGGGAGGGAAGGCGAGAGGGAAAAGAGGGAGGAGAGAGGTGACAGAGGGAGGGAGGAGAGGGAGGGAAGGCGAGAGGTTACAGAGGGAGGGAGGAGAGAGAGGAAAGAAGGAGGGGAGAAAGCTGGGGGCATAGGAGGCTGAGAAGAGAGGGGAGGTAGAGAAGCGGGGGAGAGGGGGAAGAGAGGAAGAAAGAAAGGGAAAGGGAGAGAGTAGCAGAAAGAGGGAGAGAAGGAGAGAAAGAGGGAAATGAGATGAAAAGTATGAAAAAGAAAGACCTCACTCAACAGCCACGAAAATGACCGAAAGTAACCGCCGAGAGCCGTCTACCATCACGCTTCCATCTTCAAATCGGAGTGTTCATGTTCCCAATACACAATTGTATCAGTCCAGTGATATGTCGTAGACATATGGTCATGAAGTCATAAATCCTTCGAGTAACAGTTTCACTTCCCATATAATATTGTTCGATGGTGCGTCAGCCCAATTTTAACCGAGGTCTTCAAGGTCTCCTCAATTCAGAGAAAACGCAATTGATGTTTTAAGGGATTGGAGAGTCCTAAGTCCGCATCCAGTTGATTGACCGGATCAAATGGAGAGCAGCAAGCTTTTACTCCTTATGGTCCACGGATCCCTCTTTTTGGGTTTAACACCTAAAGTTCAAAAATTCAAAAAAAATGAAGACGGCTACGGTTTTGTACCATTGCAGAGGCAAATCATCAGAACTATGGATAGATTTATGTTGGATTTAATTCGCACCCTTGTTGTGTTTTGCGAATTATAAAAGGGAGCGTATAACACCTGCGAACCCAGTTCACTCCGAGAATTCGTTGCGAACAGACGAGTCGCAAGAACTTAAAAAGTAAGGTTAGTGCAAAAATTGTAACTGCCCCCCGGGCATTCGCTAATCTACCCCCCCCCCCCCCCCCGGAAATAAAAAAAAAATAAGATTCCAGCCATAACCGGGTACAATCTAAATGTACCTAATTTCCTAAGATTACTTAAGACCAAGAGACCCTTAAAAATACGAAGGCCGGTAGAACCGTCATTTCTACCGAGACGGCGGAAGACCACACCAAGGTCTTCGAGCTTATGAAAGAGCAAGGGCTTAACGCCACAACGAGCCCCCCCCCCCCCCCCCCTTGTCTTCATAACCAGTCCCTGATAATCCGAGGTCTCCACAGGGAAACGGACCCTACTCTACAAAAACTTCAAGGTAACCATCCTGAATTCAAACTCAACACGGTAGCGAACTTAATCACTCGCAGAGACAAAGCTCTGCATAAAGAAGTTCCTACCCTCCCGATAAAATCACAATCGGGACTTTTTATTGCCACTTTCGAGCACCCTCAAGAGCTCACCGACGCGATGAAGGTTAGGTGTATCCTTCTAAAAATAACATTGCAGAAAGTTAAGAACTTCGAAGAAGTGCAGTGTTTTAACTACCAAAACTTCTTGCACGTAGCTCAAAAATGTGTCAAAACGCATCCTCGCAGGGACTGCACGAGAACTGCAGCCGAAGGACCGCTCTGCTGCAGCTACGGCCAAGCTGGCCACCCCGGTTATAGCTTATAAGGAAATGGTAGCTAGAAAGGAAGCTGCCAAACTGAGAAGAGCTAATGAAAGCTCCCGAGCCAAGCACGCAGTGACACAGCTGTCACAAAGCTTACCCAATCCTGGCGCATCGTACGCGCAAGCTGCCAAAAACTCTTTTCCAAGAGTAGCAGCACAACCTGCTCCTATCTCCGCACCAAACGACTCCGGCGAATTGGTGCAACCCCTTGCGTTGGCAGCAGCGATGAACAGCAGCGATTGGCTGCAATTCAACTCATCATGAATCTATGGAGTTAAATTTTGTCACCTTTAACTCCGCGTCCCTGATCTCACACGCCCAACGTGCCACTGCCCAAGTGTTGATTGACAATGTTGAATGACCTCTACTGCGTTTCGGAAACTAAGCTAAATAGCAGCCGTAACGTGCAATTCACCGGGTATAATATTATCCGGAACGACAATAACACTGGCGCTGTCCTTTTAGTCAGAAAAGGGAAACTACGTAGAAAGTTCCAAAAATTATTGCGACCCGGAAAAAAGGCATCTCCAACGAACCAAACAATTTCAGACCCATTTCCTAACTTTGGCAAACTGTTTGAGAAAGCATAGACAATTGGGCCAGTCCAGCATTGTAACCTCAACAACATTATCCCTGACCACCAGCACGGAGTCCGCTCTAAACACGGAACGCAGCACGCACTGAGCTACCTTCACAAAACAGTCGTCTCAAGACTTAACGTCAACAACAAACCGACTGTAGCATGTGCGGTAGATTTAGAAAAGGCCTTTGACTCCGTGGGAGTGCACGAACTTCTATATAAATAAATAGAAAACGAATTCCTAGTCCCGATAATCAGAAGTGCGTTAAGTTTCTTTGAAGATAGGTACTTTTTTGTCAGCGTGGGGAATAAACTCTCCGATCTCTTACCGGTAACGTTGGGGGTACCGCAAGGATCCATTTCTGGGCCAACCTTTTACAATATCTTCACGGCTGACGTTCCGATCCTCGATAACGGCGTTGATCTGATCTAATTTGCCGATGACACGCTTATCTTCGCATCAAACCGTGGTTTGGGAATCAAGATAAACGAGACAAACGCAAACCTGCAACTTCAGGAGAAAATCCAGATACTTAGGTTCTAAAGGCATCCACAGGCTTGAAAATGAGGATCGGAAAAACCACAGTGAGCAGATTAAGCTCGATCAAGTACTTGGGAGTAATACTGCATGAAGGCACATGGTAAAGTTAGTGGCATCTATTATCTTCTTCGCAAGAGAGTAGGTCTCAGCACCAAAACCAAACTAACTCTGTATAAGACTCTGATAAGACCCGTTATCTGCTACGGAGCACTAACTTGAATCACATGCTCCAACAATCCCATGGCAAAATGTGAGGCATTCGAACGCCGAATCCTTAGACACTGCACAGGCGTATCATACAACTGGAAGACCAAAAAGGTTGGAAAAAACGCCGAAGTGTATAGGCAAGCCAAAGTGAAACCACTTCGAGAATACGTTCTCACTCTACTGGATAAGTTCTTCGAAAGAACGGAGGACCACCCCAAACCACTAATTCGGCATCTCTACCAACAGAGTAAAACCTCCCCATTGGTTACATACTTAAGGTCCTGCCAAATCGTGAGTTCATCCCTAAAACCCAGAATCATCTTCCTCACCTCAAAACTACTGCAATTCGACGACAATTTCAATCTTAATGAGAATCCCTGTCTGCCAGCGACTCACTACCCCGAAAGATACATCAGCACCCTTTAGACTAGGCAATAGTGCAGGAAGCCTCAGATTAAGAAAGGTCTTCCAAACGATTCGGAATTCGAGAATAATTTCGCCTCAAGCAAATGTGAGATCTTTGAAGCGATAGATACCAAGATGGAAAGTGACATCTAATTACCTCTGAGGATGAGTGGCCTGGTTAACGAAAATGTCGCGAACCCGGGCAAATCTCTTTCGACGAACACTTTTGTAAAATTAAGGACGGTTAATTACGGACGAGTAGACCTGCACGGTCCATTATTAGTAAATTTTCACTGTGGCTTTTAGCTTTGTCCTCCATCTAAGCATGAGTCCTCATTGCAACCTACTGAAAAATTGGAAATGCTAAGAATCGATGTTCAATCGATAGTAGAGACAATTAGGCACCTGTTCATCGGGAAAATACATTTTAATAAAGGCAATTACTTGTTCCTTCTTCGACCCAATAGCCTTTGAAAGTATCCACCCCCTTTGCCTCCCGAGCAGACTTCGGTTGTTCAAGATAGATTCAACTCGTTCCTTTTTACAATGCACTAAAACCTCATCAGATATTTACTACCCCCCAACAATGCACTTTTGAGATGCATTCTACCCTCGAGAAGTCGACACGAGTGAAAAAAAAACCGAATGAACCCTTAAGCTGACTAAATTTTACATAAAACTGTATCACTACCCCCACATGCCAGCGCAATAGTAGAAAATTACTCGGAAAACTGATATCTGCACGTAGGCACGTTTGTGCAATGTCTAAAGTCAACCGAATGTGGGGCACATGATAATAATAAGGAAGCGTACGTACGTATGTCGTTTGTGAAGGAACACCTTGGCTTTTCCCAGGCAGCAATGGTTGAATAGTGGAGGAGTCAGTTAGCGGATTTAGTTGGCTTACTTATGAGAGTTTCGCTTTGTGTTTTATCAAAGCGGAAAAGGCTAAGGATCAGGAACGCTTTCTACGGATAGAGGGCTCGTGAGTTTGTGAGCAGAGGGTAACCTGTAAAACATGGATACTCCATCATTTTTCATTTGCGGGGTTTTACCGTTACAATGCAAGTCATGCATTCACCTTCAATTTCTAATTCGCATTTGTACATGAATGACGTCGTCATTGCTCTTATCGCAATTATGAAAGTTGCTTTCTAGAGTAATTTTTCTAGGTCTCGCAAGTGGCTGATTTCGATGTACTCAATTCACAAAATATGTATCTACGTCACAGATTTTTTCAATATTTTGTTAGAAAGTGATAAGAGATCAATTGAAGATAAAGAAGTCACATGGGGTGATAAGGCGTGGATAATACTATATTTTGAGGCGATAGATAGGTGAAATGACCATTCATTTCTCGCCTGAAATATTTGCTAGTATGTGCAGACTGTGTTGGATAGGCCATCCATTCGAGCAATAGCAGTCTCCAGCGTTGAAAAGGATTTCCCTCCACCTTTACGGTAAAACTCCTCCAATCAACACATGCAGACATAAATCAAATATAATTGTACGATTTCCATCAAAGTTCGTCGCATCATGAAGTACTAATCGAAACGTTTCATTCGATACCCCACACGATTATATTCATTAAAAACAAATACACCCCCTTTTGAATGTGAGGGGACCCCCCCTCCCCCCCCCCCCCCCCCCCTTAAAAAAACGTAGAAGAATGTTTCACTCTCCATACAAGGGGATCCACAGTTCTCAGTTTTTCACCACATTTCGTACCAATAGGAGTGGCCACTCCTGAGAAAATGGGTGTGACACATGAAGTTGGAGGCGAAGGCTTACGGAAGAAAATCCAAGTTTCACTAGGTGATGCTCCGGCGGTCAAAATGAGTAAGGATTCGGTGCTGATCTGGTGGAAAGACCAGGATAAAGTCACCACGAAGTCCGAAATCTGTGAAACCTTCCAATTACGACTAACTAGTATGTAAGGCAAACGTGTTACATCTTCAGAAGATGTCCGATGCTATCGTGTCCAAACAATACGAGAATCTGCATAGCGGAATATGGATAGCAGACGAAAACAAGCCGGCAATATAGAGCTGCGGAAATCGAGCTATAGAAGATGCAAGAAAACATCCAGAAGAAGGATTCACACGTGCCAATGTAGGAGTAATATACTTATATCTATAGCGATTCTGCAGCATCGAGCCTCACATTAAAGAATTCACATCATTCTTAGAGAAACTATCTTTCAATGCAAGTCCGAAAGTAATAGCCGACAATTTCAACGTATGGGCAGAAGAATGGCGAAGCAAGGAAACTGACGCAAGATAACGAATACTACTGGAGATATTCTCGCGTTCGAATGTGGTATTTGCGAGCTTCGAAGTAGTCAATATATTTCGAAGGGAAAGATTTACACCCGGTAGTAGACCTCAGCTCCGTCGGTGGTACCCTAATGAAGGACTCGTAGTGGCATATCAGCGAGGATACTCACACAGCGATCATCAGGCTATCATCTTCCAAATCTAATAAAGGAATATTATGAAGCCATTAAGGAGAATAACGACTAACCACTAAAAATTTGACGCAGAAACGTTCAAGGAGGTAATTCTGGAAACAAGAACAACAAGAAGAGGTAATTCTGGACAAGAAGACAGGAGGAGCAACTTAACCGCCTTGAGTTCGAAGAGCTCCTACGATTTTGTGTTTTTAACCGTTTTTCAAAACTTTTACGATCCGGGGGTCCGACCTCGTAGAGTGAAAATTCTTGCATTTCCTGAATCCGGGCCAACTCCCCGTGGAAATTTTCACTTTCCTCGGTTTTGGCCAGACTTTTGTGTCGTCGATTTTCCGCCATATTTACGACCCGGGTCGCGGAAATTTTCAATTTTCCTTGATGTTGGCCAGACCCCCGAGGCGTCGATTTTCCGCCATATTTCCCGTTTACGACGTCGTAGAGTGAAAATTCTTGGATTTCCTGAATCCGGGTCACCTCCTCGTTCGAACGAGACATCGCTCGAAAAATCCACCATTTTTGCATTTTTGTCCATTTTTCCAAATTTTTACGACCCGGGGTCGTGGAAAATTTCACTTCGCCTCGATTTTCGCGGGGCGTCGATTTTCCGCCATATCTTGCGTTTCCGACGCCGTAGAGCGAAAATTCTTTCATTCCCTCAATCAGGGATGCCTCCTCGTTCAAACAAGGCATCGCGCGAAGAAAACCCACAAATTTTTATGGTTCGGGGTCATGGAAATTTTCCATTTGCCTCGATTTAGGCCAGACCCTCAGGGTGTCGATTTTCCGCCATATTTCACGTTTCCAACGTCGTAGAGTTAAAAAGTCTTGCATTTCCTGAATCCGGGTCACCTCCTCGTTCAAACAAAAATCGCGCAAAAATCCCTGTTTTGCATTTTTGCCCATTTTTCAAAATTTTTACGACTCAGGGGTCGTGAAAAGTCCCAATTTTCATTGATTTTGGCCAGACCCTCGGGGCGTCGATTTTCCTCCATATCTTGCGTTCCGGACGTCGTGTAGTGAAATTTCTTGCATTTCCTGAATCCGGGTCGCCTCCTCGGTCGAACGAGGTATCGCGCGAAAAAAAATCCCCCCAAAACGCATCTTCGCCCATTTTTTAAAATTTTTACGAAATTTTAAATTTTCCTCGATTTTTACAGACCCACAGAGCATCGATTTTCCGCCATACCTTGCGTTTCCGACATTGTTGAGTCAAAATTCTTGCATATCCTGAATCCGGGACACAACCCCGTTCGAAGGGGCTATCGCGCGAAAAATCCCGCGATTCTACGTTTTTGTTCAATTTTTCGAAATTTTTACGACCAGAGGGAAATTTCCAATTTTTCTCGATTTTAGCCAAGCCCTCAGGGCGGCGATTTTTCGCCATATTTCGCATTTGCGACATCGTAGAGTGATTCTCACTCTTGTATTTCCCGAATCTGGGCCACCTCTTCGTTTGACCCCACAACTTTGCTTTTTCAAAATTTTTACGACCCAGAGGTCGATTTACGACCCGGGGGTCGTGGAAATTGTCAATTTTCCTCGATTTTGGCCAGACCCTCTTGGCGTCGATTTTCTGAAAAAATTCTTGCATTTCTAGATCCGGGCCGCTTCCCTGTTCGAACGAGATATTTCGCAAAGAAATCCCACAATTTTGCATTTTTGCCAAATTTTCAAAATTTTTCCGACCCGGGGGTCGCGGAAATTTTCAAAACACGTCGATTTTCCGTATCTTGCGTTCCCGACGTCGTATAATGAAAATCCTTGCATTTCCTGATTCCTGGCCGCTTCCTCGTGCAAACGAAGTATCGCGAGAGAAAACTCAAGATTTTGTTCTTTTAAAAAATATTACGACCCGGGGGGGTCGTGGAAATTTTCAATCTTCCTCGATTTTGACCAGACCCTCGGGGCGTCGATTTTTCGCCATATCTCGCGTTTCCGACGTCGTAGAGTTAACAAGTCTTGCATTTCCTGAATCCGGATCACCTCCTCGTTCAAACATTTTTCAAAATTCTTATGAATCGGGAGCCGTGGAAATTCTCAATTTTCCCCGATTTTGGCCAGACCCTCGGGGCATCGATTTTCCTCCATATCTTGCGTTCCGGACCTCGTGTAGTGAAATTTCTTGCATTTCCTGAATCCGGGTCGCCTCCTCGGTCGAACGAGGTATCGCACGAAAAAAATCCCCCCAAAATGCATCTTCGCCCATTTTTTAAAATTTTTACGAAATTTTCAATTTTCCTCGATTTTTACAGACCCACAGAGCATCGATTTTCCGTCATACCTTGCGTTTCCAACATTGTTGAGTCAAAATTCTTGCATATCCTGAATCCGGGACACAACCCCGTTCGAAGGGGCTATCGCGCGAAAAATCCCGCGATTCTACGTTTTTGTTCAATTTTTACGACCAGAGGGAAATTTCCAATTTTTCTCAATTTTAGCCAAGCCCTCAGGGCGTCGATTTTTCGCCATATTTCGCATTTGCGACATCGTAGAGTGATTCTCACTCTTGTATTTCCCGAATCTGGGCCACCTCTTCGTTTGACCCCACAACTTTGCTTTTTCAAAATTTTTACGACCCAGAGGTCGATTTACGACCCGGGGGTCGTGGAAATTGTCAATTTTCCTCGATTTTGGCCAGACCCTCTTGGCGTCGATTTTCTGAAAAAATTCTTGCATTTCTAGATCCGGGCCGCTTCCCTGTTCGAACGAGATATTTCGCAAAGAAATCCCACAATTTTGCATTTTTGCCAAATTTTCAAAATTTTTCCGACCCGGGGGTCGCGGAAATTTTCAAAACACGTCGATTTTCCGTATCTTGCGTTCCCGACGTCGTATAATGAAAATCCTTGCATTTCCTGATTCCTGGCCGCTTCCTCGTGCAAACGAAGTATCGCGAGAGAAAACTCAAGATTTTGTTCTTTTAAAAAATATTACGACCCGGGGGGGTCGTGGAAATTTTCAATCTTCCTCGATTTTGACCAGACCCTCGGGGCGTCGATTTTTCGCCATATCTCGCGTTTCCGACGTCGTAGAGTTAACAAGTCTTGCATTTCCTGAATCCGGATCACCTCCTCGTTCAAACATTTTTCAAAATTCTTATGAATCGGGAGCCGTGGAAATTCTCAATTTTCCCCGATTTTGGCCAGACCCTCGGGGCATCGATTTTGCGCCAAATCTTGCGGTTCCGACATCGAAGAGTGGAAATTCTAGCATTTCCTGAATCCGGGCCGCCTCCCCGTTCGAAGAAGGTATCGCGAGAAGAAATCCCACGATTTTGCATTTTAGCCCATTTTTCAGCATTTTTACGACCTGGGGTCGTGGAAATTTTCAATTTTCCTCGATTTTGGCCAGACTCTTTTGGCGTCGATTTTCCGCAATATCTCGCATTTCCGACGTCGTAGAGTGAAAATTCTTCCACTTCCTGAATCCGGGTCGCCTCCTCATTTGAACGAGGTATCGCGCGAAAAAATTCCACGATTTTATGTATTTGGCCGTGTAAATTTTCAATTTTCCTCGATTTTTCCAGACCCTCGGGGCGTCGATTTTCCACCGTATCTCCCGATGTCGTAAAGTTAAATTTCTTCCATTTCCTGAATCCGAATCCGTTCAAACGAGGCATCGCGCGGAAAGATCCCACAATTTAACGTTTTCGCCCATTTTCCAGAGTTTTTACGACCCAGGGTGCTCAAAATTTTCAATTTTACTCGATTTTGGAGAAAATTGCAGGTAGCTATCTCGAATAACAAATCCGAATATTTGGAGTAGATGTGTACTCAAACGTAATATATAGGAGGAGCAAATCCACCGGTAAAGGGGCACGGAATTTCATTGTTTGGCCCGTGACCCATGACGTTAATGTATTGGTCGCCTAGATGGTTTTCTTGTGTGTGTTTCCCCATCCTATCTCAACAAGAAATGGATGCATCCGAAAGATTGATCTTTGATCCTCACTTCCTCACTTCCTAGTTGAGCAAACATGGATCGATTGCCAAGAATGTCGCGCGTGTTTGCTTCCGCCAAACTTCCTATCGAGAAATTTTGGAACAACATTCGCTCACTGATTGCATTAAGATCCAGTATCATTAATCCGAAATGAATCTTTAAGGAAGCTCTGCCTTTGTTCCCACTGGAACACTGGGAAGCCGTGAACAGCTGTGTTGTGTACACTGTTATGACAGATGTTGCCATGTCCTCGCAGCAACTCTCCACCATGTGCTCCCCCCAACCGCGTGGGCGCATACTAAAGTACTGCATCACTTACATAGCAGTAATACCAACTCTTATACGCGGAATTTTGGTCACGGAACTCCCAACGCGGTCGAAGATGTGCGATGATTTCCCATCTACATAAAATTTAAAAGAATGCGGTGGGAGTTGAATCTCCTATATATAATCTTCTTGTGTGTACCGAAGCTGACTCTAATTCATGGAATGGCGCACATAGGTCGGTGATACCATCACTAAAAGCAGACGCTCCCCCAGGGTTAATTCTCCTAAGTTGTTGCAGAATATAGTTAACACTCTATTCCCAGAAGATAGGAACTGTGTGAGTCTTCCTGCAGTACATGTAAACTCCGGGAAATTTCTGTAGAGGTAAAAAAGCAAGTTCTAGATGCAGCTAAGAGATTCATTGAAAGTAAGACCCCAGGTCGGATGGGATCGCTAATATTGCCCTTAAGATGGCAATCAGGACAGCGTCAGGTATGTTTGCCCAAGCTTTTACTCCATACCTTATTGAGATCAGGAAAAGATTTTTAAACAATGTTTTAAAACAGCCAAGCTGGGTGGGCCCAAAAAAGGTATAATACAGATGAACGCCTTAAGAAGTACATCGTCAGGACACGAATTCAACTGGAATTGATGCTGCGATCTCTCCTATGGGATATGATGTTCAATGCAATTCCAGTGGAAAGAAAGTTGAAATACTGAAGTGTGTGAAGGCATTTAAAATAGATACGCTGTGGGGAGGCCACCATCTGGCTGCATGTATTATTATAAGAATCATCTTGGCTGTCCTTTACGTAGACTCACAGAGAAAGTAACAATAAGGATGGTGAAATTCGAAGGCCGATCGCCAAATGCACGCACTGACTTTTCGACTGACTCGACTTAGGGACTCTAAAAAAAGACTGCCGTACTGCGTCTTCGGAATAGCAAGGATTTGAAGCTCGGGGAGGCGAAATATGCTAAGTCGGAATTTCCGTCAAATATCAAAACTAACATCGGCTTCGGAAACTACTAACCGAGACCTTTCATTTGATATCCCACATATTTGGTGAAAAAAAATGTGCACCCTCCCTTTGCATCTGTGGAACATGTCGCATGACTTAGTGTTTTATCCATTTAGGAGAAGCTCGACCATCCTGCGATCTCCTCTGAAACCAACGTTGATGAAGGAAAGAAATCAGGGAAGCTCCAGGAAGGCTAATAAATACGTAAGTGCTTAGTAGGAAAACCAAGTAGAAGAGCAGTGTCAGAATACGGACGAATCATCGTTTGCCCTACTCGGAGGAAAAATAGTAGAGTTGTCCGAATTTATAAAGGACAAACACAATGTGCACCAAGCCATCAAAAACATGGTCCGTACCATTTGTCTATTGTACAACAGTCCCAAGGGCGAAAAAAATCCTTGAAGAAATCAAGCGACACCCAGGCAACTCAAGTGGTACCCTCTCAAATTCCGGAGGACAGTCAGCTTGAAAAGAGGAGTAGAGAGGGCGCGAACGATTTTTTCGGATCCACGTAGGACGCGAAAAGGGAAAAAGGCCTCTCATCGGCAAAGGGGAAGGCAAACAAAGTTGCGAAAATCATGGAAACTGCGGCGCCGGCTCCAATCAACCCAAGGGAGGTAAACCCCCAAAAAGAACCAAGGAAGCATGGACCAAGGTTGGCGGAAAGAAAAACGCGACACATAAAAAAAGATTACGATCCGAATTAATTATCATCTAGAAAAAAGGTGATATGAATTACGCCGTCCTCGGGAAGGTCAAATCCGATCCAGAGCTGATGGACCTTGGAGAACGCTTTAACCGAATCAGACACTCCCAAAAAGGAGTGTTGATGCTGGAGCTGAAGAAGTATCCAGGCAAAACGGTTGAAAATTTCCTTGGCAAGGTGGAGAAGTCTTTAGGAGAAGAAGCACAAGCACGGGCCAGAAAGCAAGAGATTGTTATAAAATGTAAGGAGATTGACGAAATCACGACCAAGGAGGACATCCGCGACGCCTTAGAAAAGCAGTCCGGACCACATGGCTTGCAAGATTCCGCAATCAGAGGACTGAGGAAGGCATATGGAGGTACGCAAACAGCAAACCGGTTATCAATTACCTGGGAGTGATGATTGACATTAAAATCATTTTCAAGGGACACCTGGACTATGCCTGTGAGAAAGCGGCAAATACCAGCGTATCATTAGCACGGATGATGCCTAACATCGGAGGTCCAAGATACAGTCGCAGATTACTTGTGGCCAGAGTGGTTCGTTCCACACTTTTATACGCGTCACGAGTTTGGGAGAAAACACTAGTGTATGAGAGTAATCGGAGGAGGGTAAATATGACTTACCGCTTTGAGGCGATAAGGGTGTGCAGCTCCTTCAGAACAATATCAGGCGACGCAGCGTGTGTTATTGCGGGTATGATCCCGATAGACATTCTGGCAAGTGAAACACGCTGACTGAACGAGAAAAGCAAAATGAATCGTCCTGAATAGGATGTAGAATACCGAAACGGGGCATCCCTACCATCCAAGGAGTGGTTGGAGAGACGGTACGGTGAGATTAATTACTATCGTACCCAGTTTCTCACGAGGCATGTAGGATATTTCCAATACCTATTCAGGTTTAAACTAGATACCTCACTCGATTGTCCAAACTGCAATAGAGTCCCAGAGGACCCAGAGCATGTATTCTTCCACTGTCCAAGGTTTGTGAAGCAAAAGAAGAGCCTAGAGGAGATTCTAGGAAAGGTACTCGTACCAGAAAAAAGTAACCAAGCTAATATGAGTTGACTTCGCCCCGTGATGTAATACCCCGTTCCATGGGACTTGGGGGGAGTCGAAGGTGGTTTTAGTGGGTAAGAATACCATAGGCTGGCGTGTCCGGGCCAGTGGCTTTTGAAAATTTCCACCTCCTCAAAAAAAGGCAAACAGACATCAATTCGATTCTAATACACAAAACTTTAAAAAGAACCTAAGAAGTACATCGTCACGACAAGAGCCCCATTGGGATCACTGCTACGTCCTCTTCAGTGCTTTAGGGTTCTCCTCCTCACATGCTGAAGAAAGGTTACAATTATTGGTTTCAAAGATGCTCTTGTTGTGGTTGTCTGAAGACATAGATATATGGGAATGAGGCCATCCAGAACATTTTAATGATATGGAGAGAGGAGATCAAGCACGGTCTAGTGGAATAAAAGACAATAGTGGACTTGATTGGTAACCGTAAGAAAATAAATATGGTTAGTATACAGATAAGTGACCATACTATCAATTTAAAGCCAATTGTCAAATATCTGGGGATAAGCCCACGCGAAACTCAATTTCGAGACAAATCTAAATTATACCTGAGGGAAGGTCGCAATTACTATCGCGTTCGTCACGCGGACTTACAGGGCGTGAGATACAGGAGGTTCAGACTGTGTGATGTTGTATTCTCCGCGATTTGGCCTACACTTCTTTGTGGAGTATGGATACAATATTCGCGCAGTCTCATTTTGGTGCTATTATTTGTTCCTATTTGTTTTTTAATGAGACCATGCTTCAGCTTCATTATCATCATACTAACTGCTGTGCAAGTGATAAGTCTACAGCAACCGAACAACACAAAGACAAACATAAACATCCATGACCATAGCGAGATGCAAACTCTGGCAATGAGATTGAGAGGCTAACGTTCAACCACTCTCCGCCATCGCACTGCATTAGCTCAATGAGGAAAGAATTATCAGAAGCTTATTATACGTTGGTGGCCAAAATCTGCTTGTGTATGATAAGGACTAAAAAGTACCACCCAAGAACATCCTTCTTATACGCAATTATTAATGAAGGCTGAATTCTGATCAGCTAATTTTTTTGGGGGAAGTTTTTAAATTAAAAAATGAGAAGTCCCACAAAGGAAGCAGCCATCCAGTATCCATTGTAATTTCTATCACTATTAAAACTTCATGACAAATATGTTTTCAAAACTACGTGTAACAAACATTTTAAGCAATTCGTCTGGCGCACACTCATATGTTCACTACTATCTTTACCTGTTGCAATTTCTCCTGTTCTTCCTTTTTCTGCTCAGGATCCATAAAGTATAATTCCTCAGTGGAGCTACGTAAATCCATGGCACCCTCCTCACGAAAGCCCAGACCAATAGATTCCTGTAGGGTTCCGGTTCCGACCTTTTGGCGTTAGTTTTAACAATTTTTCTTTTTTCAAAACAAACGAACATAAAATTGTACACACAGAAAACACCAATCATCACCTGTTCAAAGACATTATCCGGACTACTATCTCGGCTGTCCTCATGGTGCGATGAGCTCGATGCCCGGCTGATGTCGATGCGTGGCGTTGATGGGGTGTTCACGCCAAGGGTTGCGACACCGCTATATTGTGCGTCACTACCGCTCACCGTCACGGAGGCGGATTGAACCTGAACGCTGACATTTACAGGTTGCAAGGGTGGCGGTCGTTTACTATTACTAGAATCGCTGGTATTGTTGTCATGTTGCTGTCGCTGTCGCGTTGGTGTCGCACTTCCTGAAGGCATAGTAACCGTTGAGACTCTGGTCGATGTCATCGTGATTGTTGCCGTCGGGCCACTCATATCCGAATCCATCTGAGAGAAAAAAGGAATGAAAGAAAGGACAATAAAGAATCTGGGGCATATTCGTCTGGAAGGTGTGTTGTTTGTGTTCTTAAGAAATGTTTGCATTGATGTTGGCCCTGAGCACTATTATTGGGAGGAAAGGATTCAGGTGGTTCCTGAAGGGAATTTTCCTCATTTCCTCCTTCCAAGGTTTAGCTTTAAATTGAACTCCAATCTTGGGGCGTGTGTACCATATAGGTACATCACGTTCGCATGTACCCTTCCTGCAGTCAGAATGCCCGTAATAGAACAAAGCAGACATGACATTACAAAATAACTTTCCGACTCGAACAAAGGTTGAACTTGACCAACGCAATACATCGATGAAAGTCACGACTCTATAATCTCACATTGATTTCGAAGGAACGATTTTCCTATCTGGTTTGAGGTTACAACTTTTATCAGAAAATATGAAAGACGAGCTCAAAAAAATCAGAGTCAGTTGTATCCTGCTTTGCACTGAACTACCTCAACCTTGTACGCCCTCAGGCCTGGATTCACAGGAACATACTCAAACGGAAGATTTTCCCAAGTCTCACCGTCACCACTTTCAACTTCCGAGAATCACCACATTAACGAGAAATGAGGGGGAGAAATCTTTTATTCCAACTTTTCATCACATGCTCCTTCGCTCCTCCGGATTAAACTCATTCCAAGGATTCATCAGATTTCGCAAAAAGCCACGTGATTATCCCGAACATACACTCAGAAGACATCTCAACTCATTAAACCACTGTTTAGAGACGGCGAGGGCTTAGAACTGCCGTTTTATCTTAAGCTCCGCAAACTCCTTTCATCCTTCCGAGGCATCTCCAGCAAACACAAAAGCCATAAAAGCGAACAGAGACGAAAAATTCCATTAGGAGCCACAATCGCTCCTGCAGACGCAACGGGAATAAGAATATCGATTCTATACTTTTCCGCTTGTGAACTTCACGGCGGGACACTTGACTTTTCTTTATAGATAAAATTAGAGCGTAACCCAATTTATTATGACGCGCTCGTACACTGCAAAAGTCACACTAGCACACACACCCCTCCCACTTCCTTCCGGAGGTAAGACCGATAGCTTTTTTCTGTCCGGCACTAGTATGGGCATAAATTTTTCTCTAACTCAACTTCCGTGGACCCGATGGCCAAAGGGTTAATCAGGTTGAAAGGCAAGGGCAGGGCTACTCAGATTTCCTGCTCAGTCGACAGGATAATGGTCTTCTTTCCACGAGTATCCAAACACACTTATCGACCCTTCTGATACGATAACTAACCTTAGACAGTAGCGGATTAGGTGATCAGTCAATTGACCCGTTCTTATGAATTTTAACTAATCTCCTCAGGACAGACAGGCAGCTGCGAAAAATCCTCGGAAGGAACAGCATTCGAAACCTATCCTGTCAGACGGCGACGACAGCAGCCAGAATGTGTCTTTTTGATATTCCGCCAGTTGGATCCTGGGAGGCGCATGCCCACTTTTGAACATGTGCGCCCAATGTGGGAAAACGGGTGCCCACGACCTTTGGATTCAGCCATTGGACCTCACTAGCAGGAGCAGGACATTGGGATATGTATTCAGCCCCGGCTGTTAATGTAAAACATTTGTACGAAATCCCTAGATAGGTGGTGAGAATTGTATCTATATTATAAATAGAGTAATTTATTATTGCTGGTTACCACTGGGGTTGGTTTTTGGGGAGATGGTTGCAACGCGCTACCCGCGTGCTAGTGGACACGTTATGAAAGGGATCGGGGCATAGGAATTTTTAATAGTCCTGAATTGAAGTGGAGAATACTTAATTCACTCGGTTGTCCTGTTCAAGCTGTTTTATAATGTGAATTGTCTTCGGCCTATTATCTCGTCAAGAAAATCGCGAGGCGAGAAACAGGACTAGAAACTTGGATAAACTTGTATGAGTGGTCCTATAAAGGAGCTTTCACCGATAGGACGATTTCATTACATATTTGGTCAGTTGCCAACATGTTACAGTAGTATCTTTTTAGGTACTAAAGGACAGCATGTGCAGGATAAATGCAGTAACCGCACTATGTAACAGGACGACATGGTATCACATGAAATGTTCTAAAATATATTGAGTATGGCTCGCCATCCTCTCAGAGAAAATGGTCCAGGCTAAATCAAATTGTGGCTTTCAGAAGATTTTAACCTAATTTGACTACATTATTAGTTAAATAAGGATCTTTGGAACTAATAAAATGTGGGTAAATGCAAGCTCTTCAGCTATCGATTCCCTACTAGGAAACCTTTTGGGCGAAGTTAAAGTACATAAGCCTAAATGGATGGCAACAGAAATGGGGAGGAGAATTGGCAATCGCAAAATTTCACGATAAATGAAATGAAATTGAAGGAGAGGTATTAATATACTCAGACTTCGTTCGAAGGATTACGATGTTGAAATTTATATAAAGGAGTCTTTTATGTATGTTTGTTGGAAATAGCACTGGTTCTGCCCTGCTAAAACCGCTACACGATAGCTTCCATTAAAATTGTATAAAATGTATGTAAATGTATTGTATTAAAAATGTATATGATACAGGCTACTAAGTCCTAAAGTGAGCCCATCCCTTTTCTCCTCGTCTCCAACTGGGGTAACTCAAATCAACATCGCCCTCAAAACAAATTGTTTGAACTATGACATTAACAAAGTTAAGGTACAAAAAATAGGAAGGAGACCCGCCCAAAATGTCATCCCATCTAAAGTGTCAAGTACACGCTTAACCAGTAAATGTGACACCAATCTAACATCTATCTCGGCCTTTCCTGAACACTGGAACCTGGTTAGAAAGAAGCAAATCCATGACGAGATCAAAAATCTCTCCTCCAGGATTCCTGAAAAGGACTTTCAACAAAGTCCACTTTCAGAGGATTACCCTGGTCTTCGTGCTACCAGAGTAGATCTAAGGTCAGATATCAATTTACTCCGGTGTAAACCGGCAATAAATCGCCGAAGGAACACAGAGACTTGGTTCAAATTGGCATCTAGCGCAGATGGCTCTTAGTTGCTCCTTCGACAAGGAGATCAGCAAAGAATGCATGCAACAAATAGTTGCCAAAACTGAAATGTAATGAAGGTATACCAAAAAGACGAACCTGATAGAAAAAAGCTCTAAATGCAGTTCAACAAACAAAGTGAGCTCAAAATAAAAGGATTGTGTTGTATCGATCCTGGTTGACCTTGAACATCTCTAAAAACTCAGAAGGAAAAATAAATAGAAAATAGTGGAGATCCGTCTCTGAAACATGTAAATATATAGTTCGCTGAATATTAGAAAGATCGAAATTTCTACCAGTCCGAAAGACCAAGAAGGGACAAGGAAGAGCAGCAAGGAAGAGTTGGCTTTTGTATTGGCCTAAAATTGACACCGAATGCTTTAAAGAAATCGAAAATCATTCCTTAGATGAAGTCTCAGCAAGAACAATGGCAAACCTCACCTTGGTTCAACAGTTAAAATTGGAGAAGCCATTCGAGCCAGCCATTGCGGCTTTCAAAAAGACATATGGTTCCCATTTATCCCTTGGGGGCCCATCGCGCGTCATCGACAGCTACACACCATCGTTTACGGTTCCCTCAAATGCGCATTAGACGCCCGCACACTTCGTCCACTCTTCTGCCGTCTATGCTCGCGGGAAGATCCACTCGTTGGCTTCTTTGGAATAGTCGATTCCACTGCATGGCGTAGCCAGCAAAAGAGTTTCGCTCCTCCTTAAAATGTGATATTTTTTTGAGGAAGTAAAAATCTTTAAAAAACCCTAGCCAAGACGTGGCAGCGTGTGGGTTTTTTACTCAGTGAAACCACCGTCGACTTTCACCATGTCCCGTCCAACCACCGCGGAACGGAATCAGTGCAGTTTGGATAATCTGGTAGGGTGTATCCAATTTAAACCTCCACAGGTATTGACGATATCTTTCATTCCCCCAAGAAACTGTGCAAGATAGCTAATTTTTCCGATTCGTCTCTCCAAACACTCCTAGATGACAAGGATGAGCCTGTGTGCCCTTCGACCCTTTTCCGGGCGTTCCTAATGCTCTTGCCATCTATTTACAGATCCCTGTCTTATGGCGTTCTTCGTCTTCAATAAAGGAGAGATAGGCTCTCATTGTATGTATTCGTCACATCATCTGCCAAGATGTCAATTGACATCATTCCCAAAATGATGATCGATGTATCATCTGAGGCAGTCCTAAAGGCTTAACGCACTCTTAGAACCATACTGCACTCAGTTTATGAGTCTTGAGAACTGCAGTGCCTTTCTCCAAACTAATTTTGCATAGAGTAAGATCGAGCTCACTACCGAGCTTACAACCTAGAAGTAAGCCTTGGCCCTCATATATTCGGCATCATCTTTGCCAAGGTCTTATTTGCAAGGGCTGCTTTGACGCAAACATACTGCCCTTGTTGCTTACAAATGAGCTTCGGATCTATCATCACGCTCAAGTATCTGATGGCTGGCTTGGAAGTGGTGATATAGTCTCCAATTTGAATAGGAGGCATAATTTCTTTTACGGCGCTTGGTAATGAGGACCGCTTTTATTTTTAGCACTAATTGCTTCGCATGAGTATAACTCAACATCTTCGAGATGCTTTAGAACCACAACTAGTGCTATGTCCTCGACATAACCCACCACCGTGACTTCCTCCAAGACCAGAAGAATGAGCACATCGTTGTACATGGAGTTCCACATCATTGGATCAAGTACGGAGCCCTGTGGGATACCAACGAAGACAATGTACTCCTGGGGTTCGTTTTCATTGTCGTACCAGAGTCCCTTTTCTAGTAAATAGTTGTCGACAATAGCAGCGAAATAGACGCGAATACAAATCATTGCCAAGCATTTCTGTATTAGGTTCTAATTGGCCGAATTGAAAGCATTTTTCACGTCCAGGGTCACCACCACGCAGCATTTGCTGTTATTACCCTTTCCGTGATTCTTTGACCAATCCAGTATGATGGCACGGTTGACCTGGCTTTACGAAATACATCCTTCCCATCTGAAAGACCTGCTCGGCTCTCAACAGCCGGGAGTAATCTATTATAGATTATTTAACATTTTGCCCACATGTACACAAGGCATATGGGTCTGTATGAGGATGGTTCACCTGGAGCTTTACCAACAGCAGTAGCAGCTTCTGCCGCTGCCATGCCGCATGAAGTATCCCTCGTATATGGCCGCTTCGAAAAACTCAGGTCTGGATTTCATGGCAAACTTAAGGGCATTATTCGGTACTCCGTCCAGTCCCGGGCTTTACTGTCGCCTATTCTGTCGCAGATCTCCAGCAGTTTCTTTGTGGCGACCGGTAGTATTGGCATCACATTCGGAGATCGTTTGCAGCTTTCAGGGCCCACCTCTTGCTAGGCGAATAACCCCTGGATAATATTTAGAAAGAGAATAGGGCACGTGACGTGCATAGATAAATGGCCTCTGAATCGCCCCATCATGATTTTATACTTACCATTTGCCACTCCCATATGGTAACACAGAGAGAGCATTAGCACAGAACAGTCTCAACTTGACCTTGGTGCTGAAATAACAGCATTTACAGATTTTAGATAAGGCAGTGAAAGTGAATCTAGCACTGTTCGTGCGTCCAATTCCTTATGTTCTTCAATCCGATTCCATGTAGCGCGACACTTGCGTGGCGACCGAGAGAAGAACGTCTAATAGCTACCCCACAAAATTCTCAGCAAGGTAATTCTCTTTAGATCATATAAGTGGTCGGCGTTGAATTTGAAACACCACTTTGGTTACACATAACGCTGATAGCGAAGTGTTCAATGGCGAGGCGGTGGAACCTGCAGAAATTCCCAAACCTACCACCATTATTATAACCACCACCAAGCCATGCCCATCACATGTCGCAGGAAGATGTTGTCAGAACCCACCATAATGTCATTTTTAGGTGTCCCCTCCCGAACTGTGTTTAATTGTTCATACAAAACATCCTCCACTATATCGGAAATCTCCATAGGTGCATAGCATTATACAATTATGATCTTGCTTAACCTGGACTGGAATCTGGGAATCAAGCTTCGTGATATCTCATGTGAGGCTTCCATGTTCAACAACTTGCCCAAAAGTGATAAAGCAAAGAGTGTCATAAGCTGCGCTTTTTGGCACAACGTTAAAACGATCGGGACCTCCTCCTGCAACACTATGACAAAATACAGATCACTCAGATCGAGAAACAAAATCAAAGCTTGCTGCCAGGAGAACGTAATCAACGAAGTGAATGGGGATCTGTAAGGGGTCAGTTATGAACTGGTAGCCCGAAAAATGAGGGCTTTGCGGAAACCATGTTCACTTAATGCCGAGCAATCGGTCGGTATTGTATGGGCATTTTTTCCTGCGCATCCCTTACTGGTTGATGACAACAGCGTGGAAGGCGTGGGTTGCTACTTTTCTACCTTCTACAAGAAGGCAACAGAACTCGGTGGAGGTATACAAACTAGTTTTGCATCATCGGCCTAATCTATTGTTCTTTGACTCTTGCCTAAAAGCAGGCATTTTTCCTTCCCGCCGGAAGGTTTCAAGGCTCTCGCTGATTGGCAAAGTAATGAACTGCTGTCTACATACCGACCACACTATATACTTAACGCCAAGCCTGACAAACGGGGGGTCGGAAGGGGGAATAAACCCCGGACCCGGAGTTTTATTGGAAACATGGAATATCAATTTTAATGAAAAAATGAATAATGAATGAATGAATAGACCTGCATAGTTTTCACCCCGGGCCCAGTTTTCCGCAATTTTCACCCCGGTCACTAATCTGCAAGACAGTTCGGTTTTAGAGCAAAGGGATTCACAGTGGATGCTACCCTGCTAGTCATGGATGCGGTCCATCAAGCTGAAGCAAACAACCGCCCATCTCAACGGGTAGTGCTCCTACTTTTGACCTTTAAATCCGTAAGATGGAAAAACATGCTACACATTAGTCATTCCACGAACCTGCCTATTCCTTGAGGATATTGATGAGTTATCTGAAAAGCCGGTGACTGATAGAGTCGACCGAGTCGCTAGAAAGCCAAAGGAGGATCGAGGTCAAATTGGGAGTATTAAAAGGGTCGATTTTAGGACCGGACCTTTGGAGTACTTTCTACATAAGTCTACTAAGACTGACTAAAAAAAGATTCTAACTCAACATCCCATATCGCTCGGCGAGGTGATAGTCCAGTTCCAAGAGTAAAATACCTTGGATTGACGCAGTGGACAAGGCTTCAGCGGGAATTCCAGCCTTTAATCAACAAATGGCAAACAATTGGATCTTATATTTAGCAGGCGACGTGCGACTTAGTCTATTCTGCTCTACGAAGCGGAGATATTGACAGATGCCCAGGAGATGTATTGTAAGCGCCTTGAGTAACCACAAGAAGACCCAAGGGAGATGATTGCCTGTGAAGAGCAGCAACAGACGCTAACTGGTAAAACAAGTCAAGAGAGAGATGGACTGCAGGGCTCCTTCACTTAGATCTGTGGTTGAATCGAAAGCCTGATGAGCAGATAAGATTCTGGAAGAACGGCGGGGGGAGGGGGGGGGGGGGGGGCGGGCGGCGAAGTAGACGTATGTTCTGCAATGAAATTGTGAACGATACATTAAAAATCGGGATGGGGTTCGTCAACAAATTAATGATGCAGATGGGCGGGAACTCTCTCTAGACAAGTGACAGACAGATGAAGCCTTATTGCGCCCTACGTTCGAATTGCAAAGAAAATAAAGCTCAACCTGTGGAAGCACTGACTGGCATGAAGTTCCTTAAACTAACAATTCCCTTTCTACTCTCTCCTCTCATTTGTGATTTTGAAGGCTCCGAAGGCAGGAGAGCGGGAGAGACAGCCTTTGGTAATGTGATAAACAGTTCCAGCCTAGTTCTCTGACGACAAGGAGGTATTTTGTTAGTAGTTCGTCGGCGTATCGTTACAGGAGTCCAACATTCTGTGCATTAACACATTCGCTTATCCAAGCCAAAAACATCCTGCGCTATGTTGTTTCTCAACGCTTTGAGTGGGGAGTAGGTAGCGGAACAAATGCAGCGGTCACTTCTTCGATGTGGGAGACTGAATCATGGCATTGAGTAGCTCCTCAAAATTGTGGGCACATTGATTTCCAGCTGATTCCTTGCAAAATATGGTTCTGGGGTGGAATCCTCTGGTCAATCTTTAAATCAATTTGTAGGCGGATCTTAAAGTATGCCTTCATCTCATTTATATGCTTCTTCTTCCGGTAGATTTTGTCAGTGGTACGTATCAATTTCACGTATTTGTCTCATTTGGCTACCGTGGGTCACTCTAGTTACTGCTTTTATGGAAGGTTTTTCTCATCGATTGCCTGCTGGCAATCTTCGTCAAATCATTCGTTTCTTTGGCACCGCAGTTCGTGACCAATGGTTTTCTCTGTGGCAGTCTTCATTGCGTCTTTTAGAAGAGTCCAGTTTCCATCAATGCTATCGGCATATAGTGTCAATTCAAGGTCTGCAAGATTTGTTCTTCTGCGCTCCGGTATATTGTGATGCCATTTCTTTTCTTTCTGCAGCTTTTCAATATCGAATCTGATAGCTGGGGTGCACTCATTATTTGCTAACCGGCGTCGAAATACTGCTTTGACAACATAATGGGCGCTCTGACAACTTGCCCTGTAATATAAGCGTAAGTCAAAGACGCTAGATGTGTAAGTCAAAGACGCTAGATACCTATTTTCTCAATGAGGACCTGATCAATCTAGTTGAACGTCGCCACATCTTCAGGAACCCACATCCTTTTGTGGATCTTCCGGTAAAGGAAGCAAGCCAAAGATATTTTTGATATTTCTGCTGCAGACGAAATCAATGAATCCGTTCTTATTAAATATGTCGTGGAGGTTGTGGCATGAAAAGTAACCAGCTCGTCCCGGAACTTTGCGTTGAAATGGCCGAGTATAATGTTGACTCATTGCGACAATAGAATTCGTCTTTTATTGAGCCGTCCTTGTCTTACCTTGAAGCGTATGTACAGAAGCTAATAAACCAAACGTTGAAAAATTTAGTTTTCACTCGAAGCGCGGAATCTCTCTCTCTCTCTCTCTCTGAAATACGTTCTGGGTTCCGAACTCATGGTCCTTTTTCCATTCCCGTAGTCACCGTTGAATTTCCGATCTGATCCGAGAGTCAATTTCTAATTCAATAACAATTGTATTTTGTAAACAGATTGTCAGCCTCCCACCTGGAGGACCAGTCAGCTCATCTCTGTTTTACACCCTCTCTCATATCCTGCTTTGCATTGCAAAAGGGTTACCAAAGTGGAGGGAGGAGTAAGATTTGGTAGTGAGACCATAGGTACTAAGTCAGCATGCATTACCCAGGTATTCGTTGAGGACTGCAGTGTCGAGTCTGTAACACCCTGAGACACATACTACCCTTCTATACTCCTGAAATAGAGAATTTGTGCGATCAGCTCTGGGTCCTCAATTGGTTTTACAGGTAGCAACAGGAGAAGGGAAAATTAGGTATGTTTGTATGAACGCGAGACTTCAGTACCACCAAATTTTTCCACAACAATCATTACAAAAGATCTGGTTAGCATGCTGGCTTAATGCATGCCTAGATAGAGATTTGTCAGGACCCACTCGAATATTTTTCGTGTGAAGTTTCTTTCTAAGCGCAGCAAAAATCGATTAAAAATTCCATTGTCAAATATCCTTTTTCGAAATGTAAGCATTTGCATGCGTGCATCGGAACTTCTACAGAATTAAAATAGGTAGACCAGAACAGAACATTATCGATTCCTTCTCGCACATGAACTTCCTTAACTCACCTCGACCACAAAACAATTAAAAGGCTAAGAAATGTTTTTGACCCTTCCAGGAAAGCCAAGGATATACACCCAACTCATATTACACCCAAACACGTCCTAGAAACCATCGTGAAAAACACCTTCAGACACGAAAAGAACTAATTTGCTTCCATTTAATTGCAATGTACACATACGAGTAAGAACATCCCCAGCCATGAATAATTGTCAAGAAAATAGACAAGTCATTGGGGGTGCACATTATATTGTGGGAATGGTATGGAAACAAGCCCACAAGTACACAAGTGCGGGTAGGAAAATTCTAATCCTATTTTGCTTACTTACTGCAATAATTTACTAATGACACAGCTCCACAAGTCTGAACTTTTCACCCCGCAAAAAATTGTGGGACAAAGAAGACCCCGTCGCAACCCCCTGGGCCCGAGGTGGGAGCAAGTGTACATATACATTTTTCACCATCCTTGCGAGTTGAGAATACAAAATAGCAGTTACCCTGAGGCCTAGGTACAATGAAGCACTTAAGCTTGACATCATGACCCTTCGTTGAATCCTGGCAGAGGAAGAAGAAAGGAACACATTCCAAGACATTGTTTTAAAGAATTTTATTATTACTCTGTACTAGGAGCCTAGGAGGAATGCGTGCAAGTGCCGGAGTTTCGGATCCGTTTGTCCTGCTCCTTTTGCATGGAAAGGATACGAAGTGTGGCCATTTGCATAGGCTACAGTGAATTTCGCTCCCCTCGAGTTTAATTTAAAATAATGGCTTAATAATGTCTAATAAGAATTTTTACCGAGTTTCGAGGCTAAAAGTTGAGGCAAAATCCTGCATTGGTTGAACACATTAACAATGAAATCTGAGTTTTCCAGACAAGATTAGGAAAAATATGTTGTGGTATTCCGTATTTGCGGAGACGTATCTGCGTTAATTATTCATCGTTTACTGTAGTTGGGAAAGTGTATTAAAAAGTTTTTGAAAGTGAAGAAGTTCAGACTGGAAAGATTGAGAAATATGGCTCCCCCGGGGTTGAAAATTTCTTTTGGTTGCCTCAACTTTCTGAGCTTTTTCTTCGTATGTAGTGAATCCTGATTGATTTTCTTATTTTCGAGGAATATAAAATATTAAACGAGACTCTGCCTGGGCTAATTCTGAGTAGCAGCTCCCAGAATCACGCAGTAGTTCCCAGAAGTATTACATCTCTCTCTTGGAAAGTAAACTTCCATCGAAATAGCCTTAATGAACTTCTATGTTTTTGCAGAACAAACAGAAAATCGCTAATATGCAAAAATACATAGCATGCCTGAAGGGGTTGATCGAAAATCTTGAGAAAACAAGGAGAAAGAAGGGCAAATGAAGAAGATGCAATATCTGATGGATATGCTGACGAGAAAGGACTTGAGGTATTCACATCTATTCTTTGATAGCTAATCTTGCTTTGCTGACCATTCTCTTTTCCGCTTTTGCAGCATCTTCAAAATTACGGCGGTCTGCACGGGGCACTGGCCCATAGGGGACAATGCCGCTAGGCTTGGCATACCCTACAACTCGCATTGCAGAAGCTGCGGAGAAGGAAGGGAAGCCCTCATGCACTTTCTCTGCAATTGCCCAGCTCTGGCTAGAGTCAGGCTGCGGACACTGGGTAAACCATTCTTTGGGAACCTCAGAGGGATTTCTAGCTGCAGGGTGGGAGAACTGTTTTCCTTCGTGAATGCTACGGGCTGGCTCTGAAGATCCGAGCCGGATGGACTCTGCCTGCCTGCTCCCATAATAACAGTCACGGTCTTAGTAGCTTGTGGCATCAAAACGACGCACCAAAGCGCTAATTGGGTTCCTCGGAGCGGCCACTGATACCTACCTACCTACCCTTTGCAGCATCAAACTTGAAACCCGCAACTGTTGCGAAGAGGTCCTAATAACATTTTACAACAAGGAGGTAGGCAGTTCTACTCGTCCTCTTTGGTCTTCAATTGGTAACTGACTCCACCTCTTCCTTTTAGCCAGCTACAGCAATCTATTCGAACGGAAGCTGCGATCAGACGGACATTCCAGAAAAGGTGAAGGAGGAGAAACAAAATTCTGGGGAAAACTGTGGCAATGGAAGCCCGGATAAGGTAAGAGACAACAGTTTGACAAATTCAGTCAACATCGTTGACGTTGGCGGACCCTGCCTGAGATGGAATGATAGCGTAGGTCATGACACCAGACAGTTTTTAGGGATATCGAATTGGTGGACTTCGACGCAAAACCAGGAAGTCTGGAGTTCCTTATTAAAGCAGAGCTAAACCGGATACCGGTTTTTGCGCCGTTGATGATGATCCATCACAGCAACATCCTCTCGCTCAAGTGAACTCCGGACCGGAAGCAGAGAACCTTTTGAATGGAAGTCTACCAAGTACTAATGGAAAAAGCTGCCATATCCCCTCTCAGAAAGAGAATGTAATAAAAAATCCGTAAACGTTTGCAGTTAATGAAATTATGCCTTGTTTTCTTTAGAAATCACAAGCCGCCTCGGATTTAGTGATCAGCATGAAATCGGAAACGGCTGTGATTAAAAGCAATGACCCCCAGCAGCTGAATCGCACTGAAGGCGACGTTGGCAAAATGAACTTTTCGATAATTTCGTGCCTTGGTTGCGTCAACCAAGAAGAAGGCCCGGCAAATGAAGTAAGTGATGAAATTTCTTTCAAATGGACGCAGTAAATAATTGTTGCCTTCCTAAGTATCAGTAGCCAAAGGACCGGACTTGAAAAGTATTTTGGAGGAAGCAAAGTCCAGGGAAATTGTAGAAGAGTCGAAACCATTACCATCGGCGGACTCTTCTAATTCATCTAAGGAGGAATTAGTATCCGAGGACAATTAGCGGGCTGGTGAGACATTTTGGTGTGACAAACTCCTTAAAACACGACTGCTTCGGGAAAGGCGAGAGGAGTGAATCCGGAGGTCACAGATTTTCAGAGCCACTCTGCAACTAGAAATCTCGTTGAAGTGTTCAAAGAGCTGTTGACCTAGTGTTTGCAGCCTGGCTCCAAGAAATTGTCTGAGGGTTTCTCCCTCCTGTCCACAATTTCAGCAATGAGAATTATAGCCGAGTTCAACGGTTTGCCCACACCCCCCCCCCCCCCCTTAGACTTGTGCAGATTGCTGTAATCCTGCCATGCATCTGGCCCAACAGCTTTCGCGATAATATCTTTTTAAAGTAGGGCTTCCCCGGCTTGTCGCAAGTCGTTGGTAGTCGCCAGCGTGGCGTCGACAGCGTTTACCCAGGGGTTGTCAAGAGCAGTGCCACGTTTGACCAGCCCGCTTATTCCTCTCTATATTCTTATGACCGGGGAACCAGAGGAGATTACACTGCCCCGCCAGCCTGGATAACACTGAAAACAAGGCTTTAATTGCCATTTGGCTGTCAGCCAGAATGACTATTCTACGCTTGGAATTTGTACCAAGCCCCAGCCGTCAACAGGCTTCTCCACAGACCATCTTTGAGCCGTCGATGAAAAATGATCATTATTGGCATAACAACAGGTATCCGGTTTAGGTTTGCCTTAATAAGAAGCCACAGACATTCCCATTTTGCGCTGACGTCCACCAATTCGATGTCCTTAAAAACTGTCTGGCGTCTTGAACTATTCCATCGTTCCTCTCAGGCAGGGTCTGCATTCTGTCTTCTTTTTTTACAAATTTTTCGGTCTGGATCACCCTCACCCACACGGATTAAGTGATCCGCCCACCGAAACTTATTGAGCTGGATTTTATCCACATTTCGCCGTTATATAGGCTACAGAATCGCACAACCTTATGTGTATACATATATGGTTGCCATTTATAAACTTGGTGGGGTATAGCCCGTAAGCCACACCTATGCGCCATTGTTCGCGGTTACCTGAAATGCGCTTTAGCTTCCCCCACGATATCCTGAGAAGCGTGCAATCCTTTTCTATTGTTCTGCGCTATCTTGGGAGAGATGATTCCACTGTATGGCATGGCCAGTAATGCTATTCTCACCCCTCCTTAATGTGTGATCTATGTACTGTCCTTTCTGCTTTCAGATCACAATGTTTACAGGTCTCAGGTCTGTGCACAGGCCAATTTCTTCATATGTAGTAGCACCAGGTCAGCGTACCCCAATGATACGACACAGACAGGTGTTGACAAAGACTTGGAGCTTTCAAGCGATAGTGGTGGCCGCTTTCCATGTGCTACTCACATATAGCAGCTCAGAAAGAAAACTTGATCTCCCACCTGGAGGTCAGAAATTGCAGACCTGCGGAGGCGTTGTCATAAAATCAGCTTTGGCATGAGCTGGCTAACGAAGTGGATTTAAATCCATGGGAACTCCGTTATAAACCCGAAAAATCCAGGCCATGTGGAAACCCTGTTCCCTTAATGTCAAATTGTGGGAATATAGTTGCCTACGGATCAAGTTCCTCGAAGATGCCAAGGCTTTCCCACTTTTCACTATGAAAGAACGGAAAGAGTTAGTCCTTTTTATGAAAAATAGGAAGGCGCCAAACGGGGTGGTACATAAACTGGTGTTTCACCGACTCAATGTTTACTTGAAGAGAGGGCTTCTTACCTGTCGCTGGAATGGGGCAAGACTCATGCAAATAAGTGGAAATTGCTGAAAAGCTTATAAGGAATAGACTCAACAAAGTGATACCTTCTGGCGGGGAATTATTCCCGAGACAATTCAGCTTCAGAGCAGAGATATTCACAGTGGATGCTGCCATGAAGGTTGTGGATCCTGTTCATCGAGCTGATGCATCTAGCATTGATCTCGACAGATAGTGCTCCTCGTAACGCTTCATGTCAGAAATACCATCAATTCCATAAGATTGCAGATATGCTAGATATACTAGAAATGAAAAAAATCCACGCGCCGGACTACCTTTTGCGGATATTGAGCAATTATTTGAGAGAACGCTCCCTGGTCTATGAGACGCTGGAGGGCCAGAGGAAGGCGGAGATTACGTGATCATAGGGACCCAATTTAAGACTAGACCTCTGAAATGCATCTTGCAGGACTCTGTTTAAACTCAGCATGTTGGGAAAGTCGCTGGTGGTCTGTTATGCAGCCTTGCGTAGGAAGAATCCTGACTCTGCGTTCCGTATCGATCAGCGAGTTGATTATAGAATTCAAAGTAATGGTTAAGTACCTTGGATTGATACGGAGAACATCTGGCTAATTCGTCGGGCTGCTATTGTCCTCTGTGTTCCCACGACTGGAAATCCACGTCGTCAGTGAGTACAAAGCCTTAATCGCCACCTGGCTGTCGGTCAGAATGACTATGTATTGCCTGGGACTCGAATCATGCCCCAGTCATCGACAGGACACCAGTATCGCCAGGAATACACTACCGAATCCTGGGAGACCGTAAGACTAGACTGCAATGTGTGTATCCGAGAAAATCCCCGCACCGGTTCCACATCAATCCATGATTGAATTAAATATGTATTATAACCCACAAGGTTATTACCTTACAGCACATCACCGATCTTCCATTCTGTCCTAGTTGGAAAGCTCACAGCAAAATTTGTCATGGAGCTCGGCTTGCCTGTGTTTTTCCGGAGAACGCTGCGAAGTTAAACTGGACTGAGAAAAATCCCTCTTCCTCGCCGACCTCATTGCCTTTCGAGCTCTTGCTCGGCTGTCGACACCTCCAACAGACACACTTAATGCGGTTTTAGTTGTCTGCATGTCCATTGGGCGTACTCATTGCTCGGTGCTGTCAGGAAAGTGCAGTGGGTTTCAAGCGTCGCTCGATCCAGCTGGAAGCAAAGAGTTCCCGCGGCAGGGTTACTCCGCTGCAAACGCGTACTGGCGGATACCAAAACCGCCGGGGCACTCACTCTTCCTCCCAGAGTCGTCTACCCCCTGAATGAAAGGCTTCACCCAGTTTAAGGAGGTGCTCAGAGGTGGCGGTGAGGAAGACGAGGTGGCAACTCTGTCGGCCGGAAGAAAACCAAGTGGCCGAGGAGAACTTCCATAGTGGTGGCACCGGGAGACGCTGTATGACATTGGTTTGCCGACCTTGGTGCAGTAGGAGAATTCTCCAAAGGCGTAATTAGGGCGATCAGACCCGAGTTTGCACGCGGACTCATCTGAAGTGGCAATAGGTCACAAAACTTTACCAGGAGTATACTGGTATCATGGGAACTGGGATAACCCCTGAGTTCACATATTTTAAGTGAACTCCTGTTGTATGTACGTTCAGCTCGGTTGTTTGCGGAGGGCCCCCTAGTGGGAGCTTCATGAGGGTTGTGGTTGCGTTCAAGCGAACAGAGACCTTCGGGACTCAGCGTGGTGTTGCGTTTCAACACTGGTACCGTACTCCTTAGTTCGGTAGAGATTTAGGTAGCCCTTGCACCCACCAGTATGAATGCTGGGCCATGCGCTCTGTATAGACTAGTACCGTCGTAGCTTGCTGTGGCGGGGCTCTGATTGTGGTCACAAAATCAGTCCGTGTTGGAAGAGGACCGTGGGAGTCCAAGAGACAGGTACCCACGTAAAACACGGTGAAGTAACCTAATCTAAGGAGACTGTGTTGCAGGTGTGTAAATAGCCGTTCTTGTTATGTCTTCGGGTGCTACAGGGATTCGGTGATCCGCTTTGACCAGATCCAAAGTCGTGAAAACACGGCAGGGAATTGTCTGAGCATTCAGATGCCTGTAATCTCCGCAAGGCCTCCATTCGCCGTTAGGCTTAGAGAGTAAAGACGACCAACAGCTATTGGAAAGTCTACATATAACCTGTTTCATCGAACTCTTTTTTTGCATCAGCTAGCCTCTGGGATGATAGGGGACGCACCTTTGAGAAGATTGGGGAGCCGGTATTGTTGATGTGGTGCTGGACATCGTGCTTAACCAGCTGGGAGAAACCACTTTGAGTGGTGATGTTACGATATTTTTGGAGGAGTGCGCGATTGCGATGGTCTTTGAAAACAATGGAAAGAGTGTCGTTTGCGCAATGGATTTTTTTTCCTGATGACTTTTAAAATATTACGGGGTCTATGAAGGCTTTATTCTGCAGGTCCACCAACAACCCATAGTAACACAGGACGTCTGCGCCTAAAATGGGGGTGCTAATGCCCGCCAAAACGAATCGCCACGAAAACGTAATCCGAGACTCACGTCCACGTGCCTGGAGCCGTAAGTGCGAATGGGAGAAGAGTCCGCTGCAGCCAGTCGCAAGTTCTGCGTGTGTCGACCAAAAAGCAACGTCTCCTCAGAGTGTCGAAAATTTTAAGGCGACATGTTACTGCGCTTCGGGTAGACGCCGCCGAGGCATCCAACGAGCCTAGTTTTTTGTATTGAAGTTGCAGCCGGTGATACATTTAGTTGCTTGCGCCCCGAATTTACGATCATCATCATCATCAACGGCGCAACAACCGGTATCCGGTCTAGGCCTGCCTTAATAAGGAACTCCAGACATCCCGGTTTTGCGCCGAGGTCCACCAATTCGATATCCCTAAAAGCTGTCTGGCGTCCTGGCCCACGCCATCGCTCCATCTTAGGCAGGGTCTGCCTCGTCTTCTTTTCCTACCATAGATATTGCCCTTATAGACTTTCCGGGTGGGATCATCTTCATCCATACGGATTAAGTGACCCGCCCACCGTAACCTATTGAGCCGGATTTTATCCACAACCGGACGGTCATGGTATCGCTCATAGATTTCGTCATTGTGTAGGCTACGGAATCGTCCATCCTCATGTAGGGGGCCAAAAATTCTTCGGAGGATTCTTCTCTCGAACGCGGCTAAGAGTTCGCAATTTTTCTTGCTAAGAACCCAAGTTTCCGAGGAATACATGAGGACTGGCAAGATCATAGTCTTGTACAGTAAGAGCTTTGACCCTATGGTGAGACGTTGTGTGAAGTAGGCTCTGTTGGCTGACAACAACCGTGCGCGGATTTCATCATCGTAGTTGTTATCGGTTGTGATTTTCGACCCTAGATAGGAGAAATTGTCAACGGTCTCAAAGTTGTATTCTCCTATCCTTATTCTTGTTCGTGTTTGTGTTTGACCAGTGCGGTTTGATGTTGTTGGTTGATTCGTCTTCGGTGCTGACGTTGCCACCATGTATTTTGTCTTGCCTTCATTGATGTGCAGCCCAAGATCTCGCGCCGCCTGCTCGATCTGGATGAAGGCAGTTTGAACGTCTCGGGTGGTTCTTCCCATGATGTCGATATCGTCAGCATAGGCCAGTAGTTGGGTGGACTTGAAGAGGATCGTACCTCTTGCATTCACTTCAGCATCACGGATCACCTTCTCGAGGGCCAGGTTAAAGAGGACGCATGATAGCGCATCCCCTTGTCGTAGACCGTTGTTGATGTCGAATGGTCTTGAGAGTGATCCTGCTGCTTTTATCTGGCCTCGCACATTGGTCAGGGTCAGCCTAGTCAGTCTTATTAATTTCGTCGGGATACCGAATTCCCTCATGGCCGTGTACAGTTTTACCCTGGCTATGCTATCATAGGCGGCTTTAAAGTCGATGAACAGATGGTGCAACTGTTGTCCATATTCCAACAGTTTTTCCATCGCCTGCCGCAGAGAGAAAATCTGATCTGTTGCTGATTTGCCTGGAGTGAAGCCTCTTTGGTATGGGCCAATGATGTTCTGGGCGTATGGGGCTATCCGGCCTAGCAAGATAGTGGAGAATATCTTATAGATGGTACTCAGCAACGTGATACCTCTATAATTGCTGCACTGTGTGATATCTCCCTTTTTATGTATGAGACAGATTATGCCTCGCTGCCAATCGTCAGGCATTGATTCGCTGTCCCATACCTTGAGCACAAGTTGATGAACCACTTGGTGTAACTGGTCGCCTCCATATTTAACCAATTCGGCTGTAATTCCATCGGCTCCTGGCGACTTATGATTTTTTAGCCGATGAATTGCACGGACTGTTTCTCCTAAACTTGGTGGTGGCAGTATTTGTCCGTCGTCTTCAGTTGGCGGGACCTCCAACTCGCCGATGTTCTGGTTGTTCAGTAGCTCATCAAAGTACTCAACCCATCGCTCTAATATCCCCATTCTGTCGGAAATCAGATTTCCCTCTTTGTCTCGGCAGGATGAGCATCGAGGTGTATAAGGCTTCATCCTGCTGACTTGTTGGTAAAACTTCCGCGCCTGGTGCGGTTGCTCCCTGTACTTTTCTAGTTCACGGACTTGTTGGTTCTCCCAGGCTTCCTTTTTCCGTCTGTGAAGTCGCTTCTCCGCTCGACGGAGTTCGTGATAAGTTTCTGCGCGTGCCCGCGTTCTTTGAGAATGCAACATTACTCGGTATGCGGCATTCTTCCGTTCCGTTGCTAGCTTACATTCATCGTCAAACCAGCCGTTCCGACTCCTTTTGCGGCTGGGGCCAAGTATATTTGTGGCCGTATCCATGATAACGTTCTTCAGGTGGTTGTGAAGATCATTAGTTGATGCTTCATCTCCAGGTCCTCTATTGACTGCGGTTATTGCGGCATCCATTTCCCTCTTGTAGGTGTCGCGGAGGGTTGTGTTGTGGATGGCTTCAGTGTTCACTCTCACCTGATTGTCAGAGGGGATTCTAGGTGCTATTGTTATTCGAGCTCGGAGCACCATGCCAACGAGATAGTGATCCGAGTCTATATTGGCCCCCCTATATGTTCTGACATTCATCAAGGCTGAGAGGTGGCGGCGTTCGATCAACATGTGGTCAATTTGGTTGAAAGTGGTCCCGTCTGGAGAGGCCCACGTATGTTTGTGGACCGCTTTCCGCGCAAACCAGGTACTTCCAACAACCATTTCGTGTGACCCTGCTAATTGAATAGTCCGCAGTCCGTTATCATTTGTTTTTTCGTGTAAGCTATGGGAGCCAACGTATCGCCTGAATACGGGCTCCTTCCCTACTTGGCTGTTAAAATCCCCAAGTATGATTTTGATATCATATCTGGGACAGGCTTCGAGGGTTCTTTCTACTGCCTCGTAGAAGGTATCCTTCTCCGACTCTGCAGTCTCCTCTGTAGGGGCGTGAACGTTTATGAGGCTTATATTTCTAAACTTGCCTCGCAAGCGCAGAGTGCATAGCCGTTCGCTTATACTTTCAAAGCCGATAACAGCAGGTTTCATTTTTTGGCTGACTAAGAAACCTACTCCGAGCACATGGTTTACTGGATGGCCGCTATAATATATGGTGTAGTGGCTCTTCTCCAGGAAACCGGTCCCTGTCCATCGCATCTCTTGCAACGCAGTTACATCAGCCCTGTATTGGGACAGGGTATCGGCTAGCTGCTTATCAGCTTCATCTCTGTACAGGGAGCGCACGTTCCATGAGAAAATGCGCAAATCGTTGTTCCTTTGTCGTTGCCGGGTCCGTCGTTTTAATATCCGTCCTATCCGAGGCTCCTGTTGTGGCTTCGTAACGGTTGTTTTCCGTGTAGGGTTGTCAGCCCTACCCAAACCCCAACCTGGAGGACCAGTTGGTACAATTTGTCCCGTTTTTAGGCGCGGGAGACTCGCCTTCATCCTTCTCCGTCTGCAGCTTTTCGTCAAGAAAGAGCTCCCAGCGGTCACCACGTGGAGGTGGAGATAGGGTTTGGTAGTAGAGCTGTTGGTGTTGGTTCAGCAGGCATTTCCCAGGTTTTATGCTCCATCGTGGGTACCAATCCACGTTTCGCCCCGGGACCTATACTACCCTTTGACCACCCGAATTTACGATGGTACCAGCAAATTGTTCGGACCGGTGGGGGTCCCGGGGTGCGACTACCCGAACACCTTTCACGGGAAGCAAACCTGAACGGTGACTGCAATTGAGATCTACCTCCCGAACGCAAAGTACTCATAGGTACCCAAAAATCAATTTCTACTAATTTGATTATCCTGAAGCTTCCAATATAATTGGAAAACTTTCGAACCATCCACCTCTGTACGGTTTATCATTCATCTCAACTCCTTTTTATACTTACACAAAGTCGTACCAGCCTGTAAGGGTATCGCCAGCAGATACTTAATCCGATCCATTCCCTAATGATTCGATGTCCTTCTATTAACTCAGCAAATCACATCCCATAACAACCATCAATCCTTATCCTTTCTGCAAACTGTCTTCAGTAAGAAACCCCAATCAAAACAAACTAATCCTTCACTTCGACAAGCACCCAGAAGGGGTGGCTCTTCTCAAGATTGAAATGATTTCCATAAATTTGTAATATCATCGAAATAACAAACCATGAGCGAAATTATCTAGCGCCTGAGCCTTGAAGTGAACTTCACTTCTATCCACGTCGTAGTACACATCTTACACATCCTCGGATTCCAATCCTGCTGACTATGGAGGACAGACACAGGGGATGATTCAATCCACGTTGTGAATCTTAAGTGCGATACAATTCTAATGACATCAATTGATTGTGAGTCGATTACATCACTTGGAAGTGATGTAGTCAAAATGGCAACCAAGGAGAGAAATGGAATTGTCAGAGTTCACTACAAGGAGAGAATTCGCCATGTTCGCGTCGGTATAATGTGGGGTCGCAGCTTTTAGAGGTGAACCCTCCTCGGTATAATAAAAAGAAGTAGAATTCTGTCTAGAAAAAAATCAATACTATGTAATCTTTGAATGTGTATGTTTCGTCCTTGACGGGACCTAAGTGAATTTTTCATCCATAATTCGACTGTGAGATTCTTCGTGACAGCGAATACATGCTTATGCTGAGGATATATTCGAAATATGATTGGAGAAGATTAGGGAAATATTTTTCCATGTCGGCTTTGTTCAATTCTATGAAAAAATGATGACCCTATTGCAAACCTGCAAACCTTATCCGAAAATTCACAAAGGAAGCAATATTGAATTCCCCATAGTCCGGCGAATAAATGAGGCTTTAACCAAATTATCTATATCCTACATGGTTGATCCAGGCATTCATGTTTCGATGAGCAATTTGCTCAACGGAGTCCTGAAAGAGCTTCAGACGAAAAGCTGATAATACAGAAGGAGCTAACTGAGAAACAGGAATAATGATGCAACAAAAAAACATAATTGAGATGAGCAGCTTGAAAAGGATTCAATTTGAGCTTTGTTGGTATTGAGTGATCTATTTAAAAAAATAAAGTCGAAAGTATTTCCCCGACTTTTCCAGACTGATCCACATATTTGTAGATATACAGACGTACTTCACAAAAGGAACTCACAAAGAAATTCAGGACACCCAGCCCCAGTTAACATCAAAATAGAATGGGCTTACACCTTAAACTTATTTCACTCCCCAACTAGAAACTGTCCGTCGTAATTGAGAACAAAAATGGCAATATCTAGGGAGCTTTGAAAGTATGTTAGTCATTTTTTTTCTTTTTGGAGTAGGACAGGTGAATGCGCACAGAGTTTTGGACTCCCCCAACAGTACGCTGTCGGACTACCTACTAAACACCTTCCTATCATCAGAGTACTAGCCTGGAACCGTTTGACTCACTACTTCGGGCTAGCCCTTCCGCTCTCCCGAATTTGCGAGCCTTCAAGTCCCTTCCACCAACGGGAGGGGAGGAAGGGAGTTGTTAGTTCAGGAAACCCCTTACCATCCGGTCCCTCCGCCGGTCGAGTTCAATCTTCTTCGCAATAACAATTGCTCGAACATAATGCGGAACACGATTCCAACTGCCAGCGCTCTTCAGCATCTCTCTGACAATATTGTCTGGAGAAAGCTCCCATGTGTCTGCATAAAGCTGCTGAGAAAAGGTGTGATGAGCGTCGTCTGGCACTCCATTGGAGAGCAGACAATCAGGATATCGCGCCTTCCCAATCCTGTGCAGGTAAGACTGAAAATCTCCATGCCCGCTTAGAAGTTGATTAAGCAGACGCTAATCGCAGAGCTCCCCTCTCTGCACTTGAGCAAGGCGCTTACGATGCACCTCCTTGTCAAGGGCATCAGCCCATGCCTCTGCGCCATAGAGCAGAACCGACTGCGCTGTTCGGGATTCTCTTTCTGGTCAAGACGACTACTTCGGTTTTTTCAAGAGCAAGACTGAAGCCGTGAGCAGTCATCCATTCAAGTCTGCTTTGCGCCTGTTCAACAGTTCGTCCGGCAACAAAGGCGGCCATGTCGTCTGCATAACCGACCAGGCGCGACTCTTCGGACATATCGAGTCTCAACAGACTATCGTAGGATTCGCTGCAGAGGTGCGGCCCTAGGATGGATTTCTGTGCTACTCCTGACGTGGTCTCCATCCTCCTCAGCCCTCCAGGGTCTCATAGAACACGGAGCGGTCTTTCAGATAATCCCTCAATATCCGTAAGAGATAGGGCTGGCACGTGGGATGAGTTTTCTAATGTGCCTAGCATATCTGTTCATATTACGGAATTGAAGGTATTTCTGACATCAAGCGTTATGAGGAGCATTATCCGCCGAGATCGGTGGTTGTGTGCCTCGGCTCGATGAACCACATCTACGACCTCCATAACTGCATCCAGTGTCGATCTCCTTGTTCTGAACCCAAGCTGTTTTGGGGATAAGTCCCCGGCAGCGCGGATCGCTTCAGCGAATCTACTCCTGATGAGCCTCTCGATCACTTTCCCGGCCATATCAAGCATTCAAACGGTCAGTTGCAGACGACAGCTCCGTGTTTCCTTTATCCTTACTGATCAGCACGCATCTGGCCACTTTCCAGCGACAAGGAAAATGCCCTCATTCAAGCAAGCGTTGAACGCCTCAAGCAGCAATTCTGACCGTTGATGGAACACCAGTTTTTAGACTTCCGCTGGGATGCCATCAAGACTGGGCGCCTTCTTATTTTTCATTGTGAGAACCGCTTCTTCGAGCTCTCTCATTGTGAAAAGGAAGTAATCCTTCCGCGCTATTGACATCAATCCGTACAGGATGTCTGGGGTATAATGCCCATAAAATGTGGACCATCTGGTCGGTACTCAGTATGTAAGTCTACCGCAAAGCTCTGATTTTCTGAATGACAAGCTTACAGCCAAGTCCCCTAGGGTCGTCATTCACCACGTTGATAAGGTTCTGCCAGCCGCAAACTTTGCTTTTATTTATAGCGCTACGGAGTCTCTTTTTTGCTGATCTATATTGTGCCTTTGTGGCGCATGCCGCCTCGTTGGCGTATAAACGTTGTGCCAAACGGTGGAGCTTATCACATTCCCTCTTTAGGTCGACAATTTCTACCGTCCACCAGTACATAGAAGGCAGGAGCCTCACACGCAGTCGTTATCAGGTTGATCACTGAATTTACGACAGTGTCAGCTGGGGCGCTATCACCCCTCAGAGCTTCCTCCAGCGTGGCTCTGCCTGCTCTAAGAGCTTCGACGAACTTCCCGATATTCACCCTCGCGACATTCCACAGGCAAGGGGAGCGTCGGGTTGGTGCTCGCCGGCAAGTAGCGTCATCCACTTCGAATGTCATGTACTGGTGATCACTTACCGAGAAGTGTTCTAGGATGCGCCACCCATCCACCGATGATGACAGATATTCCGCGCAAAAGTGACATCAGGAATGCTTCCTTCACAGCCCGGGTGCCGGCGTGGATCCGGTGTTTAAAACTACGAGCCCGAATCTGGTCGGCATTTCCAGAATCCATTTCCCTCTGGAGTCTGACTGAGGTATGCTTCATTCAAGGACCCTGGCATTCAAATCACCAGCTACCAGGGTTCGTCTCTCCGTGTTTGAAACAGTGTTCTCCAGAGCATCACGCCCCTCGCTAAAAAACGTTATACCTAAACACCGGATCCAGACAAACCCATTCCTTCCGCGTTTGGAAAAACACGAAACCGGACGTCGCCTCGAACTCAAATGACGGCGGTGCCCGATAAATCGAGATGCCACGAAGCCGGGTCCCTGTTTCGGTATTACTCGCTAATTAGCCCTAGATCAGAATTTCTTCCGCCGCAAACTGTGCTAGTAACTGGTGAGCGGTTGCACTCCGGTGCATGTTAATTTGTAAAATGGGGATCATGCTATTCGCGCTTTAGCCTTTTCCAATTCCGCCCTGAAGATTGGACACCGTCCCGAGCCTGCAGTGTGCACAACGCTCTGACCAGGCGCGCAACAATCCCCGCAAAGAACGCAATTTTCACTTTCATTGCAGATCTTCACCTTATGACCTACCTGGCCGCATCTCCGGCATGCTGTTCTCCTGTCCAGTCCCTTGCAAGTTGCTGACGCGTGCCCAGAGTGCAGACACTTGTAGCACTTGGTGGGGACTATCCGCATTCATATGCTAGTTAAGAAGGATATATCTAAAACCGTTACGGGAACGAAAAAAGTAATCGTCCCTCTCATTCGGCAATTTGCTTCACAATGCCAGGAGTGTTTCCATTTCTATACTTGTCCATGAGAAAGCTTCCCCTTCTATAAATACCCAGGGTATTGAACCCGCTAGAGATGTTTTTTAGTCACATTCTCATCCACCCTCAGTTCCGGATTACCAGAACTGAAAGCTCATTAACCGGATTCTTAGGTCCAGACTTGATCTAGTACTGGTCCCATCCAATAGCACAGTATCTAACGACACTATCGACTGAACAGTTCACCAGTACACTAAAGTAGTTCAGCGAGTATGCAGTGAACTGGTTCCAAGTCGCAACCTCATCTCCTTGCCCAATAATATCTTTAACGATATCAAATTCAAAAAGACCCTTCGACGGAAACTATTTAGAGATAGATATTCTCCGTAAACCGCAATCTGCAACCTTGAACGAATTTTAACCTTATATACCGCCAACATCTAATAACACGTTCAGGAAAATCAGAAAACTGGTCCTCGCCTGGGTAAAACAATCCAACAAACCTTCAGCGATAGACCCGACTCCTGGCCCGCCAAAGACGCAGATCAAATCTCACGCGCCGTGCACCCCTCATCTTGAAACCTCAGCTCCAAAGACAAAAGAAGTGCTCCCCCCTCTTCAGCACTTCATATGGGCCCTCATGTGCTGGCTGCAAGGGCTTCCGGGAAGCATTCACGCGAACCAAAATGTGTGTGCGGACATCTAGGTCCTCGCGATGGGCTGTATGTAGGCCAAATAAAACGACCACGAGGAGTCATCGTGTACCATTATAGGGGTGCTCTGAGGTGGCGGGGAGGAAGACGGGGCGGCAACCCTGTCGGCTGAACCAAAACCAAGTGGCCGAGGAGAACCTCCACGTGGTGGCACCGGAAACCGCTGTATCGCATTGGCTTGTCGACCGTGATGCAGTAGGCGAATGTTCCAAGGCCTAGCAAGGGCGATCAGACCCGAGTCTGCACGGAGACTCATCTGAAGTGGCTTCGGTCACGAAACCTTACCAGGGGTATACTGGTACCATGGGAACCGAGGTAGCCCCTGGGCTCTTATACTTTAGGAGAATTCCTGTCGTATCTGAGTACAGCTCGGTTGGTTGCGGTTGGCCCCCTTGTGGGAGTTTCATGGGGGCTGTGGTTATGCTCGAGCGAGAAGAGACCTTCGGGCCTCGACGTGGTGTTGCGTATCAACACGGGTGCCGTACTCCATAGTTCGGTAGAGATTTAGGTAATTCTTGCATCCACCAGTATGAATGCTAAGCCATGCACTTGGTATAGACTGGTACCGTTGCGCTTGTCTCAGCGGAGCTCTGATGGTGGTCACAAAATCAATCCGTGCCTGAAGAAGGCCGTAGGATTAAGTCTCAAGACAGGTACCTACGTTTAAAACCGAGGACTCAGTGTACCATTATAGGGGCCTCAGTGTCCCATGCCGGCGTTCCAGCATCCCATTGCATTGCGGGTGGTATGCGATCATCCAGTGGAGCCCAGGAGTTTCCCCAACTACGAAAATAGGTTAGAGTCGAACTGCATTCGGCCGGAACTCCAAAGCGTGGGATCCATTCAGACAAAGGGGCCAATAATATGGAAGTGGATCGTGTGAAAACGCTTTGCAGACCGAGAAAATGAGCCTACCTCTCTCTACGTGCTTGGTGACTTTACACTTCCGGCACGCGATGCTCTGGCTGGTCCAGGAGTTAACATCCTTATTCATTGATGGCCAGAAATATCTACTAGTGACAAGCCGATTCGTTGTCCACATGCCTGGATGCGCAAGATCGTGTATTGCATGGAATACTTCCTTGCGAAAAGCGGCCGGAATATATAGTTGTTCCTGAGGCTCTGAAGCAATACGTCGTACCTCGACGATTGCCGAAAAATCGACCGTGGCAGGGATTTCAATCTCTGAAACGCATGGCAAAGCATCTGCAACTACATTATCCTTGCCGGACACATGTTGGATGTCGGAATTAAACTGGCTTATGGAACTCAGGTGCCGGAGTTGGCGAAGAAACGCTTTGTTAGGCTTCTGCTTAAACGCGAAAGTAAGAGGCTGTGACCGGCCTGCCTTCTAGGGAGAATCGGAAGTACTTTATTGCCATGTACGTTGCTAATAGCTCACGATAATAGGTACTATAGTAGTTCTATTGAGCTGTATTCAATTTCTCAGAAAAGAAGTTTAACGGCTGCCAGATTTGGTTCACCTTTTGGTGAAGGGCAGCACCTACTGCGATGTCTGAGGCATCGGCGAATACGGCTAGGGATGCATTTGTTTGAGGAAATGACGGGAATGTAGCGTCAGCCAGCAGTCGTTTGGCTAGGTCAAAAGCCTGGACGGCTTCTGTAGACTACGCAAATACGCGTTAGTCTTTGGTCTTTGGTTGAGGGAACTATACTGGACGGATCCTACCAGGAATGGAGCAGTCCAGGGTGCTTATTGGAGGATACGAACCCATGCGCACAAAAGACTGTTTAAACCTCACCAAAAAAAAAACCTCCGAATCATAGTGGGAATTCTCACTGGTCACTTTCAGCTAAACTAACATCTAGGGAAGCTAGGGATATCTACGAACACTGCCTGCAGGTTCTGTGCGGAGTGTGATGAAACCTCTATACACGTTCTGGGGCAGTGTCCGGCACTTCTGCAAAGTAGGCCGAGGCATCTGGGAGAACACTCAATACCAGATGCAAACTTGAAAGATCTGGAAGTAGGGAATATACTAAAATTCCTAGCGGTTATAGGTTTGCTTGAGATACTATGATTAATATGTACACTATACCCAGCAAATGGGGGCAATAATGCTTCAAGGACGCGGTGCGACTTTCCCTTAGCAGAATAATAATAGTCATCGGCCTTGGGTCAAGATAAGTAGGCATTGAGGATCGCTTTATGTTGTGCGGCTTTGGGCAAGAAACGACAATAGAAGTTTAACATGCCCAAAAACCTTCGCAGATCCTTAACCGTCTTAGAATCTGTCTATGATGGCCTGAACCTTGTTTAGATCTGATTGGATTCCATCAAAGGAAATCATGCGGCCTAACAACTTCATTTGCTGTTGAAGGAATTTCCACTTTTCAACGTTAAGTACAAAACCGGATTCTAGGGGGTGTTGAAAAATGTATTCCAGATGTTCTAAATGCTCAGACTCAGAATAAAAGGCAAAACATCATGCAAGTACACGAAGCAAAAGTTAAGGTTTCTCAGGACTGAGCATGCGGACATCTGTAATCGCCACATGGTCTCCAATCGGCGCTGGACTTTTGAACCATGTGTAGTGGAGAAGACCAGCCGCTATTAGATGGTCTGCAAATATCCTGCGTTAAAAGTGTGTCAATTTTTCTCTTTGCAAGAGCGGGTTTCTGGGGTGGCAATGGACGCACCTTCGAGAAAATGTGAAAGCCAGTAGAGCAGATGTGGTGCTATACATCATGCTTAGCTGACTGCGAGAGACTACTTTCGGTAGTTATATTGCTGTATTTTTGAAGAAGCGCACGAGCGCGAGGGTCAGCTATCTCTTCAAAATTGATCGAAAGATTGACAGTAGAGCAGTTGCCAAGATGGACCTATTCTGCAGATCTACTAGGAACCCACAGTGGCTTAAAAACTCTCCGCCCAATATAGACTATTGATGTCCGCTACTACGAAATGCCATGAGAACGTTCGTCGAAGTTCCAGACTTACGTCCACTTCCCTGTAGCCGTAAGTATATATGGTTGAAGAATTTGCCGCCGCTAGTTTGAGTTGATGCGGAATCAGTTTGTGATTCTGCGATGCCAGGAGAACTGAGACGTCTGCGCCTGTTTCGATCAGATAATAGCACTTACTCAAAGGATCGAAAATTGTTAAACGCCGTGAAGCTGCATTCTAGGTAGCCGCTGCCCCAGGAGCTCCCAACGAATTTAGTTTTTTGAAGTCGTGAACGAACATATGCTGACACATTTCTTTGCTTAGTCGGCAAAAATGCGGTGGTACCAGCAAATTGCAGAACTCGTTGAAGACTCCGACACCCGACTACCCGATCGCCCATTTCGGTTGGCGACCTCGAACTAGTTCAGGACCTACCACCCGAACGAAGAGCTTAAACTGTTGTCACTAGTTTGGAGACAGTAGCCGCGAGGGTTGCCACCGTTTGCTGCAGCTCAACAATTTGGCCCGTGGCTTCCCACGGCACTTCATTGACCACGGGGCGCGCATGCACCTCATGGATTTTGTCAGAAATGTTTGCTAACACCTCCAACGATCCGGAGTCCACACAGGTCGAGATGGCCTGAATGCTTTCCGGAAGTTGCTGCAACCACAACGACAGAAGCTCACCACTAACCTTATCCCCGCCCTTTATCCCACGTAGCAGTTGGTTCGGGGTGTCAAGTGTGTCAACATGAAGAGAAGATGGAGCGGAACATTTATGGTTGAATTTCGAAATCGCAAGTCATCATCATCATCAACGGGGCAAAAACCGGTATACGGTCTAGGCCTGCCTTAATAAGGAACTCCAGACATCGCGGTTTTGCGCCGAGGTCCACCAATTCGACATCCCTAAAAGCTGCAAGTAAGTCATTAAAAAAATCATCGCCGTCGATTCGAAATCAAGTCGAGAGGTGCCACGCGAGTAAAGGGCCTGTCAATCAGTCAAAGGGTCAGTTACGTTCTTGGTGGTTTAGAGTTCTTACCTGTCGAGTTGACTTAACCCCACGGTTTTCTTAAGACACGGATTGATTTTGCGACCACAATTAGACTAGCGCTCTTACAAGCAACAAGGGTACCAGTCTATACTGAGTGTATGACTCAGCATTCATACAGCATTCCGTATCGAATAAGCAATACGGCACCCGAGTTGTAAATGCAACTCCACGTTTGGAGCCCAAACGTCTCTTTGTTCATTTCGACGTAACCCCAACCCCCATGAAACTGCCACAAGGGGCCAACCGCTACAACCGAGCTGAAAATACAGGAACCAGGAATTCTCCTGAAGCATGTAAATTGGTTTTCATGGCACCAGTATGCCCCTGGTAAGGTGTCGTAACCGAAGCCACTTCAAATGAGCCCCCATGCAGTCCAATAAGTAAGTCTTGGAGCGTTCATCAACTGCATCAAGACCAGGAAACCAAACTGAGTACAGCGTTTCTCAGTGCCACCACGTAGAGGTTCTCCTCGGCCACCCTGTTTTGGTCTGACTGACAGGGTTGTTGCCCCGTCTTCTACGCGACCTCAGCACACCAGCCAAGTGAACAAGGGCATCCTGCCGTGATGAGGAAGTGTTCCTCTGTCGTACAAACTGCATATGGATGGTAAAGTCTTTGGCTGAGTGTCGACGCCAACTCAGGTGGTCAGCAGGCAGTGGGCGGAGACAATTCGCAAAAAAATTGGGTTGACTAAGAGTTTCGGAAGCAGGGTGAACGTTTTTTAACCGTTAACCATTAAGATATGTTTGTTTAATAATTTGTAAAATCCATACTTACATTTTGTTTATCACTATCTGATGACGTGACATGTACAGCATCCTGTCTAGATAGCTCTGGCGTCCCTGATGTATTATTGTCCTCAAAGGACTTCTCGAAAGAAGCAATTGGCGCTGGACCTAATCTTTTCTGCTTGCGTAAATCGTATTCCATGATTTGATCTTTGATTCGTGTTCCTTTTGTCAAGGTAGATTAGGCAATTTATTTATTTTACTTCAATTTATTTATATCATTTTTCTATCACTTTCATATTTAGAAGCCGAATTATTACATTTTACACTTTAATTTATTTTTGCTGTAAAAGCAGAATGTTATCCTTATTTGCCAAACATGGACGAACAATTTTCACTGCCAAGAAATTACTTTTTTTTGGGTGTTCTGTAAGAATGTATATATTGTAGGTATGTATTATCAACATTTATGTTAGGACCGACTTCTGGAAAAAGAGGGATTCAAAGACTCATATTTAAGATATTCTCTGATTGGGAATCCTACACAGGGTTGAATTTTTTTAAGAACAGCAAGAATTCTGATTTTGTCTGGAAGCTGAGGATACCCTCCTCGTGGTATACATTTCAGATTATTGAAAAGAGGTAAAGCCTTACACCAGGAATATATTTTGCGAATGTCAAGGGAGAATTTAATCATGCAGTCGACCACATATTCGCAAGAGAAAAGTCTTCCAAAAATGCTTAGAATATAGCATGCCGGTCTGCCAGATCTTTGTAGACTTAAAAAAGCATATGGCAATATTGACCATGCAGTAGTTAAGTAGGTATCAGTGTCCGCTCTGTGGAGCCCAATTAGCGCTGAGATGCGCTGTTTTGATGCCACAAACTCCTTAGACCATGACTGCTATGGAAAGAGTAACGGGGCAGAGTCCAGCCAGCTCTGATCTCAGCACGAGCCTGCAGCATGTACGAAGAAAAGCAGCGCTTCTACCCTACAATAAGTGCAATGGAAGTGCTTGAAGGTTTCTCCCTCTTCTTCGCAACTTCGGAAATGCGAAAGTCAGCCGAATCTGACAGCATGGTCTTCTATAGGCGCCCGTATAAATCGCCGCAATCTTGTATCCTCCTTGATTTGGCGCAGGTGTCAATGGCTCGTCATCTGCGGCCAGCGGCTACTAAGTAGTGCAAATACATTCCTACCTTAACAGCTAGACCCACCGAAGGACAACCAAGAGCAGAACCCCGCCCTCTATTTCAATCTCAAATTTAGCTTCGGAAGGGAAGAGCTTATCTTTGTTCATTTATCCATGGGAAGTCGAATTCAGGTACCATTGCCTTGGTAGTGAATAGCACCAGTTCCGTTTTGGTTGGATTTATGTCGAGTCCACATCCTTCAGCCCACAGACCATGAGGTGACCTAGGAAATATTGCTCGAATTTCGGTAATTTTGCCATAAAGTTGGCCAACCTCGCCCTGTACTATGCAGCGAAAAAAGAAACGCTAAATGCCTAAGAAGCATCCTACCAACTAAAACGCTTGAAATAGACTCAAATCCCATGACAAAGAACCTTTGGGAATCCTGAAAGAGATGAGGAGGGCTGGAAATGGCAGTAAATGCTTTCAAACTACGAGTCCTCTGGAAACCCCTGAAATAGAAAGAAGGAATCCATTGACAGGGTCGATCAACAATTTTTGAGGCTCTTCAAATTGGAGAATAGACCCATTGTACTGTCCCATACAATTGTCTATTCAACAGTTTCCCACCTGAGATGTTTATAAGCGTTTGAGAATCTGGTATCATCTTCCAGCGACGTAGAGTATGGATACTCATCGGAATATCATCGCCTAAATAGGCCAAAGAATTGCATGTGAAATATAGGGCTCTCTTCTACTTTGCCTCACATCAACTACCTATAACCAAAACCACCACCCCAATTTTTCCATAGGGTAATTCAAGAAGCGGGGTCCTGGTATAAGCCCTACTAGATATTTCAGGTCCCAAAAAGTGGGAGACAGTAAAAGTAAAAATGCCCCGTCCACAACACGTCCGTGGTCCCACGATAGTGAACCCACGAAGTTACTGAATCGGTCTGTCAGCCTCCTCATCACCAGCGATATTCGAGTGTTTCAGCACCTCCGCACCAACTGGTTGATAAGGTGTTGCTATTTAGTGCTGATAGCACTGCTCAATTGTCGGTGCGGATTCGAATGATACGACCCCACCAAGATTCGAGCTTCATGATCGGGGGAGTACACATGATTCCAAAAATAATTAGGTAACTGACCTTTTGGATCTCTTCCAGAAGCTTCCCACTGTTTATCACTTTTAAACGATGTAGGCATATTGCATTATGAACACCAACTATGGATTATCTACAAAGTTTCACATATTGTGTCCGCAAACCTGGTGATAATTATTACGGCTAAGTAAACCGCGAACGCTTGCGCAAACACCTTGACCAAAATGTCCATTACCAGGAGCCTCAGCAAAAGAAATGGGAGGGGATCCCTCTTTAAGGGCAGCCCGAGAAGATACCTTATCCCAATAGACTTCCCTCCAACCACAATGTGATCCTGCTTCACATCAGTCTGTGAAGGATCCAACAGAATAAGAGCGGATCGGCTCCCTGCCATCTTGCCACGACAACCTCCAACTAAAGTTGAGCTTAAAATAAGCTGAGGACTTCCTCAAATGTACTGCCTAAGCACTTACTGAGCATGCTTACAGCCTCATTAGTTATGCTTCTGGTTAAAGTTGCAAAATCGCCAAGACGGATCAAGAGGGTGTTAGGCTGGGTTGGGATAAGGCTCATCCAACTGACGAGTCGGAAGCAACAGTCTGGGGATCGTCCTCAGTTAACTAGATAAGATGCTAACAGAACCCCAAGACAAAGTGGATCAGCATACGCCGAGGGCTGCGTGGCCAATTGGAAACTTAGCCTTTAGTATGCGACTTCCTGAATACCTTGCGCAACCCTCAATCCTGGTGGGACCAAGACATGGACTCAACTGCTGGCAGCCAGGAGACAATAGCTACCGAGAGCAGTACATTCAGTGCCACCCATAGCTCCGCTGTGCTAAAAGCAACAGCAGGGACATCCGGGAGCGAGACGAAAAATGGACTTCCAGCTTGAAATCCGTTATCGTCGAGTAGGGTGTAGCGATTACCAACCGAAAACCATCGACGTCCCCTCAAAAGCAAAGGCTAACAAGAATGTCAACCCAGCAGACAAGCAGTGATCCGCTGGCCCTGCTAAAGAGTCAGTGCCAGAAGGCCATACACTGAATACCAGGCGATTGTTGAAAAATATAATAGCAAACGCTTGGGAACCGTATCAAAACGAGATCGAAAAACAACACAAGCAGAGGGTGCAAGGGCTCGAACACCAAGAAACGTCTGCAAACAGGTAAGCAGCAACAGCCAGCCGACAAGTCTCGAACTGTGAGACCCTTCAGTGACGTGACGTGAGGAGTTACTTATGTGTAGCGCTGGCGAATGGTAATTCCGCTAGTTGCAAATTAGGGTCGGAGGTATGGACCAGTGTTGAGGGCAGGCTGTCGAAGATGGCATTTAGCATCTCCTGAACGATAGATGCGAACAAGAGGATTCATCATCTGCTTCGATTCTTCCCAGGTGCTCCGTGGGTTCCACGTTATAGCATATGAGGACAAATTCTCCAAGGATCTAATACAGAAGCCCTGTATTTGAGGAGGCCGAACAATGAAAGGGATCCAAAGCAAATATTATAATTTATTCCGCAGCACAAGAGACACTATCAAGGCAGACCTAGAGCATGTATCTTCGCTAGAAAGAGTCTGTACGGTTTTTTGAGTCCAAACCTGAATTCCAGCGTGGTCAAATTGGAAGAGGCGCGAACGGAGAACGTGTATTTCCTCGGCTTACATGGCTCACGACTGATCAACTCCGCCAGAAGAACTACAACATTTGTCTTTATTCCGAAAGCGGGTAAAAAGGATCCTTTTCACCATAAATCTGTTAGACCAATCTGTCTGACATCGTACGTATTCAAGACGGCAGAGAAGGTCATAGACAACTATATTACAACTAAAATTCTAATGCACAATTCCCTACATCCATGTCAACACGCTTACCAAGCAGGACCGTCAACCGAAGCTTCACTATAGCAGCTGGCAGATGTAGTAAGGGATGCCATAGAAAGAAAAGAAATAGCTCTGTATGCGTGTTTGGACATCGAAAAAGCGTTCGATAAGACATCGCGAACAGAGGTACGAAATGGCTTGATCCGCAAGGGAATGAGAAAGACCCTGGCCTCCTGGATGGGCAGAATGTGTTAAATTACGCAAATAAAAGTATCAACAGGTACAATTTGTATTTTCATGAACACTACTCAAGGTTGTCAAGAAGGTGGGGTTTTATCCCGATTAATGGTAGTTGACGACCCTTAAGAGAGCTAACCAACACCGGAATACAGGTTCAGCGTTATGCTGATGATACCCCATGTGACAGATTCCAAACTGGACTAAAATAACTAGTAACTGGTATAGGAAAACCGAGCTGTGCATCAATCTAGCCAGGACGAATATAATACCATTTACTAGAAACTACAAGCTTCATCACCTGAGTGCCATTAGATTACATAGTATGGTCAAATATTTGGGAATCACTACACCAAAAGCGACTCTAGACGATCGGACTCTGATGACTTGCAGGTCCATAGCAACGAAAAATGGGGACACCACCTTGTCGTGGTGGGGGAGTCGGTGGTAGTTTACTGCTACACTAAGGGTGTCCTAAAACACATAAAGATGGAAACAAAGAACTGTAACTCTCCAAGTGGTAAGAAGTCGCAGACTTCAAATCCACCCGAGGTTTTGAGAAATCAGGTCGTGGCCGAGGCACGGATTTCGGTAGCCTCTCCAAATTTATGCTTCCCCACGGCGAAATCTGTGGAAGACAGGCTCTCCATTTCAGTGGAAAACCTACACCCGGTGCCTACGGCACGGTCAGCCAGAAAGGATAGTACAGCAACTCCCTTAATGAGAGGGACTGGAAACCCGGCTACGAACAGCCTGTCGGTGGCACTACTGCCTAATTCTTTTAAAATACGGGAGAAGCAAGCTTGGCAGAAGGAAACTTTTGTCACAAAGGAGGAGGGGCTACAAGCTTGTCTGTCAGAAACTTCTCCTCAGCCTGTACCCGGAAAAAACGGAAAAAAGAGAACCTAGTAATGTGGACGCAAATGGTCTAACGTCGGTATGTGAAAACAGATCCATGCAGCCCGGACCCCGTAAACCTAGGAAGGCACATAGCCGATGAGAACGGAAGGTACTGCGAATGAAGGCGAAATTTCTTGGGAATGAGGACATGAACGTTGCTGCAGAACCAAGCGTGGTAAAAGCGACGAAAGGCTGCCTTTAAGGGGGTGTACTATCGCCACTTCTGTGGAGTACGCTGATCAACTCACTACTATGCGAATTGCAAAATGTGCCAATACACGTTCAAGCTTATGCAGATGACGTGGCTGCGCTGGCTGTTGATCGAGATCTCGGAATAGTTTGTAGAAATACATAGCGTGCCGTTGATTTGATTGATAGTTGGTGTCTCTCCTCAATGGTATTATTTACCAAAAGGAGGAAACTAAATAGTCTTCGCCTTCCAGAGATGAGGGGTACAATCCTTCAACTCTCCGAAGAAGTGAAATATCTGGGAGTCATTCTAGACAAGAAGCTTCTTCGGAACAAATATGTAGAGATAAAGATGAAACAAGCTCCCACAGCTTATGAACTATATAGGCGGACCTTTGCCTCGACATGGGGACTTAGGCCTCAGGTAGTAATGTGGATATATGTTATGTTTTCTTATTTAGTTTCTATGTGAGTGCCCCGCCTATGGACGCATCAGACATCAGATTTTTTATGCTGATGTGCTACAACTGCAGCGGGGATCCGAGATATTCCATTAGACGGGGGAATCGAGTACAATGGACCACTAAGATCTGAGTGCTCAGTGGTTTTATCTCTCCCCCACCTTAAACACACCCGAAAATAGTACACTGGATATACACTAAAATAGCAAGGCGAATGATCAGCATAACAGCCAGGGAATTACACAAAATACGAAGACTGGCGAGTATCAGTGGGACAATGAAAGCATGCCCAAATGGCATCCTTCTGGGATTCACTCCTCCCCATCTGCACATTCGGGTAAAGACAAGGACGCTCTTCACTATGTCTGGGAGCACCAGTAAAGCGGGGAGCTGCTTATATAAGAAATTTGAAACACATTGAAGCAACAGGGCAAACTAGAAGAGCGTGGCATTGGCATATAGCTTAAATCAGCAGCTGATTACCTGGTACACTGACGGATTTCTTACGGCAGAGGGAGCAGGCACCGGGGTCATTAGTCCAAGAAAAGGTGCCTGCTTCAACCTCGAAAGGGGACAGAACACTGCTATCCTAATCGACTGCCAAGCGGCTATTAAGGCACTAAGGTCATACCAGATGAATTCCAAACTGGTCTGTAACATACTAAACACGCTCGACTCATCCAATAATGTCTAGATATTCTGGGTTCCAGGCCACATTTGGTTAGAAGGCAATGAGGTAGCAGATGGGCTCTCGAGGAAAGGAGCAACGACCCCGCTATACAGGCTAGCGCCATTCTGTGGAGTCGGAAATAGGTTCATGCCTACGACCTTGAAAAATGTAGGTGAAGGAGTGATGGAACTGTACTGAGTAAACATACCAGGAATGCAACAGTCCAGGGTGCTCATGGGAGTATACGAATCCATGCGTTCTAAAGTCACCCAGAAGAGCCTCAGGTTCATGGTGGGAATACTCATTGGCGCCTGGAGAAGTTAGGAATATGTACGGATACTGTCTGCAGATTCTATGAGGAGAGTCATGAAACCTCCACATATGTTTTAGGACAATGTCAGGCACTTGTACAAAGTAGGCTCGGCCACCTGTGAGAATACCTGATTCCAGATACCGGGTTAAAACACTTGGAAGTAGGGAACATAACAAAGCATGACATACTATAACCAGTAAAAGAGAACAATAGTTCTTTTGGGAACCAGTGCGACAATCCTGGATAATATTATTATTATGCAGAATTGCATCACCTTAAGGTTATCCCAACTCATCTAATGTATCCATAAACTGATCAAGAACCTCAAGTTCTTGTTCCATTCAAGTAGTCCGAAAGTATTATAGTATCTCCAATACCTGTTGTTCGATAGCTAAAAAGGGTGGTATGGACACATATGTATAAGCTCGAAGACCACCTCCTGGATTGACACGGTTGATTTCCCCGCTAGGAATGATCAGAACCTACTTGCAGCTCAGTTGAAACCCAAAGGATCCACACAATTTATCGTGTTGACGACGGCTATTGAGGGTAAACTTACATGCTAGCGACTTGAGGGCTCGAAATACACCAATTTTTAATAGCCCTACCCTCGTAATTAACACAAGTCAAGGATCTTCATTTGGTCGTCCCCCAGTTTCATAACTGTTATAAAGCCGATATTGTCGATATTGACGTGAGCTGATTGAATGTAGCCATTTCAGAGAGCCAAGTCTCACGACGGACTGAATACTTCATTGCAAAGCACGAAAACCGAACTTTATAACCCCCGAGTAGGGGTGGAGAGAAGTTCTTTGCTTTAATACCAAATATCCTTTGCATGACAACATGCCAAAAATATAACTTCCTTCCCACATACAAGGATAACATGAAAGAATTACAGTTTATGTTGTAGGCAATAATAGATTCCATTCTCCATCTTTATGCATCCGCTTCCAACTCATTCAACGACACAAAAATTCATATGGCGAAGAAAAAATCTCCTTGAAATCACCGGATCCCAACAATTTAAGTCACCTCATCTTCATAATGATGCACGGTTTCGTTTACTTTTCCACTGAACAATATAAACACCGCAGGCCCAAAAAAGAGCACCAGGAACCCATTATCGTACGTTCTATTCCCCAAAGCAAATTGAATTTTGCAAAGGACCCAAAGCGTTGACTGGAGTGGAGACTTCCTTGAATACAATAGCGAATAACCGTTTGCCACTTGCGTGTTTTTCCTTTTCTTCATTAAACTCTCACGTGTTCGTACGTTTGAGCTTCTTCAGCACCAGAACTTTCCACTATTGCCTACTTTATTATGCCCATCTCGTGCAATGTCCTTCCTCGCACGCTTACGTCTTCGAAATAACTTTTGTGTGTACAAAACCTACTCCAACAACTTTACGATGATGTTGTCAGTGGCATGGCAACCTCTCGCGCTTCCCTCCATCCAGTCATATGTTCCCGTGGTACTTATTATGCCGGGCCCCGTCTCCTTCCATCCACGTTCCAGTGTTATATAGTCAACCACACAATGACGATTTTCATATAAAAGTAATGGGGGTGGTGGGTGAGTGGAGGACGTCTCCCACCCACTGTCTCTACTGAATATGCCCGAAAATATGTTCCCGCCTGCGAGATAGAAACAGCTTTCGCTGACTGAAGAAGGCTAATCAGGGAAAAAAGCAGTGAAATTTCGTTTGGACGGCCTCACCCTCCTTTGTTCCCTTAATCCTGATTCCACGTTCGGAATTCCCCCCTGCGGGACGCCGACCTCTCGGCGGTATAGAAACAAGACCAAAAATGAATTGAACCGGGGGTGGGAGTTCTCAAGCGATGATTCCTCGAATTGGCGTTCATGCTCTCCTGGTAGCCAAGTTATCGTACAAAGTGAATGTCCTGGGGATGGGGTGAAAAGAATGGCGATGGCGGTGGCTCGTAGCGGAGACAATCATATGGAACACACGACAGTCTGGCAGCCTATGATTGTGGAGTGGCGAAACCGAGAAAGCGGATAATTCTTTTCGTATTATGTAATTGGCGAGATTGCCTTTGGTGCTGGTGTTGGCTCTGTTGTAACGTCCCCGAGTGGTGTGTTTTCACCTTTCCATTGTTGCTGCCCGACTTAGTCAGGAGAACGGCGAAACTATGTCCCAGAAACACCATTTCGGGAATATAGCAAATATCTCATGTTACATTGCGAAAGGGGCGGCTGGCTAGGAGTGTTCCACAAAAACAATAAATACAATACGAGAAATGGGTTATTGTAGGCCATTTTCCGCTCGGCGTTGAAGCTCCTGGCACGAGGCTTCGAGAGGGCTGTAGTAGACGCGGTTGCTCTCGTATCGCACTATCGATTTTGTTATTTATTATTATGTACTCTCGTAATTTTATGACGGAAATATCGATCAATCACACAACCTCGAGTGGCTTTTCTAGGGAAACGGATCGGAAAATTGCATTTCAGCACTTTTCGGACTTTTTCACTGTGAACACTGGGAGCTGGGAACTATTCACTGACCGTCAGGGTAGCTGCTGCGCGATTACTCTCCATCGACTTTCGCCACGAGAACTACTATGGACATGGCTTTGTACTTTTGCACTTAAATGCACAAGCAAACGTGCTAATCGACCGATTTCCACCTTTTTCCCAAGACGCGAGACCAACTAAGCAAACGGCGGAGGTGGCTTCACATACTCGCACTAAATACGTTCGAACGACACAATCACGATTCTTCGATTTTCCGGAGCTACTTTCTTGTGTAGCGTTTTCCTGGTCGGTTACAAAGGGAAAGTGACTCTTTTCTGGTTCGTGTACGGAAAAGCGGATATGGCCAGAGCAATCCTGCAGCACAAAACACAATTCTCGCTATACGTGCACACGCTGGAATTATTTATGTTGTAATGGAGCACAGAAGAAGCGCGAAGCTTTCACCCGTCTGTTCCTTAAGCTTTGTGTAATTTATGTCATCTCGTCGAGGGTAGTAGACAAGAAAACGTTCTTCTCTTCAAATACACACACAAAAAAGAGGGCAAGCACCCATTTTCATATTCTATATTATCGAATTGCACCCCTTCGACCCCGCTCAAGGGGTTCTTCACAATAAGACAGCACAGAATGGTATAGTGGGTGGGTGGGTGATGCCACCCCATCAGTGCGTGCGTAGAGTAGGAAGGGAGTATGTACAGTCTGTCGTTTGGGGGTGTAATGAAAACCATTCAAATGGCAACCCCCTTTGTGTCTGGATCCCATCGACTTCTAGTTGAACTTTGCAGGGATGCCAGATAGAAATTCTAACTGGGGCTTCCCAGGGGTAGAATGAACGGGTCAATATGAAACGACACAGTTTTGGTTCGCTTGGCACCCTGCCAACGGTCTTAGTTGAGCATGTAATCATTATTCCGTTGATTGTAATTGAAAAGGGTAATTGCTCGGCAAGGATATTGAGTTACAATGATGTGAGGGGTAAAAAACAATCAGTTTTTTGCGGAAAACATGGGAAGGGAGTGATATTCTATTTAGGAAAAACTGAAAGTTTATTAAGGAATGAGTTCCGCAAATTAGAAATATAAATGAAATGAGACCTAAATATTTTGGACATGCCAAAAACGCTTGGTTGGGGCATGCGTCATCCAGACTCCAGAGGCAAATGGATCCTGGAACCGGGTCCACGCCAATGCCCCGGTGCCCATTTTACGAAAGAACCATCCCAAACTAACTTTCATTGGCAATATCGGTGGATGGGCAGCGATTTCTAGATGACTTCTCGGCAAGTGACCACCCAGTACATGACGTTTGTCGGCGTGCACCATCCCGACGCTCCACCTGCGTGTAAAAGATTGCGAGGGTGAACATCGGGAGATTCGCTGGCGCTTTTGGAGCAGGTAGAGAGGAGGGAACTTCGGGGAGTGGTGGCGGTCACTAATGTAAATTCAGTGGTGAACCTGATAACGACGGCCTGTGAAGCTTCCATGTTCCGGGGGTCCTTCACCGTGACAAGCCTTCTATGCACTGGTGGCCGGTGGAAAATGCCGACCTACGGAAGGAGTATCATAATCTCCTTCATTTGGCACAAAGTTTAAACTGCCTGGAGGATGCATGCGCCACAAAGACAAAGTGCCGATCAGCTAAAAAGAGACTCCGCAACGAGCAAAACACGCTTCTAGTAGAACCTTGTCAATGATGCCAAATAAGGATCCGTGGGGACTCGGTTATAAATTGATCACCCAGAAAACGGGACTCTGCGGAAACTCATTGTACTTAGTACCGACCAGATGGACCGCATTGTGCGGGCAATATTCCCTACACATTTCTTACGGGTTGATGGCAATAGCGAGGAAGACGATGAGTACTACCTGCAATTTCACCATAAAAGAGCTCGAAGGGATAATTCTCACTATGAAAAATAAGAAGGCGCTAGATCCTGATGGTATCCCAGTGGATGTATATAAACTGGTGTTCCAACAATGACCAAACTTGTTATTTCATAGTTTGCGTCAGACTTCGGGCTTATTCTAGTAGTGCTCCGCTAATAAAATGGAAAGTAACAAAACTGAGATTAAGTGCCCCACGAGCTCAAGCACCAAGACAATTTTCGTAACGACCTATGTCGAAACGCCAAGTCAGTGACAAGTCACTGTCCGCCCAAAGAATAGATCCTAACCCAAAAAGGATTGACTCTATTGGAGATAGCGAGGATGAGGGTCAATCGAGCTCCGAATGCAGCCCGCAGTCAGCCTCCGACGATAACGAATCCAAGATAGGTCGCGAGTTGTCAGATTACGAAGACAAAGCCTGCTGCCTAAGGAGACTGATGCTATAACTAACCGTTGTCCTGAGGATTCTGACGAGTCGCAACGGAACGCTCATTGCTCTTCTCTCCCGCACGCCCATTTAATCATACGAGACCGGAATACAACAAATTCGAGGAAGCGCAATACTAGCGGTGTGCCTATTTCTATCGGCCTCTTCAACAACGAACACCACCAATAACACTATCTCAAAGCCCCTTCAGCCTTTCGTTCATCACTCGTTAAATAACGTCTACAAACTATGTTGATGCCGCCCAATCATCACAAGCCAAAACCAGTCAGTCAGACAAAATTCCCTCACTTAATTATCCAGGCAGGACGCGACGTTCAGTCTAAAATTGCAACAGTTCTCTTTCATTAAAGCCAAGGCGATGTTTCATTGCATCGTCAAATTTGAGGCTGTCCCGCTTCACGATATGACACGCTGCACCGAAATGCAAACTTCCTTACCGTTTCGTTAAATGCAATGCCAATGCCCGAAGGAACAGTTACGTCTCGGTGGTTTTACATGAGTACCTGTTGAGATAACTTACCCCACGGATTTTGTGACCACAATGAGAGCCCCTCTGGGACAAACCCAACGATATCAGTCTATAATGAGTGTATAGCTGAGTTTATTCATACTCGTAGATGCAAGACCTACTTAAGTCTCTACCGAATTAAGGAGTACGGCACCCGTGTTGAAACGCAACACCACTTCGAGGCGTGAAAGTCTGTGTTCGCTTATATGTAACGACAACCCCCATGAAACTCCCACTAGGGGGCCAACCACTATAACCGAGGTAAAGGTATATAAGATAGGAATTCTCCGGACACATAAGAATTCAACGGCTGTCCCGGCCCTCATGGTACCAGTTTACCCCTGGTAAGGTCTTGTGACCTAAAGCCACTTCAGAAGAATCACCGTGAGGACTCAGGCCTGATCATCCTGATTAGGCCTTTGGACCTTTCCCGTACTGCGTCATGGTCTTGAAACCACTGTGAGTACAACAGCGTATTCCGGTGCCACCACGTAGAGGTTCTCCTCACTTGGCAAACACAATCTGTCCCTCCCTCAAAGCCCAACCCCATCCCTACCCATATCATCTCCCACGCACCAATAGCTAGAAACGCCACCTGCCCGCAATCCACTTTCAACCTCGACTCTGAGATCAACATGCTATTCAACACCTCCACCAGTCAATTAGCTTCACAACTCAGCGCCTTATCCACTTATACTTCCCTTTCTTCGCCGATGTGGAAGAGGGTATCTCTCTCCTCCATTCCCAGCCAAAAGTCTCCCAGTAATGTTAACTAAAGTGCATTGCTGAACATCAATTCAGTAATTAGTTGACAGAAAAGTCATAAATTATCCGACTTCCTTAATATCCACAAACCAAATCTACTCCTTCTCACCGAATCCAAACTAAATCCGAAACATAAGTTTTCTTTTCCTAACTATATCACTTTCCGCTCTGACCGTATTGACCGCTAAGGCAGAACCACGTAGCAAATGTTCTGCACACCCAGCGAAACTTCATCCCAACCACATTTGTCACATCCTTCGAGCTAACAATCGTCTCCATCACCACCCACTCTTCCGTCATAATTGTAGGTGGCCTCTATATCCTCAATCCCGGCCGACATCTCCATCCTAGCGCAACACCTCCAACCTCTCCCAATTAGCCAAAGTAAACGTTTCCCCTCGCATTAGGTGGCGACCTAAATGCCAACCATAACACATGGTATAACAGCTCCATTAACCTCAACTGATAGGCCCGGCTCTTATACCGTCTCCAAGTGACCCTCCTTCCCACCAACCAACCAACAAATCACAATCCACAGACAAATCATCCACTCTTATATAGGCTGATTCCTTCCTCCTCTCAAGACCTATCAACCATCCCAAGCCTGAGTAACCATGACAACCTTATCTTTCACATTAACACCTTTGGTCGCCTTCCCAAAATCTAACTCAAACTCCTTCCTAACTACGGTGCCATCGCAATCTAGCTGACAACCTGTCTGCTATCGACCTCCTATCCACCCCTTCTGCATCAGAAATCGATTTTGCCGTGGAAAAGTTCACGGAAGTAACGCGTTGCCACGGAACTATCCCTCTCAGATCGCTAAACTATCGAAGCCTGATCACCCTCCCACCACAAGTACTTGACCCCATCAAGCAAACAACCACTCTCGAACGCCAACTCTACCGACACAGATAGGCATTTCGTCAAATCCCGTCAAATTCTTAGTTCATCCAGTCCCATATCCAGACACTGTACGCTGAACTCTACGCAGTCATTATTTCGTATTTCACTCAGTAGGCGTGCAATCAACTTCGTTGCATATACCCTCGCCCAGCGAAACTTCGGATAGCCAGCGATATATGTTTTGACATTCATCAAGGCTAAGACGATCAATCAGCACGTGGTCAATTTGGTTGAAAGTGATTTCGTTTGGACAGGCCCCCGTTTGTTTGTGGACCGCTTTCCGCGTAAACCAGGTACTTGTGGCAACCATTTCGTGTGATACTGCTAATTGAATAATCCCATTTGACCCATTTCTCGATACACGGGATCAATGTATGGGTCCACCTGCCCTTGTCCGAGTTATCCCATCGTTGTTGCCACTTGCCACACAACTCTCTCCTGATGGCTTTTCGGAAATCCGCATTCACCTCGGCTGGATTTGCCTTCCGTTTTTCGTAGAGCCAGTGTGCCTCGCTCGCTAGAAAATCTATAGGGATCATTCCTGCGATAACACACACTGCCTCCGTCGACGCCGTCCTAAATGCGCTGCACACCCTTAGCGCAATTGGCCGGTATGCCGAACATATCTTCCTCCGGTTGACAGCGTGGTTCAATGCTCCCACCCAGACAGGGGCCGCGTATAGCAGGATCGACCTCACCACTTCCGCGATGAGTAGCCTGCGACTATACTTCGGCCCTCCCACGTTAGGCATCATCCTTGCAAGGGATGAGCTGGCATTTGCTGCCTTCTCTCGCGCATAATCCAAGTGTCCCTTGAAACTCAGCTTGGCATCGATCATCACCCCCAGGTATTTGACAACCGATTTTGCGACGACCTCACGATTACCAACCTGGATGGTAACCGTGTTGTTCTTCCTACGGTTGGTAATGAGGACCGTCTCCGTCTTTTCGTCCGCCAGGTCCAGCTTGGCCATTCGTAACCATGACTTGATGGTATGAATGGCTTCATTTGCATAAAGCTCCACGTCCTCGGGATGCTTTGCAATTGCAACTACCGCCAAGTCGTCCGCAAAACCAATCAGCGTTGTCTCCTCCGGCACGCGTAGGCCAAGCACTCCGTCGTACATTATGTTCCACAGCAGCGGTCCCAATACAGAACCTTGAGGCACACCTGCTGTCACAATGTAATCCTTCGGCCCATCGTCCGTCTCGTACCAGAGAAGTCTGTCCGAAAAGTAACTCTCGATGAGCCGAGCCAAGTAGCTAGGAACACCCAGTTTGGCAAAGCGCCCTTAATCCAGCCCCAGTTGGCTGAGTTAAAAGCATTTTTGACGTCCAGCGTCACCAGAGCACAGCATTTGCCCATGGCCATTGCATTTCGAGCCAATTCCACGACCTTTGCTACTGCATCGACCGTAGAACGGGCTCGCCGAAACCCATATTGCCGCTCTGAAAGACCACCCGCAAGCTCGATGAACGGGAGCAGCCTGTTGTATATCACCCTCTCCAACATCTTTCCCATGGTGTCTAAGAGACAAATAGGGCGATATGAAGAGGGCACGCCGGGTGGTTTTCGGGGCTTCGGTAGCAAGACCAGCTTCTGCCTCTTCTACTGGGCGGGAAACACTCCTTCCGCCATGCACGATTCGAATGTGCTTGCGAACCATCTTGGTCTGGCCTTGACCGCCACCTTCAGAGCCCTGTTCGGAATTCCGTCCAATCCCGGAGCCTTGCTGTCCCCAATACGTCTGCAGATTTCCCAAAGTTCCTCTTCGGTAACATCAGGGATCGAGAAGACGTCCTGCTGAGCTGCCAGTTGGGGTTCTCTTTCGTCCTGCTCCTGCTGCGGGAAAAGAGTTGTAATTATTTGCAACAAGAGCCGTGGGCATGTCACCTGAGGTGATTTTCGCCCGCGGATCTTCTTCATTACAACTTGGTAGGCTGTACCCCACGGATTCGTATTAGCCTCCATGCCGAGCTTCTGGTAGCATTCCCGCTTGCTTCTCCGAATGGCCTTCTTAAGGTTGCTTCGCAGATCCCTGTATTCCTCCTCACGCTCCTGGTGCTCCGGCCTTCCCCTTGTCCTGTGGGAAAGTCTCCTCGCTCGGAGACAAGAGGATCTCAAGGCAGCGATCTCCGTGTTCCACCAGTAGTTTGGCCTCTTGCCGTGGTGCAAACGTCGTCGTGGCATCGTAGCGTCGCATGCTTCGGTTACACGCTGAGACAGCTGTGTGACCCTTTCCACCGCTGTTCCTGTCCAACACATCTGCTGCAACGCTGTTACATCAGCCCTATATTGGGACAGGGTATCGGCTAGCTCAACGTTGCCGTTGCCGGGTTCGTCGTTGAGTTACCAGTCCAGTCTGAGACTCCTGCCGTGGCTTTGTAACAAGTTGTTTTCCGTGTAGGGTTGTCAGCTCTACCCAAATCCAACCTGGAGGACCTATTGGTAGTCCTTCTCCGTCTGCAGCTTTTCTTTAAGAAAGAGCTCCCAGCGCTCACCACGTAGAGGTGGAGATAGGGTTTGGTAGTAGAGCTGTTGGTGTTGATTCAGCAGGCGTTGTCCAGGTTTTATGCTCCATCGTAGGTACTAATTCACGTTTTGCCTATACCACCTCACAATCTCAAGCCACTGCTTCAATACCTAAACGAATACCACTCCAAATATATCTCCATTCAGATCCTCTACGACACCTGACAAACTCCCCGCATCGACACCGTCCTAGCCCGTCATGCCTTCAACTTCCTTAATAAATGTCTATCCCATCCTAATCCCCTTATCTCACAGGCCATGCAGATCGAGATCATCGAAGAGAACTCATCTGTTCCCTCAAATCCTCTTATCTCTCCAGACCCGAAACTTCCTTTTCGACCGCGACCGAAGAGTAGTCTTCTACACCGGCAACAACTTCTCATCCCAATTTTCAAAACCCACCCGTCCTCAGCGCAAATCCTACTTCCTTTCCCAAACCCCTCCCGCATGCTTAGCTCCTCCTCCCGCCCGCCCGCTTTTATTTTAACTTCAACGTTCCGTATGCACTAACAACTTTCATTCTTGACCAGATTTCCTTAGAAAATTGCTGTATTAAGCCTGAACTTCTAAATTTGAACATATTTTCTAGTAAAAAGTAAGGAAAGCAGTGAGGCAGTGGCATTTCTAGTTTATTGTTTTATCTATCGGTGATTCCCCGAAGTTTCGTTGATTTTATTTACAATGAAGATATATTTCCAGTCGTTATGCATAGACGGTGCGCGTGGGGTAGAAACAGTGATTTATAGTTAGTGTTGGGACTCGATACACATCTGAATTTTAGCTTAAAGGGCAAAATGCAACTATAAATTTTCCATTTTTTGAATTTATTTTCAAAATTCGATCATCAAACTTCCATTCGCTGCCCCCATTCGTTAAGTAAATTTCCCTCGTACCGCCCTTTGCTTCAAAACGTCATTTTCGCAGCTGCAGCTGCCTTCATGTCATTACTGTCATGTCATGTCTGTCATCGTGCCTCGAACGCGCTCTGAGTTTTTGCCTCTCTCGCCCTAATGTGACGAAATCCGCGCAAATTTCGTGTTTCCAATACAAATCTAATCAGACAAAGTAAACTCGCCAATTTCCCAGTACGTAAATAATCGCGTAGGGTGTTATCCGTCGCGAAAAACTCTCTCGTTTTCCAGGAAATCGGTGACGAGCAGGGCTCCAATCTGGACGGTCGCGAGTTTTCCTTGCGCTGGAGCGAAGTGAAGTGAAAATAGCAGAAGTGGACACTCATCGGCCGCAGTAGTGGGTGCTTTGTTTACGGTGTTTACCTAATTTCATCAGCAAGTGCGTGGTAAGTGCAATGTGGAGCCGTGAAAACGCAGGTGACCGTGTTCTGTGAACGAGAGTGCCGTAGGCAGTGTTGACGCGAAACCCGCCCAAGAACGTTTGGAAGGACACCGTGTGCGGTGGTAGGTGGACGGACGGGTGAAGTGATCTGCGTGGAAAATGCACAGCATGGAGAGGAATATCGCCAACCAGAACCCGTCCATCATGGAACCGATCGAGTCTAATTCGCTTATCAAGGTACGTTCGCTATCGCTGCCTCTGCAAAGTGGCACATGTCCTCATTTCGTGTCTTAGGGGGGCTTGGAAATCCTCTGAATTTGGGCGAAACGAGTCCACAGAATCGTCGGCTTATCACCTGCAGGCATGCCAACATTCCCGTTAGCCGTTGACTTATCTAAACTGCAAATAATGGAAATATCCAACTGATTGGGACCCGTTGAGAGTGACAAAGAACGACACGAATTGGCAGCTCCCGACCCCTTGGGAGATTCGCATGCGTGCCCCGTTCATCAGAATCAAGCGAGTACGCTTCGTTCTTTAGCTTAGGCTTTCGCTCGATTTACAACTTTTTAATTCCATAATCTGTCTCCCAGCCACGAGGCAAGCCAGCGAGAAGCCTGTCAGCGGCCCAAGAACTTGTTTCCCGATTTATTTTTAGGCGACCGTCTTGAAGCATTGTCGGATGAGATTTCGAGATTTCTTGGTGTTGTGCGGGCCGGTGGCACTTCCGCGGCTGATTTAAGGCCATCGCACCAACTGCGCAGTAATAATTTAATATCGACGTCAGTGCGATAGCAAAAAGTTCCCAATAAGCGCAAATTTCGCGTCATTGTTGTGGCCCCCGCTCCACCACCCCTGGGAACACGTTTGCACCAACAACCACGCTAAACAGTCTGTTTACTATCGAAACTTGCTCAATGGAGGTTTGTTATCTTGTTGCAGTCGAACAGTCCTCAGACGATTGGCACAAAGAATCACAATTTGTTGACGTTTCCGCGTCAGGAATGCTGACAAATTGTTTACATGTCCGACAGCGAGGGAGTCTGACGGTCGATGGCAACGTGTCAATGCTTCAATGTTCGCCAGGTCAGCACCCAAGTCAACTCTTGCAAACTTGGGCTCCACTGCGACGGTCAAGTCGCACGTGATACTCAATTAGCGCGTATTTGTGTGAGCCTTGCGGTCGAAACCAAGCAACATTGTATTCACTGCCCACTCGACTAATTGGTTTTGGAGGTTCAGCGCTTCCACAGCGAAAACCTACCAAGTGCCCGCCACACAAAACGTTGACCTTGTTTCCTCCGAAACGAGATCTGCTCCGCCGTGACATGCATGCTGAGTTCTTATCTCCTCGCTCCTCGCGACTGCATTCCATTCAAGTGTTTCATTTGCTCGTCTTTGAAGCATTCACATTCCTGGCTGCGCTGGGCTCGTCTGATCGAGGTGCATGCATTGGTTGCTCTATGGCAATGCATTTCGACGTGACACAAGCCCCCGAGGCAGCTCCGATTCGCACGGGTTTCGATTCAGTTAAATAATCGAATGGAAATGATACGCGAGACATTTGGAGCGCGAAAAATTGCTACAAAGCCTCAATGAGCTATGAAAAGTACTCGGCGCTTGTGTGAAATTACATCTTTATCGGGAACAGAGACCGCAAATGAAATCGGGCGACTTAATGGCCTTGAGACTGTGATTTGGATAGTTTGGGTTTCATTGCGGAGTTGGCTTTGTGCTTCCATAAACCGCTTTGCGGAAATGTGTCTGGATTTCAAGTGAAACTAAATAGGAGTCAAAACCAGGCAGTCTTGCTTCAGCTCCTTCTGTGGTTGTTAGCTGTTTTGTTCTAGTAAAAAAGTCGAAAAAGGAACAAAATATTCGATCAATGGATGATGGTTTAAGCGTGTCGGATCAGTTTGATGTGCTGCGGTTCACTTTAGAGTTTTTAGAACCATAAAATAGCTACGACTTCAAATGGAAGTCAGGAATTTCACTCAGGTACTCTCGAGGGCTCAAAAGAAGAACGTGAAAAGGGACAAGAAGCAACACACGACGCGTCATCAGGGAACCCTCTGCCTAAAATTAAGGCGGATACTAAGGGAGGAGCACCAAGAGAAAAGGTGGCGACACGAAGGAAGGTTAGACCGCCAGCTCTGCTTATTAAGCCGACGGAAGGCAAGACCTTTGCGGAAATCCTCAGCAAAATTCGTTACAAGATCAAGCCCGAAGATATCGGAGCAGAAGTGCTTTCCATTCGGAAAACGAAGGGTGGTGGAACCCAGGTCGAATTATGTCCGAGGACAACAGGCTTTCCTTTTGATTGTGTTGCTCTTCGTTCCTCCTTTTCATTGTATCTTGTGTATATGTCCCCCATGTGATCGTGTGATCAAGCTCTGAACACCTTTTATAATATCCTGTCCGATCTTCTCTCCTGTTATGTCGCTTCTTCCCCTCCCTGCCTTCGTTCGTACCCAACTTGGTTCAAAACGGAAATTTTTATTAACATTCGCTTGAAACATACACTGCGGAAGAAGTTTTGGGCTTCTAAGAATGACGCCGACCTTACTCACCTTAAGGCTATACCTCTACTGTGAAGTCAATGTTCAGAAAAGCGGGTAAAAGGTACTTATTGAGCGTCGAAGCCGCCCTTCTCCGCGGTAACTTAAAAACCTTTTAGTCTCACGCTCGCAATTCTCGTAATCCCACTCAATCTCTCCCTTCTTCTATCAGTTTCGCTGACTCCATTGCCAACTCCCCACAACAATCTTCTCTGCACTCACTTCTCTTCATTGTTTTCTCCCTCGAGCCCTCCACCATCTACACCTCTCATAACTGCAGACTGCTCTGAACCTCTGACCATTCCTCTCCTTACGTCTTCCTTGGTCGAGTTCCTCATTGGTAATCTTGACCCTAATGTCGGACCTGGCCCCGATGCGCTTCCTAATCTCTTCGTCCTTAACTGTAGAAAACATTTCCCATCCCCTGAGTATAATCTACAACAAATGTCTAGATGAATGCTACTTTCCCCGTTTGGAAAGAGACCCTTATCATCCCTATCCTCAAGAGCGGAGACCCTTCTCTTGGTGTGAACTACCGTCCCATTTCTCTTTTCTCCTCTTGCTTCAAAATCCTCGAAAGATACGTCAACGACTGGTTAACCGCGCACTTCGGTCACCTCATTGCCAAAGAGCAGCATAGTTTCGTGAAACATAGATCTACGGCTTCATAACATTCTTCTCTCTAAAATTTCATTACTAGACTTCCCTCCCTCAGTCATCTCCTGGCTTTCCTCCTATTTCTCATACCGTTCCTGCAAAGTTTCTTTTCATGGTTACACATCTCGTTCCTTCTCTCCTTCCTCTGGTGTGCCCCAAACCTTTGACTCGTACTTACTTGGCTCGCTACTCTTCCTGTTTTCTATCAATGACCACGCCTCCATCCTCACCTGCCCGTATTTGCTTTACGCAGACGACCTTAAATTGTTTGCCTCTATTTCGTCTCCGCTGGGCTGTGCTCTCTTACAGTCCAGCCTTGATAATTTAGTCGGTTAGTGTTCGGTCAACAAGCTAACACTGAATGTCAACAAATGCCACTGGATGTGCTGTGATTTTACCTCAATTCAGCCCTCTATAACACCCTTCCATTCTCTTGTCAGAAACATCCTTGAATATTGCTGTGTAGTCTGATCCCCCTTCCGCATTCGTGATTGCAGCGCTCTTGAAATTGTACAACGCAAATTCACTCTTTTACAAAACGAACCTTCCACGGGTTGATTATCCGTCACGACTCCGTACCCTCCCTTCAGCAACGCCATATCTTCCTTGATATGTGTACTCTTTTCAAACTCTGCAATTGTCTGATGGACTGCTCCGCCAACTCCGATATTACTTCTCGTAACGCCTCGCCTCATAACACACGTAGTGCGGACATTTTTGATGTACCCTTCGCGGAACTCGAGATTTACTTACACTCTCCGATCCCGAGGCCATGCTGGCCCTGTAACGCCCTACAGCTTGGGTCCTTTGACTCTATTTCCTTCTCTGAGGACAACACGTAATAAGGAAGTTGTTTTCTGTGTATTGCCCTCATTAAATAAATAAATAAATAAAGATACGTTCTGTTAGAAAAGAACAAGATAGAAGAGACCACCAAGCGTCGCCATCAAGGTCAGAATGAAACCAACCATCACCTCTGCGAACTCCCGAGCCCGAACCCACTCGCTGTGGTGGAAGTTACCTAGCAATACCCGAGGAAACTTCTAAGCAGCGGGAAAATCAGAATTGGTTCGAGCCGACCTAATCAAATGTTACAGATGCTTGGATTATAGGCACATGTCTGGAAACTGCTGGGGATCTGACAGGAGGGCAACACTCCGTAGAAGCGGTCAGGTAGGCAATAAAGCGAATACATGCAACAAAAAGGAGAGTTGCGTCCTATGCAGCATGTTGCGCGTTGCGCACACTGCAGGGTAGGGGCGGTGTCCAGACTTTAGAGCAGAACTGGAAAGAGCTGGGATGCGGTCAAAATGATTCGCATCTTACAGATAAATATTCATCGGAGTGCAGCCGCTCACAAGTTGCTAGCGCAATTCGCTGCGGAGACCAAAACTGGTCTAGTGCTCATCAGGGAACAATACCGAAACAAGGACCCATCTTCGTGGCACCCTGACATATCAGGTACCGTCGCCATTTAGGTACGAGACGGCACCTACCTTAGGTGCTTAGGGGTTACATTTTTCAGTGTCTATCTAACATCGAATGAGACCATTTTGGCACAGAAAGCGAATCGTGGTCGGAGGTGACTTCAATGCCAGGGCACTTGAATGGGACATACCTCACCCAGCCTCGCGATTGCATCCAGATCAGCATTTTGATAAAACAAAATTGCGAAACCGATCACGACAAGCCGACCTTGCTTGTGAACGGGACAAAAGCTGAAGAAAAAGAAGATGAAGAACCTGATAACGACGGTCTACGGAGCTTCCATACCCAGGAGGGCGTCGAGACGTGGCAAGCCATCTATGTATTGATGGATGGCGGAAATTGCAGAGTACCGGAAGGAGTTTCACAAACTCTGGCGCTTTACACAACGTCCAAACAACGTGGGAGAGGCATGCACCATAATGACAGAGTACAGATCAGTCCAAAGGATACTCTGCAGCACAATAAATAGGAACAAAGCTCGCTGAGGAAACCCTGTTCACTTAAGACCGAGCAGATGGACCGCATTGTACGGGGACTACTCCTTATGCACCCCGTTCGAAATGATGTTGGCGGTGCCGAGAGCGCCGAGGGCTGCCCACTTTTCTCTATGAAAGAGTTGGAAAAGGCAGTTTTCTCTATGAAAAACAAGAAGGCACCAGGACGCGATGGTATCCCAGCAGAAGTATACAAACTCGTGCTCCAACATCGGCCAGATCTACTGCTCGGTGCATTCAACGGTGGCGAGGTTTGCGTTGATCAGCAAAGGGAAAGGGGACTCTGAATTGCCGTCTTCATACCTTGTATGCTTGATACTGTAGGGAAAGTGCTCGAAAAATTCATCAGAAGAAGAATTATTGCCGGAGACTTTTTCCCACGGCAGTTCGGCTTTAGAGCAAGGAGATCCACAGTCGATGCTTTTTAGCCACGCGATATAAATAGGGGTAGTTTAAGATAGGTTACCTAATTAGGTACTAGCACTGAGGAAGTGGTCTCCGAAACAGTTGTATGCCGGGAAAAAATAAAAATATTTACAGGATAAGGAAAAAACTCAGTCAACAACTGATTTACCCTTTCCGGACACGTGTTGAATGTCGGATATGTACTGGCTGATATAGCTCAGTTGCCGAAGTTGGCGAGACAAGGCTTTGTTGGGTTCATGCTTCAAAGCAAAAGTGAGTGGCTTATGTCTTGTGAACATTGTGAACGCACCACGCAATCAAGCGGGAGCTTTGGTCTTCGGCCCAGAGGGCTAAGCCTTAAGGATTGATGGATGCTGGACCGCCTTGGGCAAGAAACAACGGTTGATGTTTAACAGGCCAAGAACAGAAACTGAAAACATGCTTAATCGGCTCAGAGAGACCGTAGTCCTTCTTCCGGTACGGACGTTGCGGTATTTTTAAAGGAGTGTCCCAATACGTAGGTCGACAAAGTCTTCAAAGACGATGGAAAGAGTGTTAGGTGTGCAGGTTGGGATTCTCACTGGTGACCTAAGGGAGATTGTGAGGTCAATCAGAGATCTGTTCAGATCTATAAGCAATCCATAGTAAAGTCAGTTATCTGAAATGGTAATGCTCATATCCGCTATAATGAAGGACCAGGGAAACGTTCTTTGAAGTTCTAGACTCATGCCTACCTGCCATCAACCAGGAATTTACTGCTGTGAGTTTTAAATTTTGCGGTGTCAAGTCCATGTTTCCAGGATGGGGAGACAACCGGCACTTCAGCGCCTGTATATAGTAGATAGTGGTGGCGGCACAAGGGGTCATAAATTGTTGGACGACGTGGCGCTGCGTTTTGGGTAACCGTCGCCGAAGTGCGGGGGCTGATACATTTTGCGGGCTTTTCGGCAAACCTTCAATGGTACGAGCATGTTCCGAATTCAATCATACTAGGATAGCCTGTGTGCAATCAACAAGACCGTAGCAGCTCGTTGCCGACTTTGTCACCACCCAACATTCACCAAGCAGGAGCGGTTCTCTGGCACGTAGGAAAAAAGCTTAATTGTCTCCTCATCCATCTCGTCGAGCGCATGGTTAATACGTGTGGCGTCCATCGTGACGCTGGTTAGAGCAAATGGTGCGACGAGCTGGCGAAACAATGCTACCGGGTTCCTATGTCGAAATGGTGGCACCCGTAATGCCACGGCAGTTATCGAGGGCTCTATCTCGGTTTTGGCTGTGGACGTTTTATTTTGTGGGTGACGAAGCGACGCACGACAAACAACACGTAAAAGGAACGAGGGCTGGAAAGAGCTGTGTGAACATAACTGTCGAAAAGTAGGAAAGTACTCACTCCCAAAGATACTTTTTGTTCCTTTATTTCCTTGCGTGTTTCATCCAAATTATCAATGTCAATTTGTAAATCGAAAAAAAACTTAATTTTCGCTTCAAGAGCATCATATTCATTATTGATTTTCACGCACTTTCCGTTTCGTATCAAAGAACTTGGCCATCCCGCTTAGTACTTACTGTTTAGTGGAAGACGATGTCTAGGGTGGAATATCTACTACGAAAAGGAGCTTGTGTTGGACGAACTCGGAGCCATCCCATAGGCGACGTTTGCCAGTTAACTATGTCGAGGAGGTTCGTCAGGATGATTTCGCCAAAGATGCGTTTGTGATTGCGATGGTTGAGGGCCACAGAAATCTATCGGCATATTTTCTCGACGTCTATTGATAATTTCAATCGAAATTTCAAGAATTGCATTAAGGCTGAATTGTGGGTCTGCCTTTGGACGTTGATGCCGAAGCACAGAAGAGAATTCGGAATTTCTGTTGCCCAACATGGTGTGAAATATAACAGCCAAGAGCTTAGTCCAGAGGTAGATCGAAGTACAGTATGTACCCTAATTCCTTATACGGAATCGTGAAAGCCTAGTATATATATTCCGTAGCCAAGTATATATATTCTCTTTTTTCAAGGTTAACGAGGACAGTCATCTATCTTAGCCTATCTAGCCGCATCTGCGGCTTGTTGTCCTCCAGTCAGGACCCCGACAGGTTGCAGATGTGTTCCTATAATCTAACCATCTATAACATATGATGGGGACGCCCGAAATCGTATCCTACATATTACCCAACCAATTCTGATTTCTCCGGAAGCTTAGTGGCTACAGCGGAAGGTAGGACTTGTATCGTGATTTGACGTCAGATACCAGTCGAGTCAGCTAAGAATGACTACCTGAGTCAAATCAGGGTAATAATCACGGGCTCATCATATTGCCTCTTCCAGGATATTGAAATCCTGTAGAGTATCGTTACGGTTTTGGGGTTCTGATCTAATCGGATTGTCACATCAACAATAATTATTATTTCTAATTTTTCCGTCGTTAAGAAGTTCCCTCGCGTATTTCTCGGGAGCTTCTATCACTTGGAGTTTTTGACGCGGGGTTCGCACAGGTGATACAAATTCGGGTATTGGTTGCCTCCAGACATTCGCGCTTGATGGCTTTTTCTATTTTGTCCTTTTTTTATAAGGCAGTCAAGATTTCCAAAGAGCACATGGGTTCTAGGCTAGAAACCAAAGTTTTCTCTCCTAGTATCTTTTTGACCGATTCCCAGAATGCACCTTTATTTGTTGTCCTGGGGCGTAATTTGATGAGGACTCCATCACCTTTTGTTTTCCGAATAGAAGACACTTCTGCTCCGCTATCTTTGGGATATATATATAACGGATTCGCTGACGATTTCCACGAATGTTTTTCCTTCTCTCGACTTATCAAACAGAGCTGGCGGTTTAGTCCTCCTTTGTCTCCCCACCTTTTCTTTTGGTATTCCATCATTCGTGTAAACCTTAACTTAAGACAAAGGACGTGTTGTTGCATCTTGTCTCTCTTCACTTTCTTCGTTTGAGCCCTGGAGAGTACTTGGGTGAAGTATCGGTACAGCAGATACAGATGCCTCTTTCTCTTTTCGTTTTTTCCCCAGTGCGCACTTCATCAGGTTGTCTGTGATCCGTTTGGCAACTGCGGTGCTCTCAGTGGGGGCACGGTTGCTTCTTGTTTTTGGGCATCGTTCTCCATATCTGGCTGTAGAAGGAAATACGAACCAGAAGCTCCTATAGCTCCATCAACCCGTTATTCACGAATTTGCCGATGTTTTTTTGGAGGAACTTTGCAGACAACATGTGTTTCATAACTGCCGCGTATTTCTTGATAAGCTTTCCCTTTTTGGCGTTCGCAACAACAGTCGCGCTTCCACTCGGCTTATATTCGAAGTCATCTGTTCAGTTTCAGCAGTTTCCACTCTGCCTCCTTCTGCAGTAACAGCACTGCTTGGTACTGTTTGGGTTGACGTCTCCGTCCCGGGTGCCGCATTATTTTGAAATGCTGCTTCTTTATTTACGCATCCCGATGTTTCGTCGGGTATTTGAGTCATTGCTGCGTCCTTTACAAGGCATTTTCGTGCTGCGCCCAAACTATTGGCGGTTTAAACCTGGATATAATTCTAACCCTTGCTGTGTTTTTGCGATTATATTATATAAAGAAGCGTTTTCCAAGACCATCATTGTTCTTCGCTCTCAAAATCGAGATAATGCTCTACAGTTTCCTGATATGATTGGAATTTCAATCTATCTAGGAAAAAGTGGACCGCCACATGGTGACTCCCCTGAACACATTTAGTCTCTTTTGGTCCAGTTCGAATACCAAACTGAAACCCTCCACGTTTGTAGATTTTTACTTTCCGGCGTTCATGCACATTACTCTCCAGTGTCCGAAATCCATGCCGGGGTTCTGTTTACCCAACATGCGGATCATGTTCCCTGCCTTCTTTCGAGGGTCCGGCAACCTACATCCGACATGTTCTGTTCTGCGCAGCTCAGTGTTCATAATAGTGCACTTAGGCCGATCGCCAAAACGCAAAGTCGGGATTATCTGCTGGAGCCACTTTAACGCAACCGCCTCGTCAGTGCACTCCAAAAGGAGAAGCCCATCGCGAAAACCTTGATTATTAAATCGTCGCTTCGTTACAGGTTCCGGCATTTTTTTCCACAGGCATTCTCGGATTACGGAAAATTGTCCCTCTGGCATTTTGCCATCCTTGGAGGAATCTCCCACGGGAGCAGTCAGAAATGAGGCTGCAGCTTGTGCATACGTCCTCTTCCTTCCCGTCTTCGTGTCATTCTTATGGGAAAGACCAGCTTCGTTGAAATCTTACTCGCTGATTTGATCACCTTCCGGCACACCGGTCCTAATCCCCACGGGATGCACGGATATAGGCCCTGGTGCGGAGCGCAATAAAGCATTGCCCACCACAGATGTGTTGATGTTACGCTTTTTGCGCGCATTACCGCCGACAGAAGAGTCTGGTGCGTCCAGTGTGGATCTCACTGGGGTTACCAGTTTATCCTCACCTTCCGCGGAAGATTCCGCTTCCTTGCGTCCGATTTTTCTGGACATTATCGCAGGACATTACCATGTCCTCTTTTCCAAGGTGCTTCATCTTCCTTCGCAGTGCCTTCTTCCGCCGCCGGCTTGGAGCCTTCCCAGGTTCACGGTGTCCGGGCCGCCTGAGTCCATCTTCACATATTAGCATAGCTTTAAATCAGTAGCGTCCACGTCACTAGCTTCCCTTTCCTCCGCTGCTCCTGATGAGGGTAGGATTCATTCTGTAGTTCCCATTCCTTAGTGGCTGAAGTTCCTTTCTGCCGAGCCTTCTTCTTCCGTTTGCGTGTAGATTTAGGCTGCAGTACTGCGGACGGGGCGGCCGTAGTCGGATTTCCAGTTTCTCCCAAGTAGAGATTTTCCGTACTTTCCTTTCTGGCTGGCTTCGCCGTAGGCACTAAATGCAGGCTTTCCATTGAGTTGAAAAGCATGCCTTCTACAGGTTTGTCCGTAGGAGGGCATGAATGTGGTTAGGCCCCCCGGCCCCCCCCCGGCCGCGACATGATTGCTCATGATCGCGGGTGGATTGGAAGTCTCTGACTTCTTACCACTTGGAGAGTTCAAATCTAAATTATTACAGGCTTCCCCAGCACTAGAAGGTGGTGTCCGAAGGGGAGCTGAGAGAATATGATCCGAAAAAATTTATGGGATATATGATCTCCGGTTATTTCCGGAGTTATGGGAGTTTCATGGTGGTTGTGGTTGGTTGGCCTAGAAGGCTCAAGTGTGAAGTTCCGCTGTACAACTCGGGCGAAGCATCCCTTCGTTACGGCAGAGGTTTTAGATAGATAGGATTCCCATCTACTGATATGAATGCTGGGAGTGCACTCATTGTGTCGACCACCGTAGCGCTCGGATTGTGGTCTCAAAATCAATCCGTGTCCGAAGAGAATCGTTGGATTATGCATACATGGCAGGTACTCACTTTAAACCCCTAAGACCTTCATGCATTTCTAGTTTCATTGCCTCCTTTCTAGCGCTCGGAGGTAGGTTATCTGCATCTTTGGAGAAGCTCCTCCCTTACCTTTGTTCGCTGAATAGTCCTCTTTCATTTGCAAAGTTAGGCCTATATATTTTTTTTTTGTTGTTTAAGTATAGAATTTTTATATTTTACGCTTGAGTGAATCCTCGCAATTTGATGTGAAAAGTCATAAAGTATAAATGATTAAAGCTTGCAACTCAAAGTCATCTTAAAAATAGATCAATGGGCGTGTCGGGGTACGGATTGGATTATCATCGACAAATAATCTAGAATTTCACAGCAAATCGCAGCTACGGTCATAACGAGCCCCCGATTTGCGTGTGAAAAATCTTCACAAATATTTTGCAAATAATCTGCTGTGCTGCTGCGAAGAAGACGAAAAAACCTTATCAGAATGGGACAAGGTTGGCTACGAGCCGATAAACTTTCTGTAAATATTGACTTAAAATAGGCGTCGGCATTTGGGAAGCTGAAGACTGCAATCAGGGGAAGTGCTTGCTTGCGAGAGATTGGAATAATTTAAATAATATCTTGAGATGCGTGTTAATCTCTCTTGTCCGTTAGAGTTGTTGCACATAAGATTTGTCTTTTTCCATTAAATGAGTAACTTTTCTAAATCTTTTAAGGCAAAATGGGGCAGTACCTTCCGCTATCTGGTATTTTTCCTTGAATATCAACTACATTAACCTTCTTTGATCGACTCTACCTACATTCTCTTATTTTCCATTTCAGGATCAACTGTATGATGCCATGAAACAACCCGATGTCGTGTGTGACTCTGACCTGCAGTCCATAACAATAATATCCGCAAGTTGTGATGAACCCGCCGTTAATCATGAAAATCGACATTGCATACTTCTGATGAATGAACAGGAAAATCTTTTGGTCCCAACTTCGGATAAATTCTGCAAACAACTCGGATGTCAAACCACGGATAAAATTAAGGTCGTTTCAATCTTTGGCAACACAGGGGACGGAAAATCGCATACCATGAATCATACATTCTTCCGTGGTCAAGAAATTTTCCGTACAAGTTCCGAGCAAAACTCATGCACGATCGGTGTGTGGGCGGCAATGCAAAAAGGTGAGAAAATGGGAGTATTGTGTTTGGACACGGAAGGTCTGCTAGGAACGACAACGAACCCCAACCGGCGAATGAGAATGTTGTTGAAGGTATGTTGAGTGTGTTGCGCGTAAATTGGAGCTCTGAAACGAGTTGTGTTTGATTGCAGGTTCTTGCAATATCGGATATTGTGATATACAGAACGCGGTCGGAGCGATTACACAGCGACATGTTCGAGTTCTTAGGGACAGCTTCCAAGGCATTTTGCTTGCATTTCGAGACAGCATTGCAAACTATCGAGCCTGGCTCTGCGAAGTCTCTCGGTCCAGCTGTTATCATATTTCATGAAACTCGAAACACTAAGCCATTAGAATCCTGTAAGTGCGAAAAGAATTTCAGACCTCTATTTGCGTCATTTAATAATTCCCCTCTTTTGTCCTAAACGCTTCCCCACAGCAGTCGAAGAAAGTGCCGAAGACATTCTGCGTGCACGTTTTGCAAAAATGAATATGGACACAGAAGCATTTAGTTCCCTTCGCTACGTAGGCGTCCAATCGGAGAATCGTCCCACTGACTATGGCAAAATTATCGACGCTGTCCAATCGGAAATTGAAAATACTGCCGTACGATCGCCACGCCAGCCCAGAGTGGTATTCAAAGCAATACGAGCCTTAAATGAAAAATTTTCCGGTGAAATAACTGAGAAACCGATTAATCCATTTCCTGAACAATATTTCACGTGCACGGTACATTGCGAATCATGCAAACGACGCTGCCAACGATCTATGGGACATGATAAAGAAGGCGAGAATCATTTTAATTCAAATTTATGTTTATATCAGCACCAGTATGAGAACAAGGTGTATTTGTGTAAATTGTGCCATACTAATGGGCGGGAGGTGAGTGGAGCAGTAAATATTTTTCGCGTATATTTTAAGCCATTCAATGCGGAAGATAAATTGCGTTAAAAGTTTGCTATGTCGAAAATCCCGAAAATATGTTAACTCATTTTTGCTTCCGCGTACTTTGAGCTCTTTCAAACATTGGAACCATTCACAAGGATTTGGTTATCTACTTTAGGTTCGCGTTTCTATCACATCCCAAACAAACAACGATAGTTCCTGGTATGGCTTAGCAAAGTATGCATGGAGTGGATCAGTTATTGAGTGCCCGAATTGTGGGGAAATTTACAGATCCAGGCAGTATTGGTACGGAAATAAGTCGCCAGAAGATACAGCCGTAAGGTATGTACCTCTTTTCCCGTCAACCCTACAATCGTTTATGAATTGGTTTTAACGTTGGTATATGCATGGACATTTTAACATTTCATTATTTGCATTAATTACAATTGCTTGCTTCACATTAATCCTTGGAGTTAAAAGGACTGTTAAAAAAACGTTTATCAATCACAAAGGGAGAGTTACAGCGGCTTTACGCGGCGCTATTAGCTCGCACGAGTCATTGGCAGTGCCGTCTATAAGCTGAAATAGTACTTTCACCCCACTTAGTCCTTTTAACAAGGTGGACGCACTGTCAACGGCTTCAATAGTATCAAACTAACCACTTGTATATTTAGCTCGAATCGTGCAATCAATCTCCTATGGTGCCAGTACAAGGTCTGTCCCAAAAGTTTCCGGGATGATTTTTTGTAGTTGGCGATGCCTACTGTACCCCCATTGAGAAAAACATGAACCATATTTTGGGGTAGCGTGATGTAATCAAATTTTTTGTGAAGCTGAGTGAGAACGAGTCGGAGACGTTCAAAATGCCTTGGGAAGCCTACGGTGATGGGACGATGAAAAAGGTTTCGGGGAGATCGGGGATCTGTCGACATTACAAACGGAGGACTCGGTACAAGAAATGCGTCAAGTTTTGGAAAAAGGCAGTCGAACAGTGCAGGATACTCCAAAACAGTCGTTTATCGCATTTGAATAGGTGATCTTCAAATGAAGAAAGTCTTCGCGAAAATGAAAGTTCTGATGAGTGAGATAAAGGAACCACGTTTATTGAAATCCCAAAAATTTCATAAACGCTACGAAATGGATCCCGAATTTTTGGGCAGAGTGATAACAGGTGACGGGACGTGAATTTTTGAGTATGATTCCGAATCAAATCGTCAGAGCAGCTAGTGGCACACCAAGGAATCTCCTCGCCCGAGAAAGCAAGGATGAGCAAATCACGAATCAAGACGATGATCAAGGTGTTGCCCTCAGTGAATCTAAACAGTCAATAAAGAGATTTACTGTGAAGTATTCAAGCCGCTGCGCAACAGGGTTCGATGCGTCCGGAAAGAAATTTGCAACAAATGGATGGTGCACCATGACAACGCACTAAGTCAGACCGTACTTATTGTCTCCGAGTTGCTGGGGAAAATGAGTGTAATAACGCTGTTTCAACCGCTCCATCTCCAGCGGACTTCTTTTTGTCCCCAAGGATTAAAAGAATTTTGAAACGAAGTCGGCATGGGACACTGGATGCGGTAAAAGTAGCTACAACGACCACACTGAAGGAAATTGCAGCTGTCGACTTCCAAGGTGCCTTCAATGATTGGGTGAAGTGTTGGCAATATTCGAATGAGAGGGACAATCCTCTGAAAAGTTCTGAACAGTTTGTAACTTTATATTAAATAAACGATTTTTTATGGTTTTGTTTAAAACAGAACCTTATTAAAATCGGTTTACTGTCTGACTGCCTGCCTGTTGTTTCTCCGGAGGTGGAAATCTTCTAAAATCACTGGTACACATGTGTCAGCGTGTGGGATTTTTACCCACTAAAACCATTCCCTAATTTCTGTCCTCTGCCCCGCGGAACCACCGCAAAGTATTGTGGCGGGGCGGACATGACTCCAGTCTCTCCCTTCGCCCATCGACTGCATTCGCAATCGCTCCTTTCTCACTTCCTATGCCTCAATTAATCTTCGACTGAGTCGTCCTCATCATGTTGTTAATTGCATTCCAGCTCTCCTGGCGCGCAAGCATTTGCCGGTGCTATTTTTCCTCTCAATGTCTTCTCTAGACTTTTCCTTTCCTCCGTAAATCCAGGAAAATGTAAGAAAACATGCCCCGGGCCCCCGGGAATAACGGCACAGCTAGGTAGGTAAGGTGAGCTGTCCAATTTAAACCTATAGAGGTATTTACGGTATCCTCATGCCCCGTGAGGAGTTGTAGTATTTAATTGCTGATTTTGAAGTGATGATGTGCTTCCCAATTCTGATACGAGCACTGGTTTCCTTACGCCACTTCATGATAAGCACCGCCTCGGTTTTCTCGTCCGTGCAAGAAATGCATATTTCAGCCACTTCCTCATAGCAGTGATTGTTATCGGTGTAATCCACTATTGTGGCCTCGCTAGCAACTGGGATGTTGAGGATATCATTATTACTGATGTTCGGTCCCAGAACAGAGCTCTGTGGAACACCTGCGAAGACAATGTATTCTCTGGGCCCATGGTCTGCATCGTACCAGAGTCTTCTACTTGTTAAATAGCAGTCGATAAGCGCAGTTAAGTAACTGAATACTCCAATCGCCGCGAAAAGGCTTCTTACAAGCTTCTAACTGGCCGAGTTGCACGTTAATGGTAATCACTGCACAATAATCGCTAGTGCCACATTTTCCGTGCATCGCATTTTCAGCTAAGCCAGTGACTAGTTTGATTTCGTCGATGGCTGATCTGGCCGCACGGAAGACAAAGTGTGAGTCTGATAAGCCTCCCACACTCTCTTCTGCCAGGAGCAACCTATTGTTGTAGATTATTCGTCCCAACATTTTCTTCATAGTGTCCAGTCTGTAGGAAGATGGTTCACCAGGAGGCTTACCAGGTTTAGGCAACAACACCAGCCTCATTCTCAAAACGAATATACCAGCCTTTGTTTTTTCCATGTCTTGAGAGAGATACCATCAGGCAAGCATGCTTCAAGCAACTCTACAAATATATCTGGTCTCGACTTAAGGGCTTTACTTAGTATACCGTCGAGGCCCGGTGCTTTGTTGCCTCCCAGACTACAGCAAATCAGTTCTTCTTTCGTCGTTATTGGGGGTATTGTAGCCACTTCTAAGAGTGTCAGTAGACTATAACCGTTCGTGTTCTCCTGAGGAAACAAGCCTTATACAATTTTCAGTAAGAGATCGGGGCATGTAGTCTGCCGAGCTGCCTGATCTCAAAATCTCAAAATATCCCCATTACAACCCTGTAGGCACTTGGCCATGGACCTATATCTGCCTTTACACAGAATTGTTTGAAGCAATCCCTCCTGTTTCGCTGTACGGCTAACTTCAGGTTACTTCACCTCCTAGTCAACCCTGCCCATTGCTCTCTTAGCGGTTCATTTGACCCGATTGTACGCTGACATAAGATCAGACAATTCACTATTCCATCAACATTTGGCGGCACATCAGCGACGCGAACCCCGAACGCCATATAGTATTCGCCTCTGAACTGCCGCCGACACGACTGACGGCCTAGCACGAGGCCGGCGCGCTAGCTTCCGTCCTTCTTATCCAGACCGCCCGTGCGAGTAGTGTAGGTGGTCGGTGGTCGTTCGCAGTTTCGAAATCGCGTCGTTCACCAGGCGCAGCATTTCGGAGTCGCGTAACCCTGGTCTGATGTCCAGCAAAGGGTGAGCGGGAAGGTGCAAATTCTCTCCGTACACCATCTCAGCGGCGCTGGCCTGTCTTTGGACTGTACGGGGACCGAGGAGGACGAAAGGCCAGGACCGCGATCACGACGGATCATCGCAAGCCATGCAAGCGGCCTTCAGTCCGGTGCCAACATTGCAGCAAACCATTGGAATATGAATGGTATGCTGTTTGGAGAAAAATTGCGAACTCTTGGCCGCGTTCGAGAGAAGAATCCTCCGAAGAATTTTTGGCCCCCTACATGAGGATGGACGATTCCGTAGCCTACATAATGACGAAATCTATGAGCGATACCATGACCGTCCGGTTGTGGATAAAATCCGGCTCAATAGGTTACGGTGGGCGGGTCACTTAATCTGTATGGATGAGGATGATCCCACCCGGAAAGTCTATAAGGGAAATATCTATGGTAGAAAGATGGAGCGATGGCGTAGGTCAAGACGCCAGACAGCTTTTAGGGATATCGAATTGGTGGACCTCGGCGCAAAACCGGGATGTCTGGAGTTCCTTATTAAGGCAGGCCTAGACCGGATACCGGTTGTTGCGCCGTTGATGATGATGATGATGCTGTTTGAAGCCGAGCAGCTTTCCTAACTCCGTGAAAGAACAGATTCGAATTGCATTCCTCCATCCGTAATGATAACGGCTGGAACACCTCGTCTCGTCTTTTCCGACAAGCGGGGTATACCTTGGGTGAATCCTCTCACAGGGAAGTCAATATCTCAGTGGGGAAAAGATGCGATGAGTGGCCGGAGACGACCAACAGGAGAGAGCTATCTCAAAGACCTATCAAGGGCGCAACTAAGCTCTCGCTTTTTTTTTTTTTATGAAGATGCAACTTTGTCTGGAAGAATGGCTACAAATGAATCATTCAAGGTATTGCTCATCGCTAACTACAACTTTTTGGCACAGCGCAATGCCATTACGGTAAAATTGTCGGTCTTTCTCATGTCTTATATGAGTGGAACTGCTGATCAGTCAGACCATGCACCCCCGAACGGATCAAATAGGAGGATGGTGTAGGACTTCCCATTTGAGCATTTCCAGGTAGGATTTAACGGTTCCGGCGGCGTGAGGCCGAGCGTTGTACTGCTGTAGAATCATTGATGTGTGCCTCTGCTCGATTCCGCAGATCCGAGACACGGGATGAGCCCCTTAAGAAATATATTTATATTACAGGCTCTTTCTGGCGGGGATTTAGGCTCTAAACTTCTCCCGATCAGTGTCTCTAGTGGTGTGATATTTCTTTCGGAGCCCTTTGATGATGCGGTCTTCTTCGATCCAGCGCTGCTATATGTGTATTAGTGCGATATTGATATATTGCTCGCGAAGGAAGACCAGCAGTTTAGACAAGGCGTACTTGGAGTGCTGCATATCTGTTTGCACGTGCTCTGCTTACTTTGGGGGTCTACTGTCGGTCCTCATTGATCTTTATTTCCTCCAATAGTTCTTTGGAGGCATCCGTTGGGCACGTCCAAATCCTCACCCGGTTTCCAGGAGCAAAACACTTGGATCTTTGCATTCATGATTCCGATGTGTAGTTTGTAGTCTTCCTTTTGCAGTGCCCCTAAGCACTTCTCATTTGTACGGAGAAGGAATGTCTGGCTGTTCGTCTGAGGTTTTGAAGACGCAATCTTGACCTTATCCAAGTGGGTCTTCGTTAGCGATACGTGCAAGAGGTCTCTTCGGAATCTCCCAAGCCTTCTCAATTCTTAGTGGCACACGAAATGAGAAAATCGCTGCAGAACTGGTCCTTGCATGCTATTTTGTGATATTCATAAACCACCTTGGAGCAATCGAAGCAAGGGATCCTCTATTCCCCCTTGCGGTTCAGGAAATGTTCAATGATCAGCTCCGATAACCTGGCCTCGGAACTGGTCCCTATTTTCGTTGGTTCCTAATGAAATTGTCGTCTTCAACGCCACCAGCGGGTGCTCCGTCAGCCAGTCGCTGTTGCCTCGCTGTCTACAGAGGTTACTTGGCGTCGGATCCCTTGAAAACTCTGCTCTCTTTACTCTCATCAAAGATCGGATGCATTTGAAAGCGCTAGATTTCACCTTCTGTTGATTTTTCATGTGTTTATTATTATATTCATTAACAATCGCACTGTTTAGTGAGGTCCCTTTTGTTCCGCGCATCGATCGTAGCGGGATTCTTATTTTTCCCAATTTTTTTCAGAATATGAATGGCCTCGGATACTCTAGCGGAGTTGATTGTTTAGTTCTACTTTCGTAGTTAAAAATAACTATTCCTTGCCCCTCGTGTGCCTTACAAATCCTCCCTTATTTTCAAAAGTGCTCTTTGTAATAATACTGCTGCTCATTTTTCTGTATTCTACTTAATTTTTAGCATTAAAGTAAATACTAACAAACTTAAGAAGAGCGACAGTACGAGGTTAGACAATTAAGTAATGAGACTGATTCCATAAAAACTGTATATTTAAAAATTATTCTACAACTCTGCCATCCCCTTCAAAGTAGTCCACTTGGGCAGCTATACAGTGATTCCAGCGCGTTTTCCATTCTTCGTAAAATTTCTGGAACGCTTCGACTGGGATGTCCGCGAGTACCCTCGTCATGGCCGCTTGGATGTCCGTAATAGACTCAAAATGGGTTCCTTTGACCACCGATTTTGCTCTAGGGAATAAAAAAGTCACAGAGTGGTGGCATATCATATCGATTAAGCAGCGTGGGATCGTTTTCCACTTGTTCCAGACAGTCTTCTGCGATGGTGCTTTTGCTCCTCAGAAAGGTTCTTTGGAGCCATCTTCGCGCACAACTTTTTCGTCCTGAAATCGTATGTTAAAATTTGTCTGATTGTTCCTCGGTTCTTACCCAGTTCTGAGGCCAATATTCGAACTGCTAAACGCTGATCTTCACGGATTAGGGCGCGCACACGCTGCGCATTTGCATCAGTCCGCACCTCGACTGGTCTCCCGCTCCGCGCCTCGTCTTCCATAATTTCACGCCCCTCTTTAAAGTCTTTATGCCATCGAAACACCTGGGCACGACTAAGAGCACTATCACCATGTACTTTTACAATTTTAGCGTACGTTTCCGAAGCTGTTTCGCGTTGCTCCTTTCTCCATTTTGGTGACGAATACCACCAACGCACGTCTACTCAACACGACGCAGCAGGCGAACTAAACAAGCTAGAACGATGGTGAATATACCAATGGAGAGGGGAAGGATGCCGGCGAAGGGGAAGGGGATTTGAAGGTTGCAGGTTTACCACGAGCGTGGCAATAAAATCAGTCTCATTATTTAATTGTCTAACCTCGTATACCAACTAACACACGTATATAACCACTTTTGCTTTAACACTCATAACCAGGTGCTTGTGTTGAGGATCTATTTTTCCAGATTTATTTTGTTTTCAGCATGTGTTTTTATTATTTAGCTCTCAAAGCCTTTGCAATTTTTTCTACTCAATATTGGGGCTGAATTTTGTAGTACTGGTTTCTGTTTATTTCTCGCGTTTCTGTCATTTTGTGAGAATCTCATTTACTTTAGTGAAGTTACCTTTAATTTTTGGGGTGATACTTCTGCTAGTTCAATTCTCAGATCCGAAATCGTTCATGTCTGGAAAGGCGATGGTATATTGGCAAGAGGTCCTAAACATTCAGCGCAAATGGTCCTGGATGGAGTGTCGTTTCTATCAGAGAAAGTTAGTAGCTTAGGATCGCAACATTCGAAGGCTTTATCGGATTGGATGGCAGATAAGGTGGCGCCCACATATTGGAAACCAAATGCTGAGATAATTGTAAGTAGTTTTAGTTTAGTTAGTTAGTTTGCTATTTGATGTGTTTCTATTGTTGTACTTTTCTGTAGAAATGTTTCGCTTGTAAAAAGAATTTTGAAAAGACTGGACTGAGAAAGCACCACTGCCGTGGCTGCGGGGAAGGTTTCTGTGATGCATGCACAAAGCATAAAATGCCAGTACCACATCGCGGTTGGGCTGAGCCCGTACGTGTATGCAGCGATTGTCGTCAGGATTTACTAAAAAGACAGGAATCAAGCTCGTCGTCAGGTAGTTTCCGCTCTTGATTGTGATTTGTTAGATTCTCCTTTGATTTTTCTCATTCTTTTTATTGGCATGCAAATTCATTTTACGATTGATTTCTGCAACTGTTTTATTATTTAACACGAAAACAAACAATTACTTTTGTAACAAGTAGCTGTTAAAAAATTAGATAACAATCTACCAAAACCATGTACCGTCGCAGGAGCCGTCGCGCCTAACGATGAATCTGATGTCCTTGTGAGGAAATATAGTGAGGCTGTTTTTAATACGTTTAGTTCGGTCGCATCGGTTTTAGAATATCCAAAAGGTTTGTTGAATTTTAGAGCTCCTCAGATTATGTTTGAGAGAATCGAAAGAAGTAGATGATAGATTGGTTCCTCTGAATGTCTAGCTCTATGCAATTTACATAATCTGTGGAAGTCTTTTTGCTGATCACAATTTTTTTCGTAATTCTATGTCTATATTTCTCGATTATTTTGATTCATAATTTAGATCTAATAAAAGACTCAGCGCGCCCCTCCTACTGGGTACCCGACAGTGAAGCACCGAATTGTGCAATCTGCAATATTCTCTTTGGAACTGCTGAAGAAATAGAGAACGCCAAATCAATGGGACTATTGGACGATCGGAGCCCAACTCATAGCAGTCGTAACAACTATAGCGATTATCGCCGTCATCATTGTCGAGCTTGCGGAAAGGCAGTATGTGAATTATGTTCAAAGACTCGACGTCCTGTTCCGGAGCGCGGATGGGAGAGCGATGTACGTGTCTGTGATGCATGCGTAGATGTTAAGCCAAAAATTGAATGACATACTCGCATAAAGTAAGACAAAATTGTGGTGTGAATATTGGATCAGTGGTGATGATTGATGGTTTTGAAAATTGAAAATTTTGGGTACTTTTTCTGGTCGATAAATTCTCTAACTCGGGTGTCTTGCTCTTTAGTCTCAGAGGTCTCCTAAACTCACCAGAAGCTTGCATTTGATATGCCTAATGAATATATTTCTCGAATGACACTCAATGTTGGTTAGTTTTCGATCTTGTTTTCCCAGGCACGAACCCTAGCTCGTCATGGATGTTTGTGTTCGTCTTTGTGCTTTTCAGCATCAAATGTGATGATAACAAAATTGAAGCAAAGTCTTAATGGAAACTGATTGAGCGTAAATCCGCCCATACTTTGGACCAAAGCTTGGCCAGAGCTAAAAGTTTTTTTAGGATTGCGGGGTCCTAAGTCCGCATCCACTTGATGTCGGACCGGGCGGATTTACGTTCAATATAATTCGTAGTCATATTGTTTTCTGTGAATTATATAAAGGAGCACTTAACATCTGCGATCCGCTTCGGTCACGCCGCTCCCAGGGCAGAGGTCAGGTGACGATTTGCCTCTGCCCTGGTAAGAAACCGTAAAGCCGTCTTCGCCTAATATTTTTTAAAGTTTGGGCGCTAAGCTCTACAGGCGGGGCCATGGACCAAAAAAAAGAGGGAGTCAGTTGCTCCCCATTTGATCCGGTCCGACATCAAGTGGATACGGACTTAGGACCCCGCAACCCTTAAAAGAGAACTTAAGTAAAAGTCACTGTGTAGATCCCTAATGTTCCACGAGGGAGTGGACGATTGACCTGAATACTTTTTGTGCCATTCACCGCACCACAGCTCGCTTCGGGCATTGGCTTCCTTTATATTTGCACCTTGATTGCATTGATTACCAACATCCTGTTAGTTCCGCCAACAATAGTGCGACAGCCATTGTGTTTAGTCTTCTTCAAACTGTTCCCACTGCTCTGACCAAACGACCAGCCCCATTAGCTTTCTGAATTTTCAAAACCAACCATCCCAAGGGTCATCATAACCATTTCACAGTTTTGTTGTTTATAAATGTGATATTTTAAATGAGACGAAAAAGGAAGCGTGAATAGAGGAGCATGTTTTGGAGCCAATGTACTAAGGAAGACAAATGAGAGAGAGACGCTTGAACTATTCATTTCAAACGATTCTGCTGACGGACTGTATCTGTCACGGCCAGAATTATTTGTTATTTCTTTTTCTTTTTTTGTTTTGCTTCATCGGATAAGAGTAAAAATTTGATCCTTCATCGAAACAAATTATCAATAATAAAATCTAGATTAGTGAATCCCAGTAAGTAGTCAAAATTGGACACATGCAAAGCATTTGATCGATATTTTCAAATCGTTTGCTGTTACAGTAATTTTTGTTATATTTTTGTCAATATAATGATTTCCACTTTTTTTTATTATGGATTTGTTATTATGTTGTAAAAAAATATTCCTAATATGATATTATGTAAATACATTGAAAATAATCCAAATCGAATGCATAGGAGGAATTTATACAAATAAAATGTGTTATCGTTTGAAGAGAAACTCCAATTGTTGATTAATAATGTTTTATAAAGATGCTCACCGCAAAATCCTGCCCGAGCAAAGGATAGGCGACTACATGGAGTTTGGCTGTTAGCTGCGGACGAGGACGAGCACGATGTTCCAGAACTCCGGATAGCTGTGCAGGGTCAAACGTAAAAAAAGAAACGAGATAAGCAACGAAATTTCTCGTCTCCTGGACTAGAAATCTATTCAACGTAACATGCGGATTGCAGTGGCTGATGCTGACATCATGGCGAGAAAGTGCCTTGCGTTCAAAACTGGCTGGAAACTAAAACGGGTCCGAGTTCAATCATCTACTTTTTCAGTGGTAAAGTTGATCCAGCGCGATATAAGGGATACTACTTAAGCTTAAGGTCTGAATTTGACACTCTAGAAAACTATCAAACAAAGAAATTTGACTAGCTACTGACAAGCCTGACGAGAGGGGGGTAGAAAGGGGGGATCCTCCGGGGATGGAGTTTTCTCGTGGGCACGAAAAAGAAAGTTGAATAAGAAAAGGTATAATCATCGGGCTCCCATAATTTTCTTCCACGCGATTTTCACCCCGGGACTTTCTCTCTATGGCCTTGGCTACTGATAAACGAACTGCGATGGTTGAGAGATGACACTTCTTCGCTGTAAATATCATCATCAACGGCGGAACAATCGGCATCCGGTCTAGGCCAGCCTTAATAAGGAACTCCAGGCACCCCGGTTTTGCGCCGAGGTCCATCAATTATATATCCCTAAAAGCTATCTAGCGTCCTGACCTACGCCATCGCTGTTTCGAGCGAAGCAGTTTTTGTAAACTAAAATAGGCTCTGTTGGCTGCCAAGAACCGTGCGCGGATTTCATCGTCATAGCTAGGAGAAGTTCTCAACGGTCTCAAAGTTGTAGTCTCGTTTATTGTTTTCGTTTGACCAGTGCGATTCGATATTGTTTGTTCTTTGGTTTTTGGCGCTGATGGTGCCACTATGTACTTCGTCTTGCCTTCATTAATGTGCTGCCCGAGATCTCGTGCCGCCTGCTTGATTTGGATGAAGGTAGACTGTGCATCTCGGGTTGTTCTTCCCATGATATCAATATCGTTAGCATAGGCCAGTAGTTAGGTGAACTTGAAGAGGATGGTGCCTCTCGCATTTACGTCTGCATCGTGAATCACTTTTTCCAGGGCCAGGTTGAAGAGGACGCATGATAGGGCATCCCCTTGTCTTTGACCGCTGTTGATATCGAATGGTTTTGAGAATGATCCTGCTACTTTTGTCTGGCCTCGCACATTGGTCAGGGTCAACCTAGTCAGTTTTATCAATTTCGTCGGGATACCGAATTCTCTCATGGCCGTGTACAGTTTTACCCTGGCTATGCTGTCGTAGGCGGCTTTAAAGTTGATGAAAAGATCTGCTTGTCGCAGAGAGAAAATCTGATTTGTTGCTGATTTACCTGAAATGAAGCATCTTTGGTATCTCCTAATGATGTTCTGGGCGTATGGAACTATCCAGCCCAGCAAGATAGCGGAGAATACCTTATAGATGGTACTCAGCAACATGATACCTCCATAATTGCTACATTGGGTGATATCTCCCTTTTTGGGACAGATAATGCCTCTTTACCAGTCGTCAGGCATTGATCCGCTGTACAACACCATGATCGCCTCCATATTTAACCAATTCGGCTGTAATTCCATCGGCTCTTGGCGACTAATGGTTTTTAAGCCGGTGGATTGCACGGACTGTTTCTGCTATGCTTGGTGTTGGCAACATTTGTCCGTCGTTTTCAGTTGGCGGGACCTCCAATTCGCCGATATTTTGGTTGTTGAGCAGTTCATCAAAATACTCAACCCATTGCTCCAATATTCCTATTCTGTCGGAAATCAGGTTTCCCGTTCCGTTGCTACCTTACATTTATCGTCAATCCAACCGTTCCGACCTTTTTTGCGGCTGGGGCTAAGTATGTTTGTGGCCGTATCAATGATAATGCTCTTCAGGTGGTTGTGAAGATAATTTGTTGATGCTTTATCTCCAGGACATCTGTTAGCTGCGGTTATTGCGGTATCCATTTCTCCCTTATAGGTGTTACGGAGGGCTGTGTTATGAATGGCTTCAGTATCCATTCTCAGCTGATTGTCAGAGGGGATTATAGGTGGTGTTGTAATTCCAGCCCGGAACACTATGCCAACGAGATAGTGATCCGAGTCTATATTGGCCCCCCATTATGTCCTGACATCAAAACTGAGAGGTGACGGCGTTCGATCAGCATGTGATCAAATTGGTTGAAAGTGGTCCCTTCTCCGACTCTGTAGTCTCCTATGTATGGGCGTGAAAGTTTATGAGGCTTATATTTCTAAATTGTGCAGGGTGCAAAGACTTTCGCTTATTTTAAAGCCGATAATAGCAGGTTTAATTTTTTGGCTGGCTAAGAAACCTACTCCGAGCACATGAATTATTGGATGGCCACTATAATATATGGTGTAGTGGCTCTTCTCCAGGAAACCGGATGGTCCTCAGGAGTTTATTCTTCAATTTACTGTTCATGTTCAAGTAGGGAAGTATTCTTTTTAAAGCGATATCAATAATTATTTGGATTAAGTCGTAAGTTCATATAGGCTAAACTTATCAAACGTGAATTTTGTAAAATGTGTGAGGGGCTGAAATCCGACTTGTTTTCCCAAACTGGTTGGCAAAGTGGCGAGCAAGTGCGTGTCTATGCGCGGAGCCGCGCCTATGTTAATAATCTTTTTTTTTATATTCTCGTGGCTGAAAACGTCTAATTCGGGTTTGATTACTCCCAACCTCATCAGCCGCGCATATTTTGAAGTGGAGTCATCGTACTTGATTATTTCTCCAACAGAATCTGCCTGCCTCTCGCAAATATGGCTGCTATTCACCCCTTGTAGGGTATAAGGTGCCAATCATACATATACGCCATCGTTCGCGGTTTGCTGAAGTGCGCCCCAACTCCATCAAGACTTCACCCAGCCACTTTCGGAGAGTGGGTCCCACTGTATGGCGTAGCGAACAATCCAATTGTCGCCCGTCCTTGATGTGTGAGCTATCCATTGCCACTTCCGATCACTTTGCCCACCGATGGCAGGCCTGTTTGTCGTTTCTTTGTTTCAAATAGTATCAGCTCAATTTAAGTCAATGGTATGCCGCAGCTAGGCGTTCACAAAAACTTTTCAGTGACGGTGGGGGTCACTTTCCATGCGCTACTCCCATGTAACAATACCAGCACAGAATAGTCTCAACTTAATCTTGGTGTGGAGGCAACTGCATGTTCAGATTTTAGACAGGGTAACAAAACAGGATTTAGCGCTCTTGATCCGTCGAGCGAAATCAACTTTTGATCCGTCGAGCCAGGGTCCATGACCCGGTGAGAGAGCAAAGAGATGTGATCAGCGTAGTCATAGTCCATTGAATTCCTCCACGTCCTCCGGATAACACAGCATGAAGAATATCACAGGCGGACTTCGGTTAGAACTTCGAAATTTTACCTCGGCACAGCATGTAATATTTTACGCCATTATACTATATGTCGCTCTGATAATAATTATTGGTTCCTCCGAAAAGCACCTCCTGCGTAGAGCACTCCAGATACACTTCTTATTCACGCTATCGAAAGTTTTTTCGAAGTCGATGAGAAGTAGGTGCAACAAAGATTTAAACTCCGGGCATTGTTCCAAAATGATCCGTAGAGTGTTGATGTGGTCAACGCTGGAGTTTCCGGACCGGAAGTCCGCCTGTTCTCTGTCGATCAAACTTTCGAGATGTTTTTGCTTACAGGAAAAAACTGCTTGAAAACATCATTTTTTCCCGATGGAAATTCGATAGGTCATATAAAACCGTCTTAGGTGAACTAAGCCTACATTAATCAATGCCACAGAAAAAAGTGGGAAAAACATATGGAGAAGGTATTAGATTCGAAGGTGTTGATGATCAGGGGCATCCAAGTTCCAACCACACCAACGCGCCATGGCTCGCGATTACCCGAGATGCCATTCAGCTCCCCTCACGATTTTCCCAAACACTCGCAGCCTCCCTTTATGGTCCTGCGCCAAGTGCCCTTAGGGCGACCCACTTGCAAGAGTGGATTCCACTGCATGCCGTAGTCCGCAATGCAATTGTCGCCCGTCCTTAAAGTGTGACCTATCCACTCCACTTCCGTCTTCCGATCACAGTGCGTACGAGTGGCTGGCCTGTGCGCTATCCAAGTTCTTCGTTTGAGATAGTGGCCGAACAGCGCAATCCGATCACACAATGCAGACAGGTATTGATAAAAGCTTGGAACTTTTAGGTGATAGTGGAGTTCACTTTCCATTTGCTACTGTCATATAGCAACACAGAACAATCTCAACTCGTTCTTGCTGTTGAGATAACTGCATTTCCAGATTTTAGGCAAGCAGTTGATCTAGCGCTCTTAATGTGTCGGCCAATATCTAGTTCGGTGCGACCGTCCGCAGAAGCCACGCTTCCTAGATATACGCATTGTTCGACGCTCTGCCCATTAATATAAATAGGGAGACCCGTCCGACTGAGAACTTTGGTTTTATTGCTGTTTATCTTCAGTGTAATTCTACTTGCCTCTCTGTCCAAATCCAGAGCCATTTGGCCAAGGTCCATGCCCCGATGAGAGAGCAAGCAGATGTCATCAGCATAGTCGAGGTGCCTGAGGAAAGACGACATTGATAACAAGAAGAAATAATATCGGTGACAGGATGCAATGCTTGCGGACTCCCCTTTGGGCTTCAAAATCCCCCAAGATTTTGCCTCGGTGCAGCATGTGACATTCTGGGTCATTCAAATTCAAGGTAGATTTTGATTGTTGGAACAAATGTAGATAAGCTGTATCAGGAAATAGATTCCAATCCATGCGAAGGCGTAGATCTCTCGATAACCATCGACATTAAAAATGCAATCGGCCCGTCGAGATGAAATCATATCATCAAGGCGCTCATCGGGTTTATCAGCTGAGTATCAGAACCAAACAATTTCTGGCACTGAAAACTTTGTCGTGATGCTTCATCTGTGGTACATCACAGGCCTACGAAATAACGGCATGGTTTTGTGCTCGCATTTCATATTTTCATAGAGTTTTTCATGTCTGCTTTATGTGCGAGTGGGCCTGAAGGTTGCGAAGCGAAATAGCTTTAAAGCTGATGTTGAACGAATCAACAAAAAATCTCCATTAATCCGAGGAATTGAAATAAGAACGCACTCTTGGAGATGGTACGCGAAGCTTTCATACCGGACAGGCGCGGCCATGGGTCCGCGGAGGACTTTCGACTAATCAGTGTCACCTCTTTGTGGAAGGCCCTTGAGTCTGTGCTGGGCATCCACTTAAGGACGATTATGGAGAGAACGCCTTTCCCTAAGTCCCAGCACGCCTACGTCAAATACAAATCCACAGAAACCGCTCTTCACGGGGTAATTACCACGGTTGAGCGATTGTTACACTACAAGCAGTAAACCGTAGTTGCCTCCCTGTATAAAGGCAGCATTCAATAACGTTAGTACCAAAGCCGTTAAGGTGGCTCTAACTACAATAGGATAGGAGGTGTGCCCCACGCATTGGGTAGTATCCATGCTAAAAACTGGGATAATCTAATCTAATTTGGGAGGTAGTCGCTTGGTCAGAGCTGTGTGCAGAGGTGCGACTCTGGATGATGCCATGTATCCGGTGCTCTGTGGATGAAATTCTATGGATATTGTGCAGAAGCGGGTTAAAAGTGGTGGCGTATGCAGATGATTTGTCAGGAATATTTCCCTCTGTTATGAGTGGAATCATGTAGAGCACTTTGGAACCGATTTGTGTGTGGGTTGCAAGATTCGGACTCGGCATAAATCTAATCAAAACGGAACTGATGCCTGTATAGCCTTGTACATCTGCAAGGAGAATAAAGAAATGGGGCCAGGGGCCGAGGATTGTTTCAAAGATTCAAAGAACCGCGAGTTCTGGGTACTGAGTCTCTGCAGACGCATCTGCATGTCTAAATGTACTGAACTTTCATCTCTGCATTAAATTCGCTCTAGTGTAAAGTGCTGTTCGACAGGGAAACACTATGGCCATAATAACATCGTAGATGAAGTATCTCGGGAAATTTGGGCATTCCCAGCGGATTACGCCATAGGCAAGCGAGGAATTTTGCCGTGGGCTGTCCATCGAGGAGAGAGTGGAAGACCAGCGTTGTAAGGTTACAACACAATATTCTTCACCCGACGGGCCAAAGCTGATGTGTTTAGTAGCTGCTGGAAGTATAGTGTTCCGTATGATCTTCCAAAATTCGGCGGTGTGTGCCAAGCGGAAGTACTGGCGACATTGTCAACCTATCGATGGCTGATTCGTAATCCAAGCCCCAAGCATAACATAGTTATTCTGACCAGCAATTAAGCGGCCATTAAAGCGTTGTAATTAGTGACGAATTTCTCTAGGCTGGTAGGAGGCCAGCTTCGATGTACCCACAATTTGAATTGCCGACGTTGTGAGGAAGACGGAGAAGCCTTCAGGCACTTCCTTTGTGATTTCCAGCTGTATAAATGGGCTGTGAATGCTAACAATCCTCTGGGGACTTCAAAAAGATCTCCAGTTACATAGTGGGAGCTGCTACCGGATGACTTTGAAGATGAGCCGCCTGGATTCTGTTCTCTTTGCCCTTTCTACAGCAGCCATGGTCTTAGGAGTTTGTAGCCTCAAAACGGTGCATCATAGCGCTAATTGGTCTTTTCGTGTGGATTACACACAGGCACAAACAGACGGACTTATTGTCTTCGATTTGATAATGTTTTGTTTCAAAAATGGTTTTCGCATTCCTACATATTTAAAATTCTTTCTCTCAAAAAATATTTTTTATTTCTTTGTCTTTATGAAAATAAATCCCACACTTTAGTTTACCTCAATAAAATTCGATTTGAAATCTCAACAAATATTTTAAACAAATTGAGCTAATTACACCTTTGGAACCTACCACTCACATTTCTCTATATTAAACAAAATATACTCCTTCTTCAGAACTTGATGCAGTGCCTTTTCGTAATCTATTTTAATTCCATTCTCTTTGAAGAAAAGATATTTATGAACAAATTTCCTATTTGTCTCGTGAACGTGAGGATGTTTCAGATATTCATCCATGGGCATCCAAGCAACGTTTGCTATTTCCATTTCGCAACGATGCAATTCACTGCTCAATGGTTTCAAAGCGAACACAACGTAAATATCCGAGCATCCAAATCCACCACCGTGCGATTGTCGTATGCTCAGCAAAGATTGGAATTCGCTAATAATGCCGGTCTCTTCACGAACTTCACGTATAGCTGCATCTGGGAGATATTCCCCTGAAATAAGAAAAAACAATGTCACTAATTGTGGGTTTCAGGTTTTAGATGCAATTTTAGTGATTATTATCATACGCTCATGAAAATTAATCCAGTGGCATGTAAACTATCTGAAAAATATAATTGAATAAATGCATGTGCAGATAGCACGTCGTATTAAAATACGAAGAGAACAAGCCACAAATTTATTCTAAAGATAATTGAAGTGACGATTCACGAAAGGGGGGGGGGAAGGTAAATGTGATGACACCTTAGTTTACTGAAAACCAAGAAAAGGAATTATAGGACTTGACTTGACTTTAGAAATGAAACCTTCCGGAACTGCAAGCAGCGATACTAAAATTGCCTTGAGATGAGAAAGATTACCGACGACATAACGTACTGCGGATAACTTTTCCTGAATTCTATCGGAAGGAAGAGCTTTAACACTGTACCACTGACAGGAGGACTGACTGACTGGAGGAACAGAACTAGAATTCGACGAGCTCATGAAACTGCTTCTCCAGAGAAGAAGCGACATAGACCGCGTCCTTCCGTTCGACACCTTGTGCTGTAACCATTCAGCTATCCGGACACTGAGCTGCATAACCTTAAAACTGCGACCCAAGACATCAATGGGATATATATCCCGAAGGAGGGGAATATATACAATAGTTAGCAATGCAATAGCTCTAAATTTCTGACCAAACCCAAACACATCACAACCGCGAGTAGGCTACGCATACCCGTTATCAATAGCATCTGCTTCTGCTGTGGAAAACGGACCTAACCCTCTGCCCACGTAAGCGGAGAGGAACTTGCACCTCCACGTGAGGCAATATTTAGAATTATAGAACCCTATTGAGTTAAACAAAATTTCAAAGTCCCAGGAAAAATCACAGCCATTATCGAAGTGCCACATCTGAAACCGAAGAAAATAGTACGGCGTAATACATAGTCGTATCTAACAGTCTCAATTAGCGCATCGCAAGGGGCCATGTTCTCATGCTCACGGCATAGAGCTAGTGGGATTCCTCGGAGCACACGCAACCAGTCGCCATAATCTAATTTGGAGTTTGGCTTAACTATCGCCAAGTCGTCAAGGAACCCCTTGCCATCGAGTCCTTCCACCGACCCAGGTCAATCTTTTTCGCATTGCAGAACACACAGTCAGGCGATCGTGCCTTCTGAAATAATAAAAACTTGTTGTTTCTTTTTCGTTGATGTGAATATTTATTCTTGCAAATACCGATATTTCGGGAACCACTTGTTCCCTTCATCAGTGCTAACAAGTTGTTAGCACTGATGAAGAAAACAAATGGTCAAGATTGGCTGCTCAGCTCGATGAACCGCATCCACGGCGTCAATGCAAGTCTAGCTATCCTCCAGCGGCAAGGAAAATGTCCATCTTCAGGCAAGCGATGAATGCGCCGAGCAGTAGGCCTCGCCGGTGGTGGAACACAACTTTTTATACTTTTGCCGAGATACCATCAGCCCCTGGCGCCTTTTTATTTGCCATAGTAAGAAGTGCTCTTTCATGGTGAAAAGTGGGCAGTTCTTGGCGATTTCCACACTGTTGTCATTAATCAGTACGGAATGTTTAGGGAATAAAGCCCAAACAATGCGGCCCATCTATTCGACATTAAGTGAGAAGATTTTCCGGAGAGGGTTGACTTTCCGAGTGACAAATTTATAACAAAATCTCCACGGATGCATATTAACCTCCTCAACTAGGTCGTGCTAGCAGTGAACTTTGCTTTTGGTTACCGTGGTACGGAATCTTCTTTTAGTCGATCTGACAAAGTACGTTATTGTGGTGCATGCTCCTTCCCGAACATTTAAAAGTTGTGCCAAACGATTATGACACTCCTTCCGCAGTTCGGTAATTTCTGTCGATAATCATGACTAAGTGATCTCAGGAAGGTCCGAAGATTGCCGTTATCAGGTTTATCATTGAATTTACAACAGTGTCAGCTGTAACCCCGTCACCCCCAAAGTTCCCTTCAATGCGGCTTTGCCCGTTCCAGGAACTTCGACGAATCTGTCGATATTCAGCTTCACGTCGTTCCACGTACCAAGCTGGTGCACGTCGACAAATAGCGTCATCCACTTTGAATGCGATGTATTGGTGGTCACTTGTCGAGAAGTCTTCCAAAACTCGTCACCCGTATACCGAGGGCGGCAGCATGAGCGCCGGAACATTAACATAGATCCGATGTTTAACTGCGAGCCCCGTTCTAGCCGCCGTTTCCAGGATCCGTTTTCGTTAGTGTATGGATGAAGCATGCGCCATCCAAGCGTGCAAACAAGGCATCCTCCAGAGAATCAAGCTTGCGTTGAAAGTTCGGCATCGTTTCTCTGCCTTGGGAAAAAATCCGAAGACGCGTATTGTCCCAAATCTAAATTGCCGCGGTACATGATAAGTCGAGATGTCATGAAGTGGGTTCCTTCTTCCGATACCGTTCACTGATTAGCACTAGATCAGATTTTACCTTCAAAGCGAACTGTGCGAGCGTTCGCACTCGACGCGCCACGACCCCCGTTGCAAGTCTTCACTTTACCTGGTTGCATCTGTGGAATTCTACCCTCCTATCCGATCCCCGCCAGGTAGTAGATGTGGGCCCATAGTCCGAGCACATGTAACTTTTAGTGGAGGCTATCCGCATTTGTACCCTACATACTACCTAACCAATTCTGATTTTCCCGCTGTTTAGGAGTTTGTTTGGCCCCTTCCACCACAGCGAGCTTTTAATCTCAAGAATTCGCAGAGATGATACCTATCCGGGCATTGGTTACCTCTGGACATTCGTACTTGATGACTTCCTCTACTGCGACCTTTTTTACGAGACACTTTTCACATGGTGAATATAATGACTTTATGCCACTGAAAAAATATTCTCTAGACTTTTTTTTAAAATGGTATTCTACGGCCGGCTTCATTTCGCTGTCGTTAGAAAATTTTCGTATGCAACGGTGTAGAATCCCCAAGAACCGAAAACTTTTCTTCCAAAATTTGTTTTGGCGTATTTCCTTTTTTTAACAAGGAATTTGGTAACAGTGCAATGCTTCAAATTGCTAGAATTCCGAGTTTCCGTTGACATCGTTTCTTTGCTTGTACCAGGAATAATTACAAATAAACGAAAATAAAGAAAGTGACTGGTAGTTATACTAACAATGAGTCACGTAATTAATGTTACCAGTAATGAGATGAGTCATCGCTAACTACCTCAGACCGCCAACTTATCAGCCGCCCCTCGTATCTGGGATCCGTTTGGTACTTTTGAGTCGCTGCCCATGTTTGCCTGTAGAAGGAAATGCGATCCACGAGTTTTTCTAGTTCCATCAGCGCATTTTTTACGCTTTTGGTGATATTTTCCTGGACGAAGGTTGCAAACTGATAGGCCTTTCCTGCATTCCCACCCAGTGTACTTTCAAATCCAACTGCTTCAACTCCAAATCCACCCTTCAGCGACTTTCTCTGGGATTTTTTTTCGGAGCAAGAGCACTGCACCGGATGGCTCAAGTGGTTAGAGCGCTGGACTGTCATAGCGGAAGATTGCGGTTCAAATTTCACTGGTGGCAGATGGATTTGTTATCGTGACTGGATGCCAGTCGACTCAGCTGTGAATGAATACCTGAGCCAAATCAGGGTAATAATCTTGGGCGAGCGCAATGCTGACCACATTTCCTCCTACAGTGTACTGTGGTGCGCCGTTACGGTCTTGAATGGAGTGCTCTAACACACATCAAGGCCCTGATCCAATTGGATTGTTACACCAACGATTATTATTATTACAATTAAGAGCACTGCTGCAGGATACTGAACCGACCGACCGCATCACTTCCACTTCATTTGGGCCTGCAAGCTTTGGGCTCCCGCCGGATGTTTCACTCATTGATCCTCGCGGCAGACTCCTTCGCTGGGTACTGCCACGAACGACGCACTTTCGTACTGCGCCCAAACACAGTCATCTCTCTTCCCCACAACTTCATCAATTTTATCTTTTTGGTCTCCATGAAAATGGTACCAGCGTGTCGTGTGTATTTTCGGGGATAAAACCCTTACCCCAGTTCCTTGAGGCCTGACTTAGTTTAGGTACTGCCCTGATTCACGGAAGGATTAACACTCACTCGGGGCGACGCGATCTACTAATACCCCCCGTACTAATTAGTACGATTTGATCTGAGTGCCTTGGTAGTTGCGTGCCTGTCAGTTAGGATCAAAATGTTCTGCCTTTGACGGATAAAGATATCGCCCAGAAAGAATGTCAACGTTTCTTCGTTTGGAGTGTATACCAACTTGTCTTCTAAGAAGTTCGCCTCCTATTATACTCCATGATCGCCGATGATAGCACCTCACCTTGTGGAAAACCTTGGGTGACCCTCATGACATTAGTATTTCCATTTGCCTGTTTTCTAATATTTTGCCAATCTACCCTCGGTCCATCCACCATAGAGCCATTTTTTCTGGTATCTACATATTGCGCCGCGTAGCACATCCGTCAACTGATACAGGGTAATTTCGGTTGACCTTAATGCTTGTTAATTTAGTGCTTCTAGGACTTTCTAAGTTCTAGCCGACGATCTCCATCATTCATAGACCAATTTAAAAATGTAAAGGGACTTATGTACTTACGTGCTTCAACATACCCTCCAGGTAATTTCCAGCTTCCCGGAATCATTGCAAATCTATCTGAGACAACAAGGACTTCGTTTTTATCGTTGACAACTACAGCTCCCACTCCAACCATTGTGTGGGAATAGTCTGGAACGTTGTCCTGTTCATCATCTGGGAGCCATTTATAGAGGGTAACGAACCCTTTTTGAGCGTGATGAAAGTTGAATCCATGCTGAAAATGAGACAGCAGAAGTGAACAACTTGAAAATATGACCTTTGATCTGTGGGCTCACCTTAGTCAACACTGGAAGGCATTCAACGTCCTTTGTATCTACCTTAAACCATACTCCGCGGTTTTTCACCTCCTTCCAGTACTTGAGGGACCCTGACGAAACGCAAGGGGACATTTAGAAATAGTCAAGATGGGATTGTGATAAATATGAAAGGTTATTACTCCAATCCAATCAGATGAGCGTTAGGAAAGACGAAATTTTAGAAGAATTCTATCATAAAATTCTTCTTGTGAGGGACGTCTACTTACTTTCGAGTTTCTCAGCGAAATTCACTGTGAAATCCTTCTGCTTGCAAGAGTCGATTGTGATCCCCTTGAATCTGTCCATGGTCCCCTGGAATATTAGGTTTGGGTCGCCCATTGTTGCGTTGTATCTACAAAATGCATTTGAATTAGCCAACACTCAACGATTACGTGATCTTTAGCGACTCTTGTCCTTATCAGCGCCTTGGAGTGGACTCAATTGATTCAATTCCATCCGATCTTTATCAGTCCATCCCATACGCTTCAGCGCCAATAGTCAAACATCAGCCACTCACCCTTGTCTCCAAGATTGCTTATCTGCCTTTGGCTTGTGATCTCCCAACTGACTTGGCGGCTCACAGAGGCTGGTTAGCGTGCGACGACCAATTATAAATGCAAAGTATTTCGATATTACTCGTGAATTAGAAATTTTTACCGTATTTATTAACATTTAGTAGCAATTACTGAACGTTACAGAGGTAAGTCTGCCGCATTCAATTTAGATACCCATGAAAATCGTCAAAAGATTCAATGAAAAGATACTCGGACTAGTCGCACTTATACAAGGCTCACACCATTTGATGACCGAATGTGGAGTGGGTGGGAAGGAAGCTGGAATTTAATTGAATTTATGGCGAAGTGATTGCACTTGTTGAGATAAATTATAATTGAGACGTCCAAGCAGCTGATTTTCACTTGACAGATCCGCGAAACTCTTTAACCTTCAATTGTCAGATAATTTGTTATCAGTAAGATGATGAAGTGAGTCGAGACACAAACCGAATGGGTTGAATGTTCAACTGATGAACCGGTTCAGATTGCCGTTGAGGTGGTTTTTTGGGGAATTCCCCGGAATTTTTACATCAATGGAGTTTCTGCTTAAGCTGGTGCATACTTTTGGATTTCTCGTTAATATTGTCCAAGAAGAAATGTGTAAATGGATAAATAGATTGGTTTAGGATTTCAGTTGGGCTTAATAAGTCCTGTAAGAGAGGAAAGGAGAATTGGGGAAAAGTCCGTAGAGGTGCAAGTATGAGTGCTAGTACTTACTATTCGCGGACTGAAAATGGGTTATATGGCAGAACACCGGAAAAGAAGCATGTAATATTTCGGAAGAATCAAACGCGTGCCTCGAATTTGTTAAAAAGTACGAAATATGAATTTCTCTTGGTGTTCATTGAAAATACAATGATGAATGATGATGAATCTGCATGAGAGCGTTTGGAAATTGTGCTTAAATTCAATCTGGATCTTCCAACATGATAATAATCCTAAACACACGGCTAAAGATGTTAGGAAATGGCAACTTTCAAGAACGCCAATGCAGGAAAAGGAAAATGCCACGCAAGACGAGAAGTTCCTTCTTTGAGACTCACAAACTGGAGATTGCTCATCGAAAGAATAGTGTATCTGGTATTCAGATAGGCTCATTATTGGTTGGATGAAGAAATACTGTAAATTATACTTATCCCCGGTATCAACAGGAACATCGTATCCATAGCATTTAACAAAAAGGAAATCTTTGGATACTGGAAGCTCACGATCAGCGATCTAAACAGCAATCCAAAACTAAATGCCCCCAAATCAGTGAGAGCCTTACATGAAAAAATTGGGAAAGTGGTTTCGGCTGAAACAGTGCGCAGAGTTCGGTGTAAACCTTTTATTACTGGCTCAACTCGAAAAAAACATTTAGAATTCGCGAGGAAGTATCTCTTTGCGGAGTGTGAATAAAGTACTATTCACTGACAAAACTTAATTTAATGTTCAATCAAATGATGCTGACGGAAAGTAAAAAGTGTGGCGACAGCCAAATGCAGTCCTCGAAAAGAGAAATTTAACTGCTTCGGTGAAAGGTGGTGGAGGAAGGGTGTTCATCTGGGAGAGTTTCACAGTTACTGGCGTCGGTATCTTTTTATCGAAGGAACCATGATTATTGCAACATATATTAAGCTCTTAAAAAAAGATTTACACCAGAGAAAGTGGGATTATAGAAGATATTCGGGCTCTATAATTACTAGAAAAAGGGGAATTACACTGAACGTTCGGGCTTAATAATTGTCGCTCGGTCATGCCAACCCCACCACAGTCGCTGGACTTGAATCCTACAGAAAATCTATGAGATTTCTTGGATGCATAAGAGAAGAGAAAAAGAAGACGAGGCAGACTCTGCCTGAGATGGAGCGATGCCGTAGGTCAGGACGCCAGACAGCTTTAAGGGATATCGAATTGGTGGACCTCGGCGCAAAACTGGGATGTCTGGAGTTCCTTATTAAGGCAGGTCTAAACTGGATACCGGTTGTTGCGCCGTTGATGATGATGATAAGCGACCCATTACCAACCAGTTGAAAGTGCGTTTATAGGAGGAATGGAGCGAAATCCCGGTGAATTACTGCCAGAGTTTGGTTTCCTCGATGGCAGGTCGATTGAAAAGTTTGTATCGGGGGTTGGTATACAAAATACTGGTGTGTATCTTTTTTGCACTCACGAAGAAATGACATGAAGACTGTCTATCTGACCAAATATTACTGTGGCACACCAGTTTCGACTTTTTCTACTCTTTGTACAATGACTGTGATTCGTTTTGATTTTTATGTTTGAATATATGTATGTATTGTGTACTTTTCTATTTATGTTATTACGGAAAACTAATTACGAATAAAGCTTTAGTTTTCTCTATTTGGCCCGTTAATTTCTTCTATAATGTTTTGACGGCATATTGCTGTGGCTGAATGTAACTCTATGAGGAGGAATTTGGTTTCTGAAAAGGAGGTTCGTTCTCCAATTGCTGGTTCAAGGATCATAATAGTTGTCCATTTTTCAGGCCTCCATAAAGGAAAATTTCAGCAACAGTGACTGAAAATTTTTTATTTAGGCAAGGTTAGATTGGGTGACTCTTGAGAAGTTTCCTTATGCAATTAGAGCTGAGTTTGCCTTTAATTTCGGCCAAAAGGCGCTGACTCAGAATGCGTCATGCAATCCAGCAGATATACTGTAATCTTAAGGGCAAATTTGAATGATAGAGTATAGTCTGGCTACTCCTTGATCGAAGGCTTGGTAGAAAAACAATGCAGTGATCGACATTTTATTCATATGAAGACCTAGCGAAGAAGTTAGTGAAGGTCTGATTGTTCGACATTCTGGTTGGAAACAAATTGAAGACTTCTAGATGTGCGCAACAACATAATTTAATTTCCCTTCGGAATTGGGATAGCACCCTAAAAGGCCACCATAAAGTGTTATCAATGATGAACAACTTAAAGGAGTGTCAAGGGATGGTCAAAAATCGAAATCTTAGATTTCTAAAACCTCATTTGAGCGGATCACCTTAAAGTGGTATGATGAGTGGTGGAAGTAAGTTTTTTCCCAACTGGACTGGTCCGGGCCGTAATTGTAAAGTGGATGGTGGGCTCAGGATGCCCTCAGACTCTATTATTATCAGAATTCTATTAGGCGGGTCTTAAGTATAATTCATCTACATGTCGTATTTAGGGGTCAATATAAGGGAGTAAATACCACCTTGTAAAAACTTTGGTCACGCTTCTCATACGGCAGAGGTTTGCCTGTGACCTGGTCGAAACCGCAGGTCACAAGTCTTTGTTGGTCAATTTGAAAAATTTGAGCTTTACTTAGGCTCAGGAAGCTATTTCCCTTTTCTACTCCTACGAATGATATTAGATTCCCAGTTTTCCATGCAGCACTTTTGACGAAAATGGTTGATCAGCTGCTGGGCATTTCTCACTGTGTGGGTTGGAAATTTTAGGATATATATAGGAATTATTTCTTTCATCTCTGATATATCCTAATTGTTTGGTAACGGTCATTTTCCGGTTATCGCTTAATATCTTGACCAATGATTACTGTTTAGTTGTTGCCTGAGATGGTGTATCTTCTGATGTCTAGGAGAAACGTAGGTGTTCCTTATGTCTATCATCCAGCTGCTGAATTTGATCCTCAAATCGTCGGAGGCCGTCGAATAGATGATGTTAGAGAACAGTACAATGGACTTAGAAAGGCTCGAGTGCTTGAAGCTACGGCTGCTTGCGCCAAAACAACTTAATCCAATTCATTGTCCGGGGCAGAGGCTGACAACAGCGAGACCAAAAGCGGTTGCCAGGAGTTGCCAAGGCAGACCTTTGATTTGTTTAAGGAATAAAGAAACCATCAAGTGGACCCCTTAAATTACCAATTCTCATGCTTTTGACCGAATATATATAATAGCTTTAATCTCGTGGTCGGCAAATCCACTCCAGAAAGTCGTTTTAACTTTATAGTTTAACAGATTTATTGTAGCTAGAGACTTCAATGACACAACTGGGGCTGGAGACTAATTTTGCTTAGTGGCAAAACCTTTTAGGCTGCCATGTCGACGTATGGAACGGTTATTTGCCTACTGGCCAGTTAATCGCCGAAGAAAAACACAATTCTACCTACAGACTAATCTAACGACTTTCCCAGCCAGGAATCATCTCTTTTGGAGAGCGATATAGAAACTCAATTGGTCAATTCTGTGTCATGTGTTAGCTGAACGAGGAATGATGCCGAGAAGGTATCAATCTTTGCATAACACATGAGAAACGTTCTTCAACCGAAATAACATACGAAGAATTACCTATTATCATATGCATTCCTACCAACTCGCTCCGAAGCTACCAAAGTGTTAAGATGCTCTCAAGACCACATCCAATCTAAATAGCCTCCTGTTTTCGCTAAAAGCTGCCATCATCTATTTGACACACTTCTGGGGTGACCTGCTTGTTAATCATTCTGGAATGGTCGATTCCACTGTAAGGCGTAGAGAGCAATGGAGTTATCGTCATTTCTTAACCACAACTATCTTTTGATTACCGAGTCCACGGGTGTTTGACCCGTACGCCGAAGCAACAAAGACAATTGTTGACAGAAGGTTGGGGTTCTCGAATAATAGTGGCGTTTGCTTCTCTCTGTTACTATGTGGCGCAAAAATATTTTTCTTGATGGGCGAAAGTAGATCTGGTGATGTTAAAGCACCTGGCGACACCAGGTTCAGTGTTGTCATCGGCAGAAACAATGCTGTAAATTGATAGACGCCTTCAATGCTCTGCTTATAAATTTAGATAAGAAGGAGTACGATAACCCGTCAGACTCATCTTCATTCCGACTCTGTTTGTCTTGCTTCAAATCTTCTTCAAGGTGAAGGTCCATGACACAATTATAGAGCGACCAGATGCCATTAGCACATTCGAGACATTTGAGGGTAAATGTCATGGTCCATTGAAGTCCTGCGCGTCTGCAACAGAGGGGCCACGAAAAACGTAACCGACAACGACGAGAAATAACAGGAAAACAACATTTTGGAGGTCTGAAGTTAGGTTTGGCATTTATCAACTCGATCTTCACTCTCTAAAAGTACGATAAAGTACGTGACATTTCAATTTCAATTCGTACTGAGTTCTTTCCTTATTGCGTTCCCTCTTTCCTTAAGTCCCTGCGTTCTTACCCAATTTGGTTCACCGAGGTCCGTAAAACCCTTATCTGAAACTCGTTGCAAAGAGAAAATTTCAGCCTTGAGAAAATTATACTGATATCAGTCGTTTCAATGACCAACGATCCTCAATAAATTCATTGAAATTTGAAACCAGAAAGGGATATCTAGGCAGTACCAAATTCGCATTGGCGAACAGAAATTATGAGACTTTCTGGTCTTGTTATTGCTCAGCCTTGATCTACTTTTATGAAGCTCGCTTGCTCCACTGTTAACGCGTTTTCCCCGGCGTATAATCCCTTTTCCGTTCTTTTTGTCACCCCCTCAATCGTGGAACTCTGCCACTCCGTGCGTGTGGGTTCACAGTTTCAATTCTCTGACCAAATTTCGTGTAACTCAGTGTCACCGATTCTGAGAAAATGATAGGCGAATGGACAGGCAGGAAGTAAACCGAAGTAAACCGATTTTTATGAAAACGGCTCGACCGCGGTGTGTTTTCCTTATTCGGGCAAATATTATTTGTAGAGGATACGAAGCCAGACTGCGCACCCAATAGACCCCGCTCGATTAAGATCTGAGGCAGGAGAGACATCGATTGAAAATGTGATCCGTCGTGGATTTTTCCTCTCGGAATTTGGGGCACCAACTTTTCGGATCCACGCGCTGTCGAGCCGTTTCCTTTTTATTTTATTTTTTCATTTTCAGCTTCATGTTCGCCGTACTTTTGGAATATCGCACGATATTTACCTACTTCCCGAGGTGACCACTCCCCCATAGTCCTGAGTCTTGCTAACACAGAGGCGTGCAAGTTCGTGTTGATGAAGCATTTTGGTGGAGCCGGACTCTCTCCCCCGTATGGATGAAGTGTGTTCAGTATCCTCCTTTGGAGAAAACCTATCAGTAAGAATAATCGTATTAGCACATTTCCCCTTCCTTTCTGCATAATTTTTGACAAAAACTTCGAAGGACGTTAGTTTTCTAGTCTGTGGAAGCAAGTTCATATTATTTCCATATACTAAACGGCGATCACGTTTCTGTTGAGAATTGCGTAGTATAGATGAGTGGTTGCAAACTCGTTTCACGATCAGGCAAAAAGCTTCGTTTCATTTTTAATTTCTAGCGTGTTCAGGCTTTTTCATTTTCTGTGAAAAATGGGTTCTCTCCTACGCTCCCACTAAGGAATGGTTGTGTGAATAAGAAGATGATGTTCCCACTCTTGCTAGCGGTTTTTTTGCGAATATGATATCCTGAAAGGTGACGAATTTTCATTAAATTCAATTTTGGTTTGATTTTTCTTGAGGGATAGATAGATGTATGCACTCTCATGTGTTTTTTACTCTCGCGAGTTAATTTTTACAACGTGTTGAGCACTCTCGCTATTACGCTGTGCACTCTCGCTTGTGTAGAATATTGAGTTATTGCCAGTGCATCAGTTAGTTGAGCCAGTGCATTTTTTAAAATGTGTTGAGTACTCTCGTTAAGACATTTTAAAGTTTTCGATCACTTGTGCTAGTGCATTCTTTTAGCTGCCAGGAGCACTCTCGCCCGTGAATTTGTTGAGTACTCTCGCTGGCTCATTCTTTTATCTATGTTGAGCACTCTCGCTGGTACCTATATTCTTTTAAATGTGTTGTTCTTTTAAAGTTGTTGAGGACTCTCATTAGAGCATACTTTAAGAGTAGGTAAGCAGAGCAAGCAAGAATGTTTTGAGCACTCTCGATAGGGTAGATAGGGTAGTCCATATAAATGTGCTGAATACTTTTGCTATTGCATCTTTTTGAATATGTTGAGTAGTCTCGCTAGTTCATTCTTTTAAATATGTTGAGCACTCGCTAGCGCATTCTTTCAAAGTTGCTAAGCACTCTCACTAATTAATTGTTTGTATTTGAGCACTCTCGTCAGTATAGTCTATATAAATGTATTGAGCACTCTCGCTAGTGTATTCTTTTAAATGTCTTGGGCGTACTCGTTTGTGCGTTTTCTTAATGGGATGGGTACTCTCGCTAGTGCATTCTTTCAAAGAAGTTGAGCGCTCTTTCCATTGCATATTTGTATAACGAAGAGGATCGAATAGATGACATAACGTTGCCTTGGATCTGGATCTTTTGGTGGAAAGGATGCCCGCGTGGGTCATCGGCATCAAAATACAGTATCAAGCTCTTTTATTGAAGTATTATCACTCTTGTGAAATTTTTTTCAACAATATACAGACATTTCATTCACGAGAGTTTAACCCTTCACTAAATAGTACACAACTGGGAATTTTAGTGAAGTGCTGGTTCCGACTTATAAGCCACGATCACCAAGACAATGTCTCTCCTTCCCTTGCTTTGTTATTAGAGGCAACCTGCCACTACGTACGCAAGTGTCATCTTGTAGCAGCTGCTAGCATTAATCTGAACTCGTGTACACTGTCGATAAGTTTACCAGGATATAAAAACACTGGGCGACAGGACTCCACCGTCCTACTTCGTTTATGCCAAACATATCTCCCCGATTTTGGCGCAATCCTCGTTCAAGCTGAAGATGATGGTCATTCTCGAATCGTTCGATACTGTAATGGAGAAGCTTGCGCACATAAAAACTATTCTTCGTCCTCATTCGATAGCTAGCGATTCACCACGAAGTTAGTTTCAAAATTTGCAGGTAGCTAGCTAGGTCATCAATTTTTGACTCTTTCAGTCGCCTTTTACGACAAGCAGGAAATACTTTGAGTAGATTCTTAATAACCAATTCAAGGAGGAGTTACTATTTCAGTGAAACTTGCCGCTTTGGATTAATAGCGACGGCTGTGGGTATAAGGACATTTACCTCGCCTACTCCCTGGGACACCTCCGGTAACTATTGTCTCCTTTTTGCTCAAACAAGTTTGGGATCATTTTTGGTGGAGTTTTTTATAGTACACCAGATTATTCTCGAAATGGAAGCAACCCTGCATTGAAACGGACGAAGGAGTGATAACTAAATCAATGCAATGCGATTGGTGAATTCCTCCCAGTCTTTGCTCCTTTGCTCACTTAGTGATAGTCCTGTTGTCTTGACCGTTTTGAATATTAAATTCTGCTTTTGTTTACAGTAGAAAGTATAGAGAAAAGTTTTAATATATGCAAGTAAAAAAGCTGCACATACACTATTGCACTTCGAACCCCTTTTATGCTTTCAAAGAAGTATGAACCCCCTCCACCGGTGATATATAAAGCAAATCACTTCGGCATGAACCTCATTCGATAGTTTGAGATTGAAGTGATTTTCAAAGTGAAATTGATCTAAAAGTTCGAAGATAAACCTACAAAGTCCTATCTGAAAAAATGAGAAATTTGGAAAGGATGCACTCATATGAAGGACTCCGGGTTTTGTGGACCGGATGGACACTCCAAGGAGTTTACACTGTGGAGAACTACCAATTCCAGCATGTTCTCCATGTCATCGGGATTTTTTTCGCTATCAACATCATCACTCCAGCAATGTTTGTTGGGCAGTTATTCTTCGTTGAGAACTTCAAAGATTTGCTCGGAATCATAACCATGGGATTGTGCGTGGTCATTTGCGGATACAAGTATCTCATTGTTTTGATGAAGCGCCGTAAACTGGTTAGGATCCGGGTTATCATGGAGCAGTTGGATTTACGTCCAACAACCGAGTCACAGCGGGATTACATGGCCAATGTTTGCAAAAGATGTAACAGATTGGCCTGGATTGTTATTTCATGTTACTTCGTTGTGAATACCTTGTTTGAGGTCAGCGCGGCCTTATCTCATCGTCAAAATCTGGTTTTCCCGGTTTGGGTGCCTTATGATTGGAGGAACAGTGCATTTCTTTACTGGATGACGTGGTCATACCAGGTGCTCGCTCAATGTAACTTTTGTGTTCAGCAAACTGCGAACGATGTAACTGGACCGATTTATTTGAGCCTCTTGAACACTCACCTCCGAGTTATCATGGGAAGAATTGCGAGACTCACAAATGATCCGAAAAAATCTGATTGGGAGAACTGTAAGGAACTCATTGGTTGTATTGAGGATCATCGTCTTATTATGGAGTAAGTTTAGAATATTTTAAAAACATGGGAGGACCTTCCTAATAAGTAGCCTAGCTTACCAGAATAACTTAAAATATCTATATCTAATCTAAACTTCTTTCCCGTTACAGTGTGTTCGACATCCTCCAAGGGACCGTATCCTATATAATATTCCTTCAATTTATCGGGACTGCTCTCGTATGTTCTATGAACATCTTACTATACTTTCTATATCCATTGTCAACGGCAGAGATCCTGACAATTATGCTATTCCTCGTTGCGGAAATATTTCAGATATTACCATGTTGCTATTTTTCCAACGAGTTTATGTCGTCAACAGACGAATTCGTGGATGCTATCTACTCATCCGATTGGACGGATCAAGGACCTCAATACAAAAAACTCATGATCATTTTCATGGAGATGACGCAACAAACTAAAGTGATTATCGCCGGGAAAGTTATACCAGTTACATTGGCTACTTTTGTGTCGGTGAGTAGGATAATTTTTGACCTTTTTCAGTAAGTTAGTTCTAAGGATTTGGTGCGTGGATTTTTCGACCCATAAATTTGCTAAAACCCGGCGGTTCATTGGGCTTTATATATAACTTTCGGGATTCAGATAGGAAGCTGGCATTCTTTACGACATCAAGGGTGAGTTAGTAGACAGTGCCCGGTTCTAGTCGCAGCTCCAATTGAGGCTATGGTAGGGAATGCCATTGAGGGTACTTAGCTTCAATGCATATGCTGGAACCGTCGTGGTCAGGTCCTTACATGTAAAAATCGTCCGGAGTAGTCCGTCTTGTCCAAAGGTGATTTTGTCAAGAACTATGGCTTCATAGATGCCTTACATGTTACTTGGTTCCTAATGGGGAAACATTGTCAGAAACGTCGATTCTTCTACATAGACTTCCCCGTTCTGGAACACGGCAAATTTACGTACCAACGAATCTCATCTACCGTGATCCAAAGAGCAGAGTTCGTAGTGTGACAGGTACATTGAAATCGTTCCGTGTTTCCATCAGTGCTCTCCAGCGAAGTGCCTTTCTTTCATTTCTGTTTGTTTTCGTGTTGTATGCTACTGTAACAATGAGTGACTTCAATGCGACAACAGCCTCCTCAAAATTCAGCGTTATAATCATCTCATTTCTCAGCGAACGGCATATCGCTGCAACCTTGTTTGTGGTGTTGGGAATCTGCTTGAAGAAGCCCATCTTCGTGTCTGTTATGAAGTCGAGGTGTTTCGGGGAGGACTATGCGAAGCCTCTCATTGGTCAGAACGATCACTTCGGTTTTCTCAAGCGCTAGGGAGAATCTATTCTTACTCATCCACCTGCTGCCTCGCTGCATGATCATTATCAGTGTGCGCTGGGCTTGTTCGACTGCGACTGCGGCGACCAGATGCGATTCATCAAGCAGCTCGTGTCGTATCAGACTATCGTATTAGGCATTCAAAAGGTCCGGTAGATCCCTGAGCTGCCCCTGATGTGATCGTCATTTTGAGGTTTCCTTCCTGATGCTGGTAGATCAGGAGACAGTCTTTATGTAGTCGTCTAATATCCGCAAAAGGTAGCCTGGGATATGGAAACAATTTTCCTTGAGCATATGGTACCACCTCGCAGAGTTTATGACTGTTCTTCGATCTGGCGTCAGAAGAAGCTCGACTGGTCGACAGTGGGGACTGCGTGATTTAGCCAGTTTCATCTGCTTACCCCACTTTCTCAATCGCTTTAGATATGGATCGCCGTGCTCTTAAATCATAGTTGTTTTGGTTAGTAGTTTCCCGTAGCATGCGTTGCGTCCGTCAGTCTTGAGTTGATGATCTTTTAAAGCAGTTTCCCGCTGTGTTCAACAAACAGAAAGTACGGTGCGCTGATGGCGCCTCGGGTTCGTCTATTTTTTTGCTTATCAGGACGAGTCTCGCAGTCTTCCAGCGGGAGGGAAAATAGCCGCTGTTAAACATGCGTTGAATGCGCTGAATAGTCAGTCCGGCTTATACTTGCATACAAGTTCTAGTACTCTGCTGGGAATACCATTCGGCCGTGGTGCTTTTTTGTCCTTCATGAAAAGGATCATTTCCTCTAGTTCCTCTGAAGTGGAAAATTGGCATTCCTCAGTACTCACCCTCCCATCGAAAGTGTCAGCTCAGATGGGGTGGGCAGGAAAAAGTGCCTTAATACTTTCTTCCATCTTCACTGTTTCTTTGGCCAAGGGTTATCGATTGGCTGTCAAATATGCATTGAACACGCTGGGTTGTAAATCCTGCTTATAGTTGGATACAAGTTCCAGCACTTCACTGGGAATACCATCCAGTTCTGGTGCTTTTTTATTCTTGATGTACCGCCTCTTACAGTTCCTTTACAATAGAGAGTGGGCCTTCCTCAAAACATCTCTTTTCACCAACAGCGTCAGCTCTAATGGGGTTGACAGGAAAAAGTGCCTGCATAATTTCTTCCATCTTAAGTGCTTCCAACAAAAGGGTGGACGATTGACACCGAGTTTTTTGGTAACCAACTCATATCCACGTCTCTATAGGCCCCCGAAAACGTCACTGATTATCTCCTGCCAGCAGCTTTTTTTTGTTTTTCTGTATTGTACGGATCTGAAGGATGCCTTATCTTGTCCTTTTGTACGCTGAGCAATCTGCCTGAGTCAGATACAGTTTCTTAGCAGTCTTGCAATTTCATTCGTCCCTCCAGCGCACAGGAGACTTCCCGTGAAGGAACCTTCTATTGGACGACGATGACAGCTGCGGTGATAAGGCTCATTGTTGATTACTTTAACGATGCAGTTGCACTTCTTCTGTTTGCGTTCGGGTCTTCTGGCTCATTTGCCTTCTTGAGGGAGTTTCGTCAAATTTGTCAACGTCGATTTTCTCAATTTTCCACTCGGTAGGTATTTGCCGAACTTCAGAAAATTGGGACTAGCCGTTTACCACTTCGAAGGAAATGTACTAATGATCACTGGTCTTGGGGTCTTCTGGTACCGTTCATGGTAGCAAAGATCACTTCAGGAATGCCCTCGTAAGCAGGGCGTCGGAACGTCGAAGTGTTACCGATATTTAGAACAATAAGTCCTGCCCTGGCGACAATCTCTAAACCTTATGTGCTTCAAAGATTACGGTAAGGTACGTCTTATTAGAGAACTCTGGTCTTAAAGTCTACTCGAACTGGAACTCTCCCTTCCAAGTTTCGAAAAGCGTTAGTTTGGTATGGGGTAAACGCTGAAAAAAAGGTACTTCCGGACAACAAACTCTAACGAAACACCTCTTCAACCATGGGCCCACACACGTAAGTTAACCTCCTCCTCTCTCCTGCAGATGCAGGCAACGCCAGATATATTGATATAACACGATGGCGAACTGCTATTCCGGTTCTGCTCGCTAAGGACCAACAAGTTAGCTCTTCTTTTTTGCATCATCTGCCCCATCAGATCGTGAGCAGTGACGCTCCTACGTATGTTCGGATGAAAGATATGGATTATGGTGTATTAAAAAGTGCCTGAACAATTTTTTCCATCTTCAATGTTTCTATGGAAAAGGGTGATCGATGGGCTGTCAAATATGCGCTGAACGTGCTGGGTTGCAAACTCTGCTTATAGTTGGATACAAGTTCCAGCACTTTACTGGGAATACCATCTAGCTCTGGTGTCTTTTTGTTCTTGATGGGAAGAACCGCCTCTTGCCGTTCCTTTACAGTGAAGATTGGGCATTCCTCAGTGCACCCCCTTTCATCAACAGTCTCAGCTCGGATGGGGTAGACAGAAAAAAGTGCCTGCACAATGTCTTCCACCTTCGATGCTTCCAACAACAGGGTGGTCGATGGGTGCTGACTTTTTTGGTAACTAACTTATAGCCGAGCTCCTATGGGTCCCTGGTAGCGGCCTTGATTAGCTCGTACCAGCAGCGTGTTTTTTGTCTGTTGAATTGGTGATGGAGTTCTTACCAGAAGCGTGTTCTTCGTCTGTAGATTCTGTGAGGGGGTCCTTTTTCGTTCTCTTGTATTCTGCGGATCTAAAGGTTACCTTATTTTGGACTTGCAATTTCAGCCCTCCATTAGCGCATAAGGGTCTCTTTCTTTACAGCGATGATAAGTTTTGTGGTTGAATGCACTAACGCAGTTTTTTTGTTCACGTTCGGATCTTTTGGCTCATTCGTTCTATTGAGAGAACTTCGTTAAATTTACCGACGCTGATTTTCCCAATGCTCCACTCGGTAGGTATTTGCCGGACGTTTATCGCTTCGGAGGAAATGTAATGATGACCACTGACCGCGAAATTTTCCGGTACCTTCTATCGTTGCGCCACGGATGTTAAGGACTCCATAGCAAAGGTCACGTCAAGGATAGTCCCCGCGCAACCACTGCATTGGAGTGTCGAAATGCTACCGATATTTAGGACGAAAATTGTTGCCCTGGCTGCCGTCTCGAAAATTTGCGTGCTTCGAGAATCTGGTTAAGGTACGCCCCAATTGAGGGCTATGATGTTAAAGTCTCCATTAACTGAAACTCTCCCTTCCATTTTTCGAATCTGGTCCTTTAAGGCGCCGAGTTTATTCTGAAAAGCAGTCAAAGATTCGTTTAGTGTAAAAGTGTCACTTCTGCACAACGAACCTAAATGAAGCCATTCTCTCGACCGTGGGTTCGTACTCGAAAGCATATTTCTCATCCAGATGCCAACAATGGCAGATATATCGGCATACCACGATGGCAAGCTAATATGTCGGTACTGTTCGCTGAACAGCAACGGGTTAGCTCTTTTTTTCTTATACCATCTTTCCCATTAGATCGTGAACAGTTGCACTCCTATGCGCCTTCACTTGTAGGATGTGGATTATGGTGCCTGACTTCTAATTTGTTTCAAATCTTCTTTGAAGACCTGTCACTACCTCGAATTGGGAACTTACGCCACATCTTCCTTCTGCAAATCGCATTTCATGCGAAGAACGCAGCATTTTTTCAACTTGTAAGTCTTCACTTTGTGCTCTGGTGGGACACACTTGTAACATAAACTGCTTCTGTTCTGCCCTTTGCAAACCCCTGCTGTACACCCGTAGACCCAACACCTAAAGCAGCGGTTTGGAACTGGTATTCTCCTTATCCTGCAAATGACCCACTCGATCCGCATTTCTGGAAGAATTTCCATGAATGATTTCTCCTTATTCGGCTTATTGAGAAGGGCCTGGTTTGACCCTTCTCTTTCTCTTTGGGGATGATATTTGTTGTCGTAGTTGACCTCGACTTTCCTACTGCGGAGTCACAGCTGTCGCTATTCAATTTACTTTTTTGTTGTTGAATTTTCGCCTTTTGTCAATGCTGCTTGGTCGCATTTTCTTTTATCAATGATTTCCCCCCCTTCTGGAAGGTTGAGAGCACCTCGTTTTGTGCCCCTAGGGGCTGGGCTGACTATTTGTATTTTCGTCAGCTCCTCTTCGGCTGCCTTCCAGTAGTTTCGGTGGCGTGTGATAAGGTCTAGGTGTTCCTCTATCTCCAGCAGTAGCCTTGCTTCCTCTACCATTGTTTCTCTGATGACCTCATCATCGTCTCCGGTAGGATAATTATCATTTCCGCCTGGTTGGCAAGTTCGTCAATTTTTTTCCTGTCAAGGGGCTGTCACCCAGCTCGGAGCTTGCTATTTTTTCTCGTGGTCTTTTTTTTCGACCTCAAACTCCATGGCTTCTCTTCAGACATCCCCTGAAAGGGGGGAGGGCGTGATTGATGTTAATGATCTTGGTCTTTGGCTTGGAGTGAAATAGTACTAAACGGTTTTGTAACTTATTACGAAGATATAAGATAAATAATTCAAAAACAAATAACATAAACGGTATAATATGATATAACGCTGGCAATTACTGACATTTTCTAATATGTTCAACTGCAAGAGAAAACCGATCCTCATTTGATCACTGGGGTTAAGCGTTGTGGCGAGTGGTTAGTACTTGGATGGGGAACTAAATGGGAACATATTGTGATATTATTACTTATTTATTGATGGTATGGTAACATATGACATTTATTGTTGTTTTTTTTTCTTAATTTGCTAAATGTAAAGCTGGTTGTGAAAATAGATCCCAAAACTTGGTGTACATTTGAATATTTAGCTACGTAAAAATGAAAGATGCATGCATCCTGAAATTCTTTATAACAAGACAACCACAACTCTTCCATGCCTAAAGCTTTTAGCTGGTGATCACGAATAATTTTCCTTTTCTCTGAATATTACGTATAAACGAAGAGAGTAGCGTTTAAAGTTTTCCAAAGGTTTGCCAATTTTTCCTAAGCTTTCGACCTTCATACATGAACTCAGCTATCATTTTGCAGATCTGTTTCTCCTCTTAATTGGCGATCACAAATTTAATTTTTATTCTGACTTACGCATAATAAAGGCGAGATAGGCATTCAAGTTGCCAGATATAAATGTCAGTTGTCCTCCTTTGTGAAGGGTGAAGTATCGGTATACAGTCTCCTCATTGTTTATTTTTATTTATGTACAATGGGACTGCGCTTTAATTTTATTATCATCACACTTGGCGCTGTGCAAGCGATAAGCCTAGAGCATTGGGGCAGCACAAAGATGAACACAAACGTCCATGACGATCCTGAATTCGGCTCCAGGGCAAGGAGATCAAGAGGCTGAAGCTCAACCAACTTGATCAATGCACCCTCGTTATCACAAACCATTTACAGAGAGGACGAAATAATGAAGTTGTGACACCAATGCCGACCACGTTTCCTCAAGATATGCACAGTTGTGATGAGGGGTATAGGCGAATGAGGAAGTTGGTGGATTTCTAGCGGGCGTAGGCTTGGACTCCCAGAATGAAGACAGGCAGTGGAATCAGCTAAAAAAACAACAAGGACCGCATGATTTTCACTCTGGGATCAGATTTTCTCTCGTGGCCTTGAATACATCTAATATTTTGTAGATTCTTATAACCTTTGGGTACAGATTTTCCGAGGAAGGGGTCCGTGGATCAAAAAACGAGCGAGTAAGTTGCTCCCCATTTGGTCCGGTCCGGCATCAAGTTAGGACTTAGGACCCCACAATTCTCAAAAAAATATTTACAGATTTTTCTGTTGTATACACTAAGGATACCTGAATATTATTTATTGTCGATTTCCTCTTTCCACATTTCCTTAATATAGCGCATATAATTATTCGGGAATTAGAAACAACCCTGGATTGAGCCAGTGTAGGAGTACCCACCTAAAAACATCCTTTTCTGATAATTTAATCAATTCCAAACGATTAGCCAATCTCCCAGTCTTTACTCACCTAATACTAGTCCTGCTGTCTTGGCCGTTATAAATATTAAATACTGTTTGTTCCCGGTTGTAAGTTCAGAGGAAAGTTTTAATATATGCAAGTAAATATGGTGTACACATGACAGTATAGAAGTTCGAACCCCTTTTCTGCTTTCTTGGAAGTATGAGGTCCCTCCACCAGTGATATATAAAGCGAGTCACGCCGGCATGAACCTCATTTGAAGAGTTGACAGTGAAGTGATTTTTAGAGTGAAAGTGAACTAAGAGTTTGGAGATAAACCGATAAAGTCCAATCTGAAAAATGAACACTATGGAAAGGATATACTCATATGAAGCATTCCGGATTTTTTGGATTGGATGGAAGCTCCAAGGAATTTACACTGTGGAGAACTATCGGTACTATCATGCCATTCACATGGTCACGATTATTGTCTCCATCAATGTCATCACCTCCATAATGTTTATTGGGCAATTATTCGTCGTTGACAGCTTCAAGGATCTACTCAGCAATCTAACCATGGGATTGTGCCTGATCATTTGTGGATACAAGTATATCATCTTTATGATGATGCGACGTCATCTCGTAAGGATCCGTGATATCTGGGAGCGGTTGGATGTACGCCCGACCACCGAGTCCCAGAGAGAATACATGAAAAGTATCTCTAAAAAGTGTAATAGGCTGGCCTTTCTGATGTTCTTAAGTTATCTAGTAGTGAACGCTCTATTTGTGATACAAGCGGCGTTTTCTCATCGGGAGCATTTGGCTTTCCCGGTTTGGGTGCCTTATGATTGGACGACGAATTCATTTCTGTTTTGGATGACTTGGTTGTACCAGGCGATCGCCCAGTTTATTTTCTGTGTTCAGCAAGCTGCCAATGATGTAACAGGCCCGATTTATTTGAGTGTTTTGACTACACATCTTCGATGTATTATGGGAAGAATTGAGAATCTTAGACATGATCCGAAGAAAACTGATTTGGAGAACTGTAAGGACCTTATTGACTGTATTGAGGATCATCGTCTTATTATGGAGTAAGTTCTGAATATTTATATCCTATCAAGCTCTTCTTAAGAAGCGCATTCTTTTTCGGTTCCTCCAACCTAATTTGACGACATAACTTAAGGATGAAATTTGCTCACATTACAGTGTATTCGAAATTCTTCAAGGAACCGTATCCTACACGATACTCTTTCAGTTCATCGGTACGGCTTGCGTATTTAGCATGAATATCTTACTTTACTTTTTGTACACATTGTCCATGACAGAGGTTCTAATAATTCTGTTATTCCTTGTTGCGGAAATAGTTGAGATATTACCGTGTTGCTATTTTTCCAACGAGTTTATGTCGTCAACAGATGAATTTGTGACTGCCATCTACTCAACCGATTGGACGGATCAAGGTCCTGAATTCAAAAAGCTTATGATCATCTTTATGGAGATGACGCAACAAACTAAAGTGATTATCGCTGGAAAGATTATACCAGTTACATTGGCTACTTTTGTTTCGGTGAGTAGGACAGTTTTGGAATTGTTTCCTTTCAATTTAGATAGTTTTAAGGACCTAATAAGTAATGGTGCATATTTTGGTAAAACCTGGTCGCTCAGTGTAGTTTGCTATTGGATCCAGACGGAAGGATTCAGAAAAAAAGTTTTGTGTATTTGTTATAAGTCCCCTTTCCAAGACGGGGTTGCAAGAGCTGCACCGTGTCCTCAAAGTCGGGTTTGTCAAGATCTGTGTCGTCTCCTTAAAGCCGGATTTTTCAATAATCGTGTGGGCTTCCCAAACCCCCGTTTACCAATAACTATGTCGTAATCTCAAAGCAGAGTTCGTCAAGAAGTGGGCCATTTCATTAAAGCAGGACTAGTCAAGAACTATTATCTAACAACTATTATCTAACTACTATCTTGGTTCCTCAAGAAGGAGCATTGTGAGAGACCTCGCGTTCTCTACACTGCTGTCCTTTAACTGCGTCTCATACAGGATATTATTCGCTGGATTAAAGTGCTCTACTACGATAGCTTTTGTGCTGATGACAGTTGTTGGTTAAAATCGTCATGAATATCTAAGTCAATTGGAAGATCCATGTGAAAACATCTGGCCTCCTCTCGGAACAAACATACAACCTTCAAAAGTGAAAAGTGACAAGCTCAGTTCAGACGAGTTAACCCTGCTACCGAACAAGACAAAAGTCTAAAGAGAAAAGAGAAAAAAAAAAGACGCGTATTGGGACCAAAAATGCACCCTCGATATCCTAATCCGTCCTGAACTCTATTCTGCTAAACCTTTTGAGGAAACTCTGCGGCCCAAGTTTAAATCAAATGCAGAAATTTGGTGATATAATCTCGGAAACGTAAAAGTATCGCCAAAAATGATCACAATCAGAAATTTTCCCAACTTCTTTAAAATAGTACGTTTCATGCCAGTTTGGTTTTTATCTAAACCGTTTAAAGTAAAAAGTGAAGTTCTTTCCTGCACGCCAGAGAACAGAGATTACACACAAACTGCTCAGTCAGAAAAGGCTATCAGTTTCATAAGTGGAAGCCTCGACTAGTAATAAAAGTTTGCTGGGTGCTGGACATACCATGCAATCCAGCTTTTATCTTTTCTTAGTGTGTGACCTATTCAGTGCCATTTTTGCCTTGTGTTCAGTCCGTCCATGAGTATCTGAATGGGATATGGACTTGATGGAAACAATTGTTGAGAAAAGTCTGATGCAGTTGAATAAAAGTGGTGGTCGCTTTCTATGCTTTGGTTAGATAAAGCAACATAGAGAGAATTTTGGTGTGAAACAGCCTTAACTTAGTGTCGTGGGTAGGTATCTGCATTTTCAATTTTTTTCCAAAACTGTGATCTACACCTAGCATTGTGCTGCGACGAATATAAATGAGTTGACTATAACTGTCGCTTAAAGCCCTAGAGGTTGCCTCAATCGAAACCACCTGCCGCTTTGCATCGTCGTTTCCCTCTATTGTCTCAATCAATTATTTGATCAATTTGATCAATTATTTAATTCACCATTAAATAGGAGGCGATTTAACTCCCAGACACACCGGTCGCAAACTCCACCGCTGGACGTAATTAGCCATGTATATCTCGACTATTTCCTGATAACTAGCAGCATCAACTTAATTCTGAACCAAACATTGTCCCATTCTTTGAAACCATTAGGGTCATCAGCGATCGCAATGTCATTATTGTTTACATCTAACTTTCCGATTAACAAATTTGGCCATCACTTCTTGTAGTCAATCGACGGCTAATAAACAGATCTCTGAAAGACAAACTGCCACAACTCCAATTCTCATAGAACCACAAAGTTCCCAACGAGCCAAATTAACGGTACAGTTCTCCAATCAACTGAAGCATTTTAGGTATGCGACGAATTCGTGCTAGTCCCTCAACTACTATAGCATCATTTATTCCTCGGAAGATATCCTGCAAAACGTATACTACCAGAAAAACTCTAGGGCGGAGACTATTAAAAAAATGATGTTTCCCGCTATACTCCGCAAGAACCATGATTTCGATATCTCACTTTGTGAAAGGTTCTTGACTCTGTATACTAACCACCCCAATAACCACCTCTCCAATATCCAGCTAAGCTTAACCATATTCAGAGAGCGCAAGCAAGTATTCTCGCGACTTGGTAAGACTGCGAACGGTAACCATGTCTTTCTACAAAACATAGCCCCTAATGAAAAAGCAAACGTCCTTGTTAACTATTTCATATAAGCACACCACTTCGTACTCCACATGCTTGACCAAAACTTTGAAGCTGAAATCATTATATCAATTAACTTATTTCGATTCTTACTGTCTTACTGTCAAACATTTAGCCAGACCGGACCTTTGAAGCACCCTCTCTTCCTAAAGAGATACATTGGTTCAATCCTGCAAAAAACTTCGTCATACCCGAATTGTCGCAATATTCATCGAACAAAACAGGAGTAAAAAGTCGGAAGAGTCGAGCGGGCTTGATAAAATCCCTTCCATAATCCTTAACAAATGCTCTGCATCCTGTTAACATTTTTCAACCATTCACCTTGCTGGACGCCCATTTCCTTTCGAACTGGAAGTGTGTTTAAATCATACCCATTCCAAAGAAAGACGAAAAAACCCTTTTCGCGGCTAGCTGCAGGAATGTCTGTCATGCGATAGAAACCACTCTATCCCGGACTTCTAGTTGCCCAACCGGATGGGTCATTCGGTTGAGCATCCACTCATAGTTCTGAAAACCGACGTTCAGCTGGAATTTAGTTGTAAGGTACCTACATTAGCCTACATCCTGGACATTAGAAAGGGTTTTCATCCCCTATGGCAATATCACATCTCCGCGGGGGATGCGGGATTTGTCGTATCCTCTAGTAGCCTCTGAAGATTGTCAGTGCCCTTCTCCCGTGGGAGAAAAATGTCTCAATAATTTGTAGTAAGATAGGGCACGTGATCATCATGGTTTTATAGGCACTCCCTTCTGGCTTAAGTTCCTTTCGAAGCAAATCTTCTTAAAGCAATCTCTCTTGGTTTCTCATAGGTCTGCTCTTATTTTCTATTTACTGCAGCTTGTCTGGCTCTTTAGTTAGGCCCTTCGATAGTGAATGTCCGCCTCCTTGCTGTGCGTTGCACTATATGGGGATAAGCTTTATTAGGCAGGTATAACCACACTTTAATCAAGGTCTGCTTGTGCATTGTACATAGATAGTCTGACACGCTTCTCGGTTTTGGTTTTGCGCATGGGGGTTTCCCGCTTTGTTGGTCACCTTCAGCAGTAAGTCAGAAATTCGAATCTCAGCATTTCAGGCATGAAGGGTTTTGTGGAGTTTTTTATGTAAGAATATTTTGGGACACGATTCCACTTGTAGTGTATATGCATCGAATATGTCTGGCATTCAATTCAATGTAATACTGACATTTTAGCTCTGAGGAAGCAGTAATCTGACGTGAAAGGGAAAACTTTGATCTATTTTTACTTTGTTAATAATAGTACGATGTGCACCAAACTTTCCAGTAGTGTGCTTTATATTAAACCTAAATTATTGCGGTACTAGATAAAGTTAAGAGGGTTCGCAATAAATTTACAAAACATACTTATGTACTATTTATAATTATTGCAGCAGATATTGTGTCGAAGAGTATGGTATGTTGAGGTCTATAGGCTATGCGCATGAACTGCTTCGATTTTTTTTCAAATTTTCCATTTCGTAGTTTTTGAGAATGGATCCTTGAAATAATTCACGTTTTTCTAGTCCCTGCACTACTCCCCTTTTCGACCAATATAATAACTATGATCTGCTTCAAAAAGTACTAATCAAGACTTTTACTTTTACTTATTTACTTTAACCCCACCTGGTTATGTTTGGTAAAAAAAAAATTGCACCCTTTTTTTTGCATATATGGCGGCTTCATTTAAGTTCAATGTCGAATGATGTAATTTACTTGGATTTCACATTTCCAACATTCCCACCAAATTTCGCTTCAATAAATCTGTCCAATTGTTGAGAAAAGTGACAGGGAACCGATTTTAATAAGGTTTTGTTTTTCACAAAACCTATTGCCTAGTGGTGGCTGTGTACTTCTGGCTGACGTTTTATGAAATCTTACGCGTCAGATTGACGTTGACAAAGGCTAAATCTACATCTAAACCAGACCCCCCTTGCCGAAAGGTCGCATCACTTTCGTTGGTCAGTATTATGTCCAAAGCTGTAAAAGCTTCTGATATACGTCCTCCTTGTTTCGGTTTTTCTACCTTTGAACTCCAGTGTCTACCCGTTGAAGTCTCTGGAAAATTTAGACAATTTGAGACTTAGTGGGACGTACAAATATATATTGCTAGTCCAGAGCCAGTAGGTGACGCACGTCTATATCATAGCTTTACCAGTCGAACTCGTGGCCTATATATTTCTAAGGGGTTCATTTACAATGACAATTTTTACCCATTTTTTGTAAGTGGTCTATGAAACAAGTCCTATAGTATACATTCCTATAATTAGTCAGATTTACTTGAATTAACTTCCTATTTTTATTTTATTTATTTCATTTAGTTAACGCGTTTTTAAGTTCTAAGCTATAAGCCTGGTATATCATCCGTAAGTCTATGGCTGTATTGTTGTGGTTTTCTCTAACACTGTTGGTGCAGCAGCCTTAGGCTCTTCCTTGAACTCTTTCGTATGCCTCCCGTGACCCTTTAAGAAGGACTGGCTCTCACAATGTTTCGATGTTTAGACTACCCATTTTCACAAAAAAGTGTCTGGCTCCGGCCAAGCTTTGGTCCGAACTGTGGGCGGAGTTACGTTGAATATAATTTGAAATATAAACACCATTTTCGTGTTTTGCGAATTATGAAAGGAAGCGTATAACATCTGCGAGCCTCTTCGGTTACGTTGCTCCCAGGGCAGAGGTGAGCCAGCGTCTGATGAGTTGCCTCTGCCCTGATACGAAACCGTAGTCGTCTTTGTTCCTCTTTTACTTTTTGAACCTTGGGTGTTAAACTCAAAAAGGGGAGTCGGTGAACAATAAAGAGTGGGAGCAAAGTGCTCTCCATTTGGTCCGGGCTGACATCGAATGGATGCGGACTTAGAACTCCCCAATTCCTAAAGAAAGTGTTGGCAGATTATTTTTTTAAACACGTTTTCACTCCTTTCATAAAGCTTTTCTGATTTTTTTCATTTGTAACAATTGACATCGGGGAGGTCTTTGAATTGACAAGCATCTCCTAAATGGACCTATCTCCTGGTCTTGGATTACTAGCTGCGGCCGTTTCTCTTGAATAAATGGGTTATACTTCGTTTGAATACCTCCTGTGGGCCGCTCTCTCAAAAGGAGCACTGAGCTGCAGGGTCTCCTCTTCGTTTTCTGCTTCTGTCACCTTCCAATTTGGTTTTGTAGTCTAGATAATCTTCCCGTGGTTATGTCAGTTCACGCACCAGAGATCTGTATACAGAAAAAAAGGATGTTCTGATTATGCGGAAAGCTGCTACAGCTACCACTTACTCTTGCCAGGCGATCAAATGAGACTCTTATCCACTAAAATCACTTCCTTCTCCTTCCACTTTCCACTCGGGATTGTGCAGGTTGCAGGGCTGGATCAGAAGTTTATAAATCTAAATCTAAATCTATAAATAAAATATAAAATCCATTTCAAAAAATCTGAAAAAAAATGATGATGTAAATGGGACCAGTGAACATCCAAACTTTTTCCGTAAGAAATTGACAAAATTTGCAATTTCTGAAGCGCCGAACTTGCGGTTCATGAACTTGTTTTGTGGAAGTGGGGGTGGAGCTGCATATGTAGGGTCAAGTTAACCATCTTCGAGATAAGGGGTAAAGGATCGCCTTTGGTCATCTTTGTTTGGTAGCATTCTTGCGATCGGTGCACCCATGTTATAGGCGGTACACTTCAAATGTAACTTGAAATTTACCCTCTCATCAACCATTACCCTATAACGCAGGCTGTCAATGGATGATCTGTGCCCTAACTTAGATCCTTGAGGGCGTATCTTTTCTCGGCTTAGTAACAAGTATTGCTCCTGTGTTGTCTAAAATTCAATTCGAGTCATGAAATAGCTCTATATCCAGTAGACAACGCGAGACCAATGGTGGTTACGCTGATAACGAAATATAATGTCACTGCTTACTGCTATACTTAGTTATCTCCCAAAGTGGACCTAGGATGGATGCGCATGTTCTTCGGTATGTGTTTGATCAACCTTTCTTATGCATTGTAGTACAAAAGCCTTTTGATTAGAAATTCAGTAATGATATACTTCAAGTACTTCGTTCCGCTTCATTTAATTAGACACTTCAGTATTTTATTCCACCAAACAAAACTGAAGATATTCTTCACATCGAGCGCGGTATTATGATAGTAACCTTCGAATTCCGAACTGATCCCTAATTTATTATGAATTATTCATTCGAATTGTTATTCAACATTATTTAGAAGGCATATTGAGCGGATGTCAACAGAATGGTTTGCTTGGTTTGAGGATGGGTACTGGCTTTTATTTCTTCCACCTTTTGGATGGAGGGCTAGATATCTTATTCTTGGTTATTTTCGTCGCATCTTTCAAGACATCCTAGAGATAAAGTGGTATTCCAAAACTGGCAGTTTTGTGATCGATGCATATATGAACGTCTCAAATTCAAAATTTCTAGCATTGTTGTCCTGTCTTTTGTTTCTATGGTTCTGAGTGCGGTCCGAATATAAAAGGCAATGAACGATGCCTCGCGGTAATGCAGATTACCAAAATGAGAATATCTACATCCAATATGGCGTTGCGCTGTTCGTGAAAAAATTACCATAGAGGCATTTTCGATACCGAGAACTCATGTACTAAGACTGATTTGAAATCAGAAGTCGATAGCAAATGACCAAAAGACCGGTGGAAGCAAAGGTGGTGTGATACGCTGATGATGATTTGAGAGCCTCGTGGCTCCATCCGGATTTGGCCTATGATCGAACAAAATGGCACAACTAATCAAGACGAGCCGACTCTGGTTCTTTGGCCAAGGCTGAAGAAGATGAAGATATTCTTGGCCACCTTAGGATTTCGAGTTGGCTTCCTTACACAGTCACTTAAAGTGCTATCCCAGTGTAAACATTTTTGTTCTTCGAATTTTTTTTTGATTGTTTGATAGCGTATACCTTGTTAAATGACGCATCAAAATTTTGAGACCATACTAGGATAGTTCCGTAAAAAGTTCAACCTTATTAAAATCGGTTTACTGTCTGTCCGTCACACGCATTTTTCTCGGAGACGGTAATAGCGATTGACACCAAATTTGGTAGAACGGTGGGAACTGTGAACGCTCACGCATACAGTAAATTACATCTTTTTACGTCGAATTTAAGGGGGGTCCCCATACATGCCCCATACATGCATTTTTTTCATCAAATATAGTCATGTGGGGTATCAAATTAAAGGTCTCGATTAGTACTTTTCAAAGCCGATCTTAGTTTTGACATTCGTTGAAAGGTTGGGGAGCGTGGGGGGTTGAAAGTGATCACTTCTTTAAGGGGGCCATTCTCAGAAACTACCAAACCGAAAAATCTGAAAAAAATCAGGAGGCTGCCACTATATGGTGCCTGGGCTCTGAAATACCTTCCATGCCGATATCTGTTTAAATAAAGTTAATAATAGTATATTACTACAATTTTTAGTAATTGGTTAGAAACTCCCCTTAAGTTGATCCTAGTACCATGAAATTTTGCAGTGATATAGGCTATAATATAGAGCATGCCCTTACCAAGTTTGGTGGAAATCACACTATTACTAACAAAGCTATAATACCTCAAATAGGTTGCTTTTTTGAAAATTGAAGACTATGAATGTCAATATCACCCGAAAGTGGATACTCTCACATAATATATGGATATATTACGTGCTACGTACTAAGAAATACACAAAACCTTTCGTACCTGAAGCGTCCAGCTTCCGGTTTCCCGACTTGTTATTTTTTAGAGGTGTGGTTTGCAATTTTTGTTCTGTGAATTGCTCATGTAGTTAATCGTATCTAGGTCGGTTCACGTTTCCACAGGGCTGACGTCTACCAGAAATTCGATGCTTATTTTTGGAAGCTAGTGCACCTTGGCATGGACGCGTCAAATACTCGTAGGAGCGTTTCGCTGATCTATACAACCTGACTCTTAGCGTTTCTTTTTGGCGTTGTACTTGCAGAAGTAGATCTTTCAAAGTTTCATCGGCAAATCTTTTGACTATCCATTTCACAGCTATTTTCGCCATCGACTTTTTCCTGTAGAGTGGTCGATTCCAATAATGATGGCCTGAAGATCATTTTGTTTGTACTCTTCATTGGCGTGTCAGTGAAGGTCGTTAACTAAAGTATTTCTAACGAAAGTATTGACACTTTCAATATTTAAGGAAAATGTTCGTTTTAGAACTGCCTTTTTTAGACAATGGGCTCAAATCGCAGGCCATTATCCTCAGAGTTGATTTGAACTCCGCGTCATGAGGCTTGGTGCATGGCATAGCAATTCTAGATGAATACATAGCCTTCCTTTTGGAAAATTGTGGTCTTGTTTAACCGTCCTTGGAGATTTTTATAGTTTCTCATGTGATTCAATTGCCTTGATCCCATATCTCCCCGTATCCTCACCCAACCCCTCTCACCCTGCCGGCCTATGCTGGGATCATCAATTCACGTGCAGAACAGACAGTTTGATTCTCCCCAACTAATCTTAACAATATGATTTTTTCCCCACATTTAGGGCGAAGATCGGATCTGTAATGAGAATGGTTTAGTTTTTTATTATGTATAGAAATTCTAGAGGCCTGAAGCGTCCTTTTGATGATGTCGGTTCTTATCATTGGTAGACTACTCAACACACTCGGACTTTGTCAGCTGCGATAACTCTCCTTCCGCTTTAAACTTCCAACATTGAACCATCCTTGTCGATAGAGTATCGTAGCTAGGGCTGTAAAGCTTGAACAATCCCCTCCTCTTTAGTAATCTCCTCCAAGTCCTTGCATACTATAATTGTGTGTTTTCAATTCAATTTTACTTCTACAACTTCACCCAATGACAATTCTTCTTTCTTCAGTAGCTCTTCTGGCTTGCCTTCATCTGTTTTCAATACAAAGAATAAGTTGGCTTTCTGCGTTGTACGGTTCACACTTCCAACTAGATCCATTAATGAAGTATTTGCTTCGATCCTGTGGAGGATCACAGATTATGTAAGATCATCTTTCTTCTCCATTAACTGCTTTTCGGGTTAGCTTTCGCAATTTTTTCTTGCTTTCCACCATGGTCTAAGTGGAGTCTTTAGTGTACTTGCACACTATTGTTGAAAGGACTGTATCCTTCCATGAGTAACTTGAAGGCGATTCTTCAATTTTTCGCTTTCGACTTCGCTGGGGAGGTTTCACTTCTCCATAAGGCTGTGTTAGTCTTTTACGGGGTTCCAGAATTTCCTTCTGCCTGATGTATTTTGCGCTGTTGCATCTATAAAAGTTTCATCTATCATAAATGTCAGTGCTTTTGACGTTGTCTGCATTGGTGCAGGCGCTACCGGTTTGCACAGTCTTTACACCTCCCCTTGCTCACTTTAAAGTAAGGAACCCTAATGGCACATCCATGATCCTTAGCCGCATAGTGCACATGCCGAACATGCCGAGCATTGTTGCATAGTTCGTGGTCGAGTCGAGTAGAATTTTTCTCTGTTCGCTTATTGACATTGGTGACCGTCATTGGTGATCCTTATCACTCATCCTAAAAGGATCGTTTATGTTGAAGTTTCCACCAATAGCGCTCTTGTTAGCCCTTCAGAGGTCACCGCACCCATCGACTTTAGGACAGACATCTTTCTCCTAGATGACTTCTATTATCTTCCTCCCTTGGCTTGGGTATTCTTCAGAACTTCATTAGATATTTACGCCATACTGCCTCCTACGAGTATACGTAAATGCCTGTTGTATTTTTGGTATCAGTGCTTTGCATCTGTTTATTTTTTACGCGAGATTTATTCGGAGACGGTTGCACATACTAACAAAAAATTTTGTTGGAATGTTGAAACTTTGATCCCTATCCATGATGTTTAAGGGTGGTCCCACACATAAAAAAGGGGGTTGCCCTTAACATCCAGAAGGGGACGTAACCATTTTTATTCATCGAATATAACCATGTGGGGTATTAAATGAAAGGTCTCGATCACATGTTTTGAAGCATCTTTTAATTTTAACGTTTAGAATGTTCACATTTAAATCGAGCACTCATTTTCAGAAACTACGCAGTCGACAAAACTTGAAAAAGCTCATGATGATGCCTGTTTGTGACGCTTGAATCTGATCTTACTCCTCACCTACTCAAAAAGATTAATAATATTATATTTCAATTTTTTTTACCCTAAACCCTTTAAGTTCAACCAAGATGCATAACGCCACAAACTACAGTAGTATAGGCTATGATCTGATATGTAACGATACTGGAAAGTTTGGTTGAAATCTTACTATTGTCACCAAAGTTATAGTAGGTCAATGTGTTTTTTTCACATAAATGAATATACCTTGAGACATGGTATCCAGAATGTCAGCATCGTATTGCACTGGATAGTCTAATATGCTTAACAGATATTAGAATGAGATGTTTACAAATGGAACTGTTGTGCATCTTTACATCCTTACTGAATAAATGCACAAAACCCTCCATACCTAAAGTACCAAGCTTCTAATCACTAACTTGTTTAACCCTTCCCTCCTGCTTTGGTCTATTCTTTAATCCCGGAAGTTGGTTTTTGTTGTTTCTACATCTTTTCCAAATTTCACTCCAAATTATTTGAAAACTTGACGCAACCCTGCATTGAAACCGATACGGGAATACCGGTCTAAAAATTCCTTTTCCTGATAATTTAATCAATCCCGACCGATTACCGCATTTCTTCCAGTTATTGCTCACTTAGTACTAGTCTTGCTGTCTCGGACATTATAAATATTGAATTCTGCTTTTGTTTACGCCTGAAAGTTTAGAGGAAAGTTTTAAAATATGCAAGTAAATGAGCTGCAGCTGTAGCAGTTCGAACCCCTTTCTGCTGTCACGGAGGTATGAGGCACCTTCACCTGTCATATATAAAGCGAGTCGTTCCGGCAGGAACCTCATTCGAAGAGTTGACAGTGAAGTGATTTCCCAAGTGTAGTTGATCTAACAGTTTGAATTTAAACCAAAAAAGTTCAATCTGGAAAATGAAGCCTTTGGAAAGGATGCACTCATATGATGCATTCCGAATTTTTTGGATGGGATGGAAGCTCCAAGGAGTTTACACTGTGGAGAACTTACGATTCTATCATATAATCCACATGGCCACGATTATTATCACCATCAATATCACAACCTCCATAATGTTCATTGGGCAGTTATTTTTTGTGGAGAGCTTCAAGGAATTGCTGGGCAATCTAACCATGGGATTATGCCTGATCATTTGTGGATACAAGTATCTCATCTTTTTGATGATGCGTCGTCATCTGGTTAGGATCCGTGAAACCTGGGAGCGGTTGGATGTACGTCCAACAACCAAGTTACAACGGGAACACATGGAAAGTATCTGTAAACGGTGTAATAGATTGGCCACTCTGATGTTCTCAAGTTATATGACAGTGAATGCTCTGTTTGTGATACATGCGGGGTTTTCTCATCGTGAACGTTTGGCTTTTCCGGTTTGGGTGCCTTATGATTGGTCGAATAGTGCAGTTTTGTATTGGATAACTTGGATGTACCAGGGGATCGCCCAGTTCTTTTTCTGTGTTCAGCAGGCCGGAAACGATGTGACTGGACCGATTTTTTTGTACATCTTGAAAACTCATCTCAAAATTATTATGGGAAGAATTGAGAATATCTCTCCCGATCCAAATAAATCTGATTGGGAGAATTGTCAGGAGCTCATTGACTGTATCGAGGATCATCGACTTATAATGGAGTAAGTTCTGATTGTTTTGCAACATAGAAAGCTATTGATCCTTATTGGGTTGCTACAACCTAGCCCGCCGGGATAACTTAAATATCCTTTCACATTACAGTGTTTTCGACGTTCTGCAAGGGACGGTATCTTATACAATACTCTTTCAATTCATCGGGACGGCAATCGTATTTTGCATGAATATATTGCTGTACTTCCTGTACACATTGTCTTTGACAGAGGTTCTAATACTCATGTTATTCCTGTTTGCCGAAATAGTTGAGATACTACCGTGTTGCTATTTTTCCAACGAGTTTATGTCGTCAACAGATGAATTTGTGACTGCCATCTACTCAACCGATTGGACGGGTCAAAATCCGAAATTCAAAAAACTCATGATCATCTTCATGGAAATGACACAAGAAACTAAAGTGATTATCGCTGGAAAAATTATACCTGTTACATTGGCTACTTTTGTTTCGGTGAGTAGGATAATTTTGGACTTGTTCCATTGCAAATAAGGACTCAGAAGGACTTGGTGATAAATTGTGTATTTTTGGTGAACCCCCATGGTCCAGTGTATTCTGTTATTACATCTAGTCAGCGGGATTCAGAAATGAAGTTTTGTGTGTATGTTGCTACGTATAGTCTGTTTCCTTAAAGCTGGATTTGTCAAAAGTTGTGTCGTCTCCTCCAAGCTGGATTTCTTAACAATTACGCCTTTTCTTCAAAAACGGCTTTGTCCAGTGCTGTATCGTCTGCTCAAAGCCGGGTGTGTCAAGAATTGTGGTTTCTCCTCAAAGTCGGGTTGATCAAGAAGTGTACTATGTGTTTAACACCCTTCAAAATTGTGCTGTTCTCTCAAAGCTAAGCTTGTCAAAAGCTACGACGTCTCCTCAAAAGTGGATTTATCAGGAACTATACCTGCGTTGTATCCTCTAAACCGGGTTTGTGTAGAACAGTGTCTTCTTGGTAAAAAAGAGGCTTGTCAAAAACTGTGTTGCCTCCTTAAATTCGAGTTATCACGAACTATGTCTTTGCCTTAAAAATTAGGTTTGCTAAGAATGGTGTCGTCCAACCAAAGTCGGGTTTGTCAAGAATTGTGCTATTCCAAAATCGAGTTTGTGAGAATTGTACCGTCTACCCAAAGCTAGATTTGTCAAGAACTGTGGCTTCTCATTGAATCCGAGTTCGTCAATTACTGTATCTGCTCCTCAAATCCTAGTTATCAAAAACTGTGCTTCCTTCGCAAAAATTGGGTTTGTCAATAACTATGTCGGCTCTTCAAATCCGATTTATATTGAATTGTGTCTTCTCCATAAGAGTTGGGTCTGTTAAGAATGGTGTCGTCTTTTCAAAACCGGGTTTGTCAAGAACTGTGCGGGTTTTTTAAGAATTGTGCTGTTTCCTCAAAGCTAGATTTATCAAGAATTGTGCTATCTCCTCGAAACCGGGTTTGCCAAAAAGTGTGTCATCTGTGTGTCAAACTATTACCATAACACATGCGTTTGGACTCATCAAAAAGGAACCTTGTAAAAAATATCGCCTTTTTTATATTACCATCATTGCTCTACAAAAAGCGTCTAACTGTGTTTTAGACTGGACTTTTTTCCCGGGATCATTGCAACCCAGAGAGTAAAGCTTGAAGTGTGACAGGCTCATCTAAACTACTTCGCATCTTCAATGGTACTCATCAATCAACTGTAGTGTATGTTGCCCTGTTCTCTATACGCTGTGTAGCTATCCAGGGCTACGATTGCTGTTTCACGGTTATGGAGATAAAAATGTTCTGGTGTATAAGTGGCATAGTGCGCTATAATCTAGTCCCAAATGACAACATTTGTAATTAACATACCATCGCACCTATCATCTAAAAACTGCCTGAAATTCGTGGCTAGTGCTTTCAAGTCATCCTTGCCAACGATAATTTACCAGTTGATTTGGAAAAGAATAAAAAGGGACCGAAAACCCGACCGAAACTACGCTGATTTGAAATTCTAGAAGTTGGTTTAAAAATTTCTCAACTGAACCCAGACCATGCTTATGACTGAAAGAGGTGGCACACCCAATCTGGACTAGCTGACCTTGCTGTTGAAGAGGAAGGGGGTTAAAAAAGAAGAAGAAAGAGAGGCCATTAATAACCAAAAGTGTACTGTCTGCATGTTAATTTCTTGCGAATTCTACACTACTACATATTTTTGTGGACCTTGAATGCGCAAATCTTTATTGTGCTACAAAATCAAGTCGATCAGTCAAATTCGTAGCAGGACTAAGTGCTCATATCTAGTGCTCAATCAGAAAGGATTATCAGCTCCATCAGTGGCCTATTGTTTCGTACCTTTGCCTTTGCCCTTCTTCCTTCTGTGGTATCCCTCTTTGACCCAACAATATTGAACCTGGAGAACAACATATTGAAAGTGGTTGGTGCTGCTTCCGAGATAAAATATCAACTATCATAAAAGTGGTAGATCGGGCATTATTTCATTTCAGGCGGATTTGAGTAAATTAAGTGACTTTGACAAAACCGGGACCCTTGACTGGTTGCGAGTGGAACGCCTATCAGTGCTCCAATAAGCCGCTTCATTTTCTCTAATGTTCAAAACTTTTTGAGCCCCGACCTAAACATATAATAGATAATGTTGAAGCACTTGTCCCCTTTCGAACTGGTGATCACAAATGTGGGTCGTTTTCTTTGAACCCTGTGTATTAAGGGCGATGTTGTCTTTCATCTGATTTTTTCTTGAGCGCGATGTGTACTGACAGTGTTTAATCCTTAAAGTCACCTGTTGTACGTAGTGAAAATGTGAACCATTAATAAGATAATTTAATATTGCAGTCATTAAATAAGCATATATTGGATCTGAAACCCATGACAGTGTGCTTAAGTCTGTGCTCTTTTACTAATTATATTACTTGTGAAATAGCGGAAAACCATATCGTGATGCGATGGTTGACGTGATGTGCTCCTTAAAATTTGATACACCTACTACAACAGGCCTGGTCCCGACATCGAAAACATCAAGCATTGGTGCTCGTTTGAGGTTTAGATGGCTCCATCGGCATCGTCTACAATTGCATACTGTACTACCAGAGCCAAAATGAGGAAAACAGCCAAAGCTCTATCCCGATTTTTGTCGTTTAAACTGCTCCGATTGGTGGTAAACACCTCATACTCGTCGATCCCTCATTGTTCCAGTGTAGTCTTGAAAGTTGATGCCAAACCGTCGGCCCCAACCACTCCGTTTTTATCTGAACTTCGTGTCCCATTAGAAGGAATTATACAGCTTCGTCGGTCAACCGTTTTGCCAGGACATCGGTTTCTTACGTTGTACCATCGTAGATCATCCCTGCCCTAACTTCAGGTATTCCTGATTGCTGTAGTGTTTGGTTGACTGTGTATAATATCGCAGGCTACTCTTGGTCTCAATTCAGATATTGCTCCGGTGCACTCCAGTGGCCCTTGGTTCAAAGTGGTCTTCCTGTCAAAATCATTCCGCGTCCTCAGACATGGAAGAAGTTCTGGAAAATCTCACGGGTAGAGGCACCTTCGCCCGTTTCTTGGGTGAACTTAGTTAAGATTGTAACCCAAAGCTCGTGACAGTTTTCTTTAAAGTGCCGCACCTCAACGAGTTAAATGCGTTCGACAATCTTTCCTGATTGCCGTAAGGTTTATTCACCAAGCCTTAAAAAAACCCTAATTCAAGGATATACAGTAGTTCAGAGCATCCCACCTCCACCATTGAAAAATGTAGCTAGTTCTCTTTACACTGTAAGAATTATTCGATCAAGATGTTAGGGACTTAAGAGTCAAGCTGTCGGTCTTTATCTTATCTGTTATGCCAAGGCGCTTCAGGTCGCCATTTCGAACAATTTTTTGGGATCTTGGCATACACAGAGACCTGACTGCATTATGTAAGTTCACTGACGGAGGGAACCCATATTTTTTTTTCTCTCTATCTATTTAGGACTGCATTCCTTTCTATGTTTCCTCGTCCAGCGCGTCATTCCTCTTAGTCTCTTATACTGACTCCTCTTATACCTATCCATTTCATCGGTCCGATGATAGTTTAATTGGAACGCCCACCTTCCCTTCTTCCTCTGAGGATAAATGCTAGCTCACCACAAGTTTGTACTTATTGTTCTTTCCCTCCTTTAGTTTGTAACAACTTGAAAAGATACTGATGGATCATTAGATACCCTACATGGCTGCATTTAGAAAAACGTCGCCTATTCTATTTAATCGCCTCCATCCCTGTCTGTATAAAGACTCCCCCCCCCCTAAATTCAACATCAAATTATGCCATTATGGTTTGTGTAGGATTTGCGCCCTGTGAGTTGGGACTTAAGAGTATACTCAAAGTCTGTCCTGTTTGGCTTAAGGGGCGAGTAACCGGGATAGAAATTTCTGAGCTAGCAACCTGCAAATTTTGAAATTTTATTGCTACCGAAACGTCGGATAGGGACTGACCTCACAGTTGCGATCTTTGTCTAGCGAAAGCAGATTATGATTGGTTTCTGGAATGTGTGTACACTAATAGACAACGGGAGCAAGGGTTCTCGGAATGCCCGTTTTCTCCAACTCGAAGGGGTATTCCGACGATATAAGTTAGACCTTTTGGACCTAGGCGAAGTAAGTTGGAGAGTACTCCCCTCCCTCTTGCGGCAAGGTGCTTTTGTATTCTAGAAAGCTGAGTAGTAGCAGACGCGAATCCGCTGTCGTGTTTTTTTCTTGCTGTGGATGGTGGGAGTTTTGTGAATTTCTGCCGCTTCCACCGCCTCGTAATTGGTGGTATATTGTTCGGGCACAGAGCCCGTCATAAGGCCAGTTGGGCTTCAATTGACCAATATCCCCTTTGTGGTCAGTATTAAATTTAGTAGTTGTCTCATGGATGTGCATAACAGAATCGGCACTGACATCGGCCTCGAAAAGGATCAACATTTGACGGTCGCTTATGTTCACTTGTGTGCTGCGTTTGCCACTTTTCGCGGGTTAGAGAGCTGCGACCCACCAAGTTCAACATCGACCGCTTGAATGATTCAGCTATCGCTCGACAATGAAGAGCTTGAACGGCAAATACACTGAGTAACTCGCTGAAAATATCGATGAGCATTGGGTCACCATTGAAAAAGCTCTTTTCTGGGGACCACGCAGGTCGTCGGACACGTCTCGAAGGGGTGTCATAAGATCTGGATGACTGTGGAATCGTCGAAGTGGAACGCGGAATGAAAGGGTTTGGAAACTTTATTGATCGCTTCGAGTGATGGTGGGCATGATGCGCTCGAACTTCGATACCGAGTGAAATTTCGGGAAGATCAATGTAGTGTTTGCGGGAAGCGGAAGATGCCGCAGAACGAAATGATTGCAGAAATGCATACGGCATCACGAAAGAGCTTGCATGTGATCGGAAATTTTTCGATGGTCCTGCGAAGGACGCTATCCATCCACGAGAACGAGCAACTGAAGAGATAGAAAACATACTTCACCACGGTTCTTAATCGTACCACTTTCGGTGAGGTTCTTCCTTTTGTGGATGAAATGGCCAATGATCGTAATATGCGGATACGGACTGTTCCATCAAGCAGAAGAAAATTCACTTCGCCCATCAATGCACTCAAACGCAGTAAATCTGTTATCCTTGATGGTCTCCCTGTCTCCCTGGAACACATCAAAGAATATCTCGAAAGCTTGATCGGCAGACAGGAGATTGGTTTCCACTTCGGATCCTTTCATATTGACCACGTTAACATCCTACGCATCATTTTAGAGCAATGCGCGGAGTTTAGATCTTCGCTTCACCGGCTCTTCATCGCTTTCGAGAAAGTTTTCGATAGTGCAAACAGGGAGTGTATCTGGTGTGCTCTACGCAGGAGGGGCATTCCGGAGAAACTAATAGCTATTATCAGAATGACATGACGGCGCAACATATTATATGTTGCAGTGAGATAAAATTTCAAAGGAATTCGAGGTTTAAACCGGGGTCCGCCAGGGTTGCATCATGTCACCGACGTTATTACTTTCTGCTATCGACGACGTTCTTCATGCAGCCTGGTCACTGGAAAGAGTTCAATGGATCATGACATCTATCCTCAAAGATCCCGACTGCGCTGATAATATCTTGACTAAATGGCTTTGGATTTGGAAAGCGAGGCAAGTAGAAGATATCCACCAACAAAACAATGGTTTTCAGTCTGACGGCTCATTGCACTCTCCTCATCTGCGTTAATGTGCAGAGCATCGGAGGCGTCGATTAATTTGTATATCTAGGAGGCGTAGTTCCGCTTTCTCTGCCCTGTTTAAAATCTGGGTATACAGTTATCTCAACATCAGGATCAATTAGAGGCTGATCTGTGCTAGTGTTGTTTTAGTGCTGCTATATCCCCAAGCCTTCATCAACGCCTGTGTGTGTTGTATTATCGGATTATGCTGGTCTGATACTATCACAAACGAAAAACTTCGCCGTCGTACAGGCCTGTCACCCGTGGGTGGAAGTGCTTGGAAAGCGGAAGAGGCAGGCAGTGAGTAAGCGGCAATTGCGTTGCAATTCACTTTCCCAAGATGGCCGACGAGCGGGTCGCTCCATAGGCACTTCACGCCGAACAGTAGAGAAGGAGTGCATGGATCGCTGGAAATCGTAAAGAAGGGGGAGGGTTGCCAAAGTGTATGTCAGTTAAGTTCCAATGAAAGGTTAATAGATGATCTTAAGCTGATAGGTCGAAGGGCTCTGACAGCATAATTAACAGATCATCGGTAATGAAGTATGCCGGCCTTAAGACGTTGCAGCAGTTGCACGGTTAGAGTTTATGGATGGTAAGGTCACTAGTGTAGTAGTGTTTTGTCGAAAATAATTGGTGCATTGGCCTTTTTTTAAGATTCAAAAGTGGTTCAGACGTCCGCATATGTGTATCAAGTCCATGCGTGGCAACGAATGGGGAGAGTCGCTGAGAAGCGTTGACTGTTTGCAACCTATAACGAACTGAGGTTTAATAAAGCAACTTTTTTTCGTCTGAGTTCGCCGAACACTATGAATTGCCAAGTTTTTTGGAAAGCATCAATGTTCATCTGATATCCAAATCGAAAATAAAATCTCTGTATTGTTCATAGGAGATGGTAATGCCAATTTTATTATGAATCACACTCTGAGAAACCAAGTCTCCCGGCAGTGATTCAAGTTCAGCTATATCAACTTCATTTACGCCTTGTTGAAGTCGATTGTGGAGTTACCACCAGTCCTTGGCAATATGGTCTTCACCCCTGCTTTCTGGTACAGTTCCTCGCAAAAAATAATCAAAAATAGCTCCTTGGCGACATCTGTTCTCGCATTCAATAGCTGACCCAGTTGACGTTTTTTGCAAGGGTTATCGTCACAGTCTCTGTACTACCGTATGCATTCCATGGACTTATCTCAGTTGACTTATGCACCAATTATAATCCAATTCGTGGTTTCCTCCTCCTCTATCATCTTCGCGTTGTAGAGGTTCCATCTAAGCCTTTGCATTCAGTCACCATTCATCACTGCTATTTTATCTAGCGTTGATTCGATCCTTTTATGAAGGTCTAAACTCAATCAATAGGAAGCCTTTTAATGTGACTCCATTTTCTCCTAGTTCCAACAAGGAGCCAATACCAAACAACCTTCTGAACGATCTCTGGACATGTGAGTCCTCCTTTTGCTGTAATAATCAGTATATTTGATGAGGATCTCTTTTGCTGGCTTTTCTTTTTTTCGACTCTAGCATAGAAGGAATCTTCAGTGCATTCACCGTGCTTCTCTGGATGGACTGCTCAACATCCTATCCTTATTGCTGCTGGTGGTGTCTTTAGGGTCCATTGTCAGTTCAGATTTTCTGTCTTTTCGCTACTATCATAGTAATTACGGACTGATATTAGTTTTTCGCGTCATTGGTTGACTTGGCCGAAGAAAACGTTGGTGTTCGGCGAAAGAAGGAGACGAGAAGCTTTGGAAAATAAATGTCAACAATAGCATGGTTTCCTGTATAGCGGGTGGCCACGCCCTCGCGATCTATATTAATGCACAGAGCTTCAAAGGTGTTTAACAATTTGCGTTGTTGATGCCAACGACAGTGGCAAAGAGCTGGAAGTTGCATTAACCACTCTAGGCTCGTTTATGCTGCTTTGTATAAAATGTCAACATCAACATCAATTTGAGGTCGTCCTCTCTGCACTCTACAGCCATCACCTAGCCTGCCTCTGTTGTGCTATGAGCGAACTCCTTTCCGACTTAGTCTCAAAGGATGGACTATATTGCAGATACATTGATTAGAGAATGGACTTGGCAGTGAATAGGTCACATATTAAGGAAGAGCGACAACTCTAGTGCTGGCTATTCGATGCAATGCAGGAATGGAATCTCAGGACATCCAAAGAGGGGTTGACTCCAGAAACTCATGGGACAAAACAGTGGAGAAAGAGTGTAGGCTTCCCGGGAAATTTTGAAGGGATTCAAAACAGGGAAGGCGTTTTACCCCCACATGCAGTGCAATGGTGGAATATACCAGGGATTTTCCGAAAAGAATTCGCGATAAAAATAATTGTGATGAAATTTAAATTTCAAAACTTTCTCCCCTTATGTCTTTAAATATACTCATTATTCTGGTCACAAATAACATCCTACTTACATTCTATTTCCACCGAAAGCTTTGCAAATTCAGATGTCCTTAAACTTCCTTGCCAAAGTGTATTGAATTCTATTTTTGTTTACTATTGAAAGTTTACAGAAAAGTTTTAATAGATGCAAGTAAATAGTCTGCACATAATAGAGTACTTTCAACCCCCTTTCTTGCTTTCATAGAAGTGTGAGAACCCTTCACGTATGATATATAAAGCGAGTCACTCCGGCAGGAACCTCATTCGAAAAGTTGACAGTGAAGTGATTTTCAGAGTGAAATAAGTCCAAGAGCAAGAACAAAAGTTCAATCTGGAAAATGCAAACTTCGGAAAGGATGCATTCATATGATGCATTTCGCAGTTTGTGGATTGCATGGACGCTCCAAGGAGTTTACGCCGTGGATACCTACCGATTCCATCAAACCATCCATACGGCCACGATTATTATCACCATCAATATTACAACCTCTATAATGTTTCTTGGGCAGCTATTCTACGTGGAGAGCTTTAAAGAATTGCTCAGCAATCTAACCATGGGATTATGCCTGATCATTTGTGGATACAAATATGTCATCATTTTGTTGATGCGTCGTCATTTGGTTAGGATCCGTGACGTCTTGGAGAAGTTGGATGTGCGTCCAACCACTGAGTCTCAACGGGATTACATGGAAAGAATCTGTAAAAGATGTAATACTCTCGCCTGGATAGTTTTCATATGCTATATCGTGGTGAATACTCTGTTTGAGCTAAATGCGGCCTTATCTCATCGTCAGAATTTGGTTTTCCCAGTATGGGTGCCTTATGATTGGACGAAGAGTGCAACTCTTTACTGGATAACTTGGTTGTACCAGGTGATCGCCCAGTTTGTCTTCTGTGTTCAGCAAGCTGCGAATGATTCGACTGGACCGGTCTATTTGTATATCCTGAACACACATCTTCGTATTATCATGGGAAGAATTGAGAATCTCAAGCCTGATCCGAACAAATCTGATTTAGAGAACTGCAAGGAATTCACCGACTGTGTTGAGGATCATCGTCTTATTATGAAGTAAATTCTTAATATTTTATAAGATAGGAGGTCATTCTATTCTAATAAGTTGATCCTTACTGGGTTGCTAGAGCCCAGACTTCCGGAATAACTTAACTATAAAATTCTTTCATATTACAGTATATTTGACATTCTCCAAGGGACGGTATCCTACACAATATTCCTTCAATTCATCGGGACGGCTCTTGTATTTTGCATGAATATTTTACTATACTTTCTTTATTCATTGTCTCTGACAGAGGTTTTAACAATTATGTTATTCCTCGTTGCGGAAATACTTCAGATATTACCCTGTTGTTATTTTTCCAACAAATTCATGTCGTCAACAGACGATTTTGTGAATGCTATTTATTCATCTGATTGGACGGGTCAAGGACCAAAATTTAAAAGCCTTCTGATCACCTTTATGGAGATGACGCAACAAACTAAGGTGATTGTCGCTGGAAAAATTATACCAGTTACATTGGCTACGTTTGTTTCGGTGAGTAGGATAGTTGTGGACTTGTTCCATTTCAAAATAGCTCGCTTTAAGGACTTAAGAACTAATGATACATTTTTTGGAAAACCCACTTGCTTAGTGGACCTACCATTAGATTTGATTAGCAGGATTTAGAAAAGTAGTATTTTGTGTTTTTTGTTGGCTGTACTTTGCTTTCTTCAAGCCAGGTATGTGCCAGGTAGTGACACTTTTAATGCAATAGACGCCGCACAGTTTCTCATAGAGAATTCTCGTCCTCTCGGCATTGGTTTCCACGACCTAGCGAAACGCCTGCCATGCACTATGACACATTTCATACTAAAGGTTTTCATTCATTGAATTTATCTGTTCTACTGAGATTTAAGGAGCCTAGTTCGAAGTATGACAGGTACATCAAAACCTCTCTCTTTCTTTGTCGGTGTTCACTAAAGAAGTCAGTTGCGATGCAATCCTCACTGTGGTCAGACCGATTCACTGCCCTATAATCACCACGGGCAAAAACGGATAGTGGGACATCAGTGTTCTTGATAATTACGTGCTCTCAATATATAATTTAACCTATAGATTTCAAAATAACGACCTTTGGCCCTAAGTATCGCTAAAATCGTTCTCAGTTGGCGTCTTGTCACACTTGGGTGACGGACGAGTAACACAAGCGCTTGTTCAACGCAAGGAGTTGTCGTTTATAGAACAAATACGCTGGTCATTGGTCCAGCTGGGGTCTTGTCAGACCTAAGGGAACAAGGAGAGCAAGGTGAGCGAAGTACTGTTCGGTAACTGGCGTTCTTTACAATCGAAAATCTTCGGGAGAGTCGTTCATCTTGGTGCTCTCTATAGTTCCCAAAGTTGAAAAGATACCAAAGGCAACGAACGCCGTTCTGTTGGTGGCATAACTCGGTATTATCATGTCGAAAATGAGGCGCTTTGTAGGATCACGTCATCGATATTGAGGTTAAATCGCTAGCGAATATCAAGTCAAAAATTCAAGAGGAAAATGACCCAAAGGCTGTTTGAAACTGCTATCGCTTGACATTTTAGAGGATGATCTCCAAACATCTTCACTTTGTGTAGTCCAAGCTTACGACCTGACTACGTGAAGAATCCAGTTCAGACGAGGTGACTCAGCTACGAAACAGGACAGAGACCAAAGAGAAGGAGAGAATTATTTTTAACCAAAAGTGCAAGAGTCCAGATCTCGGAGAATCACCCCAATCAAATTGACCATAAGTGAGATGAGGTGTCTAAAGACCTCTACTTCTTGTGAATATTAAAATGTGTAGAATTAAAAAAAATGTATACGGTGTCGAAGAAGCGAAATCCCGCTGAAAATCCATGGTCAAAAAAAGATGTAACCCAAATTCAGAAAGTGCAAGAATTTCGATAATAACGCGAAAAATAGTGAAATTTACAAATTTTTCCTACGTCCATAGAAAAGTTGAATTTGTTACTTTTGTTTTAATGAAAAGTCAAGTGCATCCGTGCTAATAAAAGGTCCAAGTTGTCACATCTTCCGCTGAATTACGAAGGATTATCAGTTTTGTCATGCTAGTAAAGGATTACCATTTCATCAGCCTTCATCAGCCATTATAAAGTTATCCCCTCTTCAAGAAATTGTTGAAATTTTTCGTAGGTGTCATCTCTGTCTGACACAATAATGGCGAAGTTGGGAACAAAATGTTAACAACGGTCAACGTCTTTTTTTTTAAAGATTCGGTCTTTGACCGTATAAAAGTGATAAATCGGTGAATCCGATGGATCTGAGAAAAACTAACAAATCCCACAAAATAGAGTCCTTGGCCGGTTTTAAGTGAAACATCTATGAATCCTCCAATAAAGCTTCTTTTCGTCAATTTTCACAACCTTTCGACCGTCTCGACACCTATATCATTTTATGGTGCGTTTTTTCCCTAAAACGAATGACCACAAATTTAGTTCCATTTGTTCGTATCCTGCGAATCAACAGAGACGTAAGAGTTGAAGGTTAGTGATTGAAAATTACTTTAGTTTTGAAATTTCCTTGAAAACTCCGCATAAGTTCGTTCTGGAAGTACCATAGTTTTACAACAGCATAAACCATAATGTACTTATCGAAAGTTTGGTGAAAATCGCACCATAATTAGCAACATTATAATTAGTTCAAAATAGGGGTTTTCAGGTGAGTTTTTGACACTATAGGATATAGAATGTAGTACGCAAAAATGGTGCACAAATGAACTTCGAGTTAAGTACAAATAGAGCAGATATAACACTCAGATTTTCGTACATGAAAGATACCTGAAGCGTTCGGCGTCCGGTTTTTAGCTAGTTTCGATTTCACTCGACCTCTACTTTTGTTATGTCTTTCTTCACGTTCATTTTCGAAGGCCTAAAACAAGAAAGCAACAACTGATTCCCGAAATACGGTATTTATTACTTGGTGCATTGAATGTTAGCTATTGGAATGGAAGATCCTGGCGGCAGAGGGATCGTTGACTGGATGTCCGTCACCAGCCGGCTCAGCTATGAACGACTATCTGATCTGCGTTGAGCGCAATGCAAGTTAAAATTAGTAGTGAGGGAAAATATTTCGCGCAAAGTATCTGGGTATTCCTGCAGTGTTTTTATAGATTCAAGTCACTCAGAGAGCTGTTGGCACTTCTTTAGTTAAATCGCAGCCGATTGAAAACATTTAACCTGTGGTTTCACTTGCTCCCGCCATCTGGGAGTTAAAAACTCGATTGACGTCATAGTAAGATAGTCGACTATTTGTTGATTGTAGTAAACCTACCCTCTGTCGCGTTCATTATCTTATAACTCCTGTTGAGTCTTCAGTTCAATAGGCTTTGCAGGGAGAGCAGTCTATGGACGGTTTCATCCATAGGTTCGTGCAAGAGAGTGATATGACATTTTCTGTTTAAATCAGTTGACTCTGTGCCATCGAATCGCTCAACTTTACAGGAAGATTTATCGATAGATATCACTCCATCTTTGTGACTACGGCATTTCGTTAAATACCTCCATCAATGAGATTTTGAGGTACGGCAAAAGAAGACAAGTATTTGGAATCTCCTCTTGTTTATATAAATCTGACCAAGTATAATAGTCCTGGCCAAATTATAGCCTCGTTCAAAACCACATGACTTCAAATGTCGGAATCTTCCGTTGTTTCTGATCACCTGGCACCACCATTAAACATTCTAATCGTCTTATTTGCTTCGAAATTTTTCGACAGGATCCCAACTCTTGGCGACGCATTTGTAGCCGTTCATCTTATTTAATCAAAATCTTAGGTATCTCAGGACTAAACCAACACAGAAAGCAGTCTTTTCTTTTGGAAAACCACCCCTACTTGCTCGCCCATATCCCCGCGCGATCAACGTGAAGTATTATGTTGCGAAGAGGCCTTTGCTCTGTATCACCACCATTAAATCCCGCTTTCCAGAGATCGATCCAGTTCCTGGAGCTTTTCTTCTATCACGGTTATAGTTGTCTTTATAGCGCTCCAATTTGTTTTCAAATTTAACATTTCATGAACGTTGAAGGCATCACTTAACCTCCCCTTTTTACCCACAAATTTCAGACAATGGAACATAACATGATCCTCCGATATAGCGACGTATTTAGGACAATCGGGAGACTCGTCCAGTCCAAAGCGATGCAAAAACTTCATATAACCACCTTATTCTGTAAGGAACTCTATTAGGTGGTAATTCAATTCTCCGTGTTTTCGCTAGACCCACTTCTCATTGCACGTGGTAAGTGTATAGGTTCAGCGGTTTTTCCGGAACTACTCGGCCGATGCTGCTATCTCTTTTCTAGTGTCCTTTCGGAAGTAAGCAGTCACCTCTGGTGGTCCCCTTGTCTAGAGACAATGCCAGTGATTTGCTAAAAGATCCAACGGAATTATTTCACCGCGATGGCATATAGTGCCTTACCCGATGCTGTTCTATACGCCCTGCACAATCTCAACGTGCTTATGCAGTATGGTAAACGCGTCTTCTAATATTAGCCCTCATCCTTGCTAGGGACTGACTGACTTTTGTTATCTGTTCCCGCACATAGTCCAAATACTCCTTCAGACTCAACATTCTCTCCAGGTATCTAATGATCGATTTTGAAATGAGCTCGTAATTTTCAACTCGGATTTGGACTGTATGATTCTTTCTTTAATTGGTGATAAGGGCCATCTTTTCGTCCACTAAGTCGTGATGGTCGCCCCAATTCATACTGCCACTTCGATAGACCACCAACTAGCCATAGCAATTGTTGTATAAGAGACGGGAAACACTCTGTTCACCATGCCCAATTCAAAGATGTTTTTGGGCTTTAGGGCTTTGTTCAGAATCCTGTCCAGTCCCGGAGCCATATTATTTCCAATTGGTTCAGGCATTGCTCGTAGGTTCTCCTCGTTAGCGTCGGCGATCAAGGAGACATCCAAGCTGAAGATAACTGAAATCCACTTTTTCATTCATTCCCGGAAAAAGAATTGCAATTATTTTGAGCAGGGGTTGTGTCACTTCAGGTGATTTCTGCCCATGAACAGTGGAGGGCAGTGGCTCACTTCTCCCCTGCCCTTTAATAAAGTTTCCTGGCTCGGTTCCACCAATAATTTGGTTTGCTGCTGTGGTGGAAACGCTATCGTATCATTGTAATGTCACACCCCTCAAACGCTGATATAAATGACTCACCTTTTCCAACGCCTTTCCCTTCAGATAGTAATTTCCTTCTAGAGCCACCAGGAATGTCTCCTCTTCGAATGCCGCAGTGGACCAGTCAGTTATCCCAGTTTCTTTATTTCTGTTCTGTTTTCGACTATCCTCCTCCATTTCCAAAGTTGGGGGAAGATGGTGGTGGCTATAGCGAACATCCCCACTGGAGTAAGTCAGATTGACAAGCGAGCCTAAGTTTCTATCTCGGAAGGTGGGGACACATCCAACGTTGGAAAGTACACTGTTAAGCATAGCAAAAGGTCGTGGAATTTAGTCCCTTGTAAATTGCTCAGGGCCAGATTCGGAGAATGTTGGATTACGTTGAACAAGATGATTGAGGTGTCAGTTTTGAGATCTTACCATCGTGCCGCGGATCCGAATACCAACTACTAATTGGAACATTCTTCCTACCCTCCTTTTCCGAGTCGATGTGATTGATAAACAGGAACAAATAGAGCGTTGCCCTCTTCGTACCGAAATTGGGCGCACTTACCCAAGGAAGACAAGAAAATTCCATCTCATTCCCCCGCGTGATGATGAAACTGGATTTGATCCACCGATTCTGTTGCTCAGCATACTCAGCGCATCCCTAACAATGTGTGTCTCCTCTCTAGTTGGTCGAAGGGGGTGTAAGTTTAAGTCCCTTAGAAAGCAACTTAAATTTATTTATTTATTTAACGGACAGCAAACAGAATAAAATCCAATTACTTATTGTCCTCAGGAGGAGGAGGAAGCGATAATCTTATCCTGTGCTTAAAACAACTTAAAGAAGAGAAGTTAAAAGGACCAAGTTGTTGTGGCGTTGTAACTTCGTCAAAGCCTAGAAATCGGGGAATGAAAGTAGACTCCGAGCTCTGCGAAGGGGACGTTGAAAATGTCTGCGTTACGTGTGTTATAAGACGCAGGACGGCAGGTGATGTCTTTAGTGGCGGAGAAGTCCATCAGACCAGAGGAACGTTAAGAAAATGTGCATGAATCCTGTTAGGATCTACGCTGTTCAGGAAGAGCAGTTTCAAAAAACGGAGGCAGGAGGGGTAGTCCACACAATGGAAGCATTTCTTAAAGAAGAGGGAATGGGTGAATTTACATTACACATTTTCAAGGGTAAGATAATCACAGTTACGGGAAGGTAACCAAATTACGGAGCTATACTCGAAGGTATTCCTCACTAGGGAGTGCTAAGGAAGGTTGGCTGGAGTCAAAATCAGAGGAGGAGCGAAGTATAAAACCTAACAATTTTGCTGCTCGCTTCATGACCTCGAGGCAATGGGTGTCAAAGCCGAGCTTATTGTCGAGAGTGACTCCTAGGTCTTGAGTGGAATTTAGGTATGACAAGGAATGTCCCTAAAGAGAGCAGGAGAAGGAAGTGAGTGATGATTTAAGCGAGTCACATATAGAGTGCCACTTTCTGACGTTTAGCGCGAAACCATTAGCCGAGCACCAACGAACCAGAGTATCTAGATTACGTTGATTACGTTGAAGGGAAACACAGTCGATAGGCGACTATATAGCGGAAAGTAGCTTAAGGTCGTCAGCATAGAGCAAACAGGGACAAGTCAGGAGGGAGGAAGGTTGTTGATAAAAAATAAAAATAATAAAGTACCCAGAATAGATCCTTGTGGAACGCCCGAGGAGGGGAGAAGGGGGATGTGCAGCCACCAAAAGAGACGCGGCAAGATCGATTGGAAAGGCAAGAGGCAAGCCATAAAACAGTTGGTATTTGAACGCTTAGAGCCGAAAGTTTGGATAGAAGTATCTTGTGATTTACGGTATCGAAGGCCTTAGCGAAGTCAGTGTAAATGGTATGCACTTCTTGCCGTGAATTTAGACACTTGGCGACAAAGTTGGTAAAGTCGAGCAAGTTGGAGGCAGTAGACCTACGCTTAACAAAGCCGCGTTGCTTTTTCACTACGTGGTGGCCAAAGTGGGCGGATAACCAGTTGCTGACATATCTTTCCAAGATTTTGGAACAGAAGGAGAGGAGGGAAAGGGGACGGAAATTCTCGGCACTTTTGTAAATGGGGATGATTATAGCCTCTTTCCGCAAGTCGGAAAAGGATTTTGTTGAAGACCATCGTAGCCAGAGCCGACATTGGCATCAAGTTTGCTAATGAGGTACTCAATAATGAGAGGGGTAAGAAGGGGAATGGTAGGCGATGCGGGGTAGACTATATCCATTAGTGGGTGGGATGAGGACGAAGGAGCGGGAACATAGACTGCAGAAAAGTAGCGGCAGAGTACATCACAAAAAAATTTTGGGGAGTTAGCTGAGGAGGCAGAGAATTTAATGGACGGAGGGGATAGCTAGACAGAACAACGGGGGTTGCGAATGTGGGACTACAAGAAGGTTTGAGATTTCTGCGCTTTAGTGAGTCACTGTTGACCGAGGAACGCAGAGTTTTGAAAAAAAGTAAGTCAGCATAGGTTCTAGAAGACTGAAATTTCTTCCCGCAGTGCGTTTTTGACGAAGTTCTTTGTGGACTTCAGTGGTGAACCAGACGGGGTAAGAGCGTAAATACTTAGGAAATGAGGAAATGTAACAGGGAAGCAGATCAAATTAAATGATATAGAAGGTGTTGAGTGCTTGATCATACATTAATGGAAAGAGGAGGGGAACCCAGTTGATTGCTGTCGGGACTGAGTTCAGACGTTCGAAGTTCGCTTTACGAAAGTTGAATTTGGTACGTTTGCGCGCGACAGGAGGGTGGAGACGGGATATCTGAGCACTGAACTCAAAGCAGGATAATGGGCGTCAAGGGCAACGTAAGGCAGGTTATGAGGGGATTGGGAAAGGTAACGCAAAGGAAAGTTAGAGAGGATAAGGTCAAGAGTGCGATCTCAATGGTTTCTAGAAAGTTTAAATAGGAGGGTGGCGCAGGTGCACACGAAAGTGGATAAAGGAAGGGAAGGCTGGGTGGGGTTATTGGGGGGGAGGGAAAGCCAGGAGAACATAGGAAGATTAAAGTCGCCACAGGGGATGAAAGGAAGCGAGGGGAACAAAACGAATAGGATAATTTGTCGAAGAAATGGGAGATTAATAGCTCAGAGACGAAATAAGGTTCGGCAATTCGTAGAGATTACGTAGGATTTCATAGATTATGTCCTACATCGAGTTCAAAAGTTGGTTATAATGATTAGGAATGGTGAACGGCATAACACTATTTTTGTAGAGAAAATAAACGGTGCCCAGGATGGAATTATTCGGGTTTTCGAAAAAATGTCAGTCCCATTCCCAAAGCTGTAAAAATTACACATTTTCACGCCCTATGTCATCTGCTGATTGACAGGTACGTTGATTAACGTTACAATGAAGCATAGCTGTCAATATAATTAATTTACAATGCCGTTTAGTAGTAAATCAGCTTCTCATATCAATGGCGCCCTCCGCTCTGTGGCGGAGCGAGCAATTTGCGTATTGTCCTAATATCCTAATAAAATTAAAATTAAAAAAAAAAAAAATTTAAAAAGCTTGTAGTATCTTGTATCCTACTTTCAGTCTCTATTACAAACAAAAGTTAAATGAATTTACACTTCCTTGGCAAACTGTAATAATTTCTATTTTTGTTTGCGGTTGAAATTGAATAAGAAAGTTGCATTTTATGTAACTCAATGGGCTGCACATATGGCATTATTGCAATTCCACCCCCTTTTCTGCTTTGATAGAAGTGTGAGCCTCCTTCATCTATGTTATATAAAGCGAGCCATTGCGGCATGAGCCTCATTCGAAGAGTTGCAAGTGAAGTGATTCTCAGAGCGAAATTGAGCCAAGACTTGGAAGACAAACCAACAAAGTCCAATCTGGAAAATGGAATCTTGGAAAAGGATGAACTCATATGACGCATTCAGCAGTTTGTGGGTTGCATGGAAGTTTCAAGGACTTTATACTGTGGAAAGCTACCGATTTTATCATACTATCCACATGGCCATGATTTTTATCGTTATCAATATTACCAGCTCAGTCATGTTTATTGGGCAATTATTCTTCGTTGAGAGCTTGAAGGATTTGCTCAGCAATCTAATCATGGGAATATGCGTGATCATTTGTGGATACAAGTACTTCGTGATTTTGATGATGCGTCCTCATCTGATTAGGATCCGGGGTGTCTTGGAGCAATTGGATGCACGTCCAACAACCGAGACACAGCGAAGTTACATGAAAATAATTTGTAAAAGATGCAACAATATGACCTGGATTGTGCTCTTATGCTATCTGGCTGTGAATGCCCTATTTGAGATCAGCGCGGCTTTGTCTCATCGTGAATATTTGGCTTTCCCGGTTTGGGTGCCTTATGATTGGACCAAGAGTGCAACTCTTTACTGGATGACTTGGTTGTACCAAGTAATCGCTCAGTTCACCCTTTGCGTTCAGCAAGCTGCGAATGACATAACTGGGCCCGCTTATTTGTACGTCTTGAATACACATCTTCGAATTACCATGGAACGAATTGAGAGTATCAAGCCTGATCCCAAGAAATCTGATTCGGAAAACTGTAAAGAACTCATTGATTGTATTGAGGATCATCGCCTTATTATGAAGTAAGTTCTGAATATTTCCTTCACCAACTATTCCCCATAGGGTTGCTACAGCCTAGATTACTTGAATAACTTAAATATAAAATCCTTTGACTTTTACAGTGTATTCGACATTCTCCAAGGAACGGTATCCTATACAATATTCCTCCAATTCATCGGAACGGCTCTTGTGTTTTGCATGAATACCTTACTATACTTTCTTTACCCATTGTCCCTTACAGAGGTTCTAACAGTTATGTTATTCCTTGTTGCGGAAATACTTCAGATATTACCGTGTTGCTATTTTTCCAACAAATTCATGTCGTCAACAGATGAATTCGTGAATGGTATCTATTCAACCGATTGGACAGGCCAAAGCCCTAAATTCAAAAAAATGATGATCATCTTCATGCAGATGACTCAACAAACTAAGGTGATTATCGCTGGAAAAATCATACCAGTTACACTGGCTACTTTTGTTTCGGTGAGTAGGATAGTTTTTTGATTTGATTCATCTCAAAATAGGTAGTTTTAAGGACATCACTACTAATGACGTGATTTTAAGCTATGAGTTTGGTGATACCTAGTAATTCAATGGACTCTACTGTTGGATCTAATCTGCAGGATTCAGAAAATTTCGATTACCTTTTGTTAGGTATGGTCCATTTTCTTTAAACCTAGGTTATTCCGAACTGTGTCATTACTAACGTGGCAATCGTCGTTTGGTTGCTCATCTTGAAATATTGTGAGAGGCAGCTCCTTATTGCCTTTATCCTCTCTATACTGGTTTCCTTGATTTCGAGAAGATGTTTGACGGGATGCAACAAAAGCTCACCCGGATGGCACTGCAACAACATCTAATGGCAAAGGATTTCATCCGATAAGTTTAACTGGTCTATGGTGACCAAAACATTGGAGCTCTGAGTGAGCATTGTTCGCGAAGTAAGCATCGTTTGGCCTATCTCAATCGTTTTCTTCGTCTATGCTGTCAAGCTGGATATTCAACACTTAGCGCCATACACTTTACTCTTTATAGACGTTGTTTTGCTAGCCCCTCACAACAGAGTTCATATCGAGCAACTATTCTAGGTTTGGAATGATCACCTCAAGGCCGCCTAAGGATTAATCGGAAGAAAGCAGAGCTTTCGATAGTCGAACTAATGCGATTAGCGATTATGGAAAGGAAGCTGTTCTGTCAGATTAGTTGCATATCACGTCCGAAATGAGACCAATCAGGATCGATTAGGCGTTGGCATGCCACTCGACTCAAAAGTCACTTGGAACAGTGTTCTCTTCAAGTACTAGACAATGACTTCAAGGTCTATTGATTCGGACCAGACCAAGCTTACTACTAAGAAAATTGATGAATCGGACCAAGACTAAACAAGATTATCAGATTTAGATGACATTTGCATGCTCGCGATTGATGATGATTATTCTTTGGCTGCAATATTGGAAGACATTTTCCCAGTTTCATATTACGAAATTTTCAAAACATTCCAATGCGCATTGCAGCCTCCAATAAGCTTGAATGGTTTTTGAGCAAAAAAAAAGGAACACCATCTCCTTCGCAATTAAAATTTTAGCTCTGCGCAAACACGTTCGTCATTTCCTTTGTGCCGGGCGGAATAGGTTGTTGCTTGAATTCAACTAAAACATAGTCATCTCATCTAATATATTAGACGTCTTCATCGTTATCTTCTGATCAATAAACGTCCCTTCTCCTTGGAAAATGCAACCGGCCTTTTCTGTTCCGCAATGGCTTTCACCTTTGGAGTGTTCGTAGCTATCATACTCTTGCCTTTCTTCCTCGACTTTCAATCAGTTTTTCGTCCTTCCTGCTCTTGAGTAACCACGAACAATTTCAGGAAAGAGGAAAGCTTGATTTGGACCAGCTCCTGGATGAAGGGTATTGATTTCTGTATGATTTGAAGTTGGTCCTTGTTTTACTTTAGGGAGGGGACCACTGGGCGACTCACTTGGCACAGTTTAACCATGTATCCTGGGTGGTTGACCATCAGACAGTCACGAAGGATGCTGAATCATACATTGATACATTTTTCTAGGATTTTGCATTATCCAATAGTCAAGTGTTGTATCCAACTGGTATGCAGTTGTGGCTTAGCCAAGTAAGCCTGGGAATTGTTGGCGTTTTCGTACAGTTCATGTGGCCAGATTCCATCTAAATTAAAAACTCTTGCCCCATCACCAAATTCTGGATGCTATTTGTACACTATTTCCTAATTATTGATGTACAGGTCTATATTCCATTTGGCGAAGTAAGCGTGAGACAATCTGCAAATTTCTGGACATCCGACCAGATGCGATTCATTATCGTTTGAGTCATTTCAAAGGTCCGGACAAGGGATAGATTCCTGAGCTGCCACCGATTTGACCTTCATTCTGCGCTATCTTTCCAGATCGCGTAGAGTAGGGCATGGCCTTTAAATAGTCCCTGAATATCTTCGAAAGGTAACCTAGAATATGGAAACAATTTTCCAGTGCCTTGATCATGTCGCATTATCACGCAGAATAGAAGACTCGACGCTTGGACTACTCCCTCAAACCCATTAATTGTGGATGGCGCCGCTCTAAAACCATATTGTTTTGGCGAATAGTATTACCTAGACCAGATTGCGTCAGCCAGTCTTTGCATGATCAGCTTCATAAGCAGTTCCCCCGTTTTGTCCAACATACTTGGAGGAAGGTATAATGACGGCGCTTCGGGGTCGCCTTTGCCCTGGATTATTGGTACGAACCTCACAACTTTCTAGCTGGAGGAAAAAACACTTGCTTTCAAACATGTTCTGAACAACAAATCGTGCTTATACTGGTACATAAGTTTCAACACTTCGCTAGGAATACCATCCGATCCTGGTGCTTTTTTGTCCTTCATGGATAAGGCCCCTTCTTCCAGTTCCTTTACAGTATAGAACTTTGTTAGGGATATTTCTCAGCACTTCGTCTCTCATTGGCAGCGTCAGTTCAGATGGGGTGGATAGGAAAAAGTGCCGGCACGATTTCTTTCAACTCCATTGCTTCTGTAGAACATGGTGATTGCTGGGCACCGACTTTTATGGTAACCAACATATACCCGAGGTACCATGGGTTAACGACGCTGATTAACTTCTACTAGCAGCGTACTTTTTGCCAGTTGATTTCATGAAGAAGTTTCTTTTTTGCTCATTTATGTTCTACAGATCCAAGGGCTCTTTCGCCTTTTGAGAATTCTGCTGCAGCTTAAGGTAGTTCATTTATAAACTTGCAATTTCTACCATCGACTAATACGCAGGTGACTTTAATAGAGTCTTCTTTTGGACGTCGATGGTTCCCAAGCTGCAGTGATGAGGCGCATTGATCTGTCTGCGTTCTGTCCGCCTTCGGGTCTTGTGGCTCATTTATTCCGCTTCGGCAAATTTGCGGAAGTCGATTTTCCCGATGAGCTGGATGTCAGAACATCGGGAGGAGCCGTATGTCACTTATACGTCCTTATACCTCCTCGTTAACACTAATATTGAAATCATCCAGTATCCTCGATTGTTGTATAGCTGACATCACGGGCCCCGTAGCAAAAGTCAAGTCGGGATAGTGCCCTCGAAATCGGGGCGCCGGAATCTCGGAATACTACGAATATTTAGGACAATAAGTTCTGTGCTAGGGGATATCTGCAAAATCGGGTTAAGGCATGTCTCCTTCAAGGGCTCTGGCATTAAAGTCTCCTTCAACTAGAACCCTCCCTTTCAAATCTCGTTATCTAAAGCGCCGAGCTAATTCTGAAAAGCGGATATAGATTCGTTTGGTGTGCGGTAAACGCTGGGAAAAGTTACTTCCGGACAACAAAACCAAACGAAGCATCTTCTCCATCGTGGGCCCGCACCCACATGTTGACCGTATCTTTTGCAGTAATGCCCGCTATGTTACTATGGTGAGCTTCTACATATCTCGGTACTGCTCGCTGAGGACCAACAAATCAGCTTTTCTTCCCTGCACCATTTGCCCCATTAGGTCATGAGCAGCTTCACATGAAGGATGTGGATTATGACGCTTGACTTTTGACGCTTGACTCTCTCAACCGGGAACGTGTACTACATCTTTATTCTGCAGACCGAGGTCGTTTTAAAGAACACTGTATTTTTCCGACTCGCAAGTCTTCAGGTTCAGATCTGTAACAAAAGTGCTTCTGCCCTGTCCTTTATGGTAGTTCGGATGGGTCGAATAAATTTAACATCTAACCTAGGATCTTCTGGTTCGGCGTTGTTGCGTTTTGACGAGACAGACCTCTAACTATGGTGTGTTCCCTCCCGTTTTCTTTGACGCTAATGCTGTCGCCATAGTAGTCAATCATTTCGTTACAAAGGTTCTAGTTTGGTCGTTGATGTCGACTACATTACTGAGGGGAGAACTTGATTCTTGCAATTTGTGTTGCATACAGTTTGCATTTTTTACTAGATATGAATATGAATTTGCTGCGTTTTGGTTAATGGTTAAATTGTCCACTCTTTGGTTTTCAAAATATCCTAAATATGGAATTCCAGAGAATTTGCATCAGAATAATTCCAGAGCACTTCGATCCCTCACATGTCATTATATAAAAATTCAAGTGTCCCCCTTGTGGGTCCGCACCGGATCCTAAAATATCATCAAATATAGGGATTCGGTCGAGCCTAGCGACAGATCACCACGCGAACCAAAACGGAATGATGAAAATAAAAAGAAAAAATAACTGTTTGACGGTGCGCGTGGAGTCGTAAAACTTCGGACCGGGCTGCGACCCAAAGGAAAGATTCACGACGGATTAAATTTTCAATTGATGCCGCGCAGCTTCTAATGAGCGATGAGGGGTAGCCTTTAAAGTTCCCTCTCTGCTTTATTATCTTTAGGTCATCATTGAAAGATGCCCTTATAAGTGGCCGGAGACGACCAAGAGTGGAGAGCTATCCCAAAAACTTGAAAAGATGGCGAAACGACACGTGAAGGATAGACATGTTCAAAGGATCCCCCTCCCCCACCATATTCCTTAGCCTAGCAGAGAAGCATGCAGCCACGTGTCGACAGGACACTTCGATGGAGCTTCACTGTTTCTGGGCGGTCACTTTCGCCATCTTTTTAAGTTTTTACCCCACTTGGTCATCTCCGGCTACTTAGAAGGGTGCTTCACCATTGCAAATTCTATTTATGGTTGGTTTAAGAGGGTTCTTAATGACTTTTATTAAGGTTAATATGATGGCTTTTCCGCTAATTGTCGGTAGTTTCTCTTCTTACTATATGCTCATCATTTGGAGAAGTAAGGTGTGAATGCGAGGAGGTCAATAGTGGCCCACCTTTTTTCGGAAGCTCTACTGGTATGCCGTCAATTCCGGGGACTTTTCGTGAGTGTTGTTGCGCTCAAGGTCTGGCTACTTCCACCATTGGGGATGCATGCTTTTTCAAGAGCTAATACGCGAGCGGTAAGCAGTTCGAACGGACTCTTTTCGATCATTTAAGACTTCATTCAGAAAGTTTTGCACGTCCTCACATCCAAGATACTAGAGCGACTTAAACGTCAAGCCTGCTGAGCGCAATCCGTCGTTGACATCACCATATAGTCAGTGAATAAGGGAAGGTCGCTGAAACGTTATTCACTCATCCACGATAGTAGCGACGTTCAGCATCCCGGTGACGATCCACTTACTAACGGACCAAGAATTTCTAGTTAAATTTGCTAATTTAATTAGTTTAATTTTGAATTATTTAAAACTTTTGTTAGCGTATTTAAAAACAAACATAAATGAAAGTAATACACGTTAGGCCCCAAGGGCCGGCGCGAAGTTTCTAAGAGTAAAGTTAGGCAGGCTGTGGCCTGTGGCGCTTCGTTGGTTCTCGTGGTTTCTCCTCTTGCTATTGACATTGGTGTGGTTCCGTACACGGTTCAAAGCGCGCTACATTTTCGGTTAAGTTCGCTCAATGTCATACAAAGACCACAAAAACGCTGCAGGCGCCTTCCACACCTCCGCACCCCGTGTGCCACCGTTTTGGCGACCTAACCCGGAGGCCTGGTTCCGCTAGTTGGAGGCGGAGTTCGCCCTCGCGGCCACCGCTACAGGCGCCACGCTATTTAATCACGCACTCGCCGGTTTGGACCGACTCCGTGAACTCGTCCCCGACGTGCTCGAAAAGTGTTCCTACACGAAGTTAAAGGGCACCCTCATCAAGCTGCTATTCGTAAGTGAGTCACAAAAGCTGAATCAGCTCACTTTAGGTGACCGCTCTCCGAGCCAACTGCTGAGTGAGATGCAGCAGTTGGGGGGGGGGGGGGGGGGGGGACACGGTCGGGTTGAACTTCTGAGGTTGGTGTGATTGCAGCTACTCCCAGAGAGCACTCAGGCTATCTTGGCCTGTGCGGACTCCTGGTCTTTGGAAGTGAAAGCGAACACCGCTGATAAGATCCACGAGTTACACGCGCGCCCCGTGGTCAGTGAAGTGTCGTGGGAGGCCAACGGCCAGATTACCGAACTTCAGTAGATGGTGATAACCCTCTCGGCTACCGTCTCCATGTCGAGAGTGTTATAGACCCTGTTCTTAACAACTTCATTCTTTTTTCGGTTAAGACGTGGTAGCGCATCACACAGATTCTGTTATTAACTGGTTACATGAGATGTCAAATGCTTCCCCTTCATTTTCTGGTAGAGAAAGATATGTCTGCTTCCATTTGGATTCCTTGGATTGCCAAGGTATAGATTTAATATTTTCAAACTTCTCGAATAAGCTCGTTTTCGTTTTCTTGTTCTTTTGATCCACCATTCATCGTCGGAAGCTGAGTTTGATTTACAATTGTGAGTTGTCAGTAGATCGCCCAACCCATAATTTGGGTAGCCAGAGTCTGCTCTATTGAGTTGGATTTATAGTGTGTTCAGTAAGAAAGTGTACAGCAGAATTTGGGTTAAAAAAGGAATTAAGTTTTAAGTTTTACATTTTATTAAAGTACTATATAAAGGCTTTTTCGCCATTACAACAAAATGGTGTCCAGTCTCCCTCGTTACGAATAGTGGTTTCACACCTTTTCTCTATTATTTGTACTAAATTGTCTTCATAGTCGTGACTAAACTGCTTCTATGTTCGTTTCAACTTTACTTCCAGATGTCAAGTGCTTTTTACGACAGTACGAAGTGTATTGAATCCTTGCTGTGAGAAATATTCGTAAACATGGACTTTTGCTGGCTGTTTAAACGTCCGCTGCAAAATCGTTTCTCCTTTTTTTGATCGAGTTCGCTTCCAGCAATTACTAATTGTAAAAGTCGATTCGTCTGCAAATATTACATTTAATCATACAATCCAATCACGGTTGATGTTTTCCTTGGCCCAATTTAGACGTTTTTCGATATGCTTCGCTGACAACGCAGGCTTTCTCGTCGTAGTCTTGTGAAAAATATTGGAGTTTCGACGTCTTTGCTTGATTGTGTTTGATTTTTTCCGTAATTTTTCCTTGCACAAAGATAATTTTGGAAAGTTCGTGAACAAAGCGATGATGGCCTTGCTCTGTGCTTTAGTGATAGCCATATTTGACTCCCTCTCAGGTTGATAATCGACATTGCCATCAGTTTTGAAGTCTTCTGACCCATTTCGCTGTGAATGTCCTCGAATCTTTTAGGTATTCAGCTACCTAGACAAGGCTCACTTCTTGGCCCTTTTTATGACCGACTAGAAATACCGCTTCGCAGTGTTTCTTGTACTTGGCACTCATTTTCTCTAAAGAGATGACCACTTCTGAATTTAGCAAGAACTGAAATGGAAATGCAATTGCGGCCTTGCTTTTTTATTGGAGGACTTAAATTTTGATTACCTACTCTCTATCTTTATGATATAAGGAGATTATTGTGTAAACGTTCTTAATGAAGACGCTGTAATATCTGCCCCGATAATTGAGTGGTTAGAGCACTAGGCTGTCGTATGGAAGGTCACGGTTCATATCTCATTGGTTGCACATCCATATCTTGAATGTAGCATGCCGTTTGCTGTACAATTATCTGCTATCTGTCCTTCGTCTTTTTCGGAAAACGCTACCTCACCTCGCGGAGAACTGTCAAAATTGGTTATGTCAGGGGTGCCATAGTTTATACTTTAGTGTTACCAACTGTGTGCCATGGAAGCTGCAGACGAAGGATCGATTTGATCTGTCAAGCCATTAATAAAGAAAATACTATGCAGTATTTTGTGATACTGAACTCATACTATGTAAGGAGAATCCGTCGCGATGAAAAGTATGCTCGTCAGTGGTATGTCCTGTCAGTTGGCAACTTATACTGTAGGTCACAGTGCAGAATAGTCGAGGAAATGTGGAACCTCTTGAGGCAACCTTGACAAAAGGTTGAATATAGTCAAGGACTAATAGCGACGGTGCTATTATTACCACTTCACTATGTTCCCTTTTTTCCAATAGCGGGTTAGAATATTCGAAAAATCTTCTGGTCACCGATAAGTCTGAACTTCTTATTATAAATTTACGTATATATATATATATGACTATTCTATTCATTCAATTAATAAATTAAATTTTCTGCTAGATATATATCTTCTCCTTTGTATCTTTTCTTTCTTCCAGATCATGAAGATATCTTATTCAATGTTTACAGTTGCTAGTCAGTTCCAGTAAATTGATTCAAAGTTATACAATAAATGGAGCTCGTTCTACTTAGCGACATCTAGTTGTCGATTTTCAAACTTCACAGTTTAAACACAGTTAATTGCACAGAATAAATCAATATTTGTTATGTTCAACGGCACTCGCAATAAAATCATTGCTACGAGCTATGGAAGTATGTTGTATTGATCCGTAACAGGTTTTAAAAATTCAAATGTGTTGCAAATTAGTTTTCTGTAGTTGATGACACAGGACAGAAATGTTGGCAATGGATATCAATAAATAATATTTTCATTGTTCCATGAATCTTTTATTGTGTGGAAATAGCGAAGGCGGTAAACACTTTATTTGTAGACATTGAATTTTATCGTATCTGTTGGAGTCACGAATAAATTGGTTTCATTAAATTTGATCCGGGAAAATGCACCATACGTTGCTGGTAGGAAGGTCAATCACTTGATTAGAAGACTTTCTACATTGGAATAGGTCATCCTTAGACATTATAATGCACTTGCTCTCTTGTAGTTTGATACACAATCATCTCAGGATTGATAGAGATGAGAGAGAGGAAGTTCAAATTTTTAGGCATTGGTGGATCAGAATATCTCAAAATGCTAACTTTCGTCAATCCGTGGAGGATTTAGTCCTACTGGAAACAGTTCGGACGTTGGGGTTTATAGTTATTAGGTGACGCACAATTATAGTAGGAGACTCACTCAACAGTCTACGTCGAACGTTCTACTTGGCCGGCGTTGCGTCATACTAAATCGGTCCATAAAGGGGTATCACCAGACTGTGGACTTCTTGAAATATATTGCATGCTTACCTCTTTTGTATTCTCAGAAGAAAAGTCAAAAGTTGTAGGCATTCCAAATTAAAGGACAGTGATTGAAAGGACATAGGTTTGAGCAATAGTCGGAAGTCGTCCCAGTGGGTTCAAGGTAGTAAGGTCTTTCTCTCGGAATAGAAACTATCTAGCTATCAGAGGGGTCTGTTCTAGGTATGAATAATCGCCTAAACCCAACTTGTTTGGTTGGTAATAGACTCCTCTTTCATAATAGGTAGTCGTCGTTGTGATGATTGCCAAGTGCCTATCGAATTGAGGCAGATGGCTGTTGCCGAGTGTTTCTGGATTCGAGCTCCCCCAATTCTCGTGAAGATGTAGGCGTTTATCGCCACTATATTCTGAATGAAAGGAGTACCTGCAGTGGAGAGTAATCACTCACGACATAGAGGAAACAGTAGATCGTTGAAAGAAGAATACTGACCGCTATAAAAAGACTGATCATATTGTGATAGTTGGATGTTTCGGATATTAGTCGTTTTGTGGTCCTTTTATGTGAAGAACTTTAGCTGCATATTTGTTCCACTTCTGTTCATCTAAAAATTAAATTGTAAACTAGTTGTCAAGGCCCAAGTTCATTTTGGAAAGTACTGTATCGGAAGTAGTCCACTGTAATTATGTCAGATCAAAATTATCACATGCAACAGATGAAGATGGAAACAAAGAATTGTATAATAACACTCCAAGTGGTAAGAAGTCACCGATTTCGAATCAGCCAAAAAGGATAGTACAGCAACTCCCTTAATGAGAGGAATTGAAAACCTGACTACAGCCGGCCTAACGGTGACATTGTTGCCTAATTCTTATAAAATACGGGAGATGAAGGGTCGGCGGAAGGAAACTCTAGCCACAAAGGAGAAGGAACTACAGGCTCGCCTGTCAGAATCTTCTCCTCCACTTGGACCAGGGAAAACGGAAGAAAGGGAAGCTGGTAATGTGGACGCAACTGGTCTAACTCCGGCATGTGAAAGCAGATCCATGCAGTCCGGACACCGTGAACCTGGGAGGGCTCCCAGCAGACGACAACGGAAGGCAATGCAAAAGAAGGCAAAGTGTTGCGATATCCAGAGAAATCAGACGCAAGAAAGCGGAACTTCAGAAGATGAGGGCAAGTTGGTACCCCGGTTAGATCCACACTGAACGCAGAAGATTTTTCAGTTAGCGGCGGTTTTCATATTAGACTGCACTTATGGATACAAATATAAGAGTAACTCAAATTAACTTGCAGCATGCCAAAGCTTCTTCCTATCTGCTGGCGGCAAAGCTGCAGGACTGTCCTTGTATATTTCTGGTTCAAGAACCATGGGTTCGTTTTAACAGAATCTATGGTATTGGATCAGTCGATGGGACTAGGATGTTCTTCGATGAAGGATCTTCTAGACCGAGGGCTTGCGTTCTGATGTCAAAATTGTTAGAGGCAACCATGCTGATTCGCCCTCAATCTTATAGAACCAATATCCTAATCTTTGCTTCATGCTCCACTCTTAGCACTTTGGCGCCTGTTTGTGACTTTCGACTCTCCGTTCGGATTTGAGTCTTCCTCACGTTCCTCCCCTTAAGCTCAAAGCGAAACTACTAAGTTTTATTACCCGGTGAAGGCAAAGTCTCGACTTATACTCACGTACAAGTTTCTGCAAAACTGCTTAGATGAAATCGAGCAATCTCAATTTCGATCAATCGACCAGCATGCGGTATACCAAACCAGAATTTGGTCACAATTTTTTTCACTCTACAGTGCCGAGTCCAGCTGCTCACTAGCACTCCTTGTTCAGCTGGTCCAAGCCCCTTTAATTTTCCTTTCGTTGTTGCCCTGGTTGGAAAGTTAACAGCAAAGTTTCTCGTGAAGTTCAGCTTGCGTGTGGCATAGTCGTACTTCGTCGAGGACGTTGCTGTGGCTGTAGGACTTCGCTGTCCAGCATCCGGTCTCACGTAGTCTAACGACACTGCACGCTGCAACATATTTAATGTGGAGGACTAGGGGGAGGACGTTAGGATTGCATATAATAATATGCAGCATGGGCAAGCAAAAGGTCAACGTTCATTTTGGAGTATTAGGAAACCACTACCTTGAAATTTAAAGTGGAAATAGGTTTTGAAAATTTCGGGAAAGGTACAAGGTGGTCGAGTTTTATAAACAAAATTATAAAAATAAAATGTTGCACATGCCCAAAAACCGCGGAAACTAAGATAGTTTCTTATTCTTTGCTCCTGGGGTATAATAAAAGTTATGAGGAAATTGGTTTGAACATCTTAAGTGGAGCTTGTTAGATGTGCCCCGAAAAACCGGCCTTGGCCTCTAGGTGCGGGAAGAATAGCTGTCAGGAATTGTGATTTTTTATAGGCATGCCTCGTCCTTGTTGGGAGGAAGAGGGCGGTTCCCTGTTAGAATTATGTTGAGAATAGAGGAGGTTGATGAGTGAGCAGTATTCAATCAAACATAGGAAATCTCAGCTTGAGACTATGTGCGATCGTTTTCAAAAGTTTCTTTCAGATTATCTTTTGGAATCCAGACAGGGAAAGTTAGATTTAGGGGGACTTTGTTTTGTTTGTTATTATCCCCCGCTTCCTTGTAGCGAAGAAGGAGTAGATCAGCCTGCAACATTTGATTGGATAACGAAGGTAGGTTATGGATTTGGCCATTCCCAATGTTTTATCCTCATCGTGTGACCATTAACGCACGAATCTAAGTAATGCTTGAAGAATTTGTGAGTAGCCCATTATTTATTGCTATAATGTTCCTTTATACATCAAATTTTGTTTGCTTTGCACGGGATGGTTTCGATAGGGCCCTACTAACGTCAGGTTCTTTGGTATTTCTCCGTGAAACCAACGAAATAATATCCCTTTTTCTTTGTGGTTTGTAGCGTTGAACTTTTTGGTTGTCCTCAGTGTTTCAATGATCCGAAAAAATGTTTTTTGACTAGAGACAACTCAATTGTATTTATTTGCAGATATCGATATTTCGGGAGACTATTGCTCCCTTATTCAGTACAATTCAGTGCAATTTGTCCCTAATCAAAAACAATCTTTTTGGTTCATCCCTTTTTCTTTTAGCAGGTGAATGGTTACATTCTTAGTTACACTTCCTATTTCAATATTTGCCTTCCTCCTCGATCATCTTCATCAACAATAACGCAGCAAATGGTATCCGGTCTAGACCTGCCTTAATAAGGAACTCAAGACCCCCGTTTTGCGCCGAAGTCCACGAATTCGATATCCCTAAAAGCTGTCTGGCGTGCTGACCTACGCCATCAAATCTCAGGCAGGGTCTGCCTCGTTTTCTTTCTCAACCGTAGATATTATTGACTTTCCGGAGTGGATCATCCTCATCCATACAGATTAAGTGGCCCGCCCACCGCAACCTTTTGGGCCGGATTTTACCACAACCAGACGATCGTGGAATCGCTCATAGATTTCGTCCTTATATAAGCTACGGAATCGTCGTTTTTTCCCTTATGCATCTGCTAATTCCGTAGAGGACCACAATTTTTCTCCCACATCTTTTGGTTGGTGGCAGATCAATGGCAATAGGTTAGGTGTCAGTTGGGTTGGCTGTGATACTCTTCAGACGGTAGGTGTCGGTTTTTCGTTGAGAGCTCTTTCCTCCTGCTGCGACCTGTTATAAAGAACTCTAATAGTTTTCACCATATTTTTAATAGGTTAGTGCACATTGTGCTTGCCTTTAATAAGCTAGAACATTTTTTGCTCCAAGCTGCACGAAAAGTAGTTTCTCCGTGTCAGGCCTCTGTTCTTTCGGAACCTTGGCCAGAATACTCCTTTTAAACATCCCTTCACCTTTATCGTTTAATGTGCTTCCCTGCGTTTTATTTTTGCCACCTTTAGGGTTGGTAGAGATGGAAGGATTGTAGAACTTCTCCTAAATTGGTCAATTTCTTATTCTCCGATCCTGCCGGTTGCACAAATGAAGTGTATGTCGAAAACTCCTTATTCCGCCGAGACCTCTTTCAATCCATCATTTTTCACCTTGGTTATTGGTCTTCTTGGTAAGGTCTTGCTCTTTTTAAACACTTCCTTCTTTCTCAATAATTTATAGATGCCAGGGTTTCGAAGTTATCTACCACCGAGGAACTGCGACCGAGGGATATTGACAGCCTACTTCCCCACTTCCAAAAGTCGCCGGTACTGGGGTTTCCAGTTCCTGCACCGTTCTTTCATCTTCCATTGTGGTATCCTACCCATAATCGCTTTGGTCCACGCACCAGAGATGAACAAACACGTGCCGACGCACAGTCTCAAAAGAAGGTGCACATCAATAGGTATGCCTCTATCCGCCAACAGGGGTGATCCACTTGACAGGTCTGTCTGTGTGTCTATATATCTGTCACACGCACTTTTCTAGATTGACAATTTTCCGATTGACACGGAATTCGGTGAAAAGGTCGCGGACATAAGTTCAAGGGGGGTCTCCAAGCTTGCAAAAGATGAGCAGGTTTATATTTTTTTTTTACAGAAGATAGTCATGTGGGGCATCAAATGAAAGATATTGATTGGTAATTGGTAAATACACTAGTATGTTTCAGGTGGAAATATATGCCGTAGATAGATGTGTCTCCTTCAACCTCCAAAAAAACTATACAGGGCAGAATATTGTCATTCTGACCACAGCCAGTCGGCTATTGAGGTACTTAGGTCCAATCAGATGAACTTTAAATTGGTATGGGAATGCCTTAATAAATTGAATACAGTTTCGTGGAATCCGAAAGAGATTCATGACTATAACCCTGAGGAACCAACGGGAATGGTTGAGGGAACAGTTCTATGCGAACTTCCCAGGAATGGAACAGTCAAAGGTATTCATGGGGGATTAGAGTCCAGCGGGCGTAGGGCTGTTTAGCCTTAGAATCATAGTAGGGAGCTTGAAACAAGAAGCCCAATAGTTCTTCTAGGATGCTGTCAAACTTCCTTGGGCCCCCCTTGTCGAACCTGTCGATGAATTCGCTCCTCTTTCTTAATGCACGTTTTCTTTTTTAGACCCAACATCTTACTTCTTCCAGAGGAGACTACGTAATTTTGTCAGTTAGTGAATTTGTTTCCGGGTGAGGATTTTGAGGAGACAAGTATTGATCATTTTGCATTCAAAGGCTTTCGTAATAATTGGTTTTTATTAGACGAAATCCTTTTTCGCTAGATTAACCGAGTTCGGAAGAAAAGCGTTTCTTATTCCTTATCCACTCCAGTTTCCATTATGATATCTTCGTTAGAGGAAGTTGGATGTTTGATGGCTTAGTTTAGTTCCTTGTTGAGTAGTGATAGTCGTTCCTGGATAAAGTGTTCATCATAATTAACAAATTAAAAATTCTCCTCAACGTGTTTAATTTGTTTGAACATGTTAGGGCAAGCTTCGTACGTTCACTAAAACACAATCCAAAGCTGAACCCAATCGCCTTGCTCTGATCCTACGCTCAAAATCTCATAATAATTTGTGTTAACCGATAAGTAACCTTCCAATTCACGTAGATAATAATGGGGATCATCTAGGTCAACTACATATTATACACAGGCTTGTGTAGAGAAAGTAACTCTACATCAGCCATCGCTTTTTGCAACTAAGGGAACGTTCGGCGGAAAGGTTCCCGGACGTTGATATCCAACGGTGTCCCGGAAGTAGGAAACTGGACTACTGTGGTATCTAATGCTACAAGAGATAATAGTGGTCTTCAGTTCCAGCCCTCAGCAATGCGACGACCAAGAGGAGGATAAAAAGTTAGCAACCGGCTAGGACGGTAGGAGCTGTGTCTGGTTTAGGAGCACACCATCCATCCTCATGTAGGGGGCCGAAAATTCTTCGGAGAATTTTTCTCTTGAACGCGACCAAAAGTTCGCAATTTATTAATATTTACACAAAATTAAACTAGAAACTTTTATATTGTGAGTCATAAATTAATGCATTTATCATAAATTGGATTGAAATGGTTCTTAGCAATTATGTTTGATGGAAATTCTAGTAGAAACCATTTAAAAGATTCAAACAAACTTTATGCACTTTTTTGAATAAATAATAAACGAAAGTGAGGCGTGCGTGAACTAATTAGCAAGTGTAAAGTCTTATGACTATTCTACAAAGTCCAATAAATTTGGTATCTGACTTTAAAAGATACATTGGTATGGTTTCTCCAATTCGTGATTTTCATAGTCCAAGTTGGGGCTGGCTGTTGCGAAGGAATAGTTTTTATTTTTTGCTGAAATTGCTGGCAACCGTAAATAACGAATATGAAATCTTCATAATCTGCAATAAAATATTCAAATATTTAGTTTAAACCTTAATAGGCTTGTGAGTAAATTAATTAAAATCAATAATATGAGGGAAATTAGCGACTTAAGAAACTTACTTATCTAAGGACTATGGACTCCCTTTTTGGCAAAATCAAGGAGAGAACCACATCCGTCTACCGTTTGCTTTGAAAATATAAGCAAGTTTCAGTCCTATATTCAGAAGCATCCTTACTGTTCGCTGCTAAAGCCTCCCTGAATTTCCCAATTCATTTTGGAAGAGGAATATTGTCGGATCCGCCATACTATTAACATAGTATGCTGGTCCCAAGCCCAGGTAAAGGAGGAGGGTTTGAGGCAACGTACTCTGTACTATCCTCAGTAAAACAAAAATAAAATGCTGAGATCAGGGAAAGAGATAAATAGAGTATAGTTGGAGTTATTCTACTATGCTAAATCCTACCTGATCTCTCTTGGTGACAGGCCCCGCGACAGGTCGACCAAGAAAATGCATAGAATGTCGTTACAAACATGATCGGATTGAGTCACAAGCCTCGGAGAAATGCTAGGGCGTCCACCTCAGTCGACGCGGCAGGACGGGCCCCGGTCCTGTCGAGAAATGGGCAAGGGTTCTTGACGCATGGACGGCGTCAGGACGTAAGCAAGTTAGTCCGCACACAACGAACAAAACAAATACGTGTCTAACCTAACCTATGAGACCATCGCACCTCAACATCGGCCGTTGATTGCCGTCCTGCGAATTAAGCCACCGATAAAACAGCGTGAGGAATGCACTGGCCCGCCGCGCATTAAATGGTGGCGATTTGGTGAGAAGAAAGAAGAAACGGTCTCACTGATACGATTGCCAACCATTACGAATGTGGAAGAATCCTGGAACCAAATGAAAGACACGATCCACAAAGCGGCCTCTGCAACCCTCGGGGTCACCAAGCCGGGTAAGCGGTACATCAACCGAGATACTTGACTTTGGAATGATGATGTTGAAATGAAGGTCCGTGAAAAGAAACGCCTCTACCACAAATTTCTCGACGATAAAACACCTGCTAATTGGCAAATTTATAAGAATGCCAACCGGGAAGCAAAGAAAGCGGTCGCTGTCACCCGAGCGAACCATTTCAAAAATCTTTACGATAAACTGGACACTCGGGATGGCGAGAGAGATCTTTATCGACTTGCTAAAAGCCGTGATGAACGCACACAGGATATCGAAAATTTCTGTTGTGTTAATGACAAGAACGGTACTTTGCTTACCAACCGTCGAGCCGCAACGGATAGATGGCGAGAATACTTCGAGCAGATTTCAACTGAAGAATTTGCTCATCCTCCACTTCCGCAATCATTGCCGACATTTGGAGCAGTTCCATCAGTCAGCGCAACAGGACCTGATGACATCGCATCTGAGCTCTGGAAAGCGAAGAGCTGGGACCCAACACTGTGGCTCAGTGAATTCTTTAACCGGGTTATTCAGGAAGGAAGAACACCATCTGACTCGCAAGAAAGTACCACAGTTTCAATATGGAAAAAGAAAGGCAGTCCAGCAGAATGTTCAAATTACCGTCCGGTCCGGTTACTTTCCCATACCATGAAGATTTTTGAACGCATTCTTAACAACCGTATTCGCGAAATCGTTGAAATAACCGTGAATCAAGCCGGATTTGACAAGAACTGCGGAACTACTGACGCAATACACGCTGCACGGTTACTCATGGAAAAACCGTGAGAAGCATCGCCCTCTTTACATTGCCTTTCTGGATCTAGAGAAAGCGTTTGACCGTGTACCACACGAACTCATCTGGTATGCTTTACGACAACACTTCGTGCCAGAAGAACTCGTGCGCTGGGTTCAATTGCTCTACCACGATCCGAAAAGTAAAGTTCGAAGTGTGGCGGGTGTATCAAAACCGCTTCGTGTCTCTGTTGGTGTTCATCAAGGAAGTGCCCTCTCACCACTCCTCTTTGTCCTTGTTATGGTCACCGTCACACGGGATATCCAACGTCCAGCGCCCTACACACTGCTTTATGCAGATGATGTCTTCTAGCATCTAATAGCAAAAATGGTCTCGAGAAATTTGTCCAAAAATGGAATGATCGCCTCATGCAACACGGCCTCAGATTAAATTTAAACAAAACTGAATTTTTGACGACCGATCCCCATGAAACAGGCACAATCACTGTCAGTGGCAGTGATCTGCCCAGAACTGAGCGATTTAAATACCTCGGGTCAACGCTATCAGCCAATGGAGAACTGCGTTATGAAATTGCTTCACGCATTAACGCAACCTGGATGAAGTGGCGTTCCACAACTGGTGTCCTTTGTGATCGACGTATCAACGAACGTCTCAAATCTAAAATTTTCCGCAATGTCGTCCGTCCAGTCGCTCTCTATGGCTCTGAGTGTTGGCCGACCATAAAAGACAATGAACGGCGTCTTGCGGTAATGGAGACGAAGATGCTACGTTGGACTAGTGGCGTCACACGTTTAGATCACATCCGAAATGAGGATATCCGCGATCGTTATGGGGTTGCACCGATCGTGGAAAAGTTGCGAGAGAGGCGTCTTCGATGGTATGGTCACGCAGTTCGTGCAAACGAGAATTCACTTGCCAAGATTGGTCTGAACATCGAAGTCGATGGTAAACGACCAAAAGGCAGACCTAAGCAACGGTGGCTTGATACGCTGGATGGGGATTTGAAAGCCTCGAGATTGCACCCAGATCAGGCATTCGATAGAGCCAAATGGCGAAGCCGATCACGACGAGCCGACCCCGCTTGTGAACGGGACAAAGGCTGAAGAAAAAGAAGAAGAAGAAGAATATTGTCGGATCCAAGGGCCTCGCTCCCTTCGTTATTAGCTTCCAGTAAACATGCAATTCCAACTATGGAACTCACAGGACTTCCATAAATGGTAGTTATGGTAAATGAGAATAATTTCCAAACTGTGAGAGTTGGCGGCTTCATGTTGATTCATGGTCAGGATAAAAGGTTATATATGTGGTTATGTGTTTCTATGTAGGACAAATTTCTGCCTTTAAGGCTGCCATTGCTGAATGTTACTGTTGGATTCCCGGGGGTTGAAAACGCCAGAGATGTGTTGAAGGTTGGTTTTATTAAGGTGATTGATTTATTTACCTAAACTACCTCCTGTTTCGGCTGGAGCCATGGAAATGTTGTTTTAAACACTTACCTAGGAACGATATATATGACAAGAGGAGTTTTCGTAAAAGAAGGTACGACAGCAGTGAATTTTAGCCTTTTCGTTGGCGATACTGATTTTAGGACATAGGCAGGGTATTCCCAACACCCGATGAAGCGGATACGGGCAGCAGATAGTGTAGAAGCAGGTAGGATGGAAAAGAAGTACATGTACTTGCAAGGACGCTACTAAACTGTTCTCGTTCATCAGAATAAATGTAGGAGCTCCCCACCAACCTTAATGAGCCACTGGGGGATCAACCGAAACGGGAGATAAAGCTTTACGCAAAGATGTTCCTAACAATCTTATTAAGCTCTGTTTAGAGTTGTTTATTCCTACTTTTGCACCTTTCCAGAAGTTTAACGCATTCTTCAAGTTGCACCTAGTATTTACCCAATCTTGGTAATTTGTGCTTCTTTGTATAAAGATTGTGTTTGACCACCACCGTGGTTGACAGATTTGAGGTGTTGGATACCTGAGCGGATTCGTCATGGAACATTCTATGGTTGGTAGCTACTTTTTCTCCTCCTTGAGCCTTTCTCCCGTTCACAAGCGAGGTCGGCTCATCGTGATTTGTTATGCCATTTGGTTCTATCAAATGCCTGATCTGGATGCAATCGCGAGCCTTTTAAATTCATATCCAGCGTATCAAGCCACCGTGTTTCGGCCGACCTTTTAGTCAACCCTAGCTACTGGAGAGGGGCCACCAACGTTTCTGTTTCCATTCAAACCCATGCTGCCAAATATTTGTCCGATGCAATGAGAGCAGTTGTTGGGTTGGTGCCGCGAATTTTGGCCTCCATGCACGTCCAAAAACTGACGAAGAAGTCTCACTAGGAAAACACCATTTTTCTGCTTGCTCTGAAAAAGAAGCTTAGGGAAAGTAGTTGGTCGCAAGTGGCCAAAATTGTTAGTTAATATAGTGTTAAACTTTTTTTTTCATTCACGTATTTTGTTAGATAGTATTGTTACTTTCATTTTGACTCTAAAAAAGTTGATTAACATCGGGGTGCGCAGTCGCATGCACTTAGTAAATTTTTGTGCAAACTTTGGTTGGAAGCTGGGGCACGAAAATGCAGTGTAAATGCAACATCCAGTTCGGCGCCAACGACGGCAGAAACCACGTTTCCTAGCTATATAAGTTCACCAAAGCTTTCGATTCTCAGCCCATTAATGCAGATACCGAGAATAGTGGCCGGTCAGATCGAGAACCTCGGTTTTCTTGGTGTTTACCATCACTGGATTCTACCTGCCTCTCTTTCTAAATGCAGGGGCATTTTTTCGTAAAGTCCCATGACTCGGTGAGAGGGCAAACAGATGCTGTCAGCGTAGTCGATGTATTTGAAGACATTTCTCATAGTTCATTGAACTCGTCCACATCCTGTTGACAAGGCAACATGAAGAACGTAGCCAATAACAAGAAGAAATAATATCGATGACAAGATGCTGCCCTGGCGGACGCCACTTCGGACCTCAAATTCCTCTGAGATTTTACTTCAGCACAGCCTCCCACCCCCATTTTATGTCACTCTGAAAATAGCTGTTAATTTCTTCGGAATTCTCTTCTCTCATTTGTAATCGATGAAGAGCAGGTACAGCGAATATCTAACCTCTGCGTACTGTTCCAAAATGATCTGTAGGGTGTTGGTGTAGTCAATGCAGGAGGATCCAGAGCTGGAGTTAGCCTGCGTTCTGTTGGTCAAGCTTTCGAGAAATTCTCTGATGCTTTCCAGGATTATTTAAACTATTATCTTTGGGATGGAACGGGTGCCTTTTTTGAAATCTTCACGATCATCTTCTTCTTTCACTCTCTGGGAAACGTCTCGGATTCGTAAGATTTCTGCAGAAACTGCAGGTACAGCGATAAGTAACTCTGCGAGGAGGCCTAGTAGTTTTATTTTATTTGAGGGTATTGAAGCCCAAAGTGATATCTTTTCTGTTTGAGGGAGTGTGCCATACCTGTATGTCACATATTACATCCACAAGAGGTGGAGATTACATGTTTCATCTACAACAGCAGAAGTTCCATCGGAACCGTGGTGAAGTGTTCTTTCCATTTCTTTAGTTGCGCGTCAACGTGGATGAGAAGTCGATCGTTAACCCCTTCCACATGACCATTGAAATATTTGCGACCACATGCAAGCTCTTTCGTGATGCGGTATACACTTTTGAAATCATTGTGTTCTGCGGCATCTTCCACTTCTCTGACTAGCTCAATATCAGATTCGTTGAACTTTCTGAGATTTCATTCGGTATCGCTGTTTGAGTGCTTTACACTCATTATCATAGGCAGTGCTCAAAAGGGTCGTCAAGCCCTTCCATTCATCCATCTGCTTGCACGGTTACGCAGTTAATCAGATCGATACCATGTCCCATCGAGACGTGGCCGATGATCTGTGTAGCACCCGAGAAAAGAGCTTTTTTTATGTTGGCCCAATTCTCATCGATATTTTCAGGCGGGTTAACCAGTGTATCTGCGTCCGATCAGCAAGATAGCTCTTCCAAAAGCGAGAGGCTGACGCGTCACACAACAAGCAGTCAATGTTGAACATACCCTCGTCCTGATTGGGGGTGGGGTTGAGCAACCATACTTTTTTTTTTTGGGAGTAGGGTAGGTGAATGCGTTTACGCACAGAGTGTGCGACTCCCGCAACAGCACGCTGGCGGACTACCAACTAAACACCTACCTGCCATCAGAGAACTAGCCTGGAACCGTTTGACACATTACTTCGGGCTAGCCCTCCCGCTCTCCCGGCTTTGGGAGCCTTCAAGTCAGGGAATTCCTTTCACCAACGGGAGAGGAGGGGAGGAAGGGAGTTGTTAGTTCAGGGAACCCCTTACCGTCCGATCCCTCTGCCAGTTGAGTTCAATCTTCTTCGTAGTAAGAAGAGCCCGAACATAATGCGCAATACGATTCCAGCTGCCAGCGCTCTTCAGCATCTCTCTGACAATGTTGTCTGGAGAGAGTTCCCTGTGTCTGCATAAAGCTGCTGGTGGAGGCCGCCCCTCTCGCAAGAGAAAAAGGTGTGTTCAGCGTCATCCGCCACTCTATTGCAGAACACACAATCAGGAGATCGCGCCTTCCCAACCTTGTGCAGGTAAGACTGAAAACCCCCATGCCCACTTAGAAATTGGGTAAGGAAGTAATCAATCTCACCGTGCTTTCTGTTCAACCATGGGTCTAATTTGTCGATGAGCCGCGCAGTTCACTTGCCCCTTGCCAAGAAAGTTGCCACTCGTTAAGGGTGCGTTGATGTTCTTCACGGGCAACCACCTCTCTTAAGTTTTCGCCCTTACGGCGATAGATAGCTTTGCGCTCCTTGGCAAGGAGGACAACGGGGATCACTCCCGCAATCACCATCACAGCCGGTTCGGAGACGGTGCGATAAGCAGACGCCACTCGCAAAGCTCCCCGCCTCTGCACTTGAGCGAGGCGTTTACGATGCACCTCCTTGTCAAGGGCGTCAGCCCATACCTCCGCACTATAGAGAAGGACGGACTGCGTTGCTCCCATGAGGAGACGTCTCCTAGTTGATATAGGGCCGCCGACATTCGCCATTAGCTGACTCAAGGCCGCGACTCCTGCTGTAGCCCTGTCCGCGGCTGTTTTGATTTGCTCGAAGAAGCTCATCTTCGAGTCGAGCATTAAACCAAGGTATTTAATCGCTGGTTTTGACTCTATAGTCAACTCGCCGATCGATTTGGGACGCAAGGTCGGGATTCTCCTTCTGGTCAGGATGACTACTTCGGTTTTTTCCAGCGCAAGATTGAAACTGTGAGCAGTCATCCATCCGCTTACCCGTCGCATCAATATGCCAAGTCTGCTTTGCGCCTGTTCAACAGTGCGTCCGGCAACAAGTGCCGCAACGTCGTCTGCATAACCGACCAGGCGCGACTCTTCGGGCATATCGAGTCTCAGCAGACTATCGTAGGAAGCGTTCCAGAGGTTCGGCCCTAGGAAGAATCCCTGCGCTACTCCCGACGTGATTTCCATCCTCCTCTGGCCCTCTAGCGTCTCATAGAAAAGGGAGCGGTCTTTCAGATAATCCCTCAATATCCGCAAGAGCTAGCTTGGCATGTGAAAGGAGTTCTCTAGTGTGCCTAGCATATCTGTCCATCTTACGGAGTTGAAGGCATTTCTGACATCAAGCGTTATGAGGAGCACTATCCGTCGAGATCGGCGGCTCTGTGCCCCGGCTCGATTAAACGCATCTACGACCTCCATAACAGCATCCACTGTAGATTTGCCTGTTCTAAACCCGAAGTGCCTTGCGGATAAGTCCCCGGCAGCACGGATCGCTTCAGCGAGTCTATCCTTGATGAGCTCCGATTTTCCGAGTAACAAGCGTATAGCCAAGTCCCCACGAGTCCTCATTCACCTCATTAACAAGATTTTGCCAGCCGCGAGCTTTGCTTTTATTTATAGCGAGACTCCTTTTTGCTGATCTATATTGTGCCTTTATGGCACATGCTTCCTCGTTGGCGTACAAGCGTTGTGCCAAACGACGGAGCTTATGACACTCCTTCCGTAGGTCGGCAATTTCTGCCGCCCACCAGTACATAGAAGGCTTGTCGCGCCTGGGGCCTCTCCAGGGCATGGAAGCCTCACACGCCGTCGGTATCAGATTCATCACTGAATTTACGACGGTGTCAGCTGCGACACCACCACCCCCCGGAGTGCCCCCCAGCGCAGCCCTACCTGCTCCAAGAGCTTCGACGAACCTTCCGATGTTCACCCTCGCGACATTCCACACGCAAGGGGAACGTCGTGTTGGTGCTCGCCGGCAAGTAGCGTCAAACACTTCGAACGCAATGTACTGATGATCACTTGCCGAGAAGTCTTCTAGGACTCGCCACCCGTCCACCGGTGATGCCAGAGATTCCGAGGCAAAAGTGATGTCTGGAATGCTTCCTTCACAACCTGGGCGCCGAAACGTTGGCTTGGATCCGGTGTTTAAAATTACGAGCCCGGTTCTCGCCGCCATTTTCAGAATCCGTTTCCCTCTGGAGTCTGATTGAGGCATACCCCATTCAAGAGCCGTGGCATTAAAATCACCGCCAACCAGGATTCGTCCCTCCGTGCTCGAAACGGCGTCCTCCAGAGCATCAAGCCGGCGCTGAAAGTCCGGAATCGACTCATTCGGCGTCAGGTAAACGCTAAAAAACGTTATCCCTAAACATCGGATCCAGACAAATCCGTCTCCCCGGCCTTCGGCAAGAACACGAAGTCGAACGTCGTCCCGAACCCAGATGGCAGCGGTGCCTGATAAGTCGAGATACCATGAGGACGGGTCCTTGTTTCGGTATTGCTCGCTAATCAGCACTAGATCAGCATTTACTTCCACAGCGAACTGTGCTAGCAACTGGTGAGCGGTTGCACTCCGGTGCGTGTTAATTTGCAAAATGCGGATCATGGCGTTCGCACCCTAGCCCTCTCCAATTCCGCCCTGAAGATCGGACACCGTCCCGAGTCCGCAGTGTGTGCCACGCTTTCGCCAGACGAGCCACGATCCCTGCAGAGAACACAACTCTCGCTTTCCTTGCAAGTCTTGGCCGCATCTCCGGCATACTGTCCTCCTGACCGGACCCTTGCAAGCTGCTGACGTGTGTCCATAGTCCAGACACCTGTAGCACTTGGTGGGGACTATCCGCATTCGTACCCTGCATACTACCCATCCGATTTTGATTCTCCCGCTGTTAAGGAGTTTCCTCGCATATTGCTCGGGGACTTCCACCACGGCGAGCTTTTGGCCTTGAGCATTTACAGAGGTAATACCTACCCGGGCATTGGTCACCTCTGGACATTCACGCTTTAGCGCCTCCTCTACTTCGGCCTTTTCTGTGAGGCAGTCAAGATCCCGTATTTCTAGAGAGCACATGGGTTCTAGGCTGGAAACAAGAGCCTTCTCCCCCAATAGCCCCTTGATCGCTTCGCAGAACGTGCTCTTGTTGGTCGTCTTTGGGTACAGTTCGACGAGAACTCCACCACTCCTCGTTTTCCGTAGCGAAGACACCTCTGCTCCGTTCTCTTCGGGTTTCATCCTGTAGCGGATTTCACTAAGGACTTCCGCAAATGTCTTGCCTTCCGTCAGCTTAATAAGCAGAGCCGACGGTCTAGTCCTTCTTCGTTTCGTCGTTTTTTCCGCTACTGGCTTTGGGTTGGCAGCCTCCTTGTTTTTGGACAGACGTGTCTCTGGCGACGGAGTCCGTTGTTTCTTTTTATCCTTTTTCGCCTTCTTTTTTAGGGCCTTGGAGACTACTTCGATAAAGTCTCCTTCAGGCACGTCGTCCTCTTTTCGCTTTTTCCCCAGTTCACTTTGCAGAGGGCTATCTGCGGTCCGTTTGACGCAAGCAGCATTCTCAGCGGGGAGTGCGACTGTTTCTGCTCTACAATCGTCTTCCGCTGCTTTCCACGTTCGTCTATAAAAGGAAATGCAGTCCAGTAGTTCCTCCAGTTCCATCAGCCCGTTTTTGACGCCTTTGCAGACGTTCCTCTGAAGGAACGTTGCCGACCGCATACGTTTCACCACTGCTGCGCACTTTCTGATGAGCCTTTCCTCTTCGGCTCTAGCGAGGACGGTCCAATGCACTTCCACTCGATTTGTGTCCAAATCCATCTGCTCAGGACTAGCGTTTCTCACTGAGCTTACTTCCAAAACAGGAGCACTGCAAGGTAATGGAGTTGCCATCTCCTCACGGTCAGTCACGCCACTTGATGAGGCTTCCTCTTTATTTTGGGCGCCCCGGTGTCTCATCGGGTATATCAGCCCTCGTTGCCTTTTTCACTGATCGCTGCGGTGAACGACGCATTTTTGTGCTCCGCCCAAACGCACCCAGCTCTTCCGCTTTGTCTGTTGCTTCGTCGTTTTTTTTATAATTTTCTGAATATTCTCCATGAAAAAGGTACCAGCGCATCGTGTGCAAGGGAGCGGGCCGCAAAAGTCAAGAACGGGTATACCCTCGGGGACACAGCCCCTACCCCAGTTCCCTAAGGCCTGACCTACGCTTAGCTGATCCCGGAATTCACGGACGGATCAACGCTCGCTCGGGGCAACGCGGTCTACTAACACCGGTTCAGTGCACACTTCCCGACCAGGGTCCCGAAGGGGCTGGCTCCTGATACACGTCGCAACTACCACCTTGGCAGAGCTACGCTCACATCACCCCGTCGACGCCGACAGAGAGTTGTCGACGCCTCATATCATGGTAAGTGTGGTCCCAGCAACCATACTTACCATGATATGAAAATACCCGTCGTTTGAACCACCGTAACTTTTCAAGCGTGCTGACTTCCGCGATTTTTCAACGAGTTTTGAGAGAGAGAAAGGCTCTCGTCTCTCCCTCTCTTTGTACTTTGCTTTACCCCTGCGGGGATAGGGTTCAAAATTAGACCTTAACGGTTTGACATGTAAATGGCTTTGCATTGAGAAGCCATGACTTTTTTGAGGTGAACCGGGGGAGGGGGTTACCGCCGCAACGGAAATTCGATTCAAAATTTAGGTGGGTGCAGTCGATTTTCATCAAAGCTAATAAAATATGTATTCTTGTTGAATTCGTTGCCGGTTACTTGGAAACCCTACGTACTACCCTGGGCGGTTCCCTCTCTTTGGGTTCTAACGCTGTAACTGTGGACCGTTTTTAGATGACGCACAACCGTTTAATCGTTCGGGCATAAGTGAGTACCCCCCACCTTAGAGGACCGACACGTACAACGTTCAGGAAGAGCAAGGACTGCTATCGCAGAAAACACCGCATGATTGTAGTACTCGTGCGGTTCGGCTCACTGTTCCAGGCCCTTTTATAAGTAAAGTTGGTTAAGCTAAACTGTTCGGTCAACTAACTGACGGTTGATTTCACTAAGCAGCAGTAGACATCAGCTGCTGCACCAGTTTCGTTGCAGAACAATCTTCTCTGTGGACCGGTTAGCAAATTCCAATTGACTTGGCAACTGGATTCCTGTTGAATAGTTCCTATTTAAAGTAGATGTGCTTGTCCGCATCATTCTGTACTCTGTCTAGGACTCTGTGGAGGGTAACCTTATGTTATACCTTGTTTGCTGCGAAATGGTACTGGCTGTTTTTCGTACCACGAGAACCCGGGACCACATATGTAATATCGATTTGAAGGACCTGATACCCCTGGGTGTCTAGGGTTCCTTCAATGCTTTTGCAGAAGTTTATGACAATATTCAACAAGTAACAAGAGAACGTTCCTTAAGAGATTTTTGCATTTCCTAAATCTGGGCCATCTCTTCATTCGAATGTGGTAGCGCATCTGAACATTTTGTATTTTTGGCAATTTTTCTGTATCTTGGACAGATTCTCGGAAGTGGGAGAATTTCTTGAATGTGAGGCACTTCTCTTTTCGAGCGAGGTGTGGCTCTAACAATTTTGCATTTTCGGCCTTTTTTGAGACCCGCTGTTTTGGATTTCGGTCAGTCCCTCCGACAGATTTTCAGTGATATCTCGTATTTCCCGTGCTTTTCCGACGGAGACTGTCTGTTTCAAACGAGTTATCGTCAGCAGGGTTTTAACGATTTTATCTTCTTGACCATGTTTGCTACCCTGACCTTGTGCAAATCGTCAATTTTACTGGATTTTGGCCAGGCTCTTGGCCGGTGGATATCTCGAGTTCTCAGTTGTGGTAGTGTAGTAAACGTTTTTTCATATCCTGAATTTGGGTCTCCAACTTTTTCAAGCGTGTGCGCGTCTAGCACCGAAAGTGTCAGACACATTATTCCATACATTTATTATGAGAGTAGCACATCGCAGAACCACATGGCGCAGAATTTTCTTTCAACATTTTCATATCACTGAAAAGAGAACTGTCAAATCGACAGCAATGACCACGGCCAATCAACTACAGACATGGGTCCTCATGAGCTTAGTCCAGTCGTCTCTTGGAACGCGCCTGATGAATACTTTCGTCTGTGCTGTGCTGGAGTAGGTGGAGTGGAGTAGGATTATTGGCTAGTCTTGTCGAGTAAACATACCATAGTTTTCGAGATACTGTCAGAAATCTTACTAAGGTACCTTAGATGCTATGCAAACAGAAAATGAATGGTCTTCAATGAGTTCTTATTTTCCACATGTTCTTAAAAAGGATTCGTCTTAAAGAACTGGTAGCGATTCGTTTCAATGACCATACTATCGATTGATTTTAAGCTGGACTGCCGGACTTTGTAAAATGTTAAATTTTTTTTAGTGGAATCCCCTAGGCCTAAATAGAAGTTCTGATACTCACCGATGCAAAAGTGGCCAATGTCACGGGTACCACCTTTCCAGCAATAATTACTTTACTTTTCTGTGTCAAGATCATGAAAATGATCATGAGTTTCTTGAACTTGATCGACTCAGTTGTCCAATCGGCGGAGTAGATTGAATTCACAAACTCATCCGTTGATGACATAAATTCATTTGAGTAGTAGCAACAAGGAGCAATCTCGATCATTTCCGCCACTATGAAGAACAGTCCAGTAAATATCTCAGTTAGTGTTAAATTGTAGAGAAAGTAATCCAAGATGATCATGCAGATTACAAGACAAGATCCGACAAATTGGAGCAATATTGTGTACGATACAGTTCCTTGAAGGATGTCGAAGATCCTGTTAAGATAAATGAGATATTTTTCTGTTAATGTTTTCTATGTTTAAAGATATTAAAAAGAGGTTCGTGCGCTGGTAGTTCAAAAGAAATATTGAGATAGATTAAGATACCAAAAGCTAGCTAATTCTATCCAGGTCAGGTTGGCCAGTATCGGATGTGAGAGTCAATCAGACGGAAGCAAGCTATACGATTGTTGAACGCGGTACCTTACTCCTGTGCTATCGGTTTTTTTTAAAAACCTTATTGAAATCGAATCCATGACTTTATTTCCGGGGATGGAAATCTTCAAAGGAGATTGATACATATGTTCTAGTGTGTGGTATTTGCACTAGAACTATCCCCTAAATTTTGTCTTCTTCCTCGGGGAACCGCAGCGAAGTGTTACGTCGTGGACATGGCTATAGTCTCTCCTTTCGCCCTTAATCTGCCTCTCTCAACTTGCATTGAGTCCACCCCACCATGTGCATAAATGCAGTTCTCCTGGTACGCAAGCATTTTTTTAATTATACTTTCCGCTGCTAATGGTTTTTTCAATGGCTTCTCTAAGGTCCTCTTTCCCCAGGGATATCTAGGGCACTTTAAAGGCAAATGCTCAGGGTCCAGATTAAACCTATATAGGTATTTATACCTATTATTGATGTTGAGAATCAATCCATGGGGACATCAATCTTTTTCCGTCCGTTCCTCTTGGTTGTTGTCACCTGCTCAATAATGGCCGATCAGAGGAAGAACTGGGCCTATCTAAGATGCGATTCATAGATTACCAAAATGTCAATAGGAATCGTCCCGGCTGCCGCGTAGGGGACGGTTCTAAAACCACAGCACGCTCTTAAGTTGGTCATTCTATAAATCGATCTCATTTGAGCAATGTATATGGTATGTAATGTAGGCCTCCAGACTGCCACTGCATTGAAAAGTATAGAGTCCACCACTCTAGCTACAAGCAGTCTACGAGTGCATTGCATCATCCTTGCCAGGGTTATGTTGATATTGGGTCCACTAACAAATCTGCAGGCCATCCAACCCTTCCTGTCATTTTTAAATGACTCCTGCCATATCAGCCTTTGGTATTCTGTATTCTTTTCAGGTAGATTCATATGCCAGGACATTCATCGGGGCCCATTTCAGCAATAGCATATGCTGCCTCGCTTGAGGTTGTCCTGAAAACGCTGGACCACTAGCATCACCAAGCGGTAAGTCATGTTTTAGCATTTTATTTATTTAATTGCAAAAGATATTTGAGAATTCAGTCTGCTGAGGACCGTCAAAGTAGAGCCCAGAATTTGGAAGATCTAAGTTCAAGGCATACTTCCATGAAAAACATCAACGGGGCAACGAATGGTATAGACCTGCCGTAGTAGGAAACTCCACACCACTCGGTTTTGTGGGGAGGTTCAATACCTCCAACTGTTGTCTGGTGTCCTGGCATTTGACACAGCTTCTCTTCGGGGGATTTTTCTCTCGAACGGGGCTAACCGTTTGCAATTTTTCTTGCTAAGAACCCAACGTCTCCGAGGAATACATCAGAATTGTCAAAATGGGAGGCGAGTTGTTTGATTCCTGGTAACCAGTGTTATTTGATGTTGTTGTTACTTTCGTTACTGGTCCCGATGTGGCCATTGCTGCCTGCTCAAGACCACCTGCCGTCTGGTCGACCTGGATGAAGCCACTTTGTATATCTTGCGTTTTTATTGCCATGTTAATATAATCAGCATAACCAGCAGTTCGGTGGGCCTGAAGTGTCTTTCTTATTTATATTGGTGTCGCGGATCACTTTTTCCGAGCGCAGGTTAAAAAGGATGCATGACCGAGCATCCACTTCTCTTAGACCGTTGTGGACAGTGCAAAGTCAGGAGGGTGAACCTGCTGCCTTTATGCCTTTATCTGGCTTCACACTTTGGTCGGGGTCAGCCTTTTTGATTGGGTCCGATCCATTCAAATCGATTCAATGTTTGTCCGTCTGTCTGGGTGTAACAACACCTGATTTACTCGAAAACGGCTGAACTGATTACCACAAAATTTGGTGAGAACATGTGGTCTGTAGAGTGGCGCAACTGTGTGTTGAGTTTCAAGGGGGGCTCCCCATTCAAAAGTGGGGTGTTGAAAGGGGTTATTTTTTTAGTCCATGCATGGTTGGAAATTATTTGGATGGTTCGCTGCGTATGGGGGGTTCTTCCGTAGATGTTAAACTCCACCTTCCCATCCTGGTTCATTGTGTTAACGGTCAAGAAATGGAGGCTGTGATCCATTTCCGTCTCCATTGTGAAGGCCATTTTCTTGTAATGATTGTTAAGATCTGCCATTTAGTTCTGTTTATTAGCCAGCCTGTTGCGGCGATTATTACTCGCATTTCGTTTCCAGGTTTATGGATTTTTGGGAGGCATCCGGTTTTTGGAAGGGTTGGATTAGGAATTCTCACCATTGATAGGTTTTCAATGATATCTTCGCATTCCTTGATTGTTTTTTTAAACCACTTTAAGGACTCCGAGAGGGAAGTTTTCGTCAATTTATGGAAGTTTCCGTTGTTCAACTTGTCTATGATTACCTGGTCGTACTCTTCCCTGACCCTGATGACAATCGCATGGCCCTTATCCGTATTTACGTAACTAACCGGTTCGCAATCCAGTACACATTTCCACAGTTGGTGCGCTCTTGCGATCAGCTCTTGCTATAGTCATTTCAAATCTTCCTTGACTTGGCACAGGTGTTAAGTCTTCGCCATGTGCAGCGACTGTCCACCCTTGACAGCTGCTAAAGGAACCACCAAGGAACTGGCAAGAACAGAGCCTTTCTTAGCCATTACGTTGACCCGCTTATTCCCCTCAAGGTTCCTATGACCGGGACTCTTGAGAAGGGTGGCTTTGAACGTGTAGGCCTGACTGTTCCGATCATCTCCCCTCTGCCCCAGTAGCCTGAGGGATGTCACCGCTACAACACCTTAATGGCCAGCTGGCTGTCGATCTGACGCGCTGGGGCTGGGGTTCGGATCATGCCTTAACCATCTACAAACTTCCAATATTGCCTGCACCTCCGGCTGGAATACACTGGTGAATCCTGGAAGGCACCTTGGGTTGAAGCAGTCCGTTAAGAATGCCCAGAGTTTTTGAAATACTTTGTCTAGGATGTTGCTATGGCTTTGCTGTCATATGTAGTCTAAGAACACTGTATGCTATTTTATATTTAATGTGGAGGTTCAGGGGGAGTAGGTGTAACAGTTGCATTGAGGCTACTTCCCGGCTCCATTTTATTTTACTTCTCGCTCAGCGCCTCAGACAATAGAACGGTACATTGGTATGGGAAGAACCAGAACTATGTACTTCCAGAGAACCATTCTCGGCCAAAGGATCGACCTGAAGACAAACGAAGTTGTTTATATTCTCGACCTTGTTGCCCCTCTTCTTTGTGTTGTACTTATTGATCAGGTTTATTGCTTGTGGTTTCTTTGTGATACAGTTTTCTTCCTTTTCTTCTCGCATTGGATGGCTCTGTTTACCTTGGCTCTGCTTTCCTCAGCGGCGCCTTTTCGCCTTCCTGTAGCGTAGACTGGAGCACAGTTTCATCAGAGGTTGTATGGATGCCAGGGGTGAGTTGGAAACATTAAAGTCTGCCGAGGGCATGGTAGATCAACTCAGGTTGGTCTGATCTTCCTTCAACGATGTCTGGGAGAGAACGTGACTAACTTTGAACTGGGTGACTGTGCTACTATTGCTCAATAAGTGTGTTTTCTAGCTGGAGGAGGGGACATGATGGCGTTGAGACTCTGGAACAGTTTGGTGTTTAGAACCACCTCCACAACTACTCCACTCGCTAATTCTTTGGTGATGCGACATATGGTAGTGAAATAAATATTTCGGCTTCTTTGACCTCTTTTTCGATGGGCATGTTACCTTTGTACTTGCACGATTTTGCACGAGATCAAAGCTTCACTCGCACCAGTAATAAGTGGCTTCATTTGTGTTCGCTCTTCGTTTTGCTTCCAGTTTTCCAAGTCAACAGTGTGACGTTTCGAGACGTGGAAGATACACTGGAGAAGTTTACCCTATTTTACTTCTTGAAATATCTAAGGTGTCACTTAGCCGTTCAAACGGTACTAACTCTTTCCTCTGCTTATTTCGAACGTTGTTGTAACCGTCTGTGATAGGATGTGTGAAATGGATGATGACATCTTTATTCAAACACCTCGAGTAGCTGATGGCATCTGCTTGCTCTCGCACCGGGGCATGGACCTAGGCTAAATGGCTCTGGATTTGGAAAGACAGGCAAGTAGAGTTGTACAGAAGATAAACACCAACAAAACCATGGTTCGCAGTCTGACAGATCATCGCACCATCAAACCCTGTCTGCTTTATTAGGCTAGTGTTTTTTCTATGTTGCTATATGGGAGTAGTACAGGAAAGTCAATTCTACTGTCATCCACACGCTCCAAGTTATCGTCAATACCTGTTTGCGTCGTATCATTGGAGTACGTTGGGCTGACACTATCTCCAAAGGGGAACTTGGTCGGCGTACAGGCCTGCCGATTGTGCGCACTGTGATTGGAGGGCGGAAATGGCAGTGGATAGGTCACCCATCAAGGTGGAGCAACAATTGCATTGCTGGTTACGCCGTGCAAGATGGTCGACGAGTGGGTCGCCCCCGTCGTTTTACGCGGAACAGTGGGGGATGAGTGTGTGCACTTCGGGAAGTCGTGGGGGGAGCTGAGGGGTATTCCAGACAACGGGACGGGAGCGATTGCGCGTAGGTGTGGTTGTCGCGCTATTCCCCAGGAAGAGGTAAAAGGTAACCATATATATTATTCACATTATATTTGAATGGCATCTCACAATTGGACTTACTTCGTAATTAGTCGATGATCCTCAATAGCTTCAATCAACTCCTTTTGTTTTTGTAAATCAGATTTCTCCGGATCATTGCACAAACTTTCAATACGATACATGAGAATTCGTAAATGAGTGTTCAAAATATTTAGATAAACCGGTCCGGTGGCATCATTTGCTGCTTGCTGAACACAGAAAAAAAACTGGGCTACATTCTGGTATAACCAAGTGATCCAAAATCGAAAAGCGCTGACACGCCAATCATACGGTAGCCAAACTGGGAAAACTAAATGTTGACGTCCTGAGAGCGCAGCCATCAATCCAAACAATCCGTTAACGAGCAAATAGGAAAAGCAAATGATCAAGGTCAAGCGATTGCAAGTTGTGCAAACATTAGCCATTTCAGAACGTTGGGCTTCCGTTGACGGGCGAATATCCAGTTGGTCCAAAATTGGCCGAATCTGGATTATCTGAAGACGAGTCCTTAAAATAATGATAGTTTTATAGCCGCAGATAAGCAGGCACAAACTCATGCTCAGGTTATCAAGCAACTCCTTGAAACTGTGAACGATGAACAGCTCTCCGACGAATAATATCGAACAAATCCCATTGATGCTGGAAAGGACGATAGCTGCATGAATATATTGATAAAAACGATACTTTTCCACTGAATAAACTCCTTGAAGTTTCCAGAATGACCATAGAACTTCCAGGGCTTTATATGACTGTAAATTGGGGATAGCTCCCATTTTCTTTAACGAGTATTGCTGACCTTCTCCGAGGAAAACTTGAAGACAGACTAAATGATTTTCAATTGTTGAAGTCCTGAAGTCCTTGTCATGTGACAACTGCAGATGTTAACTATTTAAATCCTTAACAAATAAGGCTAAGAATGCGCTGACCTCGAGATTTTTTTCTACATATTTTTGGGTACCATTAATAAGAAACTTTTACATAATGTTCGTCATTGGTGAACCCACATTAGCAGTTAAGTAATTAGAAGTCAAATTATAACGAATTTTTATGAATAATTAAAGAGCCAAGTTAAATACTTTTCAATCTACTCGATTTTAAAGTTTGGGGAATCCTACCCGGTGCTGAGAAAAAGTTAGAAGATTAGGGCGGAAAGGAGCGCTGGATTTTTTTCAGGAGTTTTCGAAATAAAATATGCAAGACGGCACTTATCTTCGATGTTGAAATTTAACTTCCGAATATTATGAACGCACGTTTTGAGTGCATCCTTAATCTAAGATGGTGTTTAGTCAATGTGGGAAGAGGTACAGATATTAATATAGAGAAATCATCATATTTTCGTTGTAGATTTTCCGGTTAGGTAGGTTTTGAAGGTGAGTCCTATTTAACTTGACCTTTTGACTCCCTTCCCTACTTCGAAGTCAATGCAAAAAAGGGGCTCTATTCAGAGAAAAAAATGTTGATAGCTCCAACCTAACTTGTCCGCACCCTGCACCCTTTTTGAAAAAGACGCCCCAGTTTCAGCTTAAATCACCATAGATTACCCTTGGGCTAAAGAGTGTGTAAAGCAAGACTCACAGCCTCGAGAAGGATCTCCTTTTTTGACCTTTTTTCATGGACATTATTGTCAGAAGTTAAGACGTGGACTGCAGAATAGACTAACGTGAAATATAGCCCCCTGGAAAGCAAACTTGTCTCCTCTTAGGGTGATATGTGGCTGGTAACTAACCTCTCTTCAACCGTGGAATGTGGCTCTGTAGGAGCCAAGCCTCTTGTCTACAAAGAACGTTGGTGACTGGTGATGGCCGCACCCTGTAGGAGGTGGTCCTACTAGTAACAAATCTAGACTGGGTAGTCTACAAACACTTCCCCCAATCCAGGGTGTCATACGAATCGTGGCCATTTGATAGTTTGCAGTATCAGGGAGGAGACAGTGGAGCAAGCGCTAAATAGTACCTGTGTTATCTGAAGGAAGGCCTAAAACCAAAAGAGACCCTTGGGAAGGCTGATGACAGACGTAATCCTTCACTATTGGAGCCAAAAAAGCAGGGAGCAGCGGAGATTAGCCCACATGAGGGGAATGCTTCCAAGAACCTAAACCCGGACTCAAGACGGGGGGAATCTCGGGTAGGCCAGGAATAATGACAGGAGTTAGGAGCCTCACTATTAGCTATGCTATTGCGGTCAATGGTTTTCGACGGGTCATACTTCCGGAAAAGCTTCTGGAGCAAATACTCAGTCCTTAGATGCAGTAAATTATCGTAGTTCTTGTCGTTAGGCAGATGTGCAAGCGATGGACTGCGGACCTCGTATTTGCCGGCATACGCGTTTTACCAGGTCATATACAGGTAGACGGCGCCGCGGAGCACACTGCGGAATGGCTTAGGACTATACTCCCTCAATGTGCTGCGATAAGATACCAGTGGCACACATGATGACAGTGTATTTTCCTAAAGCCGTAACGGTGAAGACGGAAAATTAATGGGACTCCTAATTACTCAGAACAATGATCTCCATACACGATTATGGAGAGTCTTCAGAAGCATGGTGGAGCGCAAAGACAAAATCTCTGGAAGCAATCAAACCATAAAGTGCCCATACCAACTGTAGATTTGAGAACGAGTCTGTGGCGGACCCGATTTTACCGCATGAGGCACTGTGAAAGCTGAAATGAAAGTTCCCCGCCGATTCCGCAGTTTAACTTGCTGTCCCTTCCCATAGCAAAGCGCTCCATAGCTTTGCATGTATGCAGAGAGAACCCGAGGAAAGATGCTTCGGAGGAGACATCGTGTGGTAAACCTACTAGAGTTTCTAAAGGAATCACGGAGACCATAGAGACTGAAAGGGCAGGGGTAAGTTAGAAAGAAGAACTGCTGCTCACTGAAGAGGAGAAGCTGGACGAGCTAGGCCTAGATCTTCCTGGGGCTCAGGGTGCACAGCGACATGCATGAAAATGCCATATCCATGTATGAAGGTGATACGCGGGGGGGGGGGGTGATACGTAGCAAATAGCGAGCTCTAAGATAACTCAGGCAAACCTCCACCATACAAGAGCTGCATCTGCAAGGACAACATTCGTATTGTACTAGCTCGAGAGCCCTGGGCGTACCGGGGAGAGGACTACTCTTGCGAACCAATAAGAGCGTAATTTAAAATATAGACGAACTCTGAAAGTTCTTGACTAGAGACATTGTGGCTGTCCACTCTTTCACTGGGAGAACTCAGGAGACATTTGTGGCATCGGGCTACATCCCAGAAGAGACATCCGGATGCTGCCAGAGCAAGCTCCTAGACTGGTGAAGTTCTCCTAAGCTGCGATATCAGCGCCTATAGCGAAGTCTGAATTTATTCTTAATAAGTTAGAAATATATAACATAGCGAACTCTCCAAAATTCGTAACCAGACAAGAGGTACTAAGCATAATTCTAGGGAAGACTCTGATGAACGGGCTGGTCATGAATTGAAGGATGTCGGATGAGCCATCTATGTAGGATCACAGAGTAATCAGATTAGACATTGAGGGCAACTCCAAAATAAAATTTTATTTCATTATGTATATTTTCTAAGTGTATGAAAAAGAGTAAGCTAACATGTTCCTCCTAAATTGAAAATTATATTTTTCTTTGAACTACAGTTGCTTCCATTCGAGTCTCATTGCTTTCCTTTAAAAGAAGTCCTTATTAAGCATTACTGTGATGGGTTCAAAAGCATTAACATTGTGTACATAGCCTTCATTACCTGTGGAATAATAAAAAAATATATTAAAGATATATTAGCTGAATCTAAAAAAATCATTAGGGAAAGGGTATCGATGGTCCTGTGCAGAACATTAACGTTCCACTCCTCCCCATCCACGATAAAGAGCACCGGAAGACGTCGAAAGAACACTCAAATGCGCGGTGTAGTCGGAAGGCGGAAGTGGCAGTGTGTGTATGGTGGGGAGAAGCTACAGCTTCCGAGCACTCAGGCCGTGTTGGCCCATTGTACTCGAGGTGGCAGTGAATAATTCACATATTAAGGAAGGATGACAACTGCATTACTGGCTATGCGGTGCAGTAGTTTCACCTCTTTCAAGATGCTCGGCGAGTGGGTCGCCACAAAGGATACACGCAGAACAGTCGAAAAGAAGTGCTGGCGTCTCGGGAATTCCTGGAGGAACTGGAGCGTATTTCGGGTAGCCCCGAGTGATTGCGCGTAGATGTGATTGCTATGCGCTACACCCCACTAGGGACAAAAAAGATAAATGGCCTTGCAAACCACTTCTTTCAACCACATCACTGCAGCCTCAGTTTCCACATTTTTAACAACGAGGTAAACGGAAAATCCCCACACATCTTTCGCTCCCTTTGTTCCACATCTCCCAGCCTACCCAAAATCCCTTCAGTCAAACAATGGCCGACCCAAGTCAGGGTGAAAGTACCTTCCCTATCTGTGGACTCGACAAAATTTCGCTCCTAGCATTGCTCTCATCAAGTCTGCTATGAACAAACACTGCCCAATCAATGCTGATTTCCCAGCAGATTGAAAGAGTGCTCGGATAATTCCCATCCCAAAAAAAAAACCCCATTCCCTGAATCCTGATAGCTACAGGTTTATCTCGATCCTATCATCCTCCGCCAAGATGTTCAAGCGGATCATAAAAGCAATCATTTACGAGCACTCCCCGACTTTCAATTCGCCAACTGATCCAAACACTCGGTTGAGCATGCACTGCTCGTGCTCAAATCGACGTTCTCCTGGGCCTCAACCGGAAGGCGCCGACCATAGCCTGTCTCCTCGACATAAAGAAGGCTTCCGATTCCGTATGGCAATACGGACGCGTTTATAAGTTTTCCAAAGTCCTCTATTTCCATTCGAACCTCTGCAGCTAATTCTTAGCTTTCTTGACCCAACTTCAACTCCAACAATACGTTTCTTCTCCTGAGTCAAGTTCGGCTGGCATCTCACAAGGATCAGTCCTCTTTGCTACCTCCTTTTCCTTGTTCACGGCAAACTTGCCCAAAACCAACCCTACACCCAAACCCAATCCGAATCTGCGAATACGCGGATGACCCCATCCTTTGCACCTTTACCAAAAACATCCCGGTCGGTGAGGCCTATCTGATTTTATATTTGGACGAGTTTTACCCGTACTTGACTCGTTGGAAACTTTCCCTAAATCCACAGAAATGCGAAACTATTGTATTCTGCGGTAGCACAAGGCTGACGACGAAAATAAGGAGTGACATATCAACCCCAAAATTCACCATGCCACAATAATAATAATAATCGTTGGCGCAACAATCCATATTGGATCAGAGCCTTGAAGTGTGTTAGAGCACTTCATTCAAGACCGTAACGGTACACTACAGGATTATAGTACCCTATAGGAGGCAATGTGGTCAGCATTGTGCTCAGCCGGGATTATTACCCTGATTTGACTCAGGTACTTATTCACAGCTGAGTCGGCTGGTATCCAACGGCAAGCCTCGATACAAATCCTACTGCCACCAGTGAGATTTGTACCGCGACCTTCCGTGCGACAGCCTTCTGCTCTCACCACTCAGCTATTCAGACACCACGCTCCAATCCCAACCGTAAATAAAGTCACCTACTTTGGGGTGACTATGAATTTCCGCCTATCCCACCTCCCACATATCACGAAGGCACTAAGTAGTGCAACTGATGCTTTCAAATTCCTTTATCCAATCCTGAAACACAACATCCCAACACCTCTGAAAGTCAAGCTATTTTAATACAAATAGCTTACCCGTCTCCTTCTCATTTTTGGCTTCATTTTCTGGTCTCGTAGTTCCCCTACCCAAATCGAACGATTCCGACTCAAAGAGCACAGAATCCTATGCCACTGATCCAACACCTACAAAAACGAAGACCACTCCAAATACATCTTTAAGCGGATCCTTTACGACATCTGCCAAACGTCCCGCATCGATGCCGTCGTAGCCTGTCATGCCCTCAACTTCCTCACTAAATCTCAAACCCATTCTAATCCCCTTATCTCTCAGGGCATGCACATCGAGATCGTCGAAGAGAATGTTCTACGAACTCATCTGTTCCCTCAAATCCTTTTATCTCTCCAGACCCGAAACTTCCTTTTTGACCCCGACGGCAGAGTAGTCTAGATGACTACTATTGGTAACTACTCATCATCACAATTTTCAAAACCCACCCATCCCCCGTGCCAATCATTTCCCAAACCTCTCCCGCGTGCACCCCATCCCAACCTACATCCTAGTTCTTCCACTCTCTCTGCGATTATCAGAGAGCAGCACATAGAAAGTATAACTACCGTCACCTAAAGGGTCTAAGCCCCCGTCAGTATTGGTCTACATCGTGGCATCAGGGTACTCTGGTCGGATACAACTTTGAACGAGAAACTCTTTCAGCGTAAGGACCAGATACCCATGGACCTACTCACCAGAAGTCGGTGGTAGATGTGAATAAAAAATGTCAAGCGATGACGACTTTACGGTTTCTTATCAGGGCAGAGGCAAATCGTTAGACGCTGCCTCACCTCTGCCCTGGGAGCATCTGTGAGCCGCTACGGCCACGCTGCTCCCAGGGCAGAGGTGAGGCAGCGTCTGACGATTTGCCTCTGCCTTGGTAAGAAACCGTAAAGCCGTCATCGCTTGACATTTTTGAAAAGTTTGGGTGCAAGCCCTAAGCGAGGGGTTTGTGGATCAGGAAAGAGGGAGTAAGTTGCTCCCCATTTGGTCCGGTCCAGCATTAAGTTGATGCGGACTTAGGAACCCATCATTCTCAAAAAAATATAGATGTGAATAAGTCCCAAGAAGGAGCGACGATTTCATTACTGGCTACGGCATGCAATGGAATCCACTATATTAGGATGGTTGACCAGTAGATCCTACCAGAAGCATATTGCGCAGAACTGTTTAAGAAGGTCGCAAACTTCTTGGGAAGTTTGAACCCTTAGGGCTGCACGAATTCTGGGAAACTAGTCCGGACATAGTTTGGTTAATTTGATTTGTCTGCGGAGAACGCGGTATACCACGATACTCTTACGATTTAAACTAATTTGGAAATGTCAAAATTTGTGGGGCTGATTATAGAATTTCAACTCTATCTAAAATGTTACATACCGACATGAAAGTAGTCAATGTTATCGGTATCTGTTTTCCAGCCAATATAATTTTCTTCTCCTGTGTCATTTGCATGAATATAATGAGATGTTTCCGGAATCTTGGTGATAAGTCCATCCAGTTTGACGAGTAGAGCATGAAGACCATCTTGTCCGTTTTCTCCATAAACTTATCTGAATAATAGCACGATGGAAAGATTTCTGTTATCTCCGCTCCCATGGATATAAATACCGCCGTAGTCTCGGTGAACGTTGGAGAGAATTCGAAATATATTAGACCCGACAACGAGAATACGATAATTGATGAGAATAATTGGAAGAAAATTATAACAGAAAGACTGTTTTGAATTATTTCGAAGATACTGTCAGGAGAAATGGAGGAAAATCGCTATATACAGTCTCAGTACAGTCTCGGTTAGAGCCAACTTACTCCATTATGATCCGGTGATCTTCCAAACACTCTATGAAGTCCTGGAAGCTTTCCGGCTCCGTTTTCTTAGGATCATGATGAATATTCGCGAATCGCTCCATAACTATCTGCAAATGCGCACTCAGTATACAAAGATACAAAGCCACAAGAACATCATTTGCTACTTCTTCCAGTGACAATTGGAGCTGAAACATGGTCTGTATGAACAAGGAAACCCAAAATCGAAATGCGTTGTCCTTCCAATCATAGGGGAACCACGAATCGAATCCAAGTTTGGTGCCATGCGAAAGAGCCCCTGCGAGAGCATAAGTTAAGTTCACTCCCATGTAAAACACGCTAACACATAGGGAAATGAACCTGCAGAAGTTGATTACATTTCTCAGTTGATCCTTTTGTTTGTCTGTCATGGGTTGACTGTCTAGACGTTCCAGCTTCTTATTGATTTGGATGAAGCTGGGTCTCAGTTTCAGGATTACCAAGAATTTGATACCGCAAGTTGCCAGACAAATGTTCATGGGAATATTTTCAAGTAATTGCCTCAAATTGTTCACATAAAATAGTTCGATGCTGTACGACGAATAGTAACAGATATTAGTAAGGATATAATTCAGGATAGCGTGTATTTTATGTCTCAGGTGATAGTCCTCTGTTATATACATTCCTTGCAGCTTTAACGTAGAATAAATGAATTCGAACGCGCGGATAGTGTTAATCTTCTTTTCCGAAGGATTTTTTGAAGGAAATACTTTTAGAGTTTTTAAGGACATTTCGATTTATATTATACTTCGGAGCTTTCACTAATAAGCAAATATACACCGGCAAGGATTCACCTTAACTGTTCAAGGCACAATAACTGCCTTTTACATGTAAAACTAAAAAGTAGTTCTTAAGCTTAGTGACAGGATAAATATCAGTTTCCTTCGTTACAAAAATGACAGCGTGGAAAATATACATTTATGATATCAGTGGTATTGTCATATCCTTTTTCTTACATTTTTTTTTATGAGGTCAAATATAATTTCATATCTGATATGACATTTTTGAAGTGACCTGTTTTATACTCAAGGATAACTCGCCAGATCCTTCCATTTATTGATTGTTTTTTCCATGCGTTATTCATTGAATATATCTGGAGTCCTACCTACGTTAGGTTGGGCTTAGGAAGCGGAGGGAACTGCAGTTACATGTACTGTGATAATATATTTGCCCGAAAAGATAGGTCGAAGTTGTCGCTTCAGTGCAAACTCTAAGAATTAAAATGTCAAAAACGCGTGGATATTCTATGCGGAATATATCTCTCCTATCGTATTCGTCTCACTCCTTCTTGCTCCATTTATAATGAACCACCTCCGAATTTTATAGTTGCTGGAGTTGAGGACTAACTTCCTCAAACGTCGTTGTCCAATTCATTACGATACTCCGAGGAAGTTCGATTATATTAAATGCGAATATGACCAGGATGCAGAAGACAAATTCTCCATAGTAACAGGGAACTGAGCATTGTTGCACACTACGGAGACCCTCTAGGACTAACACTTAAAAACAACCCCAGATAAGTTTTAATCCGGACCACATAAGCCTCCTCAAATGGCACCAGTTCGCGGATTTTCCATGCCTTTTGCAAATCCTGCACAAGCTGGTGCAGAGCGGGTAGGATCTCGATAGCATCTTCGTTTAAGAAGGACTTATCCTTCCCAAGGCTGAAGAATCTTCCTCAAAAAGGTACGCTTGTTCCCAAGTCTCAGATGAAATTCCTCGAAACTGGAATGGTGGTCATCATGACATGGGATCGGTCAAAGGGTAGTATAGGTCCGAGGGCGAAATGTGGATCGGTACTCACGATGGAGCATAAAACCTGGGAAACGCCTGCTGAACCAACACCAGCAGCTCTACTACCAAACCCTATCTCCACCTCCATGTGGTGATCGCTGGGAGTTCTTTCTTCATGAAAAACTGCAGACAGAGAAGGATGAAGGCGAATCTCCTACGCCTAAAAACGGGACAAAATGTACCAAATGGTCCTCTTGGTTGTGGATTGGGTAGGGCTGACAACCCTACACGGAAAACAACTTGTTACGAAGCCACAACAGGAGCCTCGGACAGGATGGATTTTACATCGATGAACCCGGCAACAACAAAGGATTAACGATTTGCGCATTTTTCCATGGAACGTGCGCTCCCTGTACAGACCAAATGCTGCTGAGCAGCTAGCCGATAGCCTGTCCCAATATAAGGCTGATGAAGCAGCGCTGCAAGAGATGCGGTCTGCAGGGGCCGGTTTCCTGAAGAAGATCCACTACACCTTATATTATAGTGGCCATCTAGTAAACCATGTGTTCGGAGTAGGTTTCTTAGCCAAAAAATGAAACCTGCTGTTATCGGCTTTGGAAATATAAGCGAAAGGCTATGCGTAAACACAAAACCTTATTAAAATCGGTTTACCGTCTGTCTGTCTGTCTGTCTGTCTGTCTGTCTGTCCGTCACACGCATTTTTCTCAGAGACGGTTATAGCGATTGACACCAAATTTGGTAGAAAGGTGGGAACTGTGAACGCTCACGCATACAGTGAATTACATCCTTTTACGTTGAATTTAAGGGGGGGTCCCCATACATGCAAAAGGGGGGTGTAAAATTCTTTTTCATAAAATATAGTCATGTGGGGTATCAAATTAAAGGTCTCGATTAGTACTTTTCGAAGCCGGTCTTAGTTTTGACATTTCTTGGAAACGTGGGGAGTGCGGGGGGTTGAAAGTGATCATTTCTTTAAGGGGGCTATTCTCAGAAACTACCAAACCGAAAAATCTGAAAAAAATCAGGAGGCTGCCACTATATGGTGCCTTGGCTCCGAAATACCTTTCATACCGATATCTGTTCAAAGAAAGTTAATAATAGTATATTACTATATTTTTTTGTAATTGGCTGGAAATCTCCCTTAAATTTATCCTAGCGGCACGAAATTCTGCAGTGATATAGGCTATAATATAGAGCATGATCGTACCAAGTTTGATGGAAATCTCACTATTACTAACAAATTTATAATACGTCGAAGTTGTTGCTTCTTTGAAAATTGAAGACTATCAAAGTCAATATCACCCGAAAGTGGATATTCTCACATAATATATGGATATATTACGTACTACGTACTAAGAAATACACAAAACCTTTCGTACCTGAAGCGTCCAGCTTCCGGTTTCCCGACTTGTTTCAAATTTATTATGGCAACTTCCTCACCGATTTATGGTACTCTGTGTGCCATTTGTAAGGAGCCGGAATCTATTCGCTCCAAATTTTTAGACTGCGATGGGTACTGTGGTGCGACCTTCCACGCCAAGTGCTTGGGTATTCCCTCTGCGTTTATTGATATTCGGGCTAAATTTTCCCCTAACGTTACGTATCGTTGTAACGCCTGCTGCGGTACCACGCTATCGGATGCAATTCAGCTGCTGCATCAACACACGGCGACTTTGGCATCGATTCAACTTGCAGTTTCAAAATCGCCGACAATTCTGCCCCCGCAAGTTGCTGCTTTATCGAGCACCAGCGTAGTCTCAGCTCCTGAGATGCCGCTGACTGGCTCTGTTTATACCTCGCCGGCGACTGCAGCCAACAAAACTGGCGCCATACCTAAGTCGCTCCGGTCGACTAATTCTAATTCTCTGCCTCTATCTGCCTCGCTTAATTCCAGTGTGTCCATAAAAGATGGTATCAACCCGATGATGTCCGCTAGCCTACTGAAAAATCCTCCATTCGAGGGACAAGTTCCCTACGTAACATCGGATGCGCAACGAAGTTCTGGCGTTTATCCTACAGTCGCTACATTAGCACCACCGCACGCTTCCTCCTGTGTATCATCGACGCCCGCCACCGCTGAACCGCAGGCCCTTCCGACTTCATGTCGTCCGAGCGGCCCCCAATTGAACGTCGCCTCGCCACCGAAACAGCTGTTCGTGTCAAGGCTAGCGTACTCCACTACGCCCGACGAAATTCTGGCCTATATCAGAAGCAAAAGCAACTCAACTTTGTCACCTCTTTCCTGTGTGAAGCTGACGAAGGATGGCTCTCCTGACCGAGTGATAGCTTCCTTCAAAGCCACATATCCCCATGACTTCGATGCTATCGTTCAGTCCTCCTTTTGGCCACAGGGGGTCTTCGTTAAGCCTTATCAGAGGTCTAAGATTCGTGAAAATTTCCGGCCCGCCCGCCTGCCTCGCCGAACTTGAATGATACCAATAACTATACGCTGTTTTATCAAAATGTAAGGGGTCTAAGGACCAAGCTGTCGGATTTCAAACTGTCTGCCTTAGCATTCCAACATCATGTCATCTGCATTTCTGAAACCTGGCTGGATGACAGGATTTTAGATTCTGAGCTCCTCGAAGGTTACTCTGTGTTTCGTTGTGACAGAGACTGCGTTGCGCTTGGCAAGACAACTGGCGGAGGTGCCCTAGTAGCTGTTAAGTCCCCTCTCCGTGCCGAAATCATCTTTTCCTCCTCCTCCTCCTCCTACGATTCTGTTACCATACGTGTCCTTCCGCTAAACGTATGTCCCTTTATCATATCGTGTGTTTATTTTGCCTGCCTAAGCCCGCCTTCTCTGTACGAGGATTTCTTCGACAGATTATCAGAGGCCCTAACCGTTTTGTTTCCCTCACTTCCTTTCATCCTCTGTGGTGACTTTAATCTTCCTATGCTCTCCTGGCCCGTTACACCTGGCCTCCCCTCGCTCCCTAATAACTCGACCCACCCTTCCCTTCCTCTATCCACTTTCATGTACACCTGTGGGGCCCTCCAATTTAACCTTTCTAGAAACCAATTAGATCGCACTCTTGACCTTGTCCTCTCTAACCTTCCTGTACGTTATCTTTCCCAATCCCTTCATGCTCCGTCTTACGTTGCCCTTGACGCCCATCATCCTGCTCTCGAGTTCGATGTTCAGATATCCCGACTCCACTCTCCTGTCGCTCGCAAGCCTACCAAGTTCAACTTTCGTAAGGCGAACTTCGAAGGTCTGAACTCAGCCCTGGCGTCAATCAACTGGGTCCCCATGCTCTCTCCATTTACATGTGATCAAGCACTCAACACTTTCTATACCATTTTATCTGATCTTCTTCCTTGTTACGTTCCCTCCTCTCCTAAGTGCTTACGCTCTTACTCCGTCTGGTTCACCACTGAAATTCACAAAAAACTACGTCAAAAACAGACTGCCAGAAAGAAGTTCCTGTCTTCTAGAAACGTTGCTGACTTAGTTTTTTTTCAAATCCCTTCGTTCCTCGGTCAAATCTTTAATACGTAAGTCCAGACACGAATATTTGTCCAGCGTGGAGGACTCACTAAAGCGCGGAAATCTGAAACCTTTCTGGTCTCACATTCGCAACTCCCGCTGCCCCGCCCAGTTATCCCCTCCGTCCATTAAATTCTCTGGCTTCTCTGCTAACTCCCCCCAACGATCTTGTGATTTACTCTGCCGCTACTTTTCGTCAGTCTATGTTCCTCCTCCTTCCTCCGAATCCCTCCCGATAGTAGATGTAGCCTGCCCCGCATCGCCTACCATTCCCCTTCTTACTCCTATCCTTGTCGAATACCTCATTGGCGAACTTGATGCCAAGGTCGGACCTGGCCACGATGGTCTTCCAAACCTCTTTTTGATCAAAACTGGTAAGTCCATCTCCCTTCCCCTATCTCTTATTTTCAACAAAAGCCTTGAAGAGAATCATTTTCCCAACTTGTGGAAAGAGGCTCTCATTATCCCCATTCACAAAAGTGGCGATCGTTCGCTTGCCGAGAATTACCGTCCCATTTCCCTCCTCTCCTCCTGTTCCAAAATACTGGAAAGATATGTCAGCGACTGGTTGTCCGCCCACTTTGGCCAACACATAGTGAAAGAACAACACGGCTTCGTTAAACGTAGGTCCACTGCCTCCAACCTGCTTGACTTTACCAACTTTGTCGCCAAATGTCTAAATTCACGGCAAGAAGTGCATACCATTTACACTGACTTCGGGAAAGCTTCGACACTGTAAATCACAAGATACTTCTATCCAAACTCTCGTCCCTAAACGTTCGCATACCACTTGTTTTATGGCTTGCCTCTTACCTTTCCAACCGATCCTGCCGCGTTTCTTTTGACGGCTCTTCTTCCCGCTCCTTCTCCCCCTCTTCTGGCGTCCCACAGGGGTCTATTCTGGGTCCTTTGCTATTTTCATTTTTTATTAACGACCTTCCTCCCCTCCTTACTTGTTACTGTTTGCTCTATGCAGACGACCTTAAGCTGTTTTCCGCTATATCGTCGCCTATGGACTGTGTTTCCCTTCAGAATAACCTGGACACTCTGGTTCGTTGGTGCTCGACTAATGGTTTAGCGCTAAACGTCAGAAAGTGTCACTCTATGTGCTACTCCCTAAAATCCTCACCCACTTCTTTCTCCTACTCGCTTAACGGACATTCCTTATCCTGCTTAAATTCCACTCAAGACCTCGGAGTCACTTTCGACAATAAGCTCCGCTTTGACACCCATTGCCGCGATGTCATCAATCGAGCAGCAAAATTGTCAGGCTTTATTCTTCGCTCCTCCTCTGATTTTGAGTCCATCCAACCCTCCTTAGCTCTCTTCAATTCCCTTGTGAGGACTACCCTCGAATATTGCTCCGTGATCTGGTCACCCACTCGTAACTGTGATTGTCTTGCCCTTCAAAATGTACAACGTAAATTCACCCGTTCTCTCTTCTTTAAGAAAAGCTTCCCTCATGTGGATTACCCCTCCCGCCTCCGCTTTCTAAACCTTCCCTTCCTACAACAGCGTAGATCCTATCTGGATCTATGCACATTCTTTAAACTTTCCTTGGGCCTGATGGACTGCTCCGCCGCTGACGAGATCACCTGCCGTCCTGCGTCTTATAACACACGTAACGCAGATATTTTCAACGTGCCTTTCGCGGAGCTCGAAGTCTATTTTCATTCCCCGATTCCCAGGCTTTGCCGAAATTATAATGCAAAACAGCTTGGTCCATTTAACTTCCCTACTTTAAATAGTTTTAAACGTAGGATAAGTTTTTTGCTTTCTCCTCCTCCTGAGGACAATAATTAATTGGAATTCTTTCTGTTTGTTGTCCGTTAATTAAATAAATAAATAAATAAAGACCATTCAACATTAACAACGGTCTACAATAAGGGGATGCTTTATCTAGCGTCGTCTTTAAGGTGGCCCTCCAGAAAGTGATCTGTGATGCTGACGTAAATGCAAGAGGTTCGATCCCCTTTAAGTCCACCCAATTACTGGCCTATGCTGATGATATCGACATCATGGGAAAAACGACCCGAGACGTACAAACTGCCTTTATCCAGATCGAGCAGGCGGCACGAGATCTTGGGTTGCACATCAATGAAGGCAAGACAAAGTGTATGGTGGCAACGTCACAACCAAAAACCAACCAACCAATAACATCAAACTGCACTGGTCAAACGGCAAGAATGAAGATAGGAGACTACACCTTGAGACCGTTGATAATTTCTCCTATCTAGGGTCGAAAATCACAACCGATAACAGCTACGATGATGAAATCCGCGCACGATTGTTGGCAGCCAACAGAGTGTATTTCAGGCTCAATAGGTTACGGTGGGCGGGTCGCTTAATCCGTATGGATGAGGATGATTCAGCCCGGAAAGTCTATAAGGACAATATCTATGGTAGAAAAAGAGGACGAGGCAGACCCTGCTTGACATGTAACGATGGCGTACGCCAGGACGCTAGACAGCTTTTAGGGATAGCGAACTGGTGGACCTCGGCGCAAAACCGGGATGTCTGGGATTCCTTATTAATGCAGGCCTAAACCGGATACCGGTTGTTGCGCCGTTGATGATGGTGTTCCATTTTTCACCACTTCGCTCTTTCCAAATTCTTCCTCCCTCCGTCGCATACTTTCCTCCTCTCGAGCTTTTAACTCGGACTCTATTTTCCGTAGGAAAAGATCCTTTTTTGGCTGAGTGTCAACAGTTCTTGATAATAAGTCTCTACACCTTCCTTGCCTCTACGTTAACCGACCAACCAAAACTCCTTTAGACGGACCGGTTACCTTCTAAAGTTTCAAGAAATTAACCGGAATTATGTTTACATCTCTCCATTGATGATGATGAAAATAAAAGCCGTGAATGTTGGTCATCGGAACTTATTTTATTTACTGAACGGCATATCATCATAAAAGTGCACGAAAAGTATAATAGAAAGATTAATTGCAGCTATGTAGTGCCTTTTCAAACTAGAGATTTTGATCTGAGTCTATGTTAAATTGTTTCAACTTTACTTGTGTCATTTCATGTGCAATCTTATCCTTTCTGGTCGCTAATCGGATGGGTTCAAGATCATTAACATTGTGTACATGGCCTTCATTACCTGCATGAGAAAGGAAAGTAGGTTAAAGATACACTTAATTCTCAGAATACTAACAAAACTATGAGTGGTACTCTTCATCTGAAATAGAATATTAGTTATTAAAATCGGTTTATTGTTTGGCTGTCTGTCTGTCTGTCCGTCACACGCATTTTTCTCGGAGGCGGTTATAGCGATTGGCACCAAATTTGGTAGAAAGGTGGAAACTGTGAACGCTCACGCATATAGTTACATTCTTTTTCGTCCAATTTAAGGGGGGGGGGGGGTCCCCATGCATGTAAAAAGGGCGTGTCCATTTTCTTTTCATCAAATATAGTCATGTGCAATATCAAATTAAAGGTCTCAGTTAGTACTTTTCGAAGCCGGTCTTAGTTTTGACATTTGTTGAAAAGGTGGGGAGTGCGGGGGGTTGAAAATGATCATTTTTTTAACGAACCCGTTCTCAGAAACTGCCCAACTGAAGAATCTGAAATCAGGGGGCTGCCACTATATAGTGCCTAGGCTCCGAAATACTCTCCATACCGATTCCTGTTCAAATAAAGTTAATAATAGTACATTACTATAATTTGTAGTAATTGACAGGAAACCCCCCTTAAGTTCACCCTAGAATCACAAAATCACGGTCAAGTTGCATTCAATTTTCTCCTATTTTATGATGAGGTTAGTGTCCCTTTAACGCTTTTCATGTAGCGCAAAAGGGATGTTGACTTTTCTCCCCAGAATATGGACACTTGGGGTATCAAGTGAAAGGGTGCAATTAGAATTTTTCGAAATTCGAAAAGACGGAGGCAGAGGTCCAAGCTGAAAGGGAATGACACTTCGAAAACACTAAGATTACCTACATTGTAAGATGTGCCATCATATTCTATTTTGGAGGCTACAGATCTGCCTGTGAAGTGGTTACAAAATTTGAATCTCAATTCTGATAAGGGCAACATGTGATGAAAGCATATTATCAAGTTGGGCCGAGGAAAAGATATCCGTAATCTTCAAGAACGAGTGAAAAAGCCAACGAAAGCAAAGCTAAACATTTAAGAAGTTCGTGTGAGGAGAAAGTTATAATAAAGATTATGCCAATTTATCCCTAGCGAATGTCAGAGATAGTGTAACGAGCTTTGATTGGAGGCAATTTTGTTCAGCAGGGAGTAAACAACAGAATATAATTTTAGATCTTCTGCTCATACTTTATACTAACGTAAATAATTTAGCGAGAACGAAAAGTGATTCGAGGTTCACGAATTCAATAGTTCAATAGTCCACTGAAGTGTCCAATCGAAACACGGGGGTCCTTTTTGATATGTCAGTCCATGTCGAGTCTTTTACTAAAATTTGACACTCGAGGCCCAAATGTTACAATAGAGAGCAAAGATTCACTGTGGATCACATTTTGAATCAATGATTCTCCTGATGGCATATTTCCATCCTTCCTTGGAATCCTCATGCTTCAAAAATGGATGATGCCCCTTTTAATAGTGTAAATTCTCGGTAGCTAGGGAGGAAGGGGAGAAGATGTCATCAAATCAGAAACTTAGCCCTGCGTCAATATATTAAAAACAAGCCGGGAAACCGGAAGCTTGACGCTTCAGGTATAAAAGGTTTTGTGTTTCCCTATGTGAGGAGCATAACGTAGTTCTTGATTGGCTTATAGCATTGACCCGAGATATTAAAATCGTTCAGTTCTGGGCAGGTTACTGCCATTGCCAGAATTGATCGATTTAAGTATCTCGAAGGGCAGGTTACTGCCATTATCAGAACTCAGCGATTTAAAAATCTCGAGTTAACGCTATCAGCTAATGGAGAACTGCGTAATGAAATTGTTTCACGCATTAATGCAACCTGGATAAAGTGGCATTCTCCAACTGGTGTTCTTTGTGATCGACGTATCAGCGCACGTTTCAAATCTAAAATTTACTGCATGTCATCCGTCTGCCACTCTCTATAGTTCTGAGTGTTGGCCGACTATAAAGGACAATGAACGGCATCTTGCGGTAATGGGGACGAAGATGTTGCATTGCACTGGTGGCGTGACACGTTTTGATTACGTCTGAAATGAGAATATCCGCGATCGATATGGGTTTGCATCGATCGTGGAAAAACTGCAAGAGAGGCGTTTTCGATGGTGTGGTCACGTAATTTAAGCTAACGAGAATTCAACAACCAGTATTGATCAGAACATCGAAAGCAATGGTAAGCAACCAAAAAGCCGGCCAAAACAATGGTGACTTGATACGCTGGATAGGGATTTAAAGGTCTCGCGATTACATCCTAATCAGGCATTTGATAAAATAAAATGACGAAACCGATCACCACGAGCCGACCCCGCTTGTGAACTGAAGGCTGAAGAAAAAGAAGAAGATGTGAGGAGCAACGAGTGTACGACAGCTCCGTGTAATATAGCTAAAAACTCTATTGCCCTCTATTTTCTAGAAAGCGATTTAAATAAATCACTTGATGGAAAGCCCTGTGTTGATAATGGTCAACCTCATACGCTTCACGCCCTCAGGTTAATATTATTAGCGAATGAAAACAATTTAACCAACATCAAATATAAAAAAGGGCTAGGGACAATTAGATTCTTCTTGAATGGAATTTTAATATTTCACTGGAATTTCAATTATTCTCGTTAATTATGACGTCAGCATCTTATTTGTATGGCTTAGGATGCTGTTAATTAGCACGAAATTGATAAGTTTGAACTTCTATAACTTTCCCACTAATAGTTGGATTTTCATGAAACCTGGCATATGTATGCACGAGGCTGTCCTCTATGTCGGTGCAAAATTTAGTACACTTAGGATGAACTTAAGGGGAGTTTTTTAGCCTATTTCTAAAAGTTGATAATATACTATTAGTAAATTTGTTGAGCAAATACCGGAATGGGACATCTCTCGAAGATTAGATTTTACATACGTGTTTTACACAAAGCCTTAAAAAGGGCTGCAGATAAATAGATTCTTCATAAATGTGACTTTAATATTCCACGCGAATGTCAATTATTCCGGGTAATTATGACGTCAGCATCCGATTTGCATGGCTTTGGGAACAGTAAACTCGGCGAAATTGCTAAGTTTGAACTGCTATAACTTTGGCGTTAATTGCCTGATTTCTATGAAATTTAGCGCATATACACGAAATATTGTCCTCTATGCTGGTACAGAATACGGAAGTCCTAGGATGAATTTAAGAGGGGTTTTTCAGTAAATTTCTAAAAAGTAGGAATATACTATTAGTAAGTTTATTTGAGCAGATATCGGAATGGGACATATTTTGAGGTCTAGATTTCATCTAGGCGCACCACCCTGATTTTTTTCGGATTTTTGGGTTGGGTAGTTTCCGAAAATGAGTCCTATCTCACTTCAAATGCGTACATTTTGACTCCTTACTCACGCACTTTGCAATTTATAACTAATATCAGTTTTGGAAAGTACAAATCGAGACCTTTCATTTGATACCCTACACAACTATATCCGGTGAAAAAATTTTTGGAATCCCCCCTTTGCATGTATGGGGAGCCCCCCTTTAAACTCCACCTAAATTTATGCCACTCGCTGTATGCGTGGGGTTTCATAGTTCCCATCTGTCCACCAAATTTCGTTTAGATCGGTTTAGCCGTTTTGGAGAAAAATGCGTGTGACAGACAGACAGACAGACAGGCATTGAATCGATTTTAATAAGGTTTTGTTTTACACAAAACCTTAATTAGATAATAAACTTACACAGTGAAGAAACCTAAAAAAATAAAAAGGATGAAAAATACAAAAATTAAGAAAGAATGAACGCCGCCGTAGCCCGTCCCAAGCCCGGTTGAGAAAGAAGGAGGGATGGATAGCTTCAGTCTGAATGGCTGTACGCCACCGCAGCGTCTTAGGAAGTAGGAACGTGAGGCAAATGCAAGAACATTATAGTACGGATAACTAGCGGGAGTTGTCTGACTTGGTGACTGGGTCGAGTTTCCGTAATGGACAACACGGCGTCGAAACCACTATTTGTGGGGCGGTTCGACATCTAGACGCCACGATGATCAAGATCGTTGCTCCGCCTGCTGCAGCTGTTTCGCTATTTCACAATGTGAGCATCCACTTCAGCTGGTTCGCGCAGGCAACGGATAAAGTGGACTGAGGAAATGAACCATTTTATCATTCGCTTCTTCCACGAAATAACTGTGGGGGTTGGTACAGCATCTTACCACCGCTTGTTGCACCAGAGATTTGTGAAGTGCTTCCCGCAATACGCGCACTGCGCAGCGAGTCGCAGGACCTCTACTCCTTTATAACTCGTAGCGATACACACAGGAAGCGTGTTCGACTTGAGGCTTTCACGACTTTTGAGGCAGATTGCGGGATGACTCCACTTAACTTCAAGGATGGATCTTTCAATCCTTTGAGTTGGGTGAAATCTGACCAAGAGCAGATCGATGAATGGAAGTCAAAGGCAGAGCACGGGAAACACATCAATTGTCTCTGCCTCTGTCGATTTGCATCTATCGAACAGATGGCTGTGTGCTGAGACGGAGGCATCCGTGTGTACCATTCAGGGGTGGTCGCCACCCGAGCTTATAAAAAGCTCATAACAAAAAAATGGGTGAAGAAGGACCAGTGCTGAATGTGTGATTTGGCGTTTGAGAGTCCATCTCATTCCTGGTTGTACTATAATGGTACCGGTGCAATACACGAACAAGCATAATACCGTATGATAAACGATCCACCAAAATCTTGTATAAAAACATGGGCTGATCACGGGAACCGGTAAGATACGCAAGCAGTACTTTACAATTCCGTTTACAGCATGTATCGGGACTGGGCAGTTCTAATTGATCACAATATACCGCACAACATGCCTGAAGTGCTGTTAGTCAACAAGACAGGTCGCTCCGCGTATATTATTGATGTTGTTATCCCCTATAATAGCAAAATTGAACGGAAATACGTGGATAGGAAGGTAAATATTAGCCTCTGTCCGGGAAATGATTGAAATTTGACATCTTGTGAGGGTAGTTGTAGTTTTCATAATATTGTCAGCTACAGGTTTTGTACCTAAATCCCTCACGGCTTACTTTGATGTCCTGTGAATATCGAACAGTCTGATTCAAACCATGGAGCGATACAAACGTGCAAACGTGTTCGGTATTTCGGGGAGTTCTCGTTGGATTCTTTCACTAACTTACCATTGGCCACCTACCACTACCAGCACCCCTTAATCTAATATGTAGGTAAGTAAGATTAATTGATGGGTTACTATCCTTGTCCACGGACTATACACCAAGTTTCTAGTTGACCAGATCTGAACTAAAAATAGTGTTTCATCGACGTTGCGGTCAACAAGCAGGTCATTGGCGCTGACCAGACGTAGCTTCTTACCTGGTGACGAAACAATGATGACCAGATCGTGAAATGGTATGTCGGTCTCTTCAATCAAAACACAACGCTTGACTAGGCTTCAGGCAGTTTCATGTTCAATTTGCCTAGCTCGCACTGTTTACGTGGAGTATGATTTGTACCAAATGTGTGAAGTATCTATCGATAATGGATGCAATCACTTCACTGCCGATCTTGCGGAACTCGTGCGGCCATCCCGAGAATGAAATAAAAGAAGAATTGCAAACCATATGCACGCTTTGCGAGTTGTGTCCGCCTATCGTACCGTCTTTTACCCAGCAGCAATGGTGATAGCCGGAGTTGTTCAGATCGCTATCCATGCTGCTGAGAGGAGGTTTATATACCTCAGAAAAGGCGAAGCAGATAGGGAAGTCATCGCATGGGAGCAAGAGAAAGAGAATCGAGGAGAAGATGGTCCCTGCATTTCATCAAAGATCTCAGCTGCATTTATTGCAAGAATGTGGTAGATAATGCCCGCCACACTTTACTCTTCAGCAGAAGGTGAGATAGCTATCGCCACCCCTTTTGATGGAAAAGTGGGAAGGGTCTCCGGACTCCATAATTGAGGTTATGCTGCAGAGCGAGGGTAAGTGGGGTCGGATGGTACGTTACCCTCAAGGTGTTCTTAAGGCGAAGAAAAGGGAGATGGACAGAAGAGATACCAGGGTAGCCGAGGCTTCTTGAACCTCGGGTTTTCCTTACACAATAAATTGGCTTGGCCTGAGTTGTTGTGTCAAACGGTTTTAGATTAGAGTCCTAGACTCCCCAGGGGTGTATTTTAGCCGGTATTCTGTCTGAATTTAAGGAAGAGCATGCAAGGGGGAGGGCCGCAACATTTTCTTTTCACTGAATATACTAATGTGGGGTATCAAATAGGGTCTCGATTATTACTTTTCAAAGCTGATCCCAATTATGATATCTAATGCATAAGTGGGGAGGGTGGGAGCAGAAAAATGGTAATTTCTCTTACGGACTCATTCTCAGAAAAAATAACGAAGCTACCAACACACCGTGCCTACGCTCAGGAATACCCTGTATGCCGAGGTCTCTTCAAATAAAGTTAATACAGTAACTGCCCGAAAATTATAACTCGTTGAAGTTAGAAAAGCTTGGGAATTAGAGCCAGCAATTTATTTGTATATGACGCTTTGAAATTAGAGTAAGTGGTTCTAATTTCAAGGTTTTGTCTTATGTTTTACTTCCCAATTTCCCATACTCTTGTTTTTTGGTAGGATCGATGAATATGTTTACCTGTTGTGTTGGACTCCCGTAAAGATATGTCGTCGAACTAATCATTAAATACCTCCACGTCACCACAGAGCTAGCCCGCATCGTTTGGCAAATTACTTTGGGCTAGTTACAATTCAGGCAATTCCTTTCACCAAAGGGAGGGGAAAGGAGCAAATGAATTGTCACTGGTGAAGACCAATCTTCTCCGCAACAAGATCTTGCACTTAATGCGCAAAACGGGTCCATCTATCAGCGCTCGTCAGCATCTTCCTGACAGCTGTTATGCAGAGAAAAATACCCTGTAGCTGAGGAATCCCATCCTATCTTTCACAAGAAAAAAGGTGTGGTCGGCGTCGTTTACCACCTCATTGGGGGAAACACAGTCAGAGAAATGTGCCTCCCCAATCTTGCGCAAATAACATTGAAAGACTTCATGCCTGCTTAGAAGCGCGGCAAAGAAATAATTAATTTCACCATACTTTCGGTTCAGCCACAGATCTAAGTTGCCAATGAGTCGCGTAGTTCATCAGCTCTTGTTTTATTTTGCTAAGGCATTGAAGACGTTTTCACGTTTCTTGGTAAAGTGCGAAACAAAAACTATCCCGCGATCACCATTTCAGACGGTTTCGAGACAGCGTTCTAGGCAGACACCCCTAAAGCTACCCGTCTCTGTCCTTGCGCTTTTGAGCATCAATCCAAACCTCTGGACATAAAGCAGAGCGGGTAGGACTTCCAATGCTTGACATTGTTCGATTTAAAATCGAAACTCCAGCTGAGGATTTATTCCAAAACGTTCATTTTCTAGTCGAGTGTCAATGGTCGATTGACACTGGACGATTCAGTTTTTAGTTAAAACGACTACTTCGCCTTTCTCCAGCGCAAGGCTGAAACAATGAGCCATCATAATTTCAAAAAATACAGGGTGCGGCAGCATAACTTCCTTTTTTAAAATGCGCGCCACTCAGTTAGTTGATGTCATAGCGGAGCGCTAGTGGTCTCGTTCAAGAGGAGATACTGTAAAGTTTTATCCCGACACGGTTCAGTCGCCATCATGAGTTGGGATAGTGAGGAGCGTGCCTTTGCCGTTGAGGTTTACTTTTCAAGCGGATGTTCGGTTATTGCAACACAGCGTGCATTTCGGAATCGCTTTAATTTAGCCCCGTTGGCTCCCGTCCCAGACCGCAAATCAATTGTTACATGGGTCACTACATTCAGACAAACTGCAAGTGCGACAAAAGGAAGAACTGGAGTCCCTCGGCCCGTTAGATCACCTGAGAACATTGAAGCAGTGAGAGCGTCAATGTTGCGATCGCCACGGCATTCTGCGCGCAAACACGCATCTGCCCTTGGACTATCCGATCGTTCTATGAGAAGAATTCTTCGTGATGATCTTCATTTTCATCCCTATAAGATGGCGATAGTGCAGGAACTTTCCAGAGCGCCTTATCTCAATTAGAGGCGATTTGGAATGGCCGGCACGCTCTCCCGATCTGTCCTCTTGTGATTTTTTTCTATGGGGTTTTTTTGAAATCCCGTGTTTATGTGAACCGTCCAAGAACCCTACAAGATTTGAAGACCAACATCCAAGAAGAAATTGCCAACATAACACCTGCTATACTAACAAGAGTCATGACAAACGCCAGAAATCGGTGTACGCAATGTATGGAGAATGGGGGACGTCACCTAACAGATTTGATCTTCAAAACAATGTAAATAAAAACTTTAGACATGTACCTACATTATAAAAAATAAATAAATATTTTCCGATGCATACAATAGTTTTTATTGAGTTTTGAAAAAAGGAAGTTATGCTGCTGCACCCTGTAAAAAGCGAAGACGGCTTTATGGTTTCTTACCACGGCAGAAGCAACTCGTCAGATACCGCCTCACCTCTGCTCTGGGAGCAGGGTGATCGAAGCGGTTCGCAGATGTTAAACGATTCATTATATCATTCGCAGAACATGACATGACTACGAGTTATATTGCCGGAACATCACTTGCATAACTGACCAGGCACCTCTTCTCCGGCATGTCGAGCCTTATCAAACTTTCGGAGGAAGCTTTCCAGAAATGCGGTCCTGTGATGAACCGTGTGCTACCTCCGACGTCATCTCCAACTTCCCCTGGCCTTCCATTGACCCACAGAGCAGGGAATGGTCTCCCCTTAATACCCGCGAAAAGTAGCCCAGCACACGGAATGAATATCTGCCCATTCTACGGAATCGAAGGCATTTCTGATATCAAGCGTTACGAATTGCATTACTATTCGACATAAACGGCTATGCAGCTCATTTCGATGAACAGCATTCCTAACCTTGATGCTGACATCCACTGTGGATTTCCCAGCTTTAAAATCGAACTATTTTCGAGACACGCATCGTTTCAGTGAGTCTACTCTTCATGAGCTTTTCGAGAATTTTCGCGGTTGCATCAAACGTGCAGAGTCGTCGGTATGTAGACGGCAGTTTAGCACCCTAAACAGGACAAAGGACACCTCCTTTCATCATCATCATCATCATCATCATCAACGGCATATCAACCGGTATCCTGTCTAGGCCTGCATTAATAAGGGACTCCAGACATCCCGGTTTTGCGCCGAGGTCCACCAATTCGATATCCCTAAAAGCTGTCTGGCGTCCTGGCCTACGTTATCGTTCCATCTCAGGCAGGGTCTGCCTCGTCTTCTTTTTCTACTATGGATATTTCCCTTATAGACTTTCCGAGCTAGATCATCCTCATCCATACGGATTAAGTGACCCGCCCATCGCAACCTATTGAGCCGGATTTTATCCATAACCGGACGGTCATGGTATCGCTAAAAGACTTCGTTGTTACGTAGGCTACGGATTCGTCCATCCTCATGTAGGGGGCCCAAAATTCTTTGGAGGATTCTTCTCTCGAAAGCGGCCAAGAGTGCGCAATTTTTCTTGCTAAAAACCCAAGTCTCCGAGGAATACATGAGGACTGGCAAGATCACTGTCTTGTACAGTAAGAGCTTTGACCCTATGGTGAGACGTTTCGAACGGAACAGTCTTTGTAAGCTTTGTAAGCTGAAATAGGCTCTGTTGGCTGACAACAACCGTGCGGGGATTTCATCATCGTAGTTGTTATCGGTTGTGATTTTCGACCCTAGATAGGAGAAATTATCAATGGTCTCAAAGTTGTATTCTCCTATCCTTTTCCTTCCCGTTTGACTAGTGCGGTTCGATGATGTTGATTGGTGGGTTTTCGGTGCTGACGTTGCCACCATATACTTTGTCTTGCCTTCATGTATGTGCAGCCTAAGATCTCGCGCCAGTTGCCGCCTGCTCGATCTGGAAGAAGGCAGTTTGTACGTCTCGGGTGGTTCTTCCCATGATATCGATATCGTCAGCATAGGCCAGTAGTTGGGTGGACTTAAAGAGGATCGTACCTCTTGCATTTACCTCAGCATCACGGACCACTTTCTCGAGGGCCAGGTTAAAGACGACGCATGATAGGGCATCTCCTTGTCGTATACCGTTGTTGATGTCGAACGGTCTTGAGAGTGATCCTGCTGCTTTTATCTGACCTCACACATTCATCGGGGTCAGCCTAGTCAGTCTTATTAATTCCGTCGGGATACCGAATTCTCTTATGGCCGTATTCAGTTTTACCTTGGCTATGCTATCATAGGCGGCTTTAAAGTCGATGAAGAGATGGTGCAACTGTTGTCCATATTCCAACAGTTTTTCATCGCTTGTCGCAGAGAGAAAATCTGCTCTGTTGCTGATTTGCCTGGAGTGAAGCCTCTTTGGTATGGGCCAATTATGTTCTGATCTTATGGAGCTATCCGGCCTGGCAAGATAGCGGAGAATATCTTATATCTTTCTTTCTATCTTTATATCTTATCTTTCTATGTACGAGACAGGTAATCGTCAGGCATTGATTCGCTGCCCCATACCTTGAGCATTTGGTGTAATTGGTCGCCTCCATATTTAATTAATTTGGCTGTAATTCCATCACCTCCTGCGAATTATGATTTTTTAGCCGATGAATTGCACGGACTGTTTCTCCTATACTTGGTGGTGGGAGTATTTGACCGTCGTCTTCAGTTGGCGGGACCTCCAACTCGCCGATGCTCTGGTTGTTCAGTACCTTATCGAAGTATTCAACCCATCGCTCCAATATGCCCATTCTGTCGGAAATCAGATTTCCCTCTTTGTCTCGGCATGGTGAGCATCGAGGTGTATAAGGCTTCATCCTGCTGACTTGTTAAAACCTCCGCCCCTGGTGCGGTTGTTCCCTGTACCTTTCGAGTTCACAGACTTGTTGGTTCCCCCAGGTTTCCTTTTTCCGTCTGTGAAGTCGCTTCTCCGCTCGGTGGAGTTCGTGATAAGTCTCTGCGCGTGCCCGCGTTCTTTGAGAATGCAACATTACTCGGTATGCGGCATTCTTCCGTTCCGTTGCTAGCTTACATTCATCGTCAAACCAGCCGTTCCGACTCCTTTTGCGACTGAGGCCAAGTATGTTTGTGGCCATATCAATAGTAACGTTCTTCAGGTGGTTGTGAAGATCATTTGTTGATGCTTCATCTCCAGGTCCTCTATTGACTGCGGTTATTGCGGCATCCATTTACCTCTTATAGGTGTCGCGGAGGGTTGTATTGTGGATGGCTTCAATGTTCACTCTCACCTGATTGTCAGAGGGGATTCTAGGTGGTATTGTTATTCGAGGTCGGAGCACCATGCCAACGAGATAGTGATGCGAGTCTATATTGGCCCCCCTATATGTTCTAACATTCATCAAGGCTGAGAGGTGGCGGCGTTCGATCAACACGTGGTCAATTTGGTTGAAAGTGGTCCCGTCTGGAGAGGCCCACGTATGTTTGTGGATTGCTTTCCGCACAAACCAGGTATTTCCAACAACCATTTCCTGTGACACTGCTAATTGGATCATCCGCAGTCCGTTGTCATTTGTATTTAGGTGTAAGCTATGGGAGCCAACGTATCGCCTGAATACGGGCACCTTCCCTACTTGGCTGTTAAAATCCCCAAGTATGATTCTGATATTGTATCTGAGACAGGTTTCGAGGGTTCGTTCTACTGCCTCGTAAAAGGTATCCTTCTCCGACTCTGCAGTCTCCTTCTCCTTTAGGTCATCCATAGTGAAAAGTGGGTAATCCTCGACGCTTTCTAAACTGTTGCCATTAACCGGAGTGTTACCTATTGGGATAAATCTCTGCACAATCCGGTCCATCCTTTTTAGTATTAGTTGAAGAGAATTTTGGCAGAGCCTCCATCTTTCTTATGATATGTTTATAACAGAGTCTTCACGCATCTCCTCCTCGACTAGCTCCTACCAGCAATGAGAATTGACTTTGCTTATCACGCTGTTGAGTCTCTGCTCTGCTTGTTTTGAGAACACGAAGGGCAAATCTGTGGGGTCTAGATGGGGCATGCTCTTTCAAATACGGTAACTTTGAAGTCAACCCTTTCCATGCTCAAGATAGCGTCCTCTAGAGCATCAAGCCTATTTCGAAAATCCGGCATCGTCTTGTTTTTGGAAGCCCCACCGAGAGTTTTAAAAAACAACTAGTCGATTCCTGTACGAAAAAACGCATGGCTATTGAGGAGTGTATAAGCATCAATTTTGTTTCATGAGTAAGGCGGTCCTGAGGTAGAATGCAGTTGATGAATGACCAACAAAACAGTGGCAGAGGGAGAGGGATCTGGGTAGCATGCTACTTATCACGACAGATATCATGAACTGACAACACCTATCCTGGTCGAAATTTGAAAATCATCATCGGCAGGTCCTATGGAGCCCATTACACCCAATCCCCCAAAATTAACAACTAAAAGCTACGGTCTAGTATGGATGCCTTAGAGTTGGTGACAATCCAAAATCCTTACTTACGGACATGAAAGTTGCCAGAGTTATTGGTATCTGTTTTCCAGCCAATATAATTTTTTTCTTCTGCGTCATCTGCATAAATATAATAAGATGCTTCCGGAACTTTGGTGACAAGTCCATCCAGTTTGATGAGTAGAGCATGAAGACCATCTGGTCCGTTTTTTCCATAAATTTGTCTGAATAGTAGCAGGATGGAAAAATTTCTGCAATTTCGGCCAAAATAAGTATGAATATTGCCGTAGTCTCGGTCAATGTTGGCGAGAATTTAAGAAATAGCAGACCAGAGGTTGAAACTGCGAGAATTGACGTGATGAATTGAAAGAAAATTGTAAAGGACAGAGTGTTCTGTATTATCTCGAAGATACTGCGAAGAGGAAAAAAAAAGTTTTTAATTGGTGGGCAATTAAAATGCTCTTTAAACGTAAAAGAACCCACTTACTCCATTATAGTCCGGTGATCCTCCAAACAGTGTTTAAAATCTTGGAAACTTTCTTCCTCCGTTTTCTCTGGATCATAATGAATATTCGCAAACCGTTCCATAATTATCTGTAGATGTGCGCTCAGTATACAAAGATACAACGCCCCAAGGAAATCATTTGCAACTTCTTCCAGTGACAATTGAAATTGAAACATGGTCTGGATGAACAACGAAATCCAAAATCGAAAAGCTGACTTCCTCCAATCATAGGGGAACCAAGTTTCGAAGCCAAGTTTGGTACCATCCGAAACCGCTCCAGTAAGGGCATACATAAAATTCACCACCAGATACAACACGGTAACACTCACTGAAATCAACCTGCAAAAGTTGATTACTCTCCTCAATTTATCCTTTTGTATTTCCGTCATAGGTCCACTGTCGAGGTGCTCCAGCTTCTTGTTCATTTCGATGAGGCTGGGTCTTAGTCTCAGAATTACAAAAAATTTGATGGTGCAGGCTGTAAGGCAAATGTTCATGGGAACATTTTCCAGTAACTGTCTTAAATTATTCACGTAAAATAGTTGAATTATGAACGAAGAATAGTAGCAAATATTGGTAAGGATATAATTGAGAACAACATGTATCTTGTGACGAAGGTGGTAGTCTTCCGTTACCACCATTCCTTGGAGCTTCAACGAAAGATAAATAACTCCGAAAGCGCGGATACTTTCAGTTTTGCTTTCCAAACAATTGTTCGAATTGCCTTTTTTTGAGGACATCTCAATTTTATGCTATGTCGTTGAATACTTCCGATTTTTTGCTAGTACGCGACTGTCTACCGAAAAGGACTCACTTGAACTGTTCTGCAATAGCCACGTTTTACGTGGCAAACTCTGGAATCTCCAAGCACAGTGACAGGATAAATATCAGTTTCTTTTGTTATCAAGCTGACAGCGTGGAAAACATACACTTCTATACGATAGGATAGGGAGTGCATATTCAGATCCACCGTGGAATCTTGCACCCATTCCTTGGCCTTTTTTTTCAGGACAGGTGTACTGCTTCATATTTAATATGACATTTTTGAAGTGACGTGGTTTATTCTCAAGGATGACCTCAGATCATTCCATTTATTGATTGTTTAAGTTGTTTTCGCCTGTGGTATTCATTAAATATTTCTGGAAGAATAGGCTGAAGCAGTGGAGGTAACTGCATGAATCATGCACAGAAGTAATACATCAGCCTTCCTATGATATCCTTTGCAGGTCAATTTAGAAGGTAATTTGCCTGAATCGCTTGCAGGTTTTTTGCCAACCTAATAGTTGAGGAAGTCCAACTATTAACTTTTGTCTGTAAGGCTGAACAAACAGGATTACTCTACATGAGATGATTCATCACCGCCTATTCTTCCTCTACATTTTGGCTCCAGATAGCCGAGTCTAATACTCTGAAGTTTCTAGGGTGATAGTTTAGGAAGTAGTGGTTTATTAGAAACTTAACTAGAGCTCTCATATGACCTTCCTTAATAGGCAATAAGAGTGCTGCTCTCACCTCATTCAACTGCGTGAAACCTTATGATTTCGCCCTCCACCATATCACCTTGAAGTATGATCACACATTACCATCCCTTAGGGCGATCCAAGCATCAAATTCATAATCAGTTGACTCTCTTCGTGGGAGTAAAAGAACGTTTGGATAAATTATGGGTGTTTATATGCACGAATTTGGAGATGTGGATTCATGAACATACTTCCGCGCAAACCGGGTAGGTAGAAGAAACGCCCATTCATAAATAAAACTTCGCTATTGAAAATATACCCAGAAATAAAAACAAACATGAAGGAGAAGAGCAGAAATAAAGTTACCATGTAGGGCTTCCGAAATTCGGTACCGGCATTTTCTGAGAATGGGCAAGAGAGTTCCCGCCGTCGATATCCTTCGACCTTAGTACCTCAGTAGTGGAAACATTGGCTAGTGAGGCATCAAGTGTTGCGAACGCAGGGAAGGGAGCAGAATAAGTTGCATTAATGGACTTGTTCAGAAAAAGTTCGATCCTTTGTGGATCTTCAACCTTAGGTGCTACTCCCAAGCAACAGAGTGTAACAGATTACGGAAACTAGGAGACTATGGCGCCTAACCATTTCCGATGTAAGATGTTGTGATCCACTTGTCCCTTCATGATTACTTACCTTTTCGTGGTGAGTGATCACAGTAAGCAAGATCCTCTATGGAACCAGAGGCGACACCTGAAACTAAATGGTAATCAAAACCCCAAGCCCAAGTGCGACTACCATGCCGAGGGCTGAATGGTCACAGGGATTAAGATGGCCGTGAATGGTAAAATCTGGGTCCAGGAGACCCCCAGATGATTCGACAAAAAGAGCTCTGCGCTTGACTTCCCCCGGTAACACTAAAGCCATGGAATCCAATTATAAAAAACCGAAAAAAAATCTTTAAAAAAACTAAAATTAATCCTCGACCATGACGGTCCAACCTTGAGTTAAGAGGCAACCCTAAACACATCGATTGAGAACCTGAGTCAACACTCAGATTCTCTTCTTACTCAAGCGGGAATCAATATGATTGGACCGAGTCCTTAGCGGACGAGCCGAAGCAGGCCCCTTCTGTCCGCACTCCTGATCCTGGGATCCAATCCGCGCCACCTGTTGAGGCTAAAGCCTTGCCCACGATTAGGGATCTGCCTACGGATAGTAAAAAGCCTTCGGGCAAACCGCACTCGAACAAACCGCCTTCGGCAAACCGCCTCTAAACAAACCACCTGTGGGAAAACCAATTTCCGGCAAACCGTCTCCGGGCAAATTTCGACCCAAAAGTTGAGCCGAGGGTGAGGAGAAATGAGCGTCCGGGGTAACTGCAGCTAAGGGCAAATTTTAGACGATCCCAACTCTTCGACAGAGACGGCTTGGCTGGCAGCGGCTAAGCCTTCATTTGCAACCAAGGCTATTGAAAACGATGGATGAGTCTTATATGATGATATCAATCCATTCGGTTTTGATACAGAGCAGTGTGAAAAGCTCAGAAGGAAGCTCGTCCTAGCTGTAAGGACTGCATCCTCGCAAGGCATTAAGCATTACTTTGAGTCGGTAGGTGTATTTCATAAAATGCCAAGGCTGAACTTTGCCGACCAAAACACGATCCTTTAACGATGTGTGACGGGGAGTGCGCGACTAACCCTGAACAGGTTGTGTGCTTCCTTTGGCTTCAGGACAGGAGGTGCTGAATTTTTATAACAACCTCGAGACTTCTACCTGGATGTTGTTAGGCAGCAGAGCAGGGGGAGAGAGTCGATAAGCCGGGAACTTTCCGCACTATCGGCGTTCCAGTTTGGGACCATCACCTTATAACTGTCAGTTCGCGAAAGCAGTGAAGTGGAGGTGCAGCCTACGGCATCTTCATCTGAAGCATAGATGAGGTGCATATTTCTCAAATAAATTTTCAGAATCGTGAAGCGGCGACCGCACTTATCAGTCGCCGGTCAATATCATTATCAACGGCGCAACAACCGGTATCCGCTCTAGGCTTGCCTTAATAAGGAACTCCAGACATCCCGGCTTTACGCCGAGGTCCACCAATTCGAAATCCCTATAAGCTGTCTGGCGTCCTGATCTACGACATCGCTCCATCTCAGGCAGGGTCTGCCTCGTCTTCTTTTTCTACCATAGATATTGCCTTTATAGACTTTCGGGGCCCACCGCAACCTATTGAGCCGGATTTTATCCACAACCTGACGGTCATGGTATCGCTCATACATTTCGTCGTTATGTCGGCCGAATCAATAGCTGCAAGAAATTCATATACCTCAAACAAGAACCAGATTGTTGGTGAGATAGTCAGGACCGTAAACTTCCAACATGCTGACCGCATAAACTTCCAACATACTGACCGCATATACAATCAATGGAAGTGATAAACGCTGCCAAAATTAAAGGCATTGGGGCAACAGCAGATGTGATGTCACCACCCACCTCATACGCTGGGGAACTTTAAACATCTTTTTTGTCCCTTAAGAAGTGAGACATAAAACCATAGTAGGGCTTTTAATGGGACACTGCTCCATAAACTACCATCCGAAAAAACGGAGCTGGTGGTTTCGGCAATATGTAGCTAATGTAAGAAGGAGGAGGAGACGGCCTCCCCACATCTTAGACGAAGACACCTAGGTAAGGTTTTCTTCAACCAAGAATCTGCGCACTCGTTGCCTCAAGAGTATGTTCTCATAATCGCAAAAGCCTGCTACATCGTAGGCGGTTGTCATTAAATAGGCGATTTATGGTAACAGTACAATAGGACTGACAGAAGCCTGAGTGCTCAGAGCTGCGGGTCCTCTATTAAACTAAACTAAAATTAAACTGCAGTGGCCAATTTTGCCTTGCCTCACTAAGTTGGCATAGGGCATGACCCTGGATGAAAGGGCAGTGAAGACGTCGAGCGAAATAGGAAATTAAGCAACATAATTGACACCCACTCACGAGAGAAGGGAAACCGGGGAAGAGTCTACGCGGACGGTTGAACAAATAAATTGATCCAGGGCTCAACTCTCAAGAAAGTGAAGTAGGTGAGGAGAGCGGAGGAGGAGGAGAAAGTGCCGGTAAAACTGATGCAACCGCAATTCCACATAAAGAGAATGGACCCCGCCAAGAAGATATAAGACGCAATTCCATATAAAGAGAATGGACCCCGCAAGGAAGATGAGGAAGTCTGGCAAAAAATGAAATCTGGAAACAAGAGAAATCAGAAGAGGATATAAGTGGAGGTTATTATAATCTTCAGGCGAAATGAAGAGTCATACGCTAACCAAGGGGATGAGGGCAGACCTCTAACTTCCCAATTTGGGAATAATCGTTAGCAGCAGTAAACGATTCCGACCAAGAGACCTTATGCTGGAACTCAAGAAAACCAAGGATATAACGGCGGACAAATTTTTGGAAATGGACAGTACATAAGCAGGAAACCGTCTGTAAGGATACAGATGAGGTGACAGGAGGACAGAGTATCGTGAGGCCTTAGAAAAGCAATTCGACTTTATTGTATTTCAAGGGTCAGCGTTGAAAATACTGTGGAAATTCTACGGTGGACATAAATTGGCTTCATCAGCCTGTCAGTGAAGGCAGCACTCAAGCAAGCAAGAATAGTTTGGGTTGGGTTGTCTGGTCTAAGGAAGCATATGATACTGAAAGGGGGTCTTAGTGCCCCCACTCCGGTCACACGGATGTTTTTCACATACCAAGATAGTACCTTAGATTGGGCTCTCTGCAGCAACTCGATATTAGATTCACACGACGAAGTTCAGCGCTACATTCCGTAAGTCTTTATTGGATGCAATCAGCGTTTGCTCCTTCCCACCTCTTGCGAATCATTATATGTAATTTGTAAAACCTTCCAAGCCTTGGGGAATAGGTGAGGGGTGGAATAGCCTTCAATGTTTGAGTCAGGTGGGTGATTGCCATCCCCGCAAGTTTCCTTAAAATTTTCCCCGCGATGAAGTCATATCCTGGAACTTTCCCACTTGCTCGTTGGGAATAGGAGCAACTTGTTTGACTCAAAATGAAAAGGTTCCCTTTGGCGTAATCACAGATAATTTTAAAAGTCTTAAATCTATCTCCGGTAGCTGAAAGAGGAATCCAGGTGTTCCGCAAATACAGCAGAAAAGGTTATGAAAGTGAGAGAGGTCTAGGAGTGTCCTAGACGAAAGAAGAGGAGTGTTCTGCCGGTATTCTGTCTGAGGCAGGAGTTTGGCGTTTTCTACGTAAATGCATTGCATCTCTCTACCCATAAAAAGTTGTCCTCCATTGAAAATCCTTCTTCCCATCCTGACATCTAGTTACACCCCTAAAACATTCACGTATTTTAAAATATTAAATGTGGATGAAAATTTTAATTATCTTTTAAAATTTAATTCACAAGATCCTCTCAATTTTTAAATTCCCTTAAACTCAAAAACCCATTTGAATACATACATACATATTTCCAATTTTCAAATTTTCGAATATTTCAAAATGATCATTAACCATTTGTTTCTGTTGTGACATAGCAGAGAATGAGCTCTTGGAATTAGTTCTAAATTTGAAAATTTCTCCTCCCACCTTAGCGGGATTGAACTGTCCACAACCATTTCTCTCTCGCATTTTCGAGGGTGCGTATCAACGGAACACTTCAGGGGGGCTCTCTTATTTGTAGTGTATCTTCATTGTTAATTTCGCCATTTCTTGGGCATAACTGCACGATCCTAGTTGACTTCGGCTGCTAACAACCAAATTTTGAATGTGGGTCGCCGATACGTTTCGACCCGTAGGGAGCTCCATTGAAACTCTATACTTAATATAATTTCCTTAAAGTTTATCTATCCTGGCCCCTTGAGAAAGCTCCAGGTAAGGAATGAATCCTCTTTTTCCTTTACCACTTCTATCAGCGCCCTTGTTGGGAATTATGTTTACTTACCTGCATTTCCATGAAAATAAAAGCCTTGGGTGATGCCAATTGGAACTTATTTTATTTACTGAATAATATCATACATAATGCAATAAAAGTGCACAACAAGTATAAAGGACTAATTGCAGCTATATAGTTCCCTTTCAAACTATAATGTTTGCTTTGATTCTATATTAAATTATTCCAACTTCACTCGCGTTGGTGTATGTGAAACCTTCCCCTAATCCCCACTAATCGGTTGGATTCAATATCATTAGCATTGTGTACATGGCCTTCATTACCTAGATAAGTAAGAAAAGTATGTTAACGATTGTTGATTCTTGAAATTTCTAGAGAACTATGAGTGATATTCTCTACAGGAAATAACATCTTAGGTTGAGTCCAATGTTCTTGAATCTTGTTGAACCCCCCTCATTCCCGATACCGATACAAAGAACATCCAACCCATAATCGCACATCCGCATCAATGATTCCTTTCCCAACCCCTAGAGTTCTCCTGTAGACATGCCGTAATGGTCGGCCTTGAGAGCTCACATTTTACCAACAACCCTCACGCTGTTATACCTCCTGCCAAAGCATCCAAGTTGCAAACCTGACTGAATGAAACCATTTAATCCATAAAGGCCTGGAAATTATCCCCGAATTCCATCAAGTGCGAAACCAGGCCAAGTTTACCAGGAAGATTCTGTCTGACACCCTCAATCTCAACATCACGATCCTCACAGTCTATGCCTGTTAACTATGTAAACACCATCATAAGTCTTAAGTCTTAAAATGCTATGGCTGATACTCAAAAAGGCTCCGCAGTCCGTTCCGAGATAATATTCTACTGCTACAAGCAGCTCATTCAGCCTCTGATCCGTCCAAGTGGAACGTCTGCGAATATTAAATTAAGTATCTAGGGTCGCGGAGTCTCATTGGGTGTTGGCGGGGTAGGGACAAGCTGGCTAACTGGACCGTGACCCTTGTGGTTCGAGTGTCGATGGCGCCTAGATTCTTCTCCATGAATCATGAACAATTGTGAATGTCTCATGTTCGCAGCCATGCGCTGCCAACCCTGGGCCGCACACCAATGCAGGGTATTATATACACGATACCAACACCAGAGCTGTTGCACAGATTTTTCCTCGCGCAAGTACCGAAGAAGGTCGAACATGTGCAATGACTTTTTTCCACTATTTTTTTTCAAGCAATGGAAAGACAGAGTCTTCTTACCTTATCTCCATCCCATTTGCGCTCCAATCAGGATATCTACCACATAGTAGACGGGATCCGTGGGGACATATGCCTCATCAAAGTCCTTATAAAATTCCTGACCCAATCTCAGATCCACAGCTTCTTATTCTTCTTTTTCTTCAGCCTTTGTCCCGTTCACAAGTGGGGTCGGCTCGGTTTCGCCATTTGGCTCTATCGAATGCCTGATCTGGGTGCAATCTCGGGGCTTTTAAATCCCCATCCAGCGTTTCAAGTCACCGTTGTTTCGGCTTGCCTTTTGGTTGTTTACCATCGACTTCGATGTTCAGACCAATCTTGGCAAGTGAATTCTCACTCTCTCTAGCGCGAATTGTGTGACCATACCTCTCTCGCAACTTTTCCACGATCGGTACAACCCCACAACAATCGCGGATATCCTCATTTCGGATGTGATCAAAACGTGTGACGCCACTAGTCCAACGTAACATCTTCGTCTCCATTACCGCAAGACGCCGTTCATTGTCTTTTATAGTTGGTCAACACTCAGAACCATAGAGGGTGACAGGACGGATGAGATTGCGGTAAATTTTAGATTTGATACGTTCGTTGATACGTCGATCACAAAGAACACCAGTTGTGGAACGTCACTTCATCCAGGCTGCTTTGATGCGTGAAGCAATTTCAGAACTCAGTTCTCCATTGACTGATAGCGTTGACCCGAGATATTTAAGTCGCTCAGTTCTGGCAGATCACTGCCGCTGACAGTGATTGTGCCTGTTTCATGGGAATCGGTCGTCAAAAATTCAGTTTTGTTTAGATTCAATCTGAGACCGTGTTTCATGAGGTGATCATTCCATTTTTGGACAAATCGCTCGAGATCAGTTTTGCTATCAGATCCACAGCAATGACCCTATTTGAATTTAAAGACCCCCCACATAATTATTCAATGAATGGCTCCTACTGATACTTCGACGAGCATGCAACTCCTACCCATCAACGATTTCCCAATGTATTCTACTATATCTACCGCTCTAAACAGGGTTGGTTGCCTTGGGGAGGTTTCAAATCAGGGAATTCCTTTCACCAACGGGACAAGAAAGGCTCCTCTACCAGTCGAGCTCTATCTTCTTTGCAGTAGGCAGAACCTGAAAACAACAAGGCTCCACCTGTCAGTGCTCCTCAGGGTTACCTTGGTAATGTTATATGGAGAGAGCTCCCTGTGTTTAAAAATGTCTGGCAAATCGCATTCCACCTTCCACAAGAAAAAAAGTTGTGATGGGAGGACCATTTACAATCCTATTGCAAAACTCACAATCATGAGATCGTGCTTTCTCAATCTTATTTTTCCAAGAAAATTGCGTTCATTTAGGGTACGTTGCCTGTTCTTCGCAAGCAATCACCTCCCTTGAGTTTTCTCCCTTGCATTTGTATATGACTTTACGGTCTAACGGCAACGGGACAGCCGATGCTGGACTCATAAGAAGACGTCGCCTGCTAGATGTATTACCCTCAATGTTCACCATTAGCCAACTCGATTCCATTACGCTACCTAGAGCCTTGTCCGCTGATATTTTCATTTGACTGAAAAAGTTCACCAAGTCGGCGTCAATCCAAAGTACTTCACTATTCGTTTTCTCGATTATTGACTCGTCGATCCATACTGGATACACAGCCGGGATTCTCTTGCTAGTGAAGATGACTACTTTTGTTTTTCCCAACACAAGGCTGAAACCATTAACCGCCATCCATTTGCTTACCCATCGCATCAATATGCCAAGTCTGCTTTGCGTCCGGGAATAAGTACCGCAACATCAGCTGTATAACTAGTCAGACACGACTCTCTTGACATGTCGAGTCTTAGCAAACTATCATAAGAAACGCTCCAAATGTTCGACTCTACAGTGGATCCCTACGTTACCCCCGGTGGGACCTGAATCCACCCCGGGCCCGAAGTTTTCTGAAATTTAATTGGAAAAGGGAATAATAGCGGACCCACATAAATTTTATTTCAGAATCGTATCACTTTTACTCCGGGTCCGGATTTTAAACTCACGGCCCTGCTTTCGGCATTAGATAAACACAGAAAAACGTTACCCCTAAAACTCAATTCTAACAAAGCCACCTCCTGGAAGATTCCAGGCTTGAAATCACTAGTCCGTCTGCTGCCTCGCTCCGGAGGTTCCTGCGATTGGTTCCAGCACAGCGATGCTACGGCTGACACCGACTGTATTGCTCTCGACGGCTACTGTCTCTTGGCTGGATGCCATCAGCTCGTCCTCCGATCATGCGCCTGGCATCACCTCCTCTTCTTCTAAAGTCTAAAGGTTTATTCATTTTTAAAATTGAGTCCATCTCTTGGCCCCACGAGTAGTCCGGGAAGAATGTCTACCCTGACTAGCCCGGCCACCAGGGTAAGGGTCTTATTTGAAACTGAACGTGCCCAAGGTATTCAGAGTTCACATACTAAAGACCAAGCTCCCTTTGGCCACGCAGCCCTCGGCGTATGCTGTTCCACCTTGGCTTGGGGTCCTATTAGCACCTTCTTCAGTGCAGGGAGGACGATGGCCGAGCTGTTGCTTCGGCTCATCCCACCGCCAGATTTATTTGCCCCTAACACATGACCAGTAGACAAGCAGATCCTCGTCAGTTGGAAAAGCCTACTCCCAGCCCGGCCCTACACACTGTTGGCCCGTCCGAAGACGGTTTCCAGCAGCTACCGCGAGTAGGCCGTGTAAGAACTTGCCGAATTATGAAACTTTAACCTGAAGCATAATCAGACCAGGCCGGCAAGTTAAAATGACTCCAGACTCCTTTCCTCCTCCGAATAACCGTGGCTGTTCACACTATTTTTCCGAGAATTGCACTTTCATCCCTACCAGCAGTAAAAAATTGGTATAGAATTTTATAAAATTTAAATGCTAAAAAAATATTGAATTTGGGTTGGTAAATTCCGAAATTGGGGAGCAAAACTATTGACAATTTATAATATAAAATCCTTACTTACGGACATGAAAGTTGCCAGAGTTATTGGTATCTGTTTTCCAACCAATATAACTTTTTTCTTCTGCGTCATCTGCATAAATATAATAAGATTTTTCCGGAATCTTGGTGATAGGTCCATCCAGTTTGACGAGTAGATCATAAACACCATCTGGTCCGTTTTTTCCATAAATTTATCTGAATAGTAACAAGATGGTAATATTTCTGTTATAACCGCTAACATAAGTATAAACACTGCCACAGTTTCAGCCAACGAAAGCGAGAATCTAAAATATATCACACCCGAGGTTGAGAATACCAGAATTGATGTGATGAATTGAAAGAATATTGTGAAGGAGAGAGTATTTTGTATTATTTCGAAGATACTGCAAGGACAAATCAAGAAACAAAAAAAAATGTTTTAAATTGTTTGGTTTCTACAACGCTCCTTAAAAAGGAAGAACCTACTTACTCCATTATGCTTCGGTGATCCTCCAGACACTGTATAAAGTCCTGGAAACTTTCTTCCTCCATTTTGTCAGGATCATAATGAATATTTGCGAACCGTTCCATAACAATCTGCAGATGCGCACTCAGCACACTCAGATACCAGGGCGCAAGGAAATCATTTGCTACATTTTGCATGGACAATAGTATTTGGAACGAGGACTGTATGAACAACGAAATCCAAAATCGAAAAGCTGACTTCCTCTAATCATAAGGGAACCAAGTTTCGAAGCCAAGTTTTGTACCATGCGAAACCGCTCCCGTAAGGGCATACATTAAATTCACCACCAAATATAACACGATAACAATCTGTGAAATGAACCTGCAAAAGTTGATTACTCTCCTCAATTCATCCTTTTGTGTTTCCGTCATAGGTCGACTGTCAAGGCCCTCCAGCTTCTTGTTGACCTCGATGAGGCTGCGTCTTAGTTTCAGAATTACGGAGCATTTGATGGTGCAAGCTGTCACACAAAGGTTCATAGGGATGTTTTCCAATAACTGCTTCAGATTATTCACGTAAAATAGTTGAATGATGAACGTGGAGTAGTAACAAATATTGACAAGGATATAATTAGTGACAACGTGTATTTTTTGCCGTAGGGGATACTCCTCCATTATAACCATTCCTTGAAGTTTCAACGTCAAATAAACGAATTCAAAAGCGCGGATGCTTTCAATTTTTCTTTCAGAATTTCTGTTTGAATAGGAAAATACCTTGGGGTTTTGTGAGGACATCTCAATTTTATCCTCTGCCATTTTATACTTTTGACTTATTATTAGTAAGTTAATATTCACCGGAATGGACTCGGATGAACTGTTCGAGGCACAGTAACTATCCTTTACGTTGCGAATTCTATATTAGTCCTCGAGCAAAGTGACAGGATAAATATCAGTTTCTTTTGTTACAAAACTGACAGCGTGGAAAGTACACGTTTCTATACAATAAGGAATGCATGTTCAGATCCAACGTTGAATATTATACCCATTGCTTGGAGGGAGAGAGGACTCATGTAATACTTCATATTTAATATTTTAATACTTAATTTTTGAAGTGACGTGGTTTATTCTCAACGATGACCTCTCAGATCATTCCATTTATTGATTGTTTTAAGTTGTTTCCTCATGCGTTATTCACTAAATATTTGCAGAAGGCCTACTATGGGTTTGGCTGAAAAGGTGGGAGGAACTAACAGGAAAGTTCCACGTACAAAGCTAATATACAAGACTAGACACTATGCATCGCTCTCAGATTTTTGTGAATTAAAGGACGTCTTGTAAAATCAGACAGAATTTAGATTCCTCATTAAGAACTCTGACGAATAATTTTCACCATTAAGTTCGAGCATCCAGGACAACTGCACATGAAATGTATGGCCGTCCTCTCTCTCCCTCTATGTTGGCGAAGGGTCTGTAAAAGCCCCCACTAGAGTTTTTGTATTGCACTTGTTGATAGACAATAAGAGTACCACTCTAGCAATGTAAGGATTCTTTATAAGGTTTCCCAATTGTCGACAAGGATTCAAATTACCTTATTCGACTGCTTAAAACCTTGTAGTTCCGTCATTCATTACAGACTGAGCAGTCAATGGTATGACATCAAAGGGAGCAATGCTTAGTCTTCAAAATATGGAACGCTATTTTGTTTTTCTTAGATATGGTTACCATTCATCCCTAAATGCTGCAAAGTAATGCAATGACATCTATGTACTTCTTCCATTATTCTGCGCCAACATACTGGCTGCCTATTTTGGGATCTCTTTCTTAATGTGCAATCCCTCCCCTCTCACTCTTCTAATCGACACGTCTACATCTGTCTGGTACGTGCGTTGGCGAAACCCCTGAATCGTAATCAATCAGGCCAGGACATCCCGATTACGACGACCTGGTCTGATTATGCTTCAGGTTCACCATCATCATCAACGGCGCAACAACCGGTATCCGGTCTAGGCCTGCCTTAATAAGGAACTCCAGACATCCAGGTTTTGCGCCGAGGTCCACCAATTCGATATCCCTAAAAGCTGTCTGGCGTCCTGACCTACGCCATCGCTTCATCTTAGGCAGGGTCTGCCTCGCCTTCTTTTTCTACCATAGATGTTGCCCTTATAGACTTTCCGGGTGGGATCATCCTCATCCATACGGATTAAGTGACCCACCCACCGTAACCTATTGAGCCGGATTTTATCCATAACCGGACGATCATGGCATCGCTCATAGATTTCGTCGTTATGTAGGCTACGGAATCGTCCATCCTCATGTAGGGGGCCTAAAATTCTTCGGAGGATTCTTCTCTCGAACGCGGTCTAGAGTTCGCAATTCTTCTTGTTAAGAACCCAAGTCTCCGAGGAATAAATGAGGACTGGCAAGATCATTGTCTTGTACAGTAAGAGCTTTGACCCTATGGTAAGACGTTTCGTGCGGAACAGTTTTTCCAAGCTGAAATAGGCTCTGTTGGCTGACAACAACCGTGCGTGGCTTTCATCATCCTAACTGTTATCGGTTGTGATTTTCGACCCTAGATAGGAGAAATTATCAACGGTCTCAAAGTTGTATTCTCCTATCCTTATTCTTCCCGTTTGACCAGTGCGATTCGATGTTGTTGATTGGTTGGCTTTCGGTGCTCACGTTCCCATCATATATTTTGTCTTGCCTTCATTGATGTGCAGCCCAAGATCTCGCGCCAATAGTCGCCTGCTCGATCTGGATGAAGGCAGTTTGTACGTCTCGAGTATTTCGTCCCATGATGCCGATATCGTCAGCATAGGCCAGTAGTTGGGTGGACTTGAAGAGGATCGTATCTCTTGCATTTACCTCAGCATCACGGATCACTTTCTCGAGGGCCAGGTTAAAGAGGACCCATGATAGAGCATCCCCTTGTCGTAGACCGTTGTTCATGTCGAATGGTCTTGGGAGTAATCCTGCTGCTTTTATCTGGCCTCACACATTGGTCAGGGTCAGCCTAGTCAGTCTTATTAATTTCATCGGGAGACTGAATTCTCTCATGGCCGTGTACAGTTTTACCCTGGCCATGCTATCATAGGCGGCTTTAAAGTCGATGAACAGATGGTGCAACTGTTGTCCATATTCCAACAGTTTTTCCATCGCTTGCCGCAGAGAGAAAATCTGATCTGTTGCTGATTGGAGTGAAGCCTCTTTGGTATGGGCTAATGATGTTCTGGGCCTATGGGGCTATCCGGCCTAGCAAGATAGTGGAGAATATCTTATAGATGGTACTCAGCAACGTGATACCTCTATAATTGCTGCACTATGTGATATCTCCCTTTTTATGTATGAGACAGATAATGCCTCGCTGCCAATCGTCAGGCATTGATTCGCTGTCCTATACCTTGAACACAAGTTGATGAACCACTTGGTGTAACTGGTCGCCTCCATATTTAACCAATTCGGCTGTAATTCCATCGGCTCCTGGCGACTTATGATTTTTTAGCCGATGAATTGCACGGAATGTCTTCAGTTGGCGGGACCTCCAACTCGCCGATGTTCTGGTTGTTCAGTAGCTCATCAAAGTACTCAACCCATCGCTCTAATATGCCCATTCTGTCGGAAATCAGATTTCCCTCTTTGTCTCGGTAGGATGAGCATAGAGGTGTGTAATACTTCATCCTGCTGACTTGTTGGTAAAATTTGCGCGCCTGGTGTGGTTGCTCCCTGTACTTTTCGAGTTCACATACTTGTTGGGTTTCCCAGGCTTCCTTTTTCCGTCTGTGAAGTCGCTTCTCCGCTCGACTGAGTTCGTGATATGACTCTGCGCGTGCCCGCGTTCTTTGAGAATGTAACATTACTCGGTATGCGGCATTCTTCCGTTCCATTGCTAGCTTACATTCATCGTCAAACCAGCCGTTCCGACTACGTTTGCGGCTGGGGCCAGGTATGTTTGTGACCGTATCCATGATAACGTTCTTCAGGTGATTGTGAAGATCATTTGTTGATGCTTCATCTCCAGGTCCTCTGTTGACTGCGGTTATTGCGGCATCCATTTCCCTCTTATAGGTGTTGCGGAGGGTTGTTTTGTGGATGGCTTCAGTGTTAACTATCACCTGATTGTCAGAGGGGATTTTAGGTGGTATTGTTATTCGAGCTCGGAGCACCATGCCAACGAGATAGGGATACGAGTCTATATTGGCCCCCCTATATGTTCTGACATTCATCAAGGCTGAGACGTGGCGCTGTTCGATCAACACGTGGTCAATTTGGGTGAAAGTGGCCCCGTCTGGAGAGGCCCACGTATGTTTGTGGACCGCTTTCAGCACAAACCAGGTACTTTCAACAACCATTTTGTGTGACCCTGCTAATTGAATAATCCGCAGTCCGTTATCATTTGTTTTTTCGTGTAAGCTATGGGAGCCAACGTATCGCCTGAATACGGGCTCCTTCCCTACTTGGCTATTAAAATCCCCAAGTATGATTTTGAAATCATATCTGGGACAGGCTTCGAGGGTTCGTTCTACTGCCTCGTAGAAGGTATCCTTCTCCGAATCTGCAGTCTCCTCTCTAGGCGCGTGAACGTTAATGGGGCTTATATTTCTAAACTTGCCTCGCAAGCGCAGAGTGCATAGCCGTTCGCTTATGTTTTGAAAGCCGGTAACAGCAGGTTTCATTTTATGGCTGACTAAGAAACCTACTCCGAGCACATGGTTTACTGTATGACCGCTATAATATATGGTGTAGTGGCTCTTCTCCAGGAAACCGGTCCCTGTCCATCGCATCTCTTGTAACGCTGTTATATCAGCCCTATATTGGGACAGGGTATCGGCTAGCTGCTCATCAGCTTCATCTCTGTACAGGGAGCGCACGTTTCATGAGAAAATGCGCAAATCGTTATTCCGTTGTCGTTGCCGGGTCCGTCGTCCATCCTTTCCGAGGCTCCTTTCGTGGCTCCGTAACATCGGTTTTCCGTGTAGGGTTGTCAGCCCTACCCAACCCCCAACCTGGAGGACCAGTTGGTACAGTTTGTCCCGTTTGTAGGCGCGGGAGACTCGCCTTCGTCCTTCACCGTTTGCAGCTTTTCGTTAAGAAAGAGCTCCCAGCGGTCACCACGTGGTGGTGGAGATAGGATTTGGTAGTAGAGCTGTTGGTGTTGTTTCATCAGGCATTTCCCAGGTTTTATGCTCCATCGTGGGTACCAGTCCACGTTTCGCCCTGGGACCTATACTACTCTTTGACCACCAGGTTAAGGTTGCATAATTCAGCAAATCCTCCTATGACCTCTTCGTGATGGTCCCGAAAACCGCGTTTGGACGGGCTAAGAGTCTGTAGAGCCGGGCTGGAAGTAAATTCTTCTTACTGACGAAGAGGGGGTGACAGATGTACTAGCGGTTTCTAGCTTGGAAATCACTGTAGCCGAACAAGGTATAGCAAGAACCAACTATGGTACTCCGAATCCAAAACCGTCGACGTCGATGTGACCGTACATCGGAGGCGGTAACCTAGGCGCCATTGTGGATTCGCCTCCGCCGCTGTATTTTCAACAGATGGCCTGGCATCGGCTGGAGGACAAATGTCAGGAATGACAAGGGAGCAACACACAATTTCCAGGCAACTTTATTACGTTTTATTGATTTCATTTTCACTGTTCATTTATTTATTTTTTTTGGATTTCTTCTGATTTGTCTTTTGATTTGTCACGATCTTGGCAGATGCCGGATTTTACTTAATACTAGCACTAAGTACCAAGTAATTAGGATCGGATGACCAAACCTACTTAAATTATAAAGAGGTGCTGGTGGTAGGTCAATGGGAGAGTCCGCCGGGAACTGCCCGCAACATCGATCACGTATGCAGAATGGTGTACTGTAAGGATTAAGGTAAGATACTTGTAGCTGACAATATTATGGGAAATGCAATCACCCGCTCAAGACGCCAAATTTCTTTGATTTCCCGAAGCAATGGCTCATAGCTCATATTTTTCTCCTTCCGTCTCAGCAAAGAGCTCCCCAACACACAGCCACCCCACTCAGAGGATTGAAAGATCGGTCCTTCAAGTTAAGTGGAGTCAGTCCACAGCTTGCCTTACAGACAGCCGCATGCAAGGGACTTACCTGCTCTTTCCTGTAAAAATAAGCGCGTATCGAGTCGACTTGGCGATTATGTAGTGTCACTACGTCAACCACGCCCTTACCTCTGATGTCACGAGGCAGGTTCATCCGCTCCATGCCAGAGATTTGGATTATGCATTCGAAATTTGGAGATAGTACCCCGTATCCGCCGCTGGACGTTTTCCAGATCGGTCTTCGTCCACGGCAATATTCCGAATGCATAGGCCAGTGAAGGGATAGCGAATACATTCAACGCGCTTATTTTATTCTTCCCCGAGAGATGCGATTTCAGCACCAGCACGTCACAGGAATTCCGGACAGCAGAGCTAAGGTTCCTTGCAGAATTCCTAGGTACTTGTAGAAGTCTGTCTCGGTCATAGCTTTATGTGGAGGTCAGCAATGCTATGCCCGGCATGCGGCTCGTTATGACCTTTGCGGATGGCTTGGATTTGACACTTGTCTAATTTGAACATGTCTACTATTTGCGACTGACTTTTAAGGTGATCGTCAGTACCAGCATTCAACTTGATGTCATCTAAGCACATCAAGTGTGTCAGTTCGCACTTAGCACGCTGGCCATACTTGATTGCAAAAGTATGCTCTCTAGCATCATTCAGAAGCCATGAAATGGGGTTCAGTGCCATGCAAAACCAAAGGGAACTCAACGAATCCCTTTGGAAGATCTCCGTATATGGATGGGCTCTCAGGTATTACCACCCAAAGATGTACGCACTGATAAGGTGGTATGCCGCCCTTCCATGACTGTCGCCAAAAACTTCATCATTTCGGCATCAATGCGATACAGATGTAGGACATCGATTAGCCAGGTATGCGGCACGCTCTCGAAAGTCTTGGAATAATCGATATAGCAACTAAAGAGGTTTCTTTGGCCTCTAGATGCTTGTCCTACAACTACCGAGTCGATAATAAGTTGCTCTTTGCAACCCTTTGACCCAACTCGGCAGCCCTTCTGTTCCTCGGACAGAATGTTGTTGGTCTCGAGGTACGCATTGACCCTCCCACTAATAATGGAGGCTATGAGCTTATAGCTGTTTCGTAAGCAAATAGTCGGTCTCGTGTCTGCGGGGTCCTGCACCGTGTTCTTCATAGGGTTAAGGTAGGTAATCCCCGCAGTGAGGAAGAGTGAAATTCTCCCAGGCAACTAACGACCTGATTTATGCTGTGTGCCAATCTATACTGGTGTACCAGAAGTTCTGTACTCGATCCAGGCCTGCGCCCCTCCAGTTTTTCGAGCTGTTTATGGCTCGCCGAACTTCTTTTACGGTAACATTCCCAAAATTCATTCCAGGCGTAGTGACATGGCGGATGCCTTCGGCGGTGATTCACTTAGAATAGTCAGCATGATGGGCGGGCAAGCCCCGAAGTCCACCCCAGTATTCTTTAGCTTCAGTTACCGAAAATTGCACTGACTGGACGCTTTGTTGGGATTCGTTGAGAAATCTGAAAAAGCTTCGCTGGTTCCTCGAGTATATTGCATTCTGGATACGTTTGGAATGACTTTCGCTATACCGTCGTAAGCGATCGCACACGGCAGGAAGTTTCTGTTTTAGTGTGTCCGGAATTTCAACAACGGGTGTTTCACTGGGGATGGCATAGTTCTTGTAAATCCTCTGCACTTTATTCTACACCCGTTTGCTGGGATTGCTAGAGCTGAATTCAGTCAGTCTAGCAATGTCCTGCCTTCGTGAGTCACGTCGATGTTCCAGACGAATTTTCCATGGTGGATCTCTTCGATCACTAAAACCAATAACGCGAAAGCATACTTGCAGGAGCGACATATTAGCACTCAGTCGAGATGCAATCTAATCACTGATTTGAGATAGAATTCTCAGAGTTGTTGATGCATAGAGCGTGGGAATAGATCCATTTCCATTCCAGTGGAGAAGAGTCCTTCGGCGAGTACTGAAACTGTTGCCTGCAATGCGCCGTGGTGTTGTTGATGCTGCTGCCTCTGCCCCATCGACTCTTGGCTACTAGTTTCTGCGATAGCCTCAAGTTGAACACGCTCCCGGATGATGGCCTGGATTGTAATGCCAGTTATAAAACGGTACTGGTCTGCGACTCGCTGCACAGTCACGTATGTGATTCGCGAGAAATGCTCGACGAATCTCTGGTGCAAGAAGGGGCGGTAAGATGTTGTACCTGCCCCCGTCGTTATTGCGTAGTAGGTACGGATGATGCAGAGGTTCATTTCCTCAGTCCATTTCATCCGCTTGCTGAAGTGGTCACCACAGATAGTGGTGAAACGGCTGCAGCAGGCGAAGTAATTGTCCAGGTCGTCGTGGCACCTAGACGTCAAACCGCCTCACGACTAGCGGTTTCGACGCCGTACTGTCCATTACGGTAGCCGCACCCAGTCACCAAGTCAGATGATCCCCGCCGGTTACCCGTACAGGACCTCAAGTTTCTCCTCCTTCTTATTAGATAAATGTGCATTTTATGCCTAACTGCCAGGTGTGGTGATAGCTTCCTCAGTGAGTAATCTGCAAGACTACAAAGTTCCTGCACTTTCCTCACTTACCCCCTGAGACGCTGCGGTGGCGTACAGCCATTTAGACTCAAGCTATCCATCCCTCCTCCTTTCACAATCGGGCTTGGGACCGGCTACGGCGGAGTTATTATTTGGATGTACTTATTATTGCCTATTTTATTTACGTTTTAAATTCAAATTCAAATTTAAATTTTGTTTTAAATTTCGGGTCAGCGGCAATTTTGTTATTTGATATTTGCTCCCTCCGGGCTCCTCTGGACCGTTTTTCGTATGGCTGCGGAGATTTCTGCGTCGGCGAACGCGGATTCATTAAGAGCCGCAGCCGTTTTTGCTCAGGTGTTACGTCAATTGGATGCGTCATTTGCACTGGCGGGCATTACAACGGATGCCACCCGGTTTAACTACGCCTTCATCGGTCTCGACGAGGAGACCATAGAGAATATTTCGGACGTGCTTGAGGAGTGTTTGTACATCTGCCTGGAGAAGCAGTTAATAAGTCGCCTTTCGATAACTGATGAGGCAAGGCTCAACCACTTAGTGAATGAATTGTCGATAAGTGACCCTTATCCCCAGCCAGTTGCTTCGTGAAATGAGACAATTGGGTGGGATAAGGTTGGCTCGGAGTTGTTGAAGTCTCTCTGGCTTCAACGACTCCTGGAGAGCACCCGCGTCATATTGGCCTACACGGACTCGGGATCGTTAAAGGTGTTCTTCATCTCAGCCGACAAAGTACACGAGGTGTACGCGCGCCCTGTGGTCGCGGAAGTTTCCCGAAACACAACTTGGGAAGTCGACGAGCTTAAGCTGATGGTGACAACCCTAGCCGACGCGGTCGCAAAGTTCGTAGCGACGGTTGATACTTTACGTTCGAGAGGTAGATCTCGATCGCAATGACGGTCGAGGTCTGCTATCCCGAAGGGGGCGTTCGGGTATTCGAACGAATCCTCTTTCTCCTTCGCCCCTCCTCTTCTTGTTGCTCTCTACGAGTTCCAGAAACTAATCGAAATTATATTTACTTACCTGCATTTACATGAAAATAAAACCCTTAGGTGGTGTCTATTGAAACCTATTTTATTTATTGAATGACATAATAAGATAAAAGTGCACGAAAAATATCAAGGATTAATTGTAGCTATGTAGTTCCTTTTCAAACTAGAAATTCTATTTTGATTTTATATTAAATTATTCCAACTTCACTGGCGTTGGTGTATGTGAAACCTTTCCTTAGTCCTCACTAATCGGTTGGATTCAAGATCATTAGCATTGTGTACATGGCCTTCATTACCTATATAAGAAAGAAAAGTACGTTCAAGTATGTATATGATTTTCAAAATTTTTAGAAATAACATCCTAGGACTAAACCAATGCTTTTGAACCTTGCTGAACCGCTTTCTCCTGTAACTTCCCGATACAAGAAGCTACAGTATAAGGATCGGTTTTAACAGCAACCCTCGCCTCTTTATACACAGCGGAAGTTTCATTCCAACATCCATTGATCCAACCACTTGCCGAAGCATCTAACCTGCAAACCTGACTAAATGAAACCATCCAATCGCTAAAAGTCTGGAAATTACTCCCAAATTTCATGGAGTGCGAAACTTTCGAAGTAGAGCCAAATTTACCCGCAAGATTCTGGCAGGGCAGGGCAGTCACAATCTTCCAACCTATTCCACGAAGTACCTAGTTATCTATCTTAACTCTCGACCATCCTGCTCATGTCCTTAAAACGCTATGGCCAATACTACAAAAGGACTCCACAACCTGTTCCTAAATAATATTCTACTGCTACATAAAACTCCTGTCCAAACCCAACCTCACAACGCGCGTGAATGCATTTACGGACTCATGAAACGTCATTCCGTGGAATACCAACTAAACACCTCCTCGTTGTCAGACTGTTTGTCATATTACTTTGGGTTAGGCCTCCCGCTCTTCCCTTTTGAAAAGCCCCCAAGTTTGATAATTCCTTTCAACAACAGCACGGAAGAGGAGGAAAGAAACTGTTAGTTCAAGGACCTTCTTGACATCCGGACCCTTCGCCGGTCTAGCTTGATCTTCTTTGCAACCATGACACAATGTTATCTGGAAAGAGCTCCTCTGTGTTTAAATAAAGTTGCTGACGAATCTCTTCTCACCTTCCACAAGAAAAAAAAAAGTGATCGGCATTGCTCATAACCCCGTTCATCAGGCCTGATGAGAGGTGGATGGAAAGAGGGGGAGGCGATTTCTCCGGATCCGAGTTGTCTGAAATTTCAATGGAAAAGTGAGTAATAAGGGGCCCACATAATTTTCACCTCAGATCATTTTCTTTTGCCGTCCCGACCCTAGAAGGAAGCGTTGCCTGATCAATGCTAGAGCAGCTTTTATCTCCGCATGAGCAGTTGCACTCCGGTGAATATTGATCTGTAGGGGTGATTCGAGCTTCGTGACACCTTTTACTTCGATCTTTTCTGTGAAGCAGCGAAGACCTCGGCTTTCTAGAGAGCATGTGGGTTCTAGACTCGTAACCAGAGTTTTCTCTCCCAATAGTCCCTTGACCGCTTCACAGACCATACCTTTGGTTGTCGTCTTCTGACCTAGTTCGACGAGGACTTCTTGCCTACCGTCGGTGTAATGGCGGTCTAGCCCTCTTTCGTCTCCCTACGTTTTCTGTTGGTGTTCTGCCATTCATATCCGGTTTAACTTTAAAAGAGGGTTTTCTAACTTTGCTTCGTAGGATCAGTGCCCGCTCGGCGCAACGCGGTTTTCCAATATCGGTTCATTGCGCACTGCCGATTCCTGAAATAACTGACTTCTGATGAACTCCCGAACTACTACATTGGCACAGCTGTGGCTCACATCACCTCATCGACATTGTCAAAGAGTTGTCGACGGCTCTGTGAGCCCCCGGTGCATCCCGGCACTGAGAAACTTTCTCGAGGCTATTAACTAGGACGCAGATATAATGCCAGCTAGAGGTCTGAACTGCTTGCTGGGGCACCTCAGAGATGTCACTTCCCGTATTGTAAGCGACCCGTTAAGGATTTCAGACGACCACTGACGTTTGTTATGAAGGGGGACTGTAGGAGGCCAAAACTAACCATTTATTTCGCGATCTTATTATGCCCCGTGAATTGGCGTTCCAGAAAACCACGAAAGCTTTCCCTGCTTGTCATAAAAGACGACTAAAAACGATACAACCCACAAATTTGGAAACTTTACTGCTAATGAAACTTCATCAACGCCTCCGATAGGTACCGATCTCATGATGAGACTTTGGTTATCGAAAACGGACTGTCATTGGTTTCTGAAATGTGAGCACGCTCCTCGACAACGGTAGCAAGGGTCTCCAGAAAGCTTCTTGAACTTTACAAAGCCAAGTGCCAGCAAAGCTAAATCCGCTGTCGGGTTGTTTTTGACCGCTGGCCCAAGGCGCGCTCTCTTAACTCGAAGGCTGATTTCTGACAGATTTCTCATTGCAAGATTCCTCTTTAGGTTAAGGAGCGTGCTATGCAATAATGTAGTGGCGAAGGATGCTTTGTATGAATAATTACACACAGTTCAGGGGAAGCGTCTTAAAGAGTTCATGTTCGTAGCACATTGTTTGAGCACAGAGACTGCCATAAGGTCAGTCGGGTGTCAACTGACCGAGAGCAGACAAGTAATTAGATTGACCACTTTGCAGTCAGCGGTAGATTTAGGAGTCTCCATCTGATGGTCGCTTATGTTCGCTCGCGTATTGCGTTCGCCATTTCTCCCATTGTTGGAGAGTTGCAACCCCCTTACTTCAACATCGACCGTTTGCATGATCCAGATTTCGCTCGATAATGAGGTAGTTATCTTACGAATCTGACAGCACCTACACTGAGTAACCCGTTTGGGAATATCGGCAAGTGATTAAAAAAGCCCTTTTCTCAGGTGCTATCCAGGCCATCGGTTACGTCCCGAAAGCTCGTCATAAGATCTGGCTGACTGCGGAAACGTGAAAGCCAGTCGCCGCACGCAAGGCGTTGAGGACTCTATTGGCTGCTGCGAGTGATATGCGGTCGTGACGCACTGATAGTCTGATACCGAGCGAAATTTGGTGGCAGAAAGGAATCTGCTGTTGTGCTCGTCAGAGAAGCAGAAGGCGGCGCAGAACGCAATGATGTCAATAGTGTATACCGCATTACAAAAGAATTTGCATGTGGTCGCAAATCTTTTGATGGTTGTGTGAAGGACGAACAACTGAACTTACAGCGTGAAAATCAGAGGCTCGTAAAACGTTGGAGGCGAGACTCCTTTAGAGCATACTGTGAGGAACTGGAAAATGAACGGGAGACTTCCAGGTTATGCAGAGTCCTTAATAAGGATGAGTCGACCAAGTTGGAGTCTCTTAGAAAACCGGATAGTACTTTCATGAATTCCAGAATTGAGTCTATACAGACTATTTCGGAAGTACACCACCCGGGAGAGCAGGTCCCAGAAGTGGGAAGAAGAGAATTGGCGGTTTCTGCAAACCCTTCAACACGAAAGTGTTGCGAGGGGAATCGGGACAGTGCGAGAGCGGTTGTTGCCAATGAAAAGGCGAGAGCTGCTACATTTTCATTTGAATACTTCAAAACACCTAGCGTGGATGGCATCTACCCAGCGATGCTAAAGGAGGCTATGGAGGATTCTTCTAAGAAATATTTTTCGAGGATGTCTTGCTCTGGACTACGTACCTTCCTCTTAGCAGAAGGTGAAGGTAGTTTTCATACCAAAGCCTGGGAAAGATGACTATTCCAATCCAAAGAACTTCAGACAAATTAGCCTAACATCATTTTCGCTGAAATGTCTGGAGAGGCTGGTTGAGCGTCACTTTCGCGAGAAGGCGCTAAAGTCACAGCCCTTAAATGAAAACCAACATGCTTACCAACGTGGAAAATCCTGTGAGTCTGCTCTTCATTCTTTGGTTTTAAAGATAGAGGATGCAATTCTGAAGGGTGAGTGCGCGATGGGGGTGTTCGTGGACATTGAAGGGGTTTTAGACTGTGCGCCCTTCCAAAAGTTCTATGATGCCGCCAAAGAACATGGTGTTGACGAAACTCTAATAAAGTGGATCTACGCTATGCTAACTCAGAGATTGTTGTGTGCTGAAGTGGGTGTTGATCGCTACCTAACAACCGAAGCGACGAAAGGTTGCCCTCAAGGAGGTGTGCTATCGCCACTTCTGTGGAGTATGCTGATCAACTCACTACTATGCGAACTGCAAAATGTGCCAATGTACGTTCAAGCTTATGCAGATAATGTGGCTGTACTGGCGAGATCTGGGAATAGTGTGTAGAAATATACAACACGCTGTTGATTTGATTGACAGTTAGTGTCTCAGGCATGGAGTTTCAGTAAATCCAATTAAAACCACGATGGTATTATTTACAAAAAGGAGGCAACTGAATGGGCTTTGCCTTCCTTCCGAACAAGTGAATTATTTGGGAGTTATTCTAGACAAGAAGCTTCTTTGGAACAAACATGTAGAGGTAAAGATGAAACGAGCTCTCACAGCTTATGGGTTATGTAGGCGGACCTTCGCCTCGACATGGGGACTTAGGCCTCAGGTAGTAATGTGGATATATGCTGCTATTATTAGGCCGATGTTCACTTATGCATCCGTAGTGTGGTGGGTTAAGGTGAAGCAGAAGGGTTTTCGCTGTAAACTAGCTACACTACAAATAACTGTGTATCTGGGTATTACCGGCGCCATGAGCACGACATCCGGCGCAGCTCTGAATGCGTTACTCAATTTGCTGCCCTTGAATTTGTTTATTCAGAGCACTGCAATGAGAGCGACTCATAGACAATTAGATTCGATTAGATCTATGGGAAAACAATGGACGTGGGGGGCACAAAGCACTGAAAGATTCATTGGGAGAACTGAATCTAGTTTTCGCGATGCCTTCTCAAATCCCTTTACATTTGTTTGGTAGAAGATATGATGTTATCTTGAAACGGTGAGAAAACTGGGACGAACCAGAAGAATGCGTGTCAGGATATACTGACGTCTTCTACACCGATGGCTCAAAGGCAGAAAATGGTTCTGAAGCAGGAGTCTACCTCTCGAATAAAAACGAGAAGTGGGTTTTTCCTTTTGGACAATACACAACGGTCTTTCAGGCTGAGGTGTATGCGATCCTAAGGGCGGCAACCTGGATGATTGACGAGCAGTTGAAAGGCAGGCGCATCGCAATCTATAGCGATAGTCAAGCTGCATTGAGGGCGTTGAGTAGTACTTTGATCACTTCAAAAATCGTTCAGGAATGTATTATAGAAACGGATTGAATTCTGTTTCCAGATTCAATATGGTGGATTTACTCTGGGTACCTGGTCATTGTGGAGTAGAGGGAAATGATTAGCAAAAGAGGCTTCAACTTGCCACATGTCCGGACCGCAACCAGCAATTGGGGTGTCGGTACCATTGGCTGATGCTGCTATCAAAAACTGGGAACAAACTTCCCATAATGACAGGTGGCGAAGCCTTAATGCTGCTGGACAGACCAAACTCTTCCTGTCAGAACCAAACAAACATACTGCAAAGTTTATCCTGTCGAAAAGCAGGAGGACTTGCAGAAGTATTGTGGGCATTCTGACTGGCCATAATTTACTAGCTGGGCATATGTTCAGAATAGAAATTATCCAAGATGATACGTGTCCATCCTGTAATGAGGAAGCGGAATCCACGGAACATTTTCTATGTGAGTGCCCCGCTTACGGACGCATCAGACGTGAGATTTTTGGTGCTGATGTGCTCCAACTACAGCGATCTGAATGCTCTCCCCCACCTCAAACTCACACACACAAGAAATGAAATCTTCCATAGAATATATATACACATTTTGCAACGGAAATCACTTTGGGAGAATTATGTGTGACGTCAATGTAATTCGTAATAATGACAATCAGTCAGGACACCAAAATTAAAGTAGGGCGAATATTTAGTTAGGATATGGTGACTCTAATGCCAGTAATTACATCGTGTCAAAGACGCAAAGCAGTTTTCGGGTAAAATGTTTGCCTTTCTGGAATGCTGCGCGGGGTATAAAAAGGCCGGAGGTTAGCCCACGGAGTCAGTTTAGTTCTAGAGTTAGAATGGATCGCATCGATTGTAAATATGTCTCGAATTGCACCAGTTGAAGGAATTGTTCTATAAGTAATTATGCAGTATGGTTGTATAATTTAGTGTAAAATAAGCGCTTATATTAAAGGAGGGGAGGGTTTTGTCAAGTAATACGAATTACGTAAAGCAAGAATTTCAATATCACATAAAATTCTTCACAATATTTGAGTGACAAATAAACTATAAATCTAAATTGCGGTGCATATGAAGGTGTAAAGCTTTTTTATTTTCATTTTATAGTCATTCAACCATTTAAAAAATTATGAGAAAATTGTTATTCCGGCTGCAGTGATACAATGAACTGCTCCTCATGATTTCCATATTTAAAGTTGGCTCCAGTTGCTGCAAAGGTTATTTCTTACTGAAATTGCTGGCGACAGTAAATAACGAATATGAAATCTTCATAATCTGTAATAAAATATTTAAAACTTGTTAAATGGTTTAGAAATTCAATTTAAAATTAAGAAAGATACTTAAAAGAAGTGAGAGGCATGGCAAGCTTTTTTTTTGTGTGTAAAACAAAAACTTGTTATCATCGATTTGCAGTCTGTCTGTATGTCGTTTTTTAATGGTAGGCGGAAAGCTTCAAATGCTACCGCTGACTTCTGTCATATGGTTATGTGGGACTTTTACTCACTAAAACAACCTTCTTTCCATCCACTCTCCCCGCGAGACTGCCAAGGTATAACGTCGCGGGACTGGATCAGTATTTAACTGTTGTTCGTGATGGTGATCCTCTCCCTCTCTTTCTTCCTTCTAAACTCCTCCCGGTGTAGTATTCCGTAGATATTCTTTATTGCTTGTTCCACCGCTTTCCGCACCTCAATCGAACTCAACATATTTTTCGCGATGTTTTCCGCTGATAAGTGGATATTGGTTACCGCTTCCATTCCCGTTCTGTATGATGGGAACCTCGGCTTCGCATCCTCCATCACATACTTGCACTTCGGGCAGTTTGGAGAATCATTATGTCATTGCCCACGTTACCATGCCTCCGTTTAGTCCAGCTTTCGATGTTCGGTATCAATCCATGAGAGGCGTTAGGTTCACCACTTTCGTGAATCCGTAGGGCTTCAATCGCCAAGATATCGATATACATGATCCCAGCTATTATACATATTGCGCTGTCAGATTTCGCGCAGGAGGATACTAAGTCGATAAGCCGCTGCTACTTTTCTTCTACAATTGATATTATCTAATGCGATTGCCCATTCGGGTGCAGCGTACAATAACACCGAAGTAACCACTTTTGAAATGAAATGGCTTTGTCTTGGGCCCCGTATATGCGGTATCATTCTAACGATCAACAAGCTGATGTTATACGGCTTTGTAAGTGCACATTCCAGATTCCCCAATCCCTAAAAAGGTTACCTAGCTCCGGCTAAGCTTTGGTCTGAACTATAGGCAGGTTTAGGTTAATTATAATTCAGACCCTTGTCCCTTGTCCATCTGTGAGCCGCTACGGTCACGCTGCTCCCAGGGCAGAGGTTAGGCAGCGTTTGAAGAGTTGCCTCTGCCCTGGTAAGAAACCGTAGCCGTCTTCGTCCCTCTTTTAATTTTGGAAACTTGGTTGTTAAACTCAAAAAGAGGAGTCCCTGGACCATCAAGAGTGGGAGCAAGTTGCCCTCTATTTGGTCCAGTTCGGCATCAAGTGGATACTGACTTAGGACTTCCCAATCCCTAAAAAAATATGTATAAGGTACGACGGGGCACCCAGCCTGGCAAGTACCTTAATGATTTCTTTCCACCTCGTCGAATTGAAGGCGTCTTCAACGTCGAGTTTTGCCATTGAAAAACATTTGCTTCCTTCAATAGCCGATTTCGCTTTCCGGAATCCAAACTGCCTCCCTGAAAGATTACAAGCTCGAAAAGCTTGTCGATGGTATTTAAGGGCAGATTGGCCTTTATGCCGAAGGTTCACTTTGTAGCTTGTTTGGCTTCGGGATGAGTATCAATTTTTATTTCTTCCACTGTGCATCGAAGATACCCCATTTCAAACACTCCTTAATTGCGTCGTTCAGCGACTTGGGGCACGTAATCGGTGGGCAACGCTTTCCCTTGATTGATACCATAACTGTCTTGTCGGTCACCCAAGGGTCAGAGTGAATTTCCCTGCAGAGCTGCTTGGAATGCATCTTTTTTTTTCTTCAGCCTTTGTCCCGTTCACAGCGGGCTTGGTGCAGCGCAGCATCTATAGATATGCTCGTATGTATATTCCCGCTTTCTTAGTTCGAGTAAATCAATTTTCCGCGTCTCCATTTTCCCTCTGTAGGACGATTTCCATAAACCCAAATTGCAGCTTTTCGACTCTTGTCGCTTGTCTATAATTCGAATTGTAGGTTCTTATATTGTCCACAAATAATCGCTCTGGCTAAGCAAATCCTGTGCCACTTGGCAATGGTTAAGGTTAAGTTTTATGAAGTTCATTCGTGCATTGCATATGACGCCTTCTTAAACACTGGACATTTGAGCTTCTACAGAGGGTACAGCTGGGCTTATCTTCCCAATCTTTGGCAAAATGTCCTACCCCTCCGGAGTTTCGATATAACATAGGTCAGATCTGTCATGTAGGCTGGTGCAATTTTTCGTTACGTGTCTGCTCGCTTAATCGACAGAAAATCCAACCGAATCATACTTTACCTATGGAGATGGCTTTTTCGCTGCTTCGGATGGTAAGTGTATCGTTGCAAGTATCTCCATAAGGTTTTCAAATCCTTATAATATTTGCCTCGTTCACAGATTGCAAACCTAATTGCAACCGTAGAGCTTCGCATAACTCAGCCTTGGTGGTGATCTCGCCCAGGAACTTATTCATTTTTCATCTGCCTTTTCGCCCAACATTGCTCCGATTGGTGGTAATAATGGGAGCATTGGGTCAGTTTCTCCCTTCAAGCCTTTTCTTGTTTTCAACCCTCGGGAAAGTCTGTTCCTAAAATTGCCTGTCAACTTTCGCTACGGCGACGCCTGGTCCTTTTTGAGAAGGCTTCTCTGAGAGTTTTTGAAGCATTTTGCTCTGCTTTCTCTTCGAAGCTTCTTTAGTGACCTCCCTATTGGATTTGCGGAAGCTTATCATTCTGAGGCTTTTCTGCTACCTCCTTGATATTATTGAAGAGTTACTTTTTTGTTTGGACTGCGGATTCTACCGTATCACCCTTGCGCGCTTCGTGCACATTATGACGAGGATTTTCAAATTCCATGAATTCATGGATCTTCGTTCCTAGCTCTGTGAATCCATCTGTTCTGGTATTCACAACCACTCTATCACTTATAAAAGCGTCGTCCACATCAGCATTTCGTAAAGGCGATTCTCCAGGGTGAGATTACAGTAAATCTGCACTAGAGCGACAAATTTGACATATGTATTATAATCTTTGTTAATAATAGTGTGATTTCAACCAAACTTGGCAGTATCATGCTTTATGTCATAGTCCACATTATTGCAGCATTTTAGGGTGAACTTAAGGGAGTTTTCCACTCAATTTCCTACGTAGGGATCAGTGGTAGCTTCATGACTTTGTTCAGAATTTTCGGTTGGGTAGTTTCGAAGAATGGTGCCTTTAAATAAATGCTCACTAACCAGCCCCCGCACTACAACCCTTTCCCTTCTCTTTTTCAACTGATGTCAAAACTATTACCGGTTTTAGAAAGCACTAACCGAGACAATTCTTTTGATACCTCACACGATTATATGCCAAGTAAAGCAAATTTACACTTTCTTTTCCACCAAGGCGTCCAATGTTAGCATGCCCCTGGCAAGGATGCGAAATGTTGGGGGCCCGCGATGTACCCGTAGTCTACTTATAGCTAGAGCTCCATACTGCTCTACGCAGTGCCAATTTGGTCAACTGCATTGCATACCGCATGCAATGCTCAAAGAATGAGCGCAGTTTATATAATATAAAGACCGCCATAAGGGTGTGTTGTGGTTATAGAACCATCTCAGACCAAGCGGCCTACGTGGTGGTCGGATGCCAATCCACTTTTTGGACAATGAGGCGACACCCATCTATGGTGGACCCGATTCTCCCCCCGATCAGCACGCGAAAAACGCCGAAAGGGAGAATCGTTAAGTAGGCAACTTCCCAACAGTAACCGGGGGAGAAAATGATGGATGCGATGGAGGCGGGTACAAAGTCTTTAAGACCAAGTGAGAAGGGGAGACAGATCGATTAATAACGGCTAACGCCACTGGAGTCATCGTTCCACCGTTGATAATTTTTAAATATTAGATAAAACCCGTTGACATTGCGAGTAGCATTCCTTCTTTTTGAGGGGTAGGGAAATCAGAAAGTAGATGGATGATTTCGGCGCTCTTTTACGAATACATTGAAAGTGTATTCCACCCCCGACTTGTCGAACAAAACAAAAAAGAACTTCCAGTTGTATTCTTCGTTGATGAAGTGAGTTCTGTAACAAAAACGGAATTATCCTTTCCAACAAACTTCGCCTTTTTCCCAGTACCTTCCGTTGTCGTCGACTGAGGACCCTCCCAAGTTCACAGTGTCCCGGCTGCATGGATCTATTTCCAGATATCGGAATTAGACCAGTTGCGCCGACATCACCAGCTTCCGTTTCTTTTTCTTGTCCTGGTAGAAGCGGAAGGGAAGGTTCTGACAGGCAAGCTTGTAGTCCTCTCTACTTTCGGACTGAAATTTCCTTCTGCCAAGCCTTTCTCTCCAATTTTCTGCAAGAGTTAGGCAACAGTGTCACAGACAGGCCAGCCGTAGTCAGGTTTCCAGTTCATCTCATGAAGGGAGTTGTTGTACTATCCTTTCTGGCTGATCATAGACACCGGGTGCAGATTTTCCATTGCAGTGGAGAGCCAGTTTGCCTCGGCTATGACCTGATTTCACAAAGTCGCGGGTGGATTTCAAGTCTGCGAGTTTTTACCACTTGGGGAATTACAATCCATTGCTTCTGTCTTCATATGTTTTTGGTCACCCTTGGTGAAGTAGTAACCTATCGCTGGCTGCCTCACTACGACAAATGGTGTCCGTGGTGAAGTGCGGGCTGGGTAGCACAAAGCAAGACCATTGAAAAATTCAAGATTCTATCCCGACTGAATAGTTCCCTTTTAAAGTACAGACGCTTGCTCGCACTATTCTGTGGGTCTCTGTTTAGGACTGGTGGACTGCAACGCTTATATGTTTTCTGGGTATAAAGCGTAATGGCTTTCTTTTCGTGACGCGGAAAACCTAGGCCTAAATATGTAATATTTATTTATGGGACCTCGGCAGGAGTAGCGCGTCTGCAATGCTTTAGAGGAATTCTAGGATAATATTGAGCAAATTGTAAAGCGACCCGGAAACTCTCTCTGAGAGACTTTACAGAAGAGATGCAGCGTAAAAATTTTTGGTTTTTTCTTATTCTGGACCACCTGTCCGTTCACATGTCGTAGCGCCCACAGGAATCGGAAAATTTAAAATTTTTGCCAGGCACCTCGGCGTTCAAAAATTCTTGCATTTTGTCCCTCCTTCCGAACGAGGTGTGGCTCACATGATTCCGACAATTTCGTATTTTTGCTTTTTTGCGAACCCGAGATTATGGAAATTCTCAATTTGACCAGATTTGAATTAGGTCTTCCGACCGACTTTCGATGATATTTTGCATCCCTGCAGTCTTCCTTCGGTGGATATCCTATAATAATTCGCATTCCAGGGGTCGTAAAATGAATTTTTTTCTGTTTTCGGAATCTGGGCCGCCTTCTTGTTCGAACGATGTCTTGACGGCAGGGTTCTAACAATATTACCTTTTTGACCCCTTTTGCGACCAGGGGGGTCGGGTAAATTTTCATTTTTTGTTTGATTTCTTTCACAATGTCCTTGGAACCATGTAGGTTGGTCAAGTAGACATCTCCTTTCCGATAACAATTGTTCTTTTCAACCACTTGGTTTTCAACATACTATCGGAAATGTTACTCCGTGAGACATGGGGGTCATCCTTAGATACCACACACATAAGAGGAAATGAATGGATATCGGTGAGGTCTTATTTTCCACATGTTCTTAAAGAGGATTCCTCTTGAAGAATCGGGATGAATCTGGCTCAATGACCATAATATTGACTTTGATTTTATCCAAGACTTTGTAAAAAGTTAAAATTTTCTCAGTGGAATCTTCTGAGCTTAAATACAAGATTTGATACTTACCGATGTAAAAGTGGACAATGTCACGGTTACCACCTTTCCAGCAATAATTACTTTACTCTTTTGTGTGAAGATCATGAAAATGATCATAAGTTTCTTGAACTTTATCGATTGACCAGTCCAATTTGTTGAGTAGATCGAATTCACGAATTCATCCGTTGACGACATAAATTCATTGGAATAGTAGCAACAAGGAGCAATCTCCAGCATTTCGGCCACTAAAAAGGACAGTCCAGTGCATATCTCAGTTACTGTTAAATTGTAGAGAAAGTATTCTAAGATGATCATGCAAATCACAAGGCAAGAACCGACAAATTGGAGTAATATTGTGTAAGATACAGTTCCTTGAAGAATGTCGAAAACCCTGTAAATAGAAGATGATGTGTTTGTTATTAACGCACTCTATGTCTAAAGATACACTTTATAATGGTGTGCATTGTACGCCCAGACATAAATCAAATCACTAGTCCTGGTCCTGGATTTTCTCCCCCCGGTCCTGCTGATGCAAAGCTATCTCGTGGGACTCTGGAGAGTACTCCTCTCCCTCTTGCGGCAATATGCTTTTGTAACCGGTGTCAGATTGCTTTTGACGCTACCACAACGCGCTCTTTTCACCTGGGCTAACAGGGTTCTAACTGCAAGATTCCAGTGCAGGTTAAAGAGCATCACAATTCTATAATGCTATGCACCAATGAAGATTTCCGATAGCGTGGAGAAGGATGCACTTCGGGGGAACCCACCTTTAGGAATCCTTAGGAAGCTGGTAACCTTAACGGGCAAGTCCGTAGATTTCTGCAACTACCACCACCTTGACCCCGCAGCATTCCTTAATGGGTCACGTATGATACAGGGCGTGGCGTCCCCGAGGTCTCCGAATAAGTAATTCTGCCTCCTAGCTGGTATAATACGTGCGTCTTACATAGTAGCCCCGAGAAAGTTTTTCGAAGAAGAACAAACTCCTAATGAACGATACACGCCGGGACACACCGGTAATCGGGTTGGTATCACCTCTGCGAACTCCCGGGACCAAAAAACTTTTGGTGGAATTCCGAAATTGAAGAATGCCGCAAGGCTTGCCTCAAGGTCAGAAGGCGCAGTCAGCGCAACAAAAACCGATCTGGATACGAGCAATTACATGAAGAATATAAAAACGCTCGGAAGAAATTACATGTGGCCATCATGAAAAGTAAAAGCGAACACTTTAAGCGACTGTGTAATGAAGCTGACATGAAGCCCTGGGGTGGCGCCTATAAAACCATAATATCAAAAGCTAAAGGCAAACGCTCCCCACCGATCTCTTCCCCTACTCTGCTTGATGAAATAGTAACGGATCTTTTCCCACAGAATGTGAGTACCGCTGACCTTCCCACTGTCGAGAGAGACACCGCCGAAGTTCCAATGGTAAGCGAAAAGGAGGTCCTCGAAGCACCTGGCTTGGATAGCATCCCCAATAAAGCTCTGAATTCAGCAATAAAAATAGCTCCAAATATGTTTGCCGAGACGTTCACCACATGCCTTAAAGAAGGAGAATTTCCAACACAATTGAAGAAGCAGAAATTAATTCGAGTCCCCAAGCCAAACAAACCGTTGGGTGAAGCTTCGTCCTCCAGGCCGATATGCCTTCTAAATAATACTGGCAAACTATTCGAAGGAGTAATCTATAACAGATTAATTCGAATTGCCGAAAAGGATGGTGGTCTCTCCGAAAATCAGTTCGGTTTTCGTAAGGGGAGGTCTACAACGAATGCACTTGTTCTAGTAGCTAACACAGCTAAGACCGCACTTGACGAGGGTAAATGTTGTGCAGTGATTACACTTGATGTGAAGAATGCCTTCAATTCCGCTAGATGGAGCAAGATACTTGAGTCCCTAATTAACTTAGGCGTGGCCGACTTCCTAATCGATAGGATTCTGTGCTGCGAATCAGATGGAGGAATGAAATCATACCAAACGACATGTGGAGTTCCACAAGGGTCTGTCCTAGGGCCCCTCTTGTGGATTATTATCTATAACGGGGTACTGACGTTCCTACTGGTGTAGTCTCCATTGGTTTCGCAGACGATGTTGCTGTGAGGGTTGTTGCACGCCTTCTCGAAGAAGACGAGCTTTATGCAAATGAAGCAGGCTATGAGATTAAATCCTGGTTAGAGAATGCTGGTCTACAGCTCGCAGAGCTTAAGACGGAAGTAGCACTTATTACCAAACGGAGAAAGTGCACTTCCATGAAGATTAAAGTTGGAACGCAAACAATTCATTCCAAGCCTGCACTTAAGTACTTAGGTGTAATGATTGACCAGAGGTTGAATTTCAGATTGCATGTGGAGGGTGCAGCAACCAAGGCATATAACATCGGAGCGCTGGTTGCGAGAATGCTACCAAATATAGGTGGCCCAAAGCCGAGCTGTCGACTCCTTATTTCGAAGGTGGTCAGTTCGATCCTACTGTATGCAGCTCCAGTATGGGCAGATGCACTGGAAAATATAGTAAATAAGAGAAAGATTGGAGCTGCGTATCGCATAAGTGTATTCCGAACATGTTGCGCTTACAGAACAATTTCCAATGAAGCAACTTGCGTGATAGCAGGAATGGTCCCGGTTGAAATTCTGGCGAAAGAAATGCGACGACTTTACGATCGAACGTACCTCACCGAAGAATCTCCTGCCCGTCGGCGACAGTTCGCACGAGCTGAAACTGTCACGGAATAGCAAGAGAAGTGGGACGAGTCAGAAAAAGGCCGTTGGACTCACAAAATCATATGGGATATCCAGAAATGGATCGAGCGACCTCACGGCGAAGTAGGTTTCGACCTAATTCAATTCTTGAGCGGACACGGAGGCTACCGAGCATATCTGTATCGATTTGGGCGGGATGATTCGCCATATTGCCCAAAATGTCCAAACATTCCAGAGGACGCAGAACACGTCTTTTTCACTGCCCCAGATTAGAAGCCCAAAGGGCTACATTAGAAGCTACAACCAGGGAGCACTTTACACCCGAAAATATCATGGAACTTATGGTGGAAGCCAAGGGGATATTGGACCGAAGTCGAAAAAGTGATTGCAGCCATCGGAATGAAGCTTAGGCTGGAAGAAGTCATCCGAAAGAATGAACGCGAGAGGAACATGAGCGCAGAATAAATTCTGATCCATCCCCTCGACGTAATACCAAATGAAAGTCCCGCGGGGAGAGTGGAAGGAGAAGGAGGTGGTTTTAGTGGGTAAGAGTCCCACATAACCGTGTGGCAGGAGCCTGCGGTAACTTTTGAAGCTTTTCGCCTTCCATCGGAAAAAAAAGACTCTCGACGCAGGCTTGATGCTCTGCAGGCCACTACCTTGGGCACAGAGGGGCGCATCCTATCAATGCCAGGGCGCTTAAGTGGGGCATGCCCCACCAAGACTCCAGAGGCAAACGAATACTCGAAATGGTGGTGAGTCTTAAACACCGTATTCACCCCCAGCGGCGGTTCCGGTGTCAAGGCTGCGGGAAAAGCATTCCCGATGTAATATTCGTATCGGGATCATTGTTGTCGCTGGTGGACGGGTGGACAGTTCTAGAAGACTTGAAACAAATTTTCGATGTGCGCCACCCCGGCGTTCCTTCTATGCGTGGAACATCGCGAAGGTGAACACCGGGAGATTTCTCGAAATTTTTAGAGCAAGTGGGGTTGCGTTGGAGGGAACTTCGGGCGGAGTAGGTATGTATCATATTGACAGAGTACAGATCGGGCAAAAGGAGACTCAGTAGCGCAAACAGGAGCAAAGTTCATTGCGGTGAATGGGGAACCATAGGGACTCGGTTACAAACTGGTAACCTGAAAAATTGGAACTCTTCGAAATCCTGTCTATTCGAGCAGATCGACCGCATTACACGGGCACTATTCCCTGCGCAACATGTACGGCCTCAGCCAAGGACTGCCCCCTTTTCTTTTTAAAAGAGTTGGAAGTGGCAGCCCTCCCGGTGGAAAACAATAAAGCGCCAGCACTCGATAATATTCCAGTAGAGGTATACAAACTGGTGCGTCATCATCGGCCAGACACATCGCTCTGCGAATTCAACGCTTCTCGTTGGAAAATAGCGAGCTTGCGTTAATTAGGAAAGCAAAAGGCGACCCCAAGCTGTCCTATTCATACCGACCTCTTTGTATGCTTGACACGGTGAGGAAAGTTTTCGAAAAGCTCATCAGAAGTAGACTCATTGAAACAATATGTACTGACCGAGACTTATTCCATGAATGCCATTCATCGAGCGGAGTCGTCGAAGGGTGGTGCCCGTCGTAACACTTGATGTCAGAAATGAATTTAATTCCGTAAGATGAAAAGATATTCTGGAGACACTAGACAATATTTTCCACGCGTCAAGCTTAAGGATACTGAGAGCTTATCTGAGGAACCGCTCCTTGCTCTACCTAAAGGGTCAGAGGAGGATGCAGGTCACGTCGGGAATAGCACGGTTCGGACCTCTGGAGCGCTTCCTTTGATAGTCTGCCTAGTCTCGATATGCCACAAAAGTCGCATCTGACTAGTTATGTAGATGATGTCGCGGCCATTGTTGCTGAAAGCACTGTCGAACAGGCGCAAAGCAAGCTTGGCGCACTGTAGCGACGGATAAACGGATGGATGACTGATTTGGTTTCAACCTTGCTCTGTCCAAAACCGAAGTAGTCATCGTGACTAAAAGAAAATTGCGACCGTGTATCCCATACGGATCGGCGTGTCGATGATCGAGTTAAAGCTAAGATAAGGCTGCAGCTGGAGTTTCGGCCTTAAGTTGACTAATGGCAAATATTGGGGGCCCTAAGTCTAGCAGGCAACGTCTTTTGATGAGTTAAAGGGTAGTCTGTCCTGCTCTACAGCCCAGAAGTATAGGTTGACGATTTTGGAAAGGAGGTATATCGTAATCGTCTCGCTTTGTGGTTGGCGTCTACGTACCGCGCTATCTCTGTCTTCTTGCTAAGAAGCGTAAACTCATATACAAGCGCAAGGGAGAAGAACTAAGAAAGGTGGTGAAGAACGGCAACGTTAATTAGATGAGTGGCAACTCTCTGGGCAAAATGACATTATGGGCAGCTTGACTGCGAGACTCATTGGCAACTTGGTGCGTGGCTGAATCGGGAGCATGGTGAAACTGACAATTTCCTGGAAGTTTTCAGATTTACCCGCACAAGCTTGGAAAGGCACAATCTCCAGATTGTGTGTTTTGCGAAGGAGTTGTGGACCACGCCCATTACATATTTTTTTCTTGTGGAAGGTGGGATGGAATTCGTTAGAAGCTCGATTTAAGCACAGGGGATCTCTCTCCAGACAACATTGTCGAGGAAATGCTGAGGAGTGCTGACAGGAGGAGCCATGTTACGCATTACCTTCGGGTTCTTCTCATTACAAAGAAGGTAAAGCTCGACTGGCGGAGTGGCCGGATGGCAACGGGGTCCTTGAAGTAGCAGATCCTTTTTTTCTCTCCCTTCCCGTTCGTGAAATGAATTGCCTGGTTTGCAAGCATCGAAAGGTGGGAGAGCTCGGAGGCTAGCCCGAAGTAATGTGACAAATGGTTCCAGACTAGCTCTCTGACGATGAGGAGATGTTTAGTTGGTAGTCCGACGACGTACCCTTGCGATACGTGTCTTGAAAGTTTGGGGTTATTCAAAACCCAGATGTTCACGCGGATCCATCAGTAAGGAAGATATCAGATAATAGAAGCACACATAATAATTGGAGAAGATCTACTAGAAATTTGTTATTATACATTTGTATCTTTGCTATTGATCCCTTTATGGTGTATGACGCCTGAACCACGTCTACGTGCCATTGTACACGGTGCCATAGGACTTTTTTCGGGGCTGCTCGACGACGCTGTCCTCCTTCACTCTTCCGCGTTAAGCACTTCTGGAATGACTCACTCGTCAGCTACCTTGGAAGAGTGTGTCCGATAGCAAGGTTATGTTGCTAGCTATGCAATTGTCGTCCCTCCGACTTCCAATCACGTTGCGTACAGGTTCCACACCTGTGCGGCGAACAAGTTCTTTGTTCGAAATAGTATCAGGCCAGCCTAACTGATGATACGACGCAAACAAGTGTTGACGAGGGCTCGGAGCTTTTGAGTAAAAGTGAGGATCACTTTTCTTGTGTTGTTCCTATATAGCCCCACACAAAGAAAACAACACAGAACAGTCTCAACTTCATTTTGATGTTGAGGTAACTGCATTTCCATATTTTAGACAAGTCAGCGTGCCATCGTCGGCAAAAACCACGCTTCCTAGATATACAAATTACTCAACGCCATGCCCATAAATGCAGATAGGGAGAGTTCGATGACCCGTCAGACTGAGAACCTTGTTTTATTGATGTTTGTCTTCAGTTTAACCGTATTTGCCTCCTTTTCCAAATGCAGAGCGATTTGGCCAAACTCCATGGTCCGGTGAGAGAGCAAATAGATGTCAACAGCGCAATCGAGGAGTTTGTGAAAAAATGGCTGACCTCCTTCACGTCGTCCGGATAAGGCAGCATGAAGAACGCCAGAGATAGCAAGATGAAATAATATAGGTGACAAGATGTAACCCCGGTGGACTCCGTTTTGGAGCTATAAATCCTCTGAGATTTTACCCTGTTGCAGAATGTGGCATTTTGCTCCATCATATGTCGCTCTGATAATAGCACAATCGATCTCAAGACGACGTCGAACGAAAACACAAGCTGAGCATAGTGTGAAAGGGCTCGGACGCTAAGCAACCTCTGCAGACGAGCCTCTAACTGCGAAACCCTTCATGACGTGGCCAGGAGTCACTTACTTGGAATTGGAATTGCCATCCGCTAGCAGCAACCTAGCACCGCAAGTGTGGAGAAGTGTTGAGTCCAATTGAAATTGTCATCGAGCTCTACTTGATGCCAAAGACAACCACGAATCTTCCCGAGTTGTCTGTGGGTTCCATGTTATAATTTGCAAGCAACAATTCTGCAGAGACTTTCTCGGTTCGTGCGCCTCTAAGATCAGCGATGCTTCGGAAGGCGTAAAGCTGAAAATCATCTCCTTCGACGAGATTTCCTGGAGACCGATTGCTCGCATCTGATTGCCAAAGATCCGCATGAATAAGGACCAGTATCCTCTAATCCCAGTATTTTCAAAACCCTAGGATTCCCATGGGCGGCTGGCTAGCTATCAAGGGGGCGAAGCCCCAGCCATACAGTCAACCTTTTCGGCTCTGAATAGACGGAGAGTGCCTGGAGGCACTGGAATAGATAGACTACCAATTGTTGCTCGGAGTCGGGAACGCAAAAGTGAAAGTGGTCCGTTACGCAAAACCGAACGACTAGTTGGATCCAGTCGACGTCGCCAACGTGCTTTTGGGGGAGATGAGGATCGATGGTCCGACGAAGACTAAAGAACTCTCACATACAAGTAGGTCATGCTGAAAGTAGCTCAGATAGGTCTGCAGCACTTAAAGTGCACCCTGACTACTCTGCTTGTCTTCCTCCTAGAGGAAGAAACCGACATCACACTAGCACAGAAGCCCTGGATCGGAGGCGACTGAACTATCGAGGGGCTCCATAGCAAATATTACAATTTATTCCACAGCACAAAAGACGTTGATCAGGAGACATCTGGAGCATGTATCCTTTGAGAACGTGTGTTATGGCTTACAAGTCTCACAACCGATCAGCTCCTTCAGAAGAACTGCAACATTTGACGCCCATCATAGCAGCAAAGAAGGCCAACCTGTTGATAGGTTGCGCAAATTGGTAAGATTGGCACGATAGACGAACTGGAATGAAAATTCGGGGCTCCCGAGAAAGCATTCGATACCGCCTTTAAAGTCTCCTGCCCTTCTAAATACAGCAAGAAGACACTGCCACCGCTGTGGAATGAAGATCTGCCCGGCCTCAGGAAGGTGAAAAGGGAGATCTGCAACATCTGCTCCAGGCACAAAGATTAGCAGCCACACAAGGACTGCCTGAGGCGATCCTGGTTGGACTATTATTGGAACATGGGTCTGACAAGGACTTTCGACCAACCAACTTGACCTCTTTCGTATTGAAGACCCCAGAGTACGTCTTCGGCATCCACTTGAAGAAAATTATGGAGAGAACCCCTACCCTAACCGAAAGTTTAATGCACAGAAACCGCTCTCCACGGTTGAGCGGTCTCTGCAGTACAAACGGTATACTCTAACTGCCTTCCTGGATATAGAGGGAGAATTCAATGCCTTGGCCAGTATTGGATTGAAGGGACGCACTGGATAATATCCATAATAAGAACCGGGATAATCCACTCGGATCTGGGAGGTGGCCACATAATCGGAGCTGGGAACAGAAGCACGCCCCAGGGTGGCACCATATCTCCGGTGCTTTGGTGATAGTGATGGACGCAATTTTATGGATATTGGCCAGAAGAGGGGTGATGGTGGTGACATTATTCCATTATGACTGACATTATGGAAGGGCGTTGAGAAGGTGTACCCGTGGGCCGTAAGATGCGGATCCGGCATAAATCAAACAAAACGGAACTGATGCTATTCATTACCAAGACAAGGGTACCCGAATTCCACTTCCCACGCCTGAATGAACAAAGATTGGTTCTTCCCTCCAATGTAAAGTGTCTGGATTCAAAGCTAAGCTGGAGATTGAAAATAGAATTGCGGGTTAAGAAGGCCTGTGTAGCCTTCTACGCCTTTAAGAAAACCTTTGCAAAAAAATGGGATTTTTGGCCGAGTATGGTTCTTTGTACACAACTGTATTGCGTCCCATCCTATCGTAAGCAAAAAGTATAATAGAGCGAAGCTTAATAGGATTCAAAGAACCGCGTATGCAGGCTTTGCAGTCCTGCCCGACAGATGCTCTGAATGTACTTCTACAACTTCTCCCGCTAGATCTCCACATTAAAGATGTTGTAGCGTGCAGTACCGTCAGACTACGTAAGTCTGAGTAATGAGGCTATAGTAACCCCCAAGACGAAGTATCTCTGGAAATCTGGACCTTCCTCACGGAATATGCCACACGCAATCTGAACTTGACGAGACCAGCGGGCAAGGCTATGATACAGTATTCCTTTCCGACGGATCAAAGATTGTCTGTGGAGTCGGTGCGGGAGTTTTCTCGAATACACAGAATATATCCAAGTTTTATGGTCTCCCAGGTTTCGCCAGTCTATTCTAAACAGAAGCCCCAAGCGTAACATAGCCATTCTGACTGACAAACAAGCGGCCATTAAGGCCTAGTAGTACTCAGCGGCGACATTCTTCAGGCTAGTGGGCAGTGCAAAAACACACTGAATAGTCTGGGGGGCATGCTCAAAGTCACTTTCTTCTAGGTTCTGGTGGACTGCTCAGGTGGAGTTCTGCTCTTGGAAGTCCTGTCTGTGTCCCGTTAGCGATCGCCAAGGGTGGAATTTACAGTGGACCTCAGATGGCGAAGACCGCTTATAACAAAACCCGATCACGGAAGCTTCGCATTGCCGAAACTGGAAGAAGAGGGGGAAACCCCGAGTCACTTTCTTTGCGATTACCCGGCTCTAGCTAGAGTCAGGCTACGGACATTAGGTAAACAATTCTTTGAGGACTTCAGAGAAATTTCTGGTTGCAAGGTGGGAGAGCTGCTCTCCTTCGTTAATGCTCTGGAGATCTGAGCCGGTTGGATCCTGTCTCTTTGCTTTCATAACAGCAGTCATGATCTTTGGGGGAAAGTAGGTATTTAGGGGACCTTCGATATTTTTGGCGAGTAGCGTGCATATTTCAGAAGCCAACCAACAATAGGACATGGGCAAGCAAAGCTAATAAGGCGTTGAAAGACGTTTGGCAGAATGTACTTATGTGGAGACAAAAACTTGCGAAACAGTAACTGAAGGTCGTATTCATCAGTATAAAGTGTATGATATGTCGGCGGTCAAATTCAAGCTGCTTCTAAAGTAGGTCCGTTACAAAACTTGCAGCGATAGTATGCTCCAGTTAACGACCTATGTGATGGCGACACCACATCGGCTAAGGTAACCATAAAAAGTCAAAAGTGAGATAAAGAGATACTATGGTACTCTACATATTTTCGCTACGACGCAGAAGATATATCCAGTGGAATATTCATTAGAGCTATCCAATATGCCAAAAATAAAAGCATGGGGGTAATAGCAGGATGTGATGTCAACGCTCACCACATATGCTGGGGAAGTTCGAAAATCAATGCAAGAGGATTGAGTCTACTGGAGTATCTAGTAGGAACCGACTTGCAGATCCTAAATATGGATAATGAACCCACTTTCTTCAACGTGAGGTCATCGATATCATGGTGGCATCTCCTGACATCGCGGTTCTGATCGGAGAGTGGAGGGTATCAAACAATATCACACTCTCGGATCACAGACGCATTGATTTCGTTATGGGCATGGATCCACCTCCACCCACTCGATTTCGGAATCCGAGGAAGACAGATTGGGTGATGTATAAAACAGAATTGAGCGCCCGAGTCACGATTCCTGGGAAGCGCATCAAATCCATTGCTGAAATTGAGAAGACAATCCAGATGATCACAACTAGCATGAGAGAAGCTTTCGAAAAAAGCTGTCCACTCAAGATGCCGGAGAAGGGTAAAACACCATCGTGGAATTCGATTTGGCAAAACAGAGGAGAACGACAAGGATGCTCCTCAATCGTGCTCTGAAGGATGAATCAAGCACTAGCTGGACTCGCTATAAAGAGGCAAAGAAAGCTCTAAAGAAGAGCATAAGATCGATTAAACGATCATCTTGGAGACGCTTTTGCGAAGAGACTAACTCTCTTGAGGCAACCTCAAAGCTGAAGCGGATTCTGGTCACAGAACGTAACCAGAAACTGGGTTATTTACGTTTACAGAATGGGAAGTACACAGCAAGCGATGGAGAAACGGCAAACCATTTGCTTGAAATGCACTTCCCAGGCAGCATCCAAAATCTAATCTCGGTGCCAGCAGGTGCATACAGCCCTCAATCGAGAGACTGGAATCTGGCATGCAAAGTAGTATCACTGGAGCGAGTGAAATGAGCATTTAACTCGTTCCATAGATACAAGTCTGCAGGTCCGGATGGCATCATCCCTGCGCTAGTAATAGAAGGAATGGATGCCGTGGGTCTACACATTCGGAATATATATAGCATACGCTTATATTCCAATTGAATGGCGGGATGTGGAGGTGTTATTCATTCCCAAACCAGGAAAACCCACCTACACAGACGCAAAAAGCTTCCAACCGATCAGTCTAACATCTTTTCTGCTAAAAGGACTAGAAAGAATAGTAGATCGGTTCATAAGGGATACACATATTCCTAAGTGGCGACTTCACCATAGGCAACACGTCTACCAGAAAGGCAAATCCACGAAGACAGCACTCCATGAACTTACGGCAAAAATTGAAAAGGCAATGTTCGAAAAAGAATACGCCTTAGGCGCAGTCATGGACATCCAAGGGACCTTCAATTATGCCTCATTCGTGGCAATTTATAATGGGACAAGACAGCATGGAATCGAACCGCTGCTAATCAGTTGGCTCCTTCACATGCTAGAGTGGAGAAAAATTCACATATCGGTCGGCTAGAAGTCTATTGAAGCAGGATGTCTCAGGGGCTCCCCACAGGGAGGGGTTCTCTCTCGACTGTTATGGCGCTTGGATGGATACCCTGTTGTGGCTCCTGGAGGACAAAAAAGTCTTCGCGCAAGCATTTGCGGACGTTCTAGCCGTAATAATTACCGGCAAGTTTGCGGACACAGTATGTGACCGCCTGAATGCAACTCTGCAACGCTAGGAAGACTGGACTAGTTATGTTCACTAGGAACGTCAGGTGGGGCAGCTATACGCTACCCACCTTGGCAGGGGCGGAAATTCAGCTAGCACAAACAGTCAAGTACTTAGGAGTACCTTTCGACTCCTAGTTAACGTGGAAGCATCATATCCAGGAACAATATCAGAAATCCTGCAGATTGCTCTGGTGCTGTAGGAATGGGATAGGTAAGACTTGGGGACTTTCACCCAAACGGATGTACTGGATGTATACATCCATAATAAAACCCATTTTTATGTATGCATGCATTGTGCAACGGTCTACGACAAGGGGATGCTCCATCATGCGTCCTTTTTAACCTGGCCCTTGAAAAAGTGATCCGTGATGCCGAGGTAAATGCAAAAGGTACGATCCTCTTCAAGTCCACCCAACTACTGGCCTATGCTGACGATATCGACATCATGGGAAGAACCACCCGAGACGTACAAACTACCTTCATCCAGATCAAGCAGGCGGCGCGAGATCTTGGGCTGCACATCAATGAAGGCAACACAAAATATATGGTGGCAACGTCAGCACCGAAAATAAACCAACCAACAACATCAAACCGCACTGGTCAAACAGGAAGAATAAGGATAGGGGAATACAACTTTGAGACCGTTGATAATTTCTCCTATCTAGGGTCGAAAATCACCACCGATAACAGCTACTATGATGAAATCCGCGCGCGGTTGTTGTCAGCCAACAGAGCCTATTTCAGCTTACAAGAACTGTTCCACTCGAAACGTCTCACCATAGGGTCAAAGCTCTTACTTACAAGACTATGATCTCGCCAGTCCTTATGTATTCCTCGGAGACTTGCGTTCTTAGCAAGAAGAATTACGAACTCTTGGCCGCGTTCGAGAGAAGAATCCTCCGAAGAATTTTTGGCCCCCTACATGAGGATGGACGATTCCGTAGCCTACATAACGACGAAATCTATGAGCGATGCCATGACCGTCCGGTTATGGATAAAATCCGGCTCAATAGGTTACGGTGGGTGGGTCACTTAATCCGTATGGATGAGGATGATCCCACCCGGAAAGTCTATAAGGGCAACATCTATGGCAGAAAAAGAGGCAGACCCTGCCTGAGATGGAACGATAACGTAGGCCAGGACGCCAGACAGCTTTTAGGGATATCGAATTGGTAGACCTCGGCGCAAAACCGGGATGTCTGCAGTTCCTTATTAAGGCAGGCCTAGACCGGATACCAGTTGTCGCGCCGTTGATGATGATGCATCCTCTGGTGGCCAAGACTGAACTTTGCTAACAGCAGGTTGCCTAAGTATTACTGGAGCAATGAGTACTAGGCCGACTGCAGCACTTGAAGCTATCCTAAATGGTGTGGAGTTGTCATCAGGTGCTGCTGATGTAGGTGCCGGGGCACTCCAACATCGTCGGTAATGAGGAGGCTGACAGACTGACTTGCGAGGGTCTCGATCCATAATGGTGGGGCCAGAACCAGCTCTTGGAATCCAACCATCTATTGTCAAGTCTACTCTGAAGGGTGAAATTGCAAGGATTCACGCAACCGAGTGGAGACATTTGGACTCTTGCCAGCAAGCGCAAATCCTTGTGAAAGAGTCTAGGGCCACGGGAGCGGCATTTTTGTTGTCCCTTAAGAAGTGGGACATGAAAACCCTAATAGCGCTTTTAACGGAACACTGCTCCTTAAACTACCATATGGAAAAGATTGGGGTAGTGGTTTCGGCTATGTGCAGCCAATGCGAGGAGGAAAAGGAGACGGCCCTGCACTTTTTATGCAGCTGCCCAGCATCCTCAGATCTCAGACGAAGACACCTTGGCAAGGTTTTCTTCAATGAAGAATCTGCACACTCTCTGCCTATGGAGAATGTTCTCAGATTCGCTAAAGCCTGCGAACATCGTAGGCGGGAAGCCGTTGAATAGGCGATTTACGGGGATAGTGCAATGGGCCTAACAATGGCCTGAGTGCTGGGAGCTGCGGCTCCCCCCAGTAAACTAAACTAACTAACTGTGCTCCAGGCGAGGTTGACGTCAAACGTAGCAGGTATGCGGTATAATTGTAGATTGCTTGTGCTGGAGGAGAGGAGAAGCAACATGATTTCCCTGGGGGCCACAAGAACAATAAAATACGAAGGCTGAAGGGATAAAAGAACCACCTCGGTCTGAATTTTCTCTCAATGTGTCTGATTCTGGGAGTATAACATTTTTCTTTCATTATTCGCTTACCTGAATGAATTCACACTCTCTATATGACTTACTTCATAATTAGTCGGTGATCCTCAATAGCTTCGATAAACTCTTTCTGCTTGTCCAAATCAGATTTCTCGGTATCATTGCATATATGTTCAATGCGGTACATGATAATCCGTAGATGGGTGTTGAGGACATTTAAATAAATCGGCCCTGTGGCATCATTTGCTGCTTGCTGGACGCAGAAAAAGAACTGGGATATATTCTGGTACATCCAAGTCATCCAAAAACGAAAAGCACTGACACGCCAATCGTAAGGTAGCCAAACTGGAAAAACTAAATGCTGACGTCCTGAGAGCGCAGCCATCACTCCAAACAACGCGTTAACGATCAAATAAGAAAAGCAAATGGTCAAGGCCAACCAATTGCAGGTTGTGCAAACTCTAGCCATTTCAGCACGTTGAACTTCCGTCGACGGACGAACATCCAGTTGGTCTAAAATATACCGAATCTGAATTATTTGATGACGATTCCTTAAAATAATGACAGTTTTATAGCCGCAGATGAGCAGGCAGCAACTCATGGTCAGGTTAGCAAGCAGCTCCTTGAAACTATTAACGATGAACAGCTCCCCGACGAACAATATCGAACAAATCCCATTAATGGTGGAAAGGACGAAAGCTGCATGAAGGTATTGATAAAAACGATACTTTTCCACTGAGTAAACTCCCTGGAGTTTCCAGAATGACCATAAAACCTCCAGCGCTTTATGTGACTGTAAATTGGGGATACCTTCCATTTTCTTTATTGAGAAAAGTTGATCTTCACTAAGCAAAACTTCAGGGCAGACTAAGCGCTTTTCAATTGCTGAAATCCCGAGGTGGCTATTCCTATTCATGTGACAACTGCAGGTGACAACTATTTAAATCTCTTACCAGAAAGGCTGGGAATATGTTAACTTGCAAGTTTTCTGATTAGTACTTCAGGAAACTTTTATATAATGTTGGATATTGGTAAACCTACATTAACAGTTAAGTAAGTAAAAGTCAGACCATAATGAATCCTTATAAATAATTAAAGGCGGTCGACTTTGAAGTTTGGGGAGTTCTAGACAGTGTTGTGAAAAAGTTTTAAGAGAGTCCCTGGAGGAGAGACGAAATTTATTTTTCAGAAGTCTCAGAAATGTAGAAGGCACTTATCCTTGAAATATAGATATCGAAATTTACAGTTCGAATATTATGAAGGAACGTTTAGAGAGCCTGCGTTTGGGAAGATTTTTTTCGCTAATTCAATGCCATGGGGTAGGTAGGTATCAGTGGCCGCTCCGAGGAGCCCAATTAGCACTTTGGTGCCCCGTTTTGATGCCACAAACTCCTAAGACTGTGACTGTTGTTATCGGAACAGGGAAGCAGAGTCCAGCTGGCTCGGATCTTCAGAGCCAGCCCGTAGCATTCACGAAGGAAAGCAGCTCTCCGACCCTGCAGCTAGAAATCTCACTGAGGTCCCCAAAGAATGGTTTACCCAGTGTCCGCAGCCTGACTCGAGCCAGAGCTGGGCAATCGCAGAGAAAGTGCATGAGGGTTTCCCTTCCTTCTCCGCAGCTTCGGCAATGCGAGTTGTAGGGTAAGCCGAGCCTAGCGGCATGGTCCCCTATGGGCCAGTGCCCCGTGCAGACCGCCGTAATCTTGAATGCATTTGCACGCGTCTGGCACAGGAGCTTTCGTGATCGGGCTATGTTATAAGCGGGCCAAATTCTCCTTGATTTGGCACAGCTTGTAAGCCTTCGCCATCTCAGGCCCGCGGCATTCAATGCCATATGTCCTGAGGATTTGTAAGCTAAGATGCTCGCGATTGCACGAGTTTCATCTCACATATTGGCGCTACGCTATTGCGGGAGTGTAGAGAGTTAAATTCGTAGTTAGGCTAGGTCGGGTACATAGGACGAATTCCACCCTACGAAAAGGAGCCCATATTTGATCCTTTCCCGATTTCCATTTAGGCATTATTTTGTCAAGACGGGATTACAATTAGGCCCTCATTATTGGAGCCTTCCTCTTTAAGACGTCATGTAGCTTTCATCTTACAACCTGAGTCTTTTTTTCATTTGGTGTACTTCCGTGCCTAGGAGAACTCATGGCCGCAAAGCTGTATCTGTGGTATTTCGCCTCCCTGTCCTGGTATAAGATTAATGTGTTCTTTCGTAACTATGATTTACTCCCTAATATTAAGAGGGAGTTCGCGCGTCCATCCTTTGGGGACTCGTCACATTCGCGTTGCCAGCGATTGCGCATTTTCGCATTTTGTTTCGCTTCTTCTAAGTTGATCGTGTACCCCTCGGACTTTGTCGTGGCCTGTAGTAGTTTGACAAAGGAATAACAATTTGGGCATTTTCTCATGGAACGTGCGCTCCCTGTACAGAGATGAAGCTGATGAGCAGCTAGCCGATACCCTGTCCCAATATAGGGCTGATGTGACAGCGTTACAGGAGATGCGTTGGACAGGGACCGGTTTCCTGGAGAAGAGTCGCTACACCATATATTATAGTGGTCATCCAGTAAAGCATGTGCTCGGAGTAGGTTTCTTAGTCAGTCAAAAAATGAAACCTGCTGTTATCGGCTTTTAAAACATAAGCAAACGGTTATGCATTCTGCGCTTGCGAGGCAAATTTAAAAATATACGCCTCATTAATGTTCACGCCCCTACAGAGGAGACTGCAGAGTCGAAGAAGGATACCTTCTACGAGGCAGTAGAACGAACCCTCGAAGCCTGTCCCAGATTTTAATAGCCAAGTGGGGACGGAGCCCGTATTCAGGCAATAAGTTGGCTCCCATAGCTTACATAAAAATACTAATGATAACGGACTACGGATTATTCAATTAGCAATGTCACACGAAATGGTTGTTAGAAATATCTAGTTTGCGCGGAAAGCGGTCCAGAAACAAACATGGGTCTCTTCAGACGGGATCACTTTCAACCAAATTGACCACGTGTTGATCGAACGCCGCCATCTTCCAACCTAGTTGAATGTCAGAACATATAGGAGGGCCAATATAGAATCGGATTACTATCCCGTTGGCATGGTGCTCCGAGCTCGAATAACCACACCACTCAGAATCCCCTCTGACAATCAGGTGAGAGTTAACACTGAAACTATCCACAACACAGTCCTCTGCAACGCCTATTAGAGGGAAATGGATTCCGCAATAACCGCAGTCAAGAGAGATCCTGGAGATGAAGCATCAACAAATGATCTTGACAATAACCTGAAGAACGTTATTATAAACACGGTCACAGACACACTTAGCCCCAACTACAGAAAAAGTTGAAACAGCTGATTCTCAAACAAGCCTATAACCGTAAGGAACTTTAGTATGTTCCCTACTTCCAGATCTTTCAACTTTGCATCTGGTATTAAGTGTTCTCGCAGATGCCTTGACCTACTTTGCACAAGTGCCGGATTCTGTCCCAGGACGTGCATAGAGGTTTCGTCACACTCTGCGCAAAACCTGTAGGCAGTGGCCGTAGATATCCCTAGCTTCCCTTGGTGATAGTTTAGCCGACAGTGACCAGTGAGAATTCCCACCATGATTCGGAGGTTTTTTTTTGTTGAGGTTTAAGCAATCCTTTGTGTGCATGGGTTCGTATCTCCCAATAAGCACCCTGAACTGCCTGGTAGGCCCGCCCAATATAGTTTCCTCAACCGTTCCTCTTAATTTTTTAGTGTCATACCCATGAAACCGTTTCCGATTCCACAGAAGGGTTCTGGCCCGTGTAAAGGCGTCCCTAGGTGCCTTGATCGATGCTTGGCTATCGGTGAAAATAACAATGTTCTGCCCCTGTAGTTCCTTTGGAGATTAAAGAGGCACATCTGTCTGTGGCGTATATTTCCGCCTGGAATATGCTGGTGTACCTGCCCATAGGCTTGAAGTACATTTTCCTTGGCCTAATGACACCGGCACCCGTTCCCTCTGTTATGAGTGATTCGTGTACCAAGTAATCAGTTGGTGGTTTAAGCCGTATGTCGCAGGCACGCTCTCAAAGTTTACCTCGTTATTCCAACGTGTTTCAAACTTCTTATCGAAGTGAAAGCTCGTTGTTATGTTATCCGTTGGTATCAGTAATTCGGGATACGATGAATGTAAGCCAGCAACGGAACGGAAGTATGCTGCATACCGGGTAATGTTGCATTCGCAAAGGACGCGGACACACGCGGAGACTCCTCAAGAACTCCGGCGAGCGAAGAAGAGACTTCACAGATGGAAGAAGGAAGCCTGGGAAAACCAACAGGTCTGTGAACTGCAAAAACACAGGGAGCAACCGCACCAGGCGCGGAAGTTTTACCAACAAGTCAGCAGGATGAAGCTTTATACACCTCGATGCTCATCCTGCCGAGACAAAGAGGGAAATCTGATTTCCGGCAGAATGGGCATATTGGAGCGATAGGTTGAGTACTTTGGTGAACTGCTTAATAAAAAAAGTATCGGCGAGCTGGAGGTCCCGCCAACTGAAGACGACGAGCGAATGCTGCTACCAGCAAACATGGCAGAAATAGTCCGTGCAATTCATCGGCTTAAAACCCATAAGTTGCTAAGGGCCGAATTGGTTAAACATGGAGGTGACCAACTTCACCAAGCCGGTTCATAAAATGGGAGATATCACCCAGTGCAGCAATTCTAGAGGTATCACGTTGATGATTATTTTCTATAAGATATTCTCCTAGGTCGGATAGCCCGTTATGGTCAAAACATCAATCGATAGCAAAGAGGTTTCTCTCCAGGCCAATCAGCAACAGATCAGATTTTCGCCCTGCGGTAGCGATGGAAAAACTGTTGCACCATCTTTTCATCGAGTTCAAGGCCGATTATGACAGCATAGCCAGGGAAAACTGTACAGGGCTATGAGGGGATTGGATATCCCGATAAAATTGATAAGATTGGTTTGGTTGACCCTGACTGATGTGCGAGGCCGGATAAAAGCATCAGGATCACTCGTCTAAGACAAAGTGATACCCTTTCATGCGTCCTGTTTAACCTGGCCCTGGAGAAAGTGATTCGTGATGAAGATGTCAATGCAAGAGGCATCATCCTCTTCAAGTTCACCCAACTATTGGCCCACGCTGACGATATTGATATTATGGAAAGAACAACCCGAGATGAACAGTCTATCTTCATTCAGATTGACCAGGAGGCGATCGGTGCGAAATTACAACTTTGAAACCGTTGAAAATTTCTCCTATCCAGGGTCGAAAATGACAACCGGTAACGGCTATAACCTTGCAGACCTGGGTTTTAGCAAGAAAAATTACGAACGCGTTGAAGAGAAGAATTCTCCGAAGAATATTTGTCCCCCTACATGAGGATGGACGATCCCGTAGCCTCTATAGCGATGAATTCTATGAGCGATACCACGGTGGTCAAAGGGTAGTATAGGTCCCGGGGCGAAACGTGGATTGGTACCCACGATGGAGCATAAAACCTGGGAAATGCCTGCTGAACCAACACCAACAGCTCTACTACCAAACCCTATCTCCACCTCCACGTGGTGACCGCTGGGAGCTCTTTCTTGACGAAAAGCTGCAGACGGAGAAGGATGAAGGCGAGTCTCCCGCGCCTAAAAACGGGACAAACTGTACCAACTGGTCCTCCAGGTTGGGGGTTGGGTAGCGCTGACAACCCTACACGGAAAACAACTCGTTACGAAGCCACAACAGGAGCCTCGGACAGGACGGATTTTAAAACGACGGACCCGGCAATGACAAAGGAACAACGATTTGCGTATTTTCTCATGGAACGTGCGCTCCCTGTACAGAGATGAAGCTGATGAGCAGCTAGCCGATACCCTGTCCCAATATAGGGCTGATATAACAGCGTTACAAGAGATGCGATGGACAGGGACCGGTTTCCTGGAGAAGAGCCACTACACCATATATTATAGCGGTCATCCAGTAAACCATGTGCTCGGAGTAGGTTTCTTAGTCAGCCAAAAAATGAAACCTGCTGTTATCGGCTTTGAAAACATAAGCGAACGGCTATGCACTCTGCGCTTGCGAGGCAAGTTTAGAAATATAAGCCTCATAAACGTCCACGCCCCTACAGAGGAGACTGCAGAGTCGGAGAAGGATACCTTCTGCGAGGCAGTAGAACGAACCCTCGAAGCCTGTCCCAGATATGATATCAAAATCATACTTGGGGATTTTAACAGCCAAGTAGGGAAGGAGCCCGTATTCAGGCGATACGTTGGCTCCCATAGCTTACACGAAAACACAAATGATAACGGACTGCGGACTATTCAATTAGCAGGGTCACACGAAATGGTTGTTGGAAGTACCTGGTTTGCGCGGAAAGCGGTCCACAAACATACGTGGGCCTCTCCAGACGGGACCACTTTCAACCAAATTGACCACGTGTTGATCGAACGCCGCCACCTCTCTCCCTTGATGAATGTCAGAACATATAAGGGGGCCAATATAGACTCGGACCACTTTCTCGTTGGCATGGTGCTCCGAGCCCGAATAACAATACCACCTAGAATCCCCTCTGACAATCAGGTGAGAGTGAACACTGAAGCCATCCACAACACAACCCTCCGCGACACCTATAAGAGGGAAATGGACGCCGCAATAACCGCAGTCAACAGAGGACCTGGAGATGAAGCATCAACAAATGATTTTCACAATCACCTGAAGAACGTTATCATGGATACGGCCACAAATATACTTGGCCCCAGCCGTAAAAGGAGTCGGAACGACTGGTTTGACGATGAATGTAAGCTAGCAACGGAACGGAAGAATGCCGCATACCGAGTAATGTTGCATTCTCAAAGAACGCGCGCACGCGCAGAGTCATATCACGAACTCAGTCGAGCAGAGAAGCCACTTCACAGACGGAAAAAGGAAGCCTGGGAGAACCAACAAGTCTGTGAACTAGAAAAGTACAGGGAGCAACCGCACAAGGCGCGGAAGTTTTACCAACAAGTCAGCAGGATGAAGCTTTATACACCTCGATGCTCATCCTGCCGAGACAAAGAGGGAAATCTGATTTCCGACAGAATGGGCATATTAGAGCGATGGGTTGAGTACTTTGATGAGCTACTGAACAACCAGAACATCGGCGAGTTGGAGGTCCCGCCAACTGAAGACGACGGACAAATACTGCCACCACCAAGTTTAGGAGAAACAGTCCGTGCAATTCATCGGCTAAAAAATCATAAGTCGCCAGGAACCGATGGAATTACAGCCGAATTGGTTAAATATGGAGGCGACCAGTTACACCAAGTGGTTCATCAACTTGTGCTCAAGGTATGGGACAGCGAATCAATGCCTGACGATTGGCAACGAGGCATTATCTGTCTCATACATAAAAAGGGAGATATCACACAGTGCAGCGATTATAGAGGTATCACGTTGCTGAGAACCATCTATAAGATATTCTCCACTATCTTGCTAGGCGGGATAGCCCCATACGCCCAGAACATCATTGGCCCATACCAAAGAGGCTTCACTCCAGGCAAATCAGCAACAGATCAGATTTTCTCTCTGCGGCAGGCGATGGAAAAACTGTTGGAATATGGACAACAGTTGCACCATCTGTTCATCGACTTTAAAGCCGCCTATGATAGCATAGCCAGGGTAAAACTGTACACGGCCATGAGAGAATTCGGTATCCCCACGAAATTAATAAGACTGACTAGGCTGACCCTGACCAATGTGCGAGGCCAGATAAAAGCAGCAGGATCACTCTCAAGACCATTCGCCATCAACAACGGTCTACGACAAGGGGATGCGCTATCATGCGTCCTCTTTAACCTGGCCCTCGAAAAAGTGATCCGTGATGCTGAGGTAAATGCAAGAGGCACAATCCTCTTTAAGTCCACCCGACTACTGGCCTATGCTGACGATATCGACATCATGGGAAGAACCACCCGAGACGTACAAACTGCCTTCATCCAGATCGAGCAGGCGTTGATTGGCGCGAGATCTTGGGCTGCACATCAATGAAGGCAACACAAAATATATGGTGGCAACCTCAGCACCGAAGACGAATCAACCAACAACATCAAACCGCACTGGTCAAACACAAGCACGAACAAGAATAAGGATAGGGGAATACAACTTTGAGACCGTTGACAATTTCTCCTATCTAGGGTCGAAAATCACAACCGATAACAACTACGATGATGAAATCCGCGCACGGTTGTTGTCAGCCAACAGAGCCTATTTCAGCTTACAAAGACTGTTCCGCTCGAAACGTCTCACCATAGGGTCAAAGCTCTTACTGTACAAGACTATGATCTTGTCAGTCCTCATGTATTCCTCGGAAACTTGGGTTCTTAGCAAGAAAAATTGCGAACTCTTGGCCGCGTTCGAGAGAAGAATCCTCCGAAGAATTTTTGGCCCCCTACATGAGGATGGACGATTCCGTAGCCTACACAATGACGAAATCTATGAGCGATACCATGACCGTCCGGTTGTGGATAAAATCCGGCTGAATAGGTTACGGTGGGCGGGTGACTTAATCCGTATGGATGAGGATGATCCCACCCGGAAAGTCTATAAGGGCAATATCTATGGTAGAAAAAGAAGAAGAGGCAGACCCTGCCTAGGATGGAGTGATGGCGTGGGCCAGGACGCCAGACAACTTTTAGGGATATCGAATTGGTGGACCTCGGCGCAAAACCGGGATGTCTGGAGTTCCTTATTAAGGCAGGCCTAGACCGGATACCGGTTGTTGCGCCGTTGATGATGATGATGATGATACCACGACCGTCTGGTTGTGGATAAAATCCGGCTCAACAGGTTGTGGTGGGCGGGGCACCTAATCCGGAAAGTCTATAAGGGCAATATTTATGGTAGAGAAAAAGGAGGCAAACGCTGACCCCGGGGGTGGAACGATATTGTAGGTCAGGACGCTATGCAGCTTTTAGGAATATCGAATTGGTGGACCTCGGCGCAAAACAGGGATATCGGGAGTTCTTTATTAAGGTAGGCCTAGACTGAATACCGGTTGTTGCGCCGTTAATGATGGTGTTCCATTCTTCATCATTTCACTCTAACCCCTTTCCAAATTTTTCCTCCCTGTGTCGGATAATTTCCTCCCTTTGAGCTTTTAACTTGGACTCTATTTTCGAAAAGACTTTTGTTTGTTAGATGAGTGACAGTACGTCCTGATAATAATTTTCTACACCTTCTTTGCCTCTACCTTAACCGACCAACCAAAACTCCTTTCGACAGACCGGTTACCTTCTAAAAGTTCCAGAAACTAACCGGAATTATGTTTACTTCCCTGCATTGATGATGATGAAAGTAAAAGCCTTGGATATTGGGCATAAGGAACTTATTTTATTTAAGGAACGACATATTATCATAAAAGTGCACGAAAACAATGAAGAACTATTTGCAGCTATATAGTCCCTTCCCAAACTATATTGCTCCAACTTTACTCGTGTTATTTCATGTGGAGCCTTCCTTTATCCTTAATCCTCGCTAATCGGATGGGTTCAAGATCATTAACACTGTGTACATGGCCTTCATTACCTGGATGAGAAAGGAGAGTAGATTAAAAATATTTTATAATTAATTATCAAAATAATAAGAAAACTACGAGCGACACTCTTCATCTGAAATAAAATATTAGTTTGGGACCAGTTTTTCGGAAAAAATAGAGTACTGAACCTTTTTTTAAAAAATTCCCTATGCCTATATTGTCAACCTGACATTTGTAGAGAACGGACGCGGCGAGCCGCCGACGGGTGGCGGACCAGACCGGCCCCCACCACAAGGCCTAGGGGCACTCGGATCGGTCGTGGAGCCCGCAACGAGGAGGATCCAGACTTGAAAAGAGTCAAAGTAAGGACAGCCAATCTTGAAAGAAGAAATGGCGAGCTGACGAAGACACTCGAAGATTTGAAAAATCAAAGGACAATATTGATCAAGAAAAATGGAAAGCTTACGGAGCAGCTAATGGCTGGGGAGGCGGGCCCGCCGTCTCGAAAGGTAGCCAGGAAAAAAGTGAAGCTTTCTTCGACTACTTCTGCAGCCATGGAGGAGCCGGGCTACCTTGAGGGCGAACAAGTTTTCGGCAGCGAATCTGCCCGTATGGAGGACATAGAAAACAATAAAGCTGACGATACGAGGACAGCGACAACGTTGGCGATGGAAATGTCCCAGAAGAGGGTGCTAACCAGGCAAGTTGTAGTAGTGAAGAGGGAAAACTGGGTGAGTTTTTGCTTTATGTTTCTAAAAAATTAAAAAAGAAAAACAAAATTGAAGAGAAAATATTAACTAATGTAAAAAATAATGCAAGTACCAGTGAAAATTTAAAAAATGGTCCGACCGGGGATGCAAGTGGCACCCGAAATAAAGAAAAGGGGGAAAGGGTGCCCCCCATTAATGTTTATGAATTAGGTGGTAGAGATTTAGCCACTTTGCTTAATGGGAGCGCGGGGCTCTCGAATTTTGTTATTGAAAAGACGGGGGCAGAGAGAGTCCAAGTCAAATGTAACAAAATAGCAGATTTCAAGAAAGCACGGGAGGTCCTCGAGCGAGTGATGGCTCCTCACTCCACCTACACTCCAACGGAAGAGAAGGTGCAAACCTTCCTTCTGAAAGGCTTGGATGCGGAGGAAGAGCCCGATGAGGTGCTCAAAGTGCTCCGGGAGACGGGAACTGAGGTCAAGTTCCTCTCAGTGTCACGCTTTAGTATGAGAAGATCCGTTTTGGAAAAACGAATCCTGCCGCACTTCCTCGTGCAGATAAGCCCGGAGAGGCGGGGAAACGATCTGATCGGCATCAGGTCGGCGTAAAGGTTGCGTCCGGAATGCTTCCTTCGCATACGGGGCTTTTTCTGGCTGCCATTTCGAAAATCTGTTTTCCTCGAGAGCCTAGGCGAGGTATTGAAGTCTCCTCCTAAATCAGCTTTTATCTCCGCATGAGCGATTGCACTCCGGTCAATATTGGTCTGTAGGATACAGGTCATGTTGATCGCGTCCTAGTTCCATGCAATTCTTCTCTGAAGACAGCCACGAGTCCACAGTTTGTGCAACGCTCTCATTAGACGCGCCACGATCCCTGCTCAGAACGCAATTCTCCTTTTCGTTGCGGGTATTCGTTTTATGGCCTACCTGGCCGCATCTTCGGCATGCTGTTCTCGTGTCAGCTTCTGAAGCACTTGTTGGGGACCGCCCGAATTCGTATCATTCACACTACCCACCCAATTCTCCAGCTGTTAAGAAGTTTTCAAGCATAATGCCCGGCAACTTCCACCAAGTTTCTGGCCTCGGGAATTTGCAGGGGTGATACCAATCCGGACATTCGAGCTTGGTGACACTTTTTAATTCGATCTTTTCTGTGAGGCAACGAAGATCTCGGATTTCCAGAGAGAACGCGGGTTCTAGGCTCGTAATCAGAGTTTTCTCTCCCAATAGCCCCTTGACCGTTTCCCAGACTGTACCTTTGTTTGTCGTCATCGGACCTACTTCGACGAGGACTTCACCGCCCTTATATTTTCGAAGGGAAGATACTTCATCATCGCGGAACGCAAGCTTAATCTCTTTTCATGGAATCTGCTGAGGAATTCTGCGGTTTAGTAGGCGGTCCTGGCAATCTAGCCCTCTTTCGTCTCCCTACGTTTTCTTTCGGTATTCTACGATTCATGTCCGGTTTAACTTTTACAGAGGGTTTTCTCACTTTGCTTCGTGTTGTTGTTTCTTGTGCGTCTTCGTCTTCTTCTTTCGGGCCCAAGAGTATACCTTAGTGAAATCACCTTTGGATTCACCTTTCCCATTTAGCTTTCTCCTAAGTTCCCTCTGCAACGGACTATCTGCAATCTGTTTAGCACTTACAGTGCTCTCAGGGAGGGTCGCTATTGCTACTGGTTTTAGGCGATCTTCTTTTGCTCTCCACGTCCGCTTAGAGGAGGAAATGCGATCAAAAAGTTTCTCTAGCTCCATAAGCCCGTTTTTCACGCCTAAGCTGACATGTTTCTGTAGAAACGTTGTAGACTGCATGAACTTTACAACTACAACGCACTTTCTGATTCGGCTTTTGCAAGGATAGTCGACTATGCTCGCACTCGGCCTATATTCGAAGCTATCTGGCTAGGTTCACCGGATTCCTCTGTGCTCCTTTTTGGAACAGTAGTACTATATGATACCGGGGTTGGCCCCGGTTTTACGCCGAGGTCCGCTAGTTCAATATTCCTAAAAATTATCTGGTGTCCTGGCCTACGCCATCGCTCGACATTGCCCTTAGGGTTAGCTTATCATTACCTATACGGATTAAGTCACCCGCCCACCGTAACCCATTGCGCCAGATTTTATCCTGTCGTGGTATCGCTCATAAATGTCATCGTTATATAGGCTCCAGCACTCGTGTTTGGATCAGCGCTCGCTCGGGGCAACGCGGTTTTTTAATACCGGTTTATTGCGCACTGCTAACCAGAGTCCTGAAAGAGCTGGCTTCTGATGTACTCGCCAACTACTACATTGGCAGAGCTATGCTTACATCACTCCATCAACGTCGTCAAAGAGTTGTCGACGGCTCTATGAGCTCCCGGTGCGTCCCGACGTGTATCGTTCATTAGCAGTTCGCTTTTCATTGAGAAACTTTCTCGAGGCTATTACCTAGGACGCAGATGCCAGCTAGGGGTCAAAACTACTTCCTCAGGCACCTTAGGGTTGTCACTTCCCGTTATATAAGCGACCCGTTAAGTATTTCTGACGACCACTGACCTTGGTTATGAAGGAGGGTGCGGGAGGTCAAAACTGACCATTTATTTCACGGTCTTTTTGTTCCCCGTGGCCTGGGGTTTAAAAAGACACTGAAAGTTTTTCCTTCTTTTCGTATAAGACGACTAAAAGGGATGAAAATTTGTGGGTTTGCAACTTACAAATTTTGAAACTTTACTGTTAATGAAACTTCAACCATGTCTCCGATAGATACCGATCTCATAGTGAAGACCTCTGGTTATCGAAAACGGGCTATCATTGGTTTCTGGAATGTGAGCACGCTCCTCGACAACGGTAGCGAGGGTCCCCCGAAAGCTTCTTGAACTTTGGAAAGCCAAGCGACAGCAAACGCAAATCCGTTGTCAGTTGTTTTTGACGGCTGCCCCAAGGCGCGCTCTCTTAACCTGGAAGCTGATTTCTAACAGATTTCTGATTGCAAGATTCCTCTTCAGGTTAAGGAGCGTGCTATGCAATAATGTAGATTTCCGATATAGTGGCGAAGGATGCTTTGTAGGAATAATTACACGCAGGGGAAGCTTCCTAGAGTGTTCATGTTCGTAGCACATTGTTCGAGCACAGAGACTGCCATAAGGTCAGTTGGGTGTCAACTGACCAAAAGCAGACTAGCAATCAGATTAACCACTTTGTAGTCAGCGGTAGATTTAGGAGTTGTCTCCTGGATATGCGCAACAAGATAGGGATTGACATCGGCCTCGATAGGGATCCCCATCTGATGGCCACTTATGTTCGCTTACGTGTTGCTTTCGCCATATCTCGCATTGTTGGGGAGTTGCAACCCCTTTACTTCAACATCGACCGTTTGTATGATCCAGATTTCGCACGACAGTGAGAGAGTTACAACGGAAATGTGGAAGCCAGTCGATGCACGGAAAGGGTTGAGGACTATTGTGCGCTGCGAGTGATATGCGGGCGTCACGCGCTGATGCTCCAATACCAAGCGAAATTTCGTGGGAGAAAGGAATCTGTTGTTGTGATTGTCAGAGAAGCAGAAGGCGGCGCAGAAAGCAATGATGTCAAGAGTGTATACCGCATCACGAAAGAGCTTGCATGTGGTCGCAAATCTTTTGATGGTTATGTGAAGGACGTTAACGGACAACTCCTCATCCACAATGACGAGCAGGTGGTAAGAACACTTCAGTGCGGTTTTTAAATGTATGACATCCGGTGAGGTCCCGTCTCCCGAGACGACCACCTGGGAGAACAGGTCTCAGAAGTGGGAAGAGAACTGGCGGTTTCTGCAAATGTCTGGAGAGACTGGTTGAGCGTCACATTCGCGAGAAGGTCCTAAGGTTGTACCCACTAAATGAAAATCGACATGCTTACCAGCGTGGAAAGCCCTGTGAGTCTGCTCTTCATTCTTTAGTTTCAAAGTTAGAGAAAGATAGAGGATTCTTGGACATTGACGAGGCTTTTGACTGTGCGCTCTTCCAAAAGCTCTATGATGCCGGCAGAGAGCATGGCGTTGACGAAACTCTAATAGAGTGGATCTATGCTATGCTAACGCAGAGATTGCTGTGTGTTGAAGTGGGTGTTGATCGCTACCTAATGGCGGAAGCGACAAAAAGCTGCCCTCAAGGAGGTGTGCTATCGCCACTTCTGTGGAGTATACTGATCAACTCACTACTATGCAAACTGCAAAATCTGCCGATACACGTTCAAGCTTATGCTGATGACGTGGCTGTGCTGGCTGTTGGTCGAGATCTCGGAATGGTATGTCCGTTGATTTGATTGACAGTTGGTGTGTCAGGCATGGACTTTCAGTAAATCCAAATAAAACCACAATGGTATTATTTACAAAAAGGAGGAAACTGAATGATCTTTGCTTTCCAAAGATGAGGGGTACAACCCTTCAACTCTCCGAAGAAGTGAAATATCTGTGAGTTATTCTAGACAAGAAGCTTCTTTGGAACAAACATGGAGAGATCAATATGAATCGAGCTCTCACCGCTTATGGGCTGTGTTGGCGGACCTTTGTCTCGACATGGAAATTCAGGCCTCAGGTAGTAATGTGGATATATATTGCTACCATTAGGCTTATGCATCCGTAATGCGGTGGGTGAAGGTGAAATAAAACAGTTTTCGCTGTAAAGTTGCCACACTGGAAAGAACTATGTGTCTGGACAACACCGCCGCCATGAGCACGACATCCGGCACAGCTCTGAATTATTCAGAGCACGTCAATGAGAGCAGCTCATAGACTTATTCGATATGGGAAAACAATGGACGGGGGGCGGGAGCATTGGAAGTCATTGGGAGAACTGGATCTAGTTTTCGCAATACATTCCGATTCTCGGATCCCCATACATCTGTTTGGTAGAAGATATGAAGTTATCTTGAAACGTAGAGAAGATTCTAAACGAACCAGAAAAATGCGTATCAGGATATACTGACGTCTTCTACACCGATGACTCAAAAACAGAAAATGGTTCTGGAGCAGGAGCTTACCTCTCGAATAAAAACGAGAAATGGGCTTTTCCCTTGGAACAATACACAACATTCTTTCAAGCTGAAGTGTATGAAATCTAAGGATCGCAACCTGGATGATTGACGAGCGGTTGAAGGGCAGACGCAATGCTATCTGTAGTGACAGTCAAACGTTCAGTAGTACTTTGATCACTTCAAAAATCGTTCAGGAATGTAGAAACCGATTGAACTCTGTTTCTAAATTCAATACGATGGAATTACCCTGGGTATCTGGTCATTGCGGTGCAGAGGGAAATTAAATCTCGGATGCCTTAACAAAAGAGGCCCGAACCGGAACCAGCAATTGAAGTGTCAGTGGCATTGGTTGATACTGTTATTAAAAACTGGGAACCAGCGTCCCCTAATAACGGGTGGCGAAGCCTTAATATTGCTAGACACATCAAACTTTTCCTGTCAAAACCAAACAAACATATTGCAAAGTATTGTCGCTACTCTGAATGGCCATAATTCACTAGCTGGGCATATTTTCAGAATAGGAATTATCCAAGATGATACGTGTCTATCCTGTAATGAGGGAGCGGAATCCACGGAACATGTTCTATGTGAGTGCTCCGCCTATGGACGCATCAAACATCAAAGTTTTAGTGCTAATGCTGCCATGCATAAACCAATCCGGGATATTTAGTTAGATGGAGGAATCGAGTACAATGGATCACTAAGGTCTGAGTGCTCGGAGGCTTTGCCTCTCCCCCACCTCAAACACACACACACAAACTTTTACATTATCTGGGTGCTGAACTGCCACAACTACAGCCAGATTATCCTCAAAACCGACAATCGTTGTATTTCCTTGGGCGGGAAGAACAGATAGATGAAGTACAGATACATTTGGACGCTCGTCTGCCTCGTACCAGAAAGCCCTATGTCAGCTAACATGCTTTTAATTCGGTTCCAGTTGGCGGAGTTAGATGAGTTTTTGACTTCCAATGCCAAAACGGTACAGTAGCCGCCACGACTCAATTGTATCTGACAAGTAGATCGGGCGGTATGATGCTGGATCTCCAGGTAGCTTATTCGGTTTGGGAAGCAACAACAACTTTTGCTTTTCCCGCCTTTCCCCCTCAGTCATTGGAAGTATTACGTACCAGCTGACCTGGACTACCTTTCTGGTGATGAAGAAACACAGTGGCAACAATCTCCTTCAGGATGCACGAGGAAAGCTCTGTTAGTGATGCATTAAAATTTTCCGCCAGTTCCTCCTCAGTTACTGGAGGTATCACGCACTCGTTGAACTGGACCACGGTTTACCTCCCGCTTTTTTGGTGATAAGGAGACAGAGTGGCAACAATCTCCTCCTTCAGCGGTAGGGTATAAAGTTGGTATAAAAATTTTACAACTAAATGTTAAAAAAATCGGAATTTGGATTGGAGAATTCCGAAATTGGGGAGCAAAAGTCTGAAATTGATTTGGGAAGTTCTAAATTTGAGGCACAAAACCTAGGCCTTAAAATTGGTGTTGGCTATTGACAATTTACAATCTAAAATCCTTACTTACGGACATGAAAGTTGCCAGAGTTATTGGTATCTGTTTTCCAGCCAATATAACTTTTTTTTTCTGCGTCATCTGCATAAATATTATAAGATGTTTCCGGAATTTTGGTGATAAGTCCATCCAGTTTCACGAGTAGATCATAAAGACCATCTTATCTGTTTTTTCCATAAATTTATCTGAATAGTAACAAGATGGTAAAATTTCTATTATAACCGTTAACATAAGTATAAACACTGCCACAGTTTCAGCCAACGAAGGCGAGAACCTAAAATATATCACACCCGAGGTTGAGAATACCAGAACTGATGTGATGAATTGAAAGAATATTGTGAAGGAGAGACTATTTTGAATTATTTCGAAGATGCTGCAAGGACAAATCGAGAAACAAATGTTTTAAATTGTTTCGTTTCTACAAAGGAAGAACCTACTTACTCCATTATGCTCCGGTGATCCGCCAGACACTGTATAAAGTCTTGGAAACTTTCTTCCTCCGTCTTCTCTGGATCATGATGAATTATAGCGAACCGGTCCATAACAATCTGCAGATGCGCGCTCACCACACTCAGATACCAGGGCACAAGGAAATCATTTGCTACATTTTGCATGGACAATAGTATCTGAAACGAGGACTGTATGGACAACGAAATCCAAAATCGCAAAGCTGACTTCCTCCAATCATAGGGGAACCAAGTTTCGAAGCCAAGTCTTGTACCATGAGAAAGGGCTCCCGTGAGGGCATACATTAAATTCACCACCAAATATAGCACGATAAGGATCTTTGAAGTAAACCTGCAAAAGTTGATTTCTTTATTCAGTTCATCCTTTTGTGTTTCCGTCATAGGTCGACTGTCGAGGTGCTCCAGCTTCCTGTTGACCTCGATGAAGCTGCGTCTTAGTTTCAGAATTACGGAGAATTTGATGGCGCAAGCTGTCACACAGAGGTTCATAGGGATGTTTTCCAATAACTGCTTCAGATTATTCACGTAAAATAGTTGAATGATGAACGTGGAGTAGTAACAAATATTGACGAGGATATAATTGGTGACAACGTGTACTTTTTGTCGTAGAGGATACTCCTCCATTATGACCATTCCTTGAAGTTTCAACGTAAAATAAACGAATTCAAAAGCGCGGATGCTATCAATTTTGTTTTCAGAATTTTCTTTGAACAGGAAAATATCTTCTGGTTTTTTGAGGACATCCTGGTATTATTCTCTGTCGTTTTATACTTTTCACTTTTTATTAGTAAGTGAATATTCACCGAAATGGACTCAACTGAACTGTTCGAGGCACAGTAACTATCCTTTACGTTGCGAATTCTATATTAGTCCTCGAGCAAAGTGACAGGATAAATATCAGTTTCTTTTGTTACAAAACTGACAGCGTGGAAAGTACACGTTTCTATACAATAAGGAATGCATGTTCAGATCCATCGTTGAATATTATACCCATTGCTTGGAGGGAGAGAGGACTCATGTAATACTTCATATTTAATATTTTAATACTTAATTTTTGAAGTGACGTGGTTTATTCTTAACGATGACCTCTCAGATCATTCCATTTATTGATTGTTTTAAGTTGTTTCCTCATGCGTTATTCACTGAATATTTGCAGAAGGCCTACTATGGGTTTGGCTGAAAAGGTGGGAGGAACTAACAGGAAAGTTCCACGTACAAAGGTAATATACAAGACTAAACACTATGCATCGCTCTCAGATTTTGGCGAATCAAAGGACGTCTTTTAAAACCAGAGAGGATTTAGATTCCTCGTTGAAAAAGTCTGACGAATCATGAAATGCATGGTTGTCCTCTCACTCCCTCCATGTTGGCTCTGGATAGCCGCGAAGGGCCTTTAAGAAGCTCCACTAGAGTTCTTGTATTTCACTTGTTGATAGACAACAAGAGTACCACTCTAGCTATGTAAGGATTCTTTATAAGGTTTCCCAACTGTCAACAAGGATCCAAATTACCTCATTCGACTGCTTAAATCCTTGTAGTTTCGTCATTCATTACAGACTGAGCAGTCAATGGTATGACATCAAAAGCAGCAATGCTTAGCCTTCAAAATATGGAGCACTATTTTGTTTTTCTTAGATATGGTTCCCATCCATCTCTAAATGGTGCAAAGTAATGCAATGACATCTATGTACTTCTTCCATTATTCTGCGCCAACATACTGGCTGCCTATTTTGGGATCTCTTTCTTAATGTGCAATCCCTCCCCTCTCACTCTTCTAATCGACACGTCTACAACTGTCTGGCACGTGCGTTGGCGAAACCCCTGAATCGTAATCAATCAGGCCAAAACATCCCGATTACGACGACCTGGTCTGATTATGCTTTAGGTTCACCATCATCATCAACGGCGCAACAACCGGTATCCGGTCTAGGCCTGACTTAATAAGGAACTCCAAACATCCCGGTTTTGCGCCGAGGTCCACCAATTCGATATCCCTAAAAGCTGTCTGGCGTCCTGACCCACGCCATCGCTTCATCTTAGGCAGGGTCTGCCTCGTCTTCTTTTTCTACCATAGATGTTGCCCTTATAGACTTTCCGGGTGGGATCATCCTCATCCATACGGATTAAGTGACCCACCCACCGTAACCTATTGAGCCGGATTTTATCCATAACCGGACGGTCATGGCATCGCTCATAGATTTCGTCGTTATGTAGGCTACGGAATCGTCCATCCTCATGTAGGGGGCCAAAAATTCTTCGGAGGATTCTTCTCTCGAACGTGGTCTAGAGTTCGCAATTCTTCTTGCTAAGAACCCAAGTCTCCGAGGAATAAATGAGGACTGGCAAGATCATTGACTTGCACAGTAAGAGCTTTGACCCTATGGTGAGACGTTTCGAGCGGAACAGTTTTTCCAAGCTGAAATAGGCTCTGTTGGCTGACAACAACCGTGCGTGGCTTTTATCATCGTAGCTGTTATCGGTTGTGATTTTCGACCCTAGATAGGAGAAATTATCAACGGTCTCAAAGTTATATTCTCCTGTCCTTATTCTTCCTGTGTGACCAGTGCGGTTTGCTGTTGTTGGTTGGTTGGTCTTCGGTGCTGACGTTGCCACCATATATTTTGTCTTGCCTTCATTGATGTGCAGCCCAAGATCTCGCGCCAATAGCCGCCTGCTCGATCTGGATGAAGGCAGTTTATACGTCTCGAGTATTTCTTCCCATGATGTCGATATCGTCAGCATAGGCCAGTAGTTGGGTGGACTTGAAGAGGATCGTACCTCTCGCATTTACCTCAGCATCATGGATCACTTTCTCGAGGGCCAGGTTAAAGAGGACCCATAATAGGGCATCCCCTTGTCGTAGACCGTTGTTGATGTCGAATGGTCTTGAGAGTAATCCTGCTGCTTTTATCTGGCCTCGCACATTGGTCACGGTCAGCCTAGTGAGTATTATTAATTTCGTCGGGAGACCGAATTCTCTCATGACCGTGTACAGTTTTACCCTGGCTATGCTATCATAGGCGGCTTTAAAGTCGATGAACAGATGGTGCAACTGTTGTCCATATTCCAACAGTTTTTCCATCGCTTGCCGCAGAGAGAAAATCTGATCTGTTGCTGACTGGAGTGAAGCCTCTTTGATATGGGCTAATGATGTTCTGGGCGTATGGGGCTATCCGGCCTAGCAAGATAGTGGAGAATATCTTATAGATGGTACTCAGCAACGTGATACCTCTATAATTGCTGCACTATGTGATATCTAATAATGATAATGCCTCGTTGCCAATCGTCAGGCATTGATTCGCTGTCCTATACCTTGAACACAAGTTGATGAACCACTTGGTGTAACTGGTCGCCTCCATATTTAACCAATTCGGCTGTAATTCCATCGGCTCCTGGCGACTTATGATTTTTTAGCCGATGAATTGCACGGACTGTTTCTCCTAAACCTGGTGGTAGCAGTATTTGTCCGTCGTCTTCAGTTGGCGGGACCTCCAACTCGCCAATGTTCTGGTTGTTCAGTAGCTCATCAAAGTACTCAACCCATCGCTCCAATATGCCCATTCTGTCGGAAATCAGATTTCCCTCTTTGTCTCGGTAGCATGAGCATAGAGGTGCGTAATACTTCATCCTGCTGACTTGTTGGTAAAACTTGCGCGCCAGGTGTGGTTGCTCCCTGTACTTTTCGAGTTCACATAGTTGTTGGTTTTCCCAGGCTTCCTTTTTCCGTCTGTGAAGTCGCTTCTCCGCTCCACGGAGTTCGTGATATGACTCTGCGCGTGCCCCCGTTCTTTGAGAATGCAACATTACTCGGTATGCCGCATTCTTCCTTTCCGTTGCTAGCTTACATTTTCGTCAAACCAGCCGTTCCGACTCCTATTGCGGCTGGGGCCAAGTATGTTTGTGGCCGTATCCATGATAACGTTCTTCAGGTGATTGTGGAGATCATTTGTTGATGCTTCATCTCCAGGTCCTCTGTTGACTGCGATTATTGCGACATCCATTTTCCTCTTATAGGTGTCGCGGAGGGTTGTGTTGTGGATGGCTTCAGTGTTAACTCTCACCTGATTGTCAGAGGGGATTCTAGGTGGTATTGTTATTCGAGCTCGGAGCACCATGCCAACGAGATAGTGATCCGACTCTATATTGGCCCCCCTATATGTTCTGACATTCATCAAGGCTGAGAGGTGGCGGCGTTCGATCAACACGTGGTCAATTTGGTTGAAAGTGGTCCCGTCTGGAGAGGCCCACGTATGTTTGTTGACCGCTTTCCGCGCAAACCAGGTACTTCCAACAACCATTTCGTGTGACCCTGCTAATTGAATAATCCGCAGTCCGTTATCATTTGTTTTTTCGTGTAAGCTATGGGAGCCAACGTATCGCCTGAATACGGGCTCCTTCCCTACTTTGCTATTAAAATCCCCAAGTATGATTTTGAAATCATATCTGGGACAGGTTTCGAGGGTTCGTTCTACTGCCTCGTAGAAGGTATCCTTCTCCGACTCTGCAGTCTCCTCTGTAGGGGCGTGAACGTTATTGGGGCTTATATTTATAAACTTGCATCGCAAGCGCAGAGTGCATAGTCGTTCGCTTATGTTTTGAAAGCCGGTAACAGCAGGTTTCATTTTATGGCTGACTAAGAAACCTACTCCGAGCACATGGTTTATTGTATGACCGCTATAATATATGGTGTAGTGGCTCTTCTCCAGGAAACCGGTCCCTGTCCATCGCATCTCTTGTAACGCTGTTATATCAGCCCTATATTGGGACAGGGTATCGGCTAGCTGCTCATCAGCTTCATCTCTGTACAGGGAGCGCACGTTCCATGAGAAAATGCGCAAATCGTTATTCCGTTGTCGTTGCCGGGTCCGTCGTCCATCCTGTCCGAGGCTCCTTTCGTGACTCCGTAATATTGGTTTTCCGTGTAGGGTTGTCAGCCCTACCCAACCCCCAACCTGGAGGACCAGTTGGTACAGTTTGTCCCGTTTTTAGGCGCGGGAGACTCGCCTTCATCCTTCACCGTCTGCAGCTTTTCGTTACGAAAGAGCTTCCAGCGGTCACCACGTGGAGGTGGAGATAGGGTTTGGTAGTAGAGCTGTTGGTGTTGGTTCAGTAGGCATTTCCTAGGTTTTATGCTCCATTGTGAGTACCAATCCACGTTTCGCCCCGGGACCTATACTACCCTTTGACCACCAGGTTAAGGTTGCATAATTCAGCAAATCCTCCTATGACCTCTTCGTGATGGTCCCGAAAACCGCGTTTGGACGGGCTAAGAGTCTGTAGAGCCGGGCTGGAAGTAAATTCTTCTTACTGACGAAGAGGGGGTGACAGATGTACTAGCGGTTTCTAGCTTGGAAATCACTGTAGCCGAACAAGGTATAGCAAGAACCAACTATGGTACTCCGAATCCAAAACCGTCGACGTCGATGTGACCGTACATCGGAGGTGGTAACCTAGGCGCCATTGTGGATTCGCCTCCGCCGCTGTATTTTCAACAGATGGCCTGGCATCGGTTGGAGGACAAATGTCAGGAATGACAAGGGAGCAACACACAATTTCCAGGCAACTTTATTACGTTTTATTGATTTCATTTTCACTGTTCATTTATTTACTTTTTTGGATTTCTTCTGATTTGTCTTTTGATTTGTCACGATCTTGGCAGATGCCGGATTTTACTTAATACTAGCACTAGGTACCAAGTAATTAGGATCGGATGATCAAACCTACTTAAATTATAAAGAGGTGCTGGTGGTAGGTCAATGGGAGAATCCGCCGGGAACTGCCCGCAACATCGATCACGTATGCAGAATGGTGTACTGTAAGGATTAAGGTAAGATACTTGTAGCTGACAATATTATGGGAAATGCAATCACCCGCTCAAGACGCCAAATTTCTTTGATTTCCCGAGGCAATGGCTCATAGCTCATATTTTTCTCCTTCCGTCTCAGCAAAGAGCTCCCCAACACACAGCCACCCCACTCAGAGGATTGAAAGATCGGTCCTTCAAGTTAAGTGGAGTCAGTCCACAGCCTGTCTTACAGACCACCGCATGCAAGGGACTTACCTGCTCTTTCCTGTAAAAATAAGCGCGTATCGAGTCGACTTGGCGATTATGTAGTGTCACTATGTCAACCACGCCCTTACCTCTGATGTCACGAGGCAGGTTCATCCGCTCCATGCCAGAAATATGGATTATGCATTCGAAATTTGGAGATAGTACCCCGTATCAGCCGCTGCACGTTTTCCAGATCGGTCTTCGTCCACGGAAATATTCCGAATGCATAAGCCAGTGAAGGGATGGCGAATACATTCAACGCGCTTATTTTATTCTTCCCTGAGAGATGCGATTCCAGTACCAGCTTTATACGTGGCAAGAATTCGGACAGGAGAGCATCCTTCAGATCACCATCTTAGGTACTTGTAGAAATCTGTCTCTGTCATAGCTTCATGTGGAGGTCACCAATGCTATGTCCGGCATGCGGCTCGTGATGATCTTTGCGTATGGCTTGGATTCGATACTTGTCTAATTTGAACATGTCTACTATTTGCGACGGACTTTTAAGGTCGTCAGTATCAGCATTCAGCTTGATGTCATCTAAGCACATCAAGTGTGTCAGTTCGCACTTAACACGTGGGCCATACTTGATTGTAAAACTATGCGCTCTAGCATCATTGAGAAGCCATGAAAGGGGGTTCAGTGCCATGCAAAACCAAAGGGGACTCAACGAATCCTCCCGGCAGATCTCTGTAGAAAGATGATAAGGTGATATGCCACCCTTCCATGACTGTCGCGAAAAACTTTATTATTTCGGGATCAATACAATACAGATGTAGGACATCGATTAGCCAGGTATGCGGCACGCTATCGAAAATCTTGGAATAATTGATATAGTAACTAAAGAGGTTTCTTTGACCTCTAGTTGCTTGTCCTACAACTACCGAGTCAATAATAAGTTGCTCTTTGCAACCCCTTGGGAGACCTTTCGCTCCTCGGACAAACTGCTGTTGGTCTCGAGTTACGCATTGACTATTGCACTAATAATAAAGGCTATGAATTTGTAGATGGTTCGTAAGCAAGTAATCGGCCTTGTGTCTACGTGCCCTTCTTAGGGATAAGGTAGGTAATCCCCGCAGAGAGGAAGGGTGAAATTCTTCCGAGCAACTAATGACTTGATTTATGCTGTGTGACTTTTTGTACCAGAAGTTCTGCACCCGATCCAGGCCTGGGCCCCTCCAGTTTTTCGAGCCGTTTTCGCTTAGGTGTTCTGCTGCCCTGCCATCTTCATTTAAGCTCTGGAATGAAGCGAGCACTCGTTCAAGCTCGACGTCCGGGGTGGGCCCAAGTGGGTGTCCTTGTCGAGGGTGAAAGCTTTCAACGAGCCAGCGGCCACTTAAAAAAAACGCCGGCGAAGCGTCAGACTCGCTCGGTGACCCCCATTGACAGAATCGTGCGGACGGTTTGCTTCGTTGAACCTGCGTGGTTTCAACTGGGGACGGAGTGATGTAGGCGCGAACCTGGGCGCCATCGTGAATTCGCCTCTGCTGCCGCATTGAATGGCCGTGGAAACAAGTGACGGTCTGACAGTAGGCTGAGGCGAGAGATGTCAGATGACAAGAGGAGGATAGTCTCGCCGGGACAGTCGTGACAGAACGTTAAAAAAAAATAAAGTAAAACACAATTAAAGAAACCGGTTTTTCGTTTTGGATTTTGGAGAAAACCATTTCAAACCACCAAGTCCTTACAAATGTTGCGCTATCAAGCAAATTTTGGCGGCAAGGGGTGGAATCCTCTTTCCCCTGCGCCCCTCTTCTTCTTGTTTCTACGAGTTCCAGAAACTAATCGATATTTCATTTACTTATCGGCATTTCCATGAAAATAAAATCCTTGGGTGGTGGCCATTGAAACTTTTTTATTTACTGAATGAAGTGCACGAAAAATATCAAGGATTAATTGCAGCTATGTAGTTCCTTTTCAAACTAGAAATTCTATTTTGATTTTATATTAAATTATTCCAACTTCACTGGTATTGGTGTATGTGAAATCATCCCTTAGTCCTCACTAATCGGTTGGATTCAAGATCATTAGCATTGTGTACATGGCCTTCATTACCTAGATAAGAAAGAAAAGTAGGTTAAAGTATGTTGATTTTGAAAATTTTTAGAAATAACATCCTAGGTTTAGTCCAATGCTTTTGAACCTTGCTGAACCGCTGTCTCCTGTAACTTCCCGATACCTATACCGAGAACTTCGATTAGATCCTAAGCTCAATATCGGATATGCTCACACTTTTAAATCGCATTCACACCACGGTGCATCCTTCCCAGATTACACAGCGACAATCGCCAGTGCGCATCAATGATTCCCTCCCTGACCTCTCTCCAGAAGCTATAGTATAAGGATCGGTTTTAACAGCAACCCTCGCCTTTTTATACACAGCGGAAGTTCCACTCCAGCATCCATTGATCCTATAAACCACTTGCCGAAGCATCCAACCTACAAACCTGACTAAATGAAACCATCCAATCCCTAAACGTCTGAAAATTACTCCCAAATTTCATGCAGTGCGAAACTTTCGAAGTAGAGCCAAATTTACCCGCAAGATTCTGGCAGAGCAGGGCAGCCACGATCTCCCAACCTATTCCACGAAATGCCTAGTTACCTATCTCAACTCTCGCCCATCAGATTCATGTCCTTAAAATGCGATGACCAATACTGCAAAAAGGACTCCGCAACCTGTTGCTAGATAATATTCTACTGCCGCATAAAACTCCTGCCCATATCCCAACCCCACAACCTGCATGAATGCATTTACGGACTCATGAAACGGCACCCGGTGAAATACCAAGTAAACACCTCCGTCAGACCGTTTGTCATATTTCTTCGGGCTAGGCCTCCCGTTTTTCCCCTTTGAAGAGCTCCCGAGTCTGATAATCCCTTTCAACAACAGAACGGAAGAGGAAGAAGGAAACTGTTAGTTCAAGGACCTTCTTGTCATCCGGATCCTTCACCGGTCGAGCTTGATCTTCTTTGTAACAAGGACGCAATGTTATCTGGAAAGAGCTCCTCTGCGTTTAAATAAAGTTGCTTATGAACCCCTACTCACCTTCCACAAGTAAAAAAGTGTGGTCGGCATTGCCCATAACCCCATTCCAACAGAACTGAAAACTTCCGTGGCCATTTAAGAGCTGGAAAAGAAAGAAATCAGTCTCATCATGCTTTCGACAGTATATTACGTGGATCTTCCTGTTGTCTGAATACCATCGATTTCCCTTCTAACTCTTTTATGTAGAAAAATGGGTAATTCTTTCACGCTACTGTGGTCAACCTGTGCAGGATGAGTAGGGAATACCGCCCGTAAGATCCATCTGCTTGGCTTTTAGTGAACCAGATTATTGACCGGATCCTGCCAGCAGCGAGTTTGGCGTCTATTTATAGCACGGCGGAGTCTCCTTCTGGCTGTTCTTCACTCTGTGATTATGCTACATGCCCGCTCCCAGTTGTTTAAGCGTTGTGTTAAGCGGCAGAGTTTGTGAGACTTCTTCTCAAAGTCGGCTCGCCGTCCACCACGACCACTACCTAGAAGGTTTGCCACGGCTCCGCAAGTTGCCGTTATCAGTGCCAGTTATCGCGCTACCACCTTGACTAGTGCCATGCAGCGTGGCTCCACTGGCTCCACGAGATTCTTCCGTTCACGTTTGCGACGTTTCATGCACACGAAGAGCGCCGGGTTGATGCACACCAATAGGTATCGTCAACAAGTTCAAACACCATGTATTGTTAGTCAGTTGGCGAGAATTCTTCCAGAACCCGTCCGTCAACGACACTAATAACTCCGATGCAAAGGTTACGTCGGGAATGCTTCCTTCGCAGCCTTGCTGTCGGGACGTTGGTGTGGATCAGGTATTTAAAAATACGGGAGTCTAGGCGAGGCATTGAAGTCTCCTTCCATCCCCCTCTCCCCGGGGTGCTCAAGACCGGAGCATCAAGCCTGCGCCGAAAGTCTGACATCACCTCATTTAGTTAAGCCTGATGAGAGGCGGATGGGAATAGGGGGAGGCAATTCCTCTGGGTCCGAGTTGTCTGAAATTTCAATGGAAAAGTGAATAGTAGGGCGCCCACATAATTTTCACCTCAGATCATTTTCTTTTGCCGTCCCAACCTAGATGAAGGCGTTGCCTGATCAGTCGGAATGCCTCCGGTGAATATTGATCTGTAGGATGTGGTCATGTTGATCAAATCCTAGCTCTATCCAATTCTTATCTGAAGACTGAACACCGCCCCGTGTTATAGTTTTTGTGCAACGCTCTCGTCAATTCTCCTTTTCGTTGCAGGTATTCGCTTTATGACCTACCTGGCCGCATCTCCAGCATGCTGCTCTGATGTCAGGTCACCGACAAGATACACACGTGCGCCCATAATCTAAGTATATGAAGCACTTGGTGCGCACCGCCCGCATTCGTATCCTTCATACTACCTAGCCAATTTTCCGGCTGTTAAGAAGTTTTCTAGCTCGGCAAATTCCACCACATCCAGTTTCTGGCCTCGGCAAGTTGGAGGGGGGCGGGTGGGGGGTTGAAGATACCAATTCGGACGTTCGAGCTTGGTGACACCTTTTACTTCGATCTTTGAGGCAGCGGTGATCTCCGATTTCTAGAGCATGTGGGTTCTAGGCTCTAGTGGATGTTAATGAGGTTCTACAAAAAGTGGCAGAATTAACTTCTATGGCGTCCATCTTAGTCTTCGCGGCAAGACGGGCCCCGATCCTGTTAAGAAATGGACAAGGGTTTTTGATTCATGGACGGTATCAGGACAAAAGTAAGTTAGTCTGAGCGAAACAAATAAGCGTCTGCATACTAAATGTTGGCACCCTAACTGGAAAGACCGAGGTACTCACAAGAGTCCTTCGGAAAAGGCGCATTGATATCTGCGCTCTGCAAGAAACCCGATGGTTTGGTGCCAAAAGCTGCGAATTAGAACGCAAAGGCGGTAAAAATGGCCACAAACTTCTCTATTTTGTTAGCCCACATACTCCATACGGAGTTGTCATTGCCATCTCAAAGGGTGTCGGTGATGCCATTAAAGAAGTCGAACGATTTGATGATCGGCTGATGAAGCTCACCATTATATCAGTTGCTCGCACTATTCACTTCTTCACCGTATATGCACCACAGGCAGGTCGACCTGATGCCGAGAAAGATGCCTTCAGCCGATTTCTCGATGAAAAGACTTGTCAGGTGTTTGTTGACGACTATATAATCATTGCTGGCGACCTTAATAGGCATGCGGCTTAAAAGGCAGACGGTAACAGGTGCCTTGGGGGAAAGCGTTTGGAATGCGCAATGAGGGTGGTGAGCGTATAATCGATTTTGTGGAAGTCGAGGAAGCAATAAATAGTCGGGGAAAGCAATAGGACCTGAAGAACATGGCATCTGAGCTCTGACAAGCAAACAGTTGGGACCCAACACTGTGGCTCAGTGAATTTTTTAATCGAGTCATTCAGGAAGGTAGAACACCATCTGACTGACAAGAAAGTACTACAGTCCACTCCAGCAGAATGTTCATATTACCGTCCGATCCGGTTACTTTCCCATACCATGAAGATTTTTGAACGCATTTTTGACTACCGTATTCGTAAAATCCTTGAAATAACCGTGAATCAGCGGGTGTATCAAACCCGATTCGTGTTTCTGTGGGGGTTCATCAAAGAAGCGCCCTCTCACCACTCCTCTTTGTTCTTGTTATGGACACACAGGACGGTGGTCACACGGGACATCCAAAATCCAGGGCCTATACACTGCTTTATGCAAATGACGTTTTTCAGCGTTTAACAGCAAAACTGATCTCGAGTAACTTGTCCAAAAATGGAATGATCGCCTCATGCAACACGGTCTCAGATTGAATCTGAATAAAATTGAATTTTTGACGATCGATTCCCATGAAATAGGCACAATCACTGTCAGTGACAGTGACCTGCCTAGAACTGAGCGATTTAAATATCTCGGGTCAATGCTATCAGCCAATGGAGGGCGCAACCTGGATGAAATAGCGTTCCACAACTGGTGTTCTTTGTGATCGACGTATCAATGAACGTCTCTGATCTAAAATTTACCGCAATGTTGTCCCTCCTGTTGTTATGGCTCTGAGTGTTGGCCGACTGTCCAAGACAATGAACGGCGTCTTGCGGTAATAGAAACGAAGATGTTACGTTGAACTAGTAGCGTGACACGTTTTGATCACATCCGAAATGAGGATATCCGTGATCGATATGGGGTTGCACCGATTGTGGAAGAAATGCGAGAGAGGCGTCTTCGATGGTATGGTCACGTAATTCGCGCTAACGAGAATTCACTTGTCAAGATCGAAGTCGATGGTAAGCGACCAAAAGGCCGGCCAAAACAACGGTGACTTAGTACGTTAGATGGGGATTTAAAAGCCTCGCGATTGCATCCAGATCAGGCGTTTGATAGAACCAAATAGCGAAACCGATCACGACGAGCCGACCCTTCTTATGAACGGAACAAAGGCTGAAGAAAAGTGACAAAATTTTGAATTGAAAACGGAAAAGTCCGAATTTGAAATAGAAAATTGTGAAATTGACTTGGAAGTTAGTTTGAACATTTTTGAATCGGACTTGGAAAACATAAATATATATATACATATATCCTCAGCGACTGCCAAACCGACAAATTTAAAAAAAAGCCATGAAGCTGTTTGGAATTGAGTTGGCAGAAACTTAAGTAATGAAAGTCATCTTGATATATTAATGTGTGTAATATTGGACCTGCTGCTTAACCCTTCAACAATTAAGTAACTAACTAACTAACCTAACTAAGTAATTAAAGAAGTTCAGACTTCCTGACATTCTGAAGATTGCGCCAGTGCCACAAGGACCTACAGAAATGCTATTGCGCAGATCATCTCTGCCCCAGTAACATACACACAAGCTAGTCGTGGAAGGTAGTTTGTGCCGAGTTTTCGGAGTGCATTCACATTTCTTTCCTGCCATGGGACAGAAAATGCGCAGCCCGCCCTCCTGCACCAAGTACTAGTAATTCTCAATCAGTTTCGATATATATGATATCGGGCGTCCCTTTTATATTACTATACTATCGTTAGCGTAACCTCTATATTACATTATTTGGTAGATCTTCTGAAAGTCAGATTTACCTACGCTATTTTATAGCATCTGAATTTGTTCGTCCTCTTCAGTCACGGGATCGTTTACGACACATGCGTCTTATACTTTCTTCATAATTTATTCTTGGTTTGCCAAAGGGATCGACTTATTTAGAATCGAGTTCGTAACTTCCCCCTGTCATTATCTAGGTTCGCTAGGAATTTAGTGGTTATCAGATAGTAATTCAGCTGTCAAGCTACTGAAATTTCTTGTGGAATCCAGGAGTATACTTTGCAGGAGGTGTCCCCATTTACTTGCTCTAATATCGTCTTTCTAGTATTTTCCACAATACAATAGAATAGCGCATAAATCGCAAATCTTATCGTGTGGCTAACTTTCAATGCCTTTGGCAAGAGAATTGTGCTAGGAAGGAGAATTGATCCGCCACTAGCAATGGATCTGGGAGTTAACGTTCGAAAACACATATCATGCTCTAAGACGAAGAGGAGCGCTCCCCAACTTCAAATACTGCAGTATCAGTTCATATTTTTTGCCTTGGAGACATTAAGTTTCACGGGCTAGAACGAGTTCGTGTGAGATTTTCATCCAAAAAACCAAACGAAATAAACACACCAAAATTTCGGACGCCGCCCCACAGGATCTCCATTCAAGTAATACTCTGTTGGTGGACTTGCCTTTAACATCATGATTTGATCTCTTTTAGCTGTCCTTCGGCATCCTTGGAGATCCTACTAGGATTAAGCCCTCTCAGGCAAGGAGGGCAATATTCAGCATGGCCGGGAGTATCAGTGAGGCGGAAAGGAAGATTGATTTCTTTTCCAGACGGTATCCCGAATTATTGATACTAAGGGATAACATGACAACGAGGTTTCGCCTCGATAAGAAGTTTGAGACACTTTGGGGTGACAAGGCAAACTAAGAGAGTATGGCTGTAACATACGGCTTAAATTAGCAACTGATTACTTGGTACACTGACGGATCCCTCATTCATTTCATGGCTATGACATTAAAAAATGAAAAGGAACGGTTGAGGGAACTATACTGGACGGGCCTACCAGGAATGGAACAGTCCAGGGTGCTTGTTGGGGGATACGAACTCAAGCACATAAAGAACCTCCGAATCATAGTGGGAATTCTCACTGGTCACTGTCGGCTAAAGAATCACCTAGGGAAGCTAGGGATATCTACGGACACTTCCTGCAGGTTCTTTGAGGAGTGTGTTGAAACATCTGTACACGATCTGAGATAGTGTCCGGCACTTTTGCAAAGTAAGTCGAGGCATTTGGGAGAACACGAGGTTGAAAGATCTAGAATTAAGGAATATACTAAAATTTTATAGTTATAAGCTTGTTTGAGATACTATAATTAATAGGTACACTATAACCAGCAAAAAGAGCACTATAGTTCTTTAATGACGCGGTGCGACTTCCCCTTAACAGAATAATGATAATACACTAGATGCTTTTTGGCATCCATACTTTAGGTGTTGTTGTAAGTTCAGTTTCGCATCAATCACACCTCCTAGATAACTGTATGCCTACTATCGACTTTCACTATAACAATGTTCTTATTTCTACGGTTCGTTATTAAGATCGCTTTCCTTTCCTCATATGCCAAGGTCCACCTAGCTCTTTCTGGCTGCTGTGTCTGTCAAGTAAACCTCTACATTCTTTGGGTGCTGAACTGCCACAACTGCAACCAGATTATCCCGAAAACTGACAGTCATTGCCTTTTCTTGGGCGGGAAGAACAGATAGACCATTTGGACTCTCGTCCGCCTCATAGCAGAGAGCCCTATGTCAGCTAACATTCTTGTAATTCGGTTTCAGTTGGCCGAGTTGAATGAATTTTTGACTTCCAATGCCAAAACGGTACAGGAACCGCCACAACTTGTATCCAGCAGGCAGATTGGACGCTATGACGCTGGATCTCCAGGTAGCTTATTCGGTTTGGGAAGCAACAACAACTTTTTCTTTTCCCACGTTTCCCCCTCAGTCATTGGAAGTATTACGCACCAGTTAACCTGGACTACCCTTCTGGTGATGAGGAAATACAGTGGCAACAATATCCTTCCGGAAGCACGAGGAAAGCTCTGTTATGGATGCATTAAAATTTTCCGGCAGCTCCCCCTCAGTTACTGGAGGTATCGCGCACTCGTTGAACCAGCGTTTACCTTCCGCTTTTTTGGTGATGAGGTGACAGGGTAGCAACAATCTCCTTACAAAAGTGCAGGCGGGCCACTTCAGGTGGCCTTTGCAGCTTTTTCAAAGAATTCCAGCTTCGTCCCTACCAGCGGAGTATAGGGTATAAAGTTGATATAAAATTTTACAAAAAAATCTGAATTTGGATTGGAAAATTTCGAAATTGGGGAGCAAAAGTCTGAAATCAATTTGGAAAGTTCTGAATTTGAGATACAAAACCTATGCCTTAGAATTGGTGTTGACTTTTGAGAATTCACAATCTAAAATCCTTACTTACGGACATGAACGTTGCCAAAGTTATTGGTATCTGTTTTCCAGCCAATATAACTTTTTTCTTCTGCGTCATCTGCATAAATATGATAAGATGTTTCCGGAACTTTGGTGATAGATCGGTCCAGTTTGATGAGTAGATCATAAAGTCCATCTGATCTGTTTTTTCCATAAATTTATCTGAATAGTAACAAGATGGTAAAATTTCTGTTATAACCGTTAACATCAGTATAAACACTGCCACAGTTTCAGCCAACGGAGGCGAGAATCTAAAATATATCACCCCCAAGGTTGAGAATGCCAGAATTGATGTGATGAATTGAAAGAAAATTGTAAAGGAGAGAGTATTTTGAATTATTTCGAAGATGCTGCAAGGACGAATCGAGAAAAAGATTTTTTAAATTGTTTTGTTTCTACAACGCTCCTTAATAAGGAAGAACCTACTTACTCCATTATGCTTCGGTGATCCGCCAGACACTGTATAAAGTCTTGGAAACTTTCTTCCTCCGTTTTTTCTGGATCATGATGAATTATAGCGAACCGGTCCATAACAATCTGCAGATGCGCGCTCACCACACTCAGATACCAGGGCACAAGGAAATCATTTGCTACATTTTGCATGGACAATAGTATCTGGAACGAGGACTGTATGGACAACGAAATCCAAAATCGCAAAGCTGACTTCCTCCAATCATAGGGGAACCAAGTTTCGAAGCCAAGTCTTGTACCATGAGAAAGGGCTCCCGTGAGGGCATACATTAAATTCACCACCAAATATAGCACGATAAGAATCTTTGAAGTAAACCTGCAAAAGTTGATTTCTTTATTCAGTTCATCCTTTTGTGCTTCCGTCATAGGTCGACTGTCAAGGTGCTCCAGCTTCTTGTTGACCTCGATGAAGCTGCGTCTTAGTTTCAGAATTACGGAGAATTTGATGCAACAGGCTGTCACACAGAGGTTCATAGGAAAGTTTCCCAAAAACTCCTTTAGATCATTCACGTAAAACAACTGGATGGTGAACGTGGAGTAGTAACAAATATTGACAAGGATATAATTGGTGACAACGTGTATTTTTTGTCGTAGGGGATAGTTCTCCATTATAACCATCCCTTGAAGTTTCAGCGTAAAGTAAAGAAATTCAAAAGCCCGAATGCTTTCAGTTTTCTTTTCTGATTTTTCTTTTGAATCGGAAACCATCATGGAGTTTTGCGAGGACATCTCAGTTTTATTCCGTCTCTCTGACTTTTCACCAGTAAGCGAATATACACGGAAAAGGACTCAGCTGAACTGTTCAAGACACAATAACTTTCATTTACGTGGCGAATTCTAAACTAGTCCTTAAGCTCAGTGACTTGATAAATATTAATTTCTTTTGTTACAAAACTAACAGCGTGGAAAGTACACGTTTGTATACAATGAGGAATGTGGAATACGTTCATATCCACCGTGGAAAATTAGACCCATTGCTGGGAAGGAGAGAGGACTCATGTAATACTTTATATTTAATATAACCGTTTTGAAGTGACGTGGTTTACTCTCAAGGATAACTTCTTAGATCATTCCATTTATTGATTGTTTGAAATTGTTTCCTCATACGTTATTCATTGACCTACTTTAAGTTTGGCTGAACAATTGGAGGGAACTGCAATTCCATGTACAGGGATAATATACTAGACTAGATACTATGCATCGCTCTCAGATTTTTGTGAATTAAAGGACGTCTTTTAAAACCAGAAAGGATTTAGATTGCTCGTTGAAGAAGTCTGACGAATAATTTACCTCCTTGTCTGAACAAGCAGGACAACTGCAATTCATGGCCGTTCTTTACTGCCCTCCATGTTGGCTCTAGATAGCCGCGAAATTTCTCACGTGAAAGTTTAGGGAGCAGTGCCCTGTAAGAAGTTCCACTAGAGTTCTTTTATTTCGCTGATGATGGAAATTAAGTTAAAATTTAAAACAAAAAAAAAGTCACTCCGAAGACCACCCTTCTTCGTCTGAATCCTGATTGGACTCGTCATTGTCACTCAGCGGTATCCCACGGGAGTCCCACATCCAAAGCCGCCGAACTAAATGGTTTTGATGTTTTTCACGATTTTGGTCTTAGGCTAACTTTAGTCTCTAGCCTTTTTAAAATGTCCATGTTGCATTGTCCTATTGAAAATGTCCTTGTAAAGTGGTTCCTATAATGCCGAAAATGGTTATTCCTGGCCTCTGTCGCATCTTCAGACAGATTTCTAAAGAATAACAGGGCATACTTTACAACAGACGGGTCGTGCGTTAACATTTTATGAACAGTTGGTGTCATTGGGTGTCAAGGATACAACTCTACATACAGCTTTGCTGTTTCATCACAGTATGCCATAAACTTATCAACGTCTATTTTGTCGTCAATAGATATTATTTCCAATACCGTCGCGAATCTTACAATCAAGTTTTGGTCCACTCCAGTAATGTTAACTGACATCTGGGCATTGTTGAAGAGTCGGAACAGCTGCTTCAACGATGAATGTAAGCCAGCAACTGAACGAAGGAATGCCGCATGCCGAGTAATGTTGCATTCTCAAAGGACCCGGGCAGGTGCGAAGACTTATCACGAACTCCGTCGTGCGGAGAAGCGACTTCACAGAAAGAAAAAGGAAGCCTGGAGCCAACAGGTCTATGAACTCGAAAAGTACAGGGAGCAACCGCACCAGGCGCGGAGGTTTTACCAATAAGTCAGCAGGATGAAGCCCTACACACCTCGATTCTCATCGTGCCGAGACAAAGAGGGAAATCTTATTTCCGACAGAATGGGGATTTTTTTATTTTTTTTTAGGAGGTAGGGTAGGTGAATGCATTTACACACATAGTGTTGGACTCTTGGTTCGGTACGTCGTCGGACTACCAACTAAACACCTCACATAACTTCGCGCTAGTCCCCGAACTCTCCCACCTTGCGGAGCATTCAAATCAGGAAATTCCTTTCACCAACGAGAGGCCTAGACCGGATACCGGTTGTTGCGCCGTTGATGATGATGAACGAGAGGGGAGAGAAGGAAGGGAACTATCAGTTCAAGGAAGCGCCTGCTATCCGGCTCCTCCACCGGTCGAGCTCTGTCTTTTTAGCAACGAGAAGGACCCGAACGTAATGGGCAACACAACCAGCTGTCAGCCCTCCTCAGCATCGCCTCAACAATGTTGTTTGGAAAGAGATGCCTTGTGTTTAAATAGAGCTGCTGACGAACGCCATCCCACCTCTCACAAGAAAAAAAGTGTGGTGGGCGTCATGCACAACTCCATTGTCTCCAATCTTGTGCAGTTAAGACTGAAAACCTCCATGCCCACTTAAAAATTGAGTGAAGAAATAGTCGGTCTCACCATGCTTCTGATGCAGTCACGCACCTAAGTTGCCGATGAACCGCGCAATCCATCTGCCTCCAGTTTAATTTTGCCGAGAAAGCTGCCACTCATCTAGAGTGCGTTGCCGTTTTCCACGAGCAACCACCCCCTGGTTTATGACTTGACGCTCCTTAGCCAGAAGGATAACGGGGATCACTCCCGTGATCATGGTCCGTTCAGAGAGAGTGCGGCCACCCGAAAAGCTCCCCGTCTCTGTACTTGCGCGAGACGTTTACGATATACCTCCTTGCCAAGAGTATCAGCCCATACATCTGCACCGTAGAGCGGACAGACTGCGTTGAACTCATCAGGAGACGTCACATGCTAGACGTAGGAATCCCAATATTTGCCATTAGCCTACTTAACGCCGAAACTCCAGCTACAGCCTTGTTCGCTGCTGATTTGATTTGCCCAGAAAGTTTATCTTTGACTTGACTCAAAGATCAGCCCGAGGTACTTTACCGCTGGTTTTGACCCGATTATCGACTCGCCGAACGATATGGGACGCAGGGTCGACATTCTATTTTTAATCGGGATGGCTATTTAGGTTTTTTCCAGTGCAAGGTTGAAACCATGAGTAGTCATTCATCCGGTTTCCCGTCGCACCAATACGCCAAGTCTGCTTTGCCCCTATACGACACTGCGTCTTGCAACAAGCGCCGTGGCATCATTTGCATAGCCGACTAGGCGCGACTCTTCTGACATGTCGAGTTTAAGTAGACTATCATAGGTAGCGTTCCAGAGGTCCAGGCATAGGATGGATCCCTGCGCTACTCCCGACGTGACCGCCATCCTCCTCTGACTAGCTAGTGTTTCATAAAGCAGAGAGCGGTTCCTTAGATAGTCCTTCAATATCCGTAAGAGATAGTTCGGCGCATGGAGAGTATTGTCTAGGGGGCCTAGGATGTCTTTCCATCTTACGGAATTAACGGCGTTTCTGACGTCAAGCGTTCCGAGGAGCACCACCCGTCGAGTTCGGTGGCTATGTGCTTCCGCTCGTCGAACGGCGTCCACGACTTGCATTACAGCATCAATTGTGGATCTCCCTGCTCAAAACCAAACTGCCAGGGAGATAAATCTCCGCTGCGCGTGTCGCTTCACTGGGTCTACCTCTGATGAGCTTTTTCAGTGCTTTTCCAGGAGTGTCATGTATACATAGTGGGCGGTATGAAGACGGTAACTGATACACCCCATAACTAACAACTTTGGCAGAGCTAGGGTCACATCACCCCATCGACATCGACAAGGAGTTGTCGACGGCTCCGGGGACTACCAGTGTGTCGACGTGTATCGGTCAGTAGCAGTTCTCTCTTCACCGAGAAACGTTCTTGAGGCTACTACCTAGGACACAGGTATTAAGCCAGTTAGGGGGTAAGAACTACTTGCTCGTGCACCTCAGGGATGTCACTTCCCGTATTGTAAGCGACAATTAAGTATCGTTGACGACCTTTTAGGCAGTGGACTACGATTTTAAGGTTAACTTCCTTGACCGCAAAATTTAAAGTCTTCCGACCTCCTGCAAATTCTTTTGTATACGGGTACTTAAACCGATATGACTGGCATGCGTCTCCCGGACGTGGTCGACAAATTGAGTTGCAACAGAGACGCTTTGATGGGATCCCAATTGTCACCAATATTCGCCGGCGAATTATTTCAAAATGTCTGTTGTCCTGTCAAAAAAGTAGTTCTCCTAATGCGAGCAGCAGCTAGACAATAAAAAGAATCGTGTTGAGTTTTGAGGGTGTAAAAGTTTCCTTCCCTTGCGAGTGCATGCGGATGCAATACTTAAGCGAAGGTAAGCGACCTGTAAGTGAATATCTCGCTTGGAGCCAATGTCAGTGTCCCTCTAGTTTCGCACATCTACACGACACCTGCAAAAGCTACAGATAGTCGCAATCTTGGCGATTTGGTTAGATGTACGCTTTTGGTCACTTTAAATCCATCTCTTGTATTTGGCTCTTTGCTTGTACAAAATGCCGTCAGGTGGGGCGAAAGCTGGAGAATTTCACAAATCTTCCACTTCTATCGTTATGGTCACCAAAACCGTGTTTGGCCATCAAATGTTCGAGCAAGGTGTTGTGAGAGCCTACCTTACCATTCAGGTGATCCATCGAGATCACAATTTCACCTTTATGAAACCTCTCATAGATCGCATTGAGCTGCAACTGCTTCGCTCCCCTTTGTGTCGGAACTTTCTTTCGCGCAACACTGTCCTGTTAAGATGTTCTTCATTCTGGACCAGAATGTCTTAGTCAATATTCTATCTGAAACTGATTAGTATTACATGAGAATGCATTTTGCGGATATGGTTAGCATTAGTTCGACACCTGATCCACGTTTACTACCGGCACCGATTTCCCGGAGTGCCAAAATAAAGTGCTGCAAGGGGAATGTTTCCCAGAGTGACACTATCTTACCTGCTTAACTCTAAAATATCTAGCTATTGGCGGAGGAATTCCGCTGCAGTTGGAGTATTCTGAGGGACCTTGATACCCATATCGATGACCGATCGCAAGTTTCAGGACCCAATCATAATCCGTTTTAAAAAGTAAAAGGTCGTAGCCGATTTCTCGGCTAGTCTTCATAGTGGTTGTTGTGCAATTTGTTAGTCCACGAATCTCTACATATTTTGGTCATCCTCTTACGATAATCAGCGAGTACTTTTTTTTTGAGGACGTGGAAATCTTCAAAAGACACCGGTCTGGACACACAAGCGTGTGGGATTTTTACCCACTAAAACCACCCCCGACTCCCTCCCTGCCCCGCGGAATTACCAAAAGGTATTACATCACGGGGCGGAGTCAGCTCAGAGCTCACTCTAGCTTTGTCACTTTTCTTCCATACGCGGCGCACGTGAACGCGTTTTTCTCCTCTCCTCTGATTTTCGCAGTTTATTTTGGATAGATGCGATCATGGAGTTGACCGCATCCCAATTCACTTGATGTGCTAGCATTTTTGGCACCAGATTTTCTGGTACCAGCACCTTCTCTAGATTCCTCCTTTCTTCCACAAATCTCAAACGGTGAAAGAATACATGCTCTGGGTCCTCTAGGACTCCATCGCAATTTGGACAATCGGGTGAGGTCTCCAATTTAAACCTGTGAAAGTATTGGAGATATCCTCCATGTACCGTGAGAAACTGGGTGAGATTATAATTAATCTCGCCGTTTCATCTCTCCAACCACTCTTTGATAGCAGAAATGAGCCTGTGAGTCCACCGACCCTTTCCTAACCGTTCCTACCGCTCTTGCCATCTATTTATGGATCTCTCTCTCTCTCAGTCTTCTTTGTCCGCGATGAGGAAGAGGTTGGCTTCGCATTGTATATGTTCGCCATCTCATCTGCCAAGATGTGAATCGGCATCATTTCAGAGATGACGAATGCTGCATCATCTGAGACAGTCCTGAAGGCAGAGCATATCCTTAGGGCTGTCCTCCTGTAGACTGAACTCAGTTTGGTACCGTGAACTCTTAAAATTACCCTTATTTTGAGAACACACTTCGCCTATATGCATGGAATCAAAAATCTTTTATGTTAGTTGTCATTACAAATTTTTTATTCTTTGAAATATACAAATTTTTTGAGTGAATGATCAAAAAATAGGGCATCACTTATTACTAGATATTTTCTCTTTAAATTGTGATTTTATTTGACATAGAACCAACTTGAATCTCATTGTTTCTGTAATAGATACTTTTATTACGCGTTACTCTGATGGCTTCATAATCATTAGTACTGTGTACATAGCTTTCATTACCTGTGTAATAATAAAAGAATATATATATATATAAGAGAGATATTTATCTGATTTATGATGCCATTAATCAAAACTATATACAGAAACTATATATAGTATATATAGTATCCGTAAGTTTAGTGTATGTCCTTCATTCAATATTTCAAGAAGGCAAAGCTTTCTCTCTCTTAAAGTCACATTCATTATAGACTTCTTTTATTTGGTGTTGGGGGGAATGAAAGTAGATTCGAGCTCTGTGAAGGGTAAGTTACGTCCTTAGAGGCAGGGAAGCCCATCAGACCCATTGAAAGTCGGAATAAAGAACATTAATTGCTATAGGTTCTACATGTTGTAGGAAGGGGCGGTTAAGATAGTTGAGGCGGGAGGGGTAGTCCTGACGGAAAAGGTTTTTTTTTGAAGAAGGGGGAAGGGGTGAATTTTCGGTTTCACCTTGTTCATCATCATCAACGGCGCGAACTCGGTTTCCGATCTAGGCCAGCCTTCATAAGGAACTCAAGACATCCCCGTTTTGCGCCGAGGTTCACCAATTCGATATCCCTAAAAGCTGCCTGGCGTCCTGGCCTACGCCATCGCTCCATCTCAACCAGTGTCCGGCTCGTCTTCTTTTTCTACCATAGATATTGCCCTTATAGACTTTTCTGGCTGGACCGTGGATTATGACCCGCCCAACGCAACCTATTGAGTCGGATTTTATCCGCAGCTAGATGGTCATGGTATCGCTGATAGACTTCGTCATTATGAAGGCTACGGCTACTTTGTGCAAGGCAAGGTAATCACAGTGACAGGAGGGTGACCAGATTATGAAGCACTCAAGTACTCGAGGATGCTTCTATCAAGGGAGTTGCAGAAATATGATTAAAGGAGGGGGGAGTCGTAAGATCATAATTGCTTGAAGTGTCTCCGTTCCAGTGACCCCTAACACCGGCTAGCTATTAGTTTCTAAGCTATTAGAAATTTGACCAAGGTGTCCAGAATTTTGAAAAAACGAAGTCAGCATGTTGGCAGTAAGTTTTTGATGAACTTTTGTGTGGACTTGAGTGATGAACCAGATTACGTAAGAACACAGTGTCTTAGGATGAAGTGGACGTAACAAAGAAGGATATCTCATAGAATGGTGACTGAGGTGTTGAATACTTGGTCGCACGCGCACGTAGGGAGGAGAAGAGCCTGGGTGATTGTTACCAGAGTTGATTTCAAGGTTTCGAAATCCGCCGGGCGGTACATATATTCACGAAAATGGGAAAAAGAACGAAAGGCTGGGAGGAGTTATTGAGAAGGGATGAAAGACAAAAAGTATTAACAGAGCATAAAAAAATTAAATTCGACGCAGAGGAGGAAAGCAGGAGAGAGAAAAATACGGTTAGTACCTCTGATAATCTGTCGAAAAAAAGCTTTGTACAGGGAGAGGGAAACTAAGGCATGAAAAATAAACAAAAAATATGATAAAGAGATATGCGCGCGGGAGAATGACTCTTTCTGTGATAGAATTGTAAGGGGAGGGGGAGGAAAACGTGGATATAGCATGGAAAGGAGGTTTCACAGCTATCTGGAGATTTCCAGCGGTTGACTCGCCAACTGCAGCACAGTCCAGATATGAGAAGGGCGCTTGGAATGACTCATGCTGTGAACGAATCATAGGAGGAAGAGGAAACGATGGATACACCACGGAAAGGAGACTTGACAGCTATAAGGGGGCTTCCACTGGTTGATTTACAAAGTGCAGGGCAGTCTCAGTCGCAACGAGAGACAGAGTAACCTAAATCTAAAGTACTCTCACTCAGCCAGGTTTCAGTAATTTAAATGATGTGGTGTTGGGACTTTAAAAGCTTTAACTTTAGAGACCTCACAATTTGGTAAAAAAAATCTGACGATAATTAAAGAATCATTTTAGGTCGGCGAGTCTGTCGGGCGGAGCGGAAATTTTCTCTCAGTTTGGTCCTCCAAGGGGGGAAACTATATTAGCAGGTCAATAAACTCCATACGATTCCGTACGATCGTGGTTGCAAGGTGTAGCGGGGCACCAGGTGGCCGAACTGCAACCAAGTAACCGTTCCTACCATGCCTTTTGTTCGGAAAGTAGGATTAGATCACGAAATTGATGCGCCTTGCGAAAAAGGCGATCAGGCAGTAGGTCGTCAACAGCCTCGACAAGAATCAGGACCTGCTGATACTACTGAATGTTTGCGGCAAATGCATGATGTTCAGCACCACACAACGCTACTGGAGCCGCTGTCTTTTGTAACGTACATCCTTTACCACCGCAGAAGTTCGCAGTTGGGCAGCACAATGGAGAATGAAGATCCTGCTTTCATGCTCAGGCGATTCGACGCGGATATTCTATTCAGCTCATCTACGAATTTGCGCTCCCTATCGCAAACTGCCGTATTTTATCGACCTTGGGCTCAGTCAAAGTATGTGATAAAGTTCCTGTAGTTCAAAGTCATGTATCGTAGAGATCAAGAGCCCCATCACCATCGATTTCCCGGCAAACGTGATGGCCCAGAAGGAAGACGCAGTTCTTCAAAGTCTCAGGACCAACTGCAAATCGTCATTTCGGGAGTTGCCTAAGGGATCAACGCCATTTATTCCGACTGATTTCCTGGAGAAAGTATTTCACGCCGCCCTCGATCTACCAAACTACCAAACAGATAGCAGGACAAGGAATCGGTTACTTACCGCAAAATAGGACGCTGGAAGTTACTATAAGAGAAAAAGGTGACCCTTCGTCATCATTTAAGTTGTACCACTGGTCCTATTCTGGACCATCAATAACGAGAAATTCGTTGCAGACCCCATGAAGCTAATATACGGGGAGAACTTGGGACTTCGCACCGACCCTATATTAAATATAAGCCAAACCTCAACACACCTGGGTTGTTGCGTCTGCTTAAGGGCACAGTGTGGAATCTGAAGCTGCCACCACCCATCAATTACGCGAAAAACGTGGTCGATGTGCTTGGGGATCTCGACTCCTGCAGACACGTCTTAATTAGAATGGACGCCTCCCGGAGACTGTTCCAGGAACCTTACGAAAGTCATTTCAGCTTCGATATTGGAGATGTGCTTAAAAGGGTCTCTCTAGCCCGGCTAAAGCCTTTCTCCCTGGAGGAAAATATAGCCAGGAAGAGAGGTGCGCGTCGCGTTCATTTTGACTTACGGCAGTCGGCCTGAAGAAGCCATTCATCTGGTTCCTCGATGAAACCCTTTTGGTTTCAGCTGGGGGTGAGTGCAATTTGCGTAATGATCGCACAGGATGGAGTTAGACGGCAATGAATCCGGAATGTTCATATTTTGGCAGCCAGTTTCCATGATTATTTGCAAGCTAATGCATGCCAGAAAGCTCAGCCCAATTTTTAATTCATTGTTAATTATTTCATTCCTAATTAATTCATTCTCTATCAAAGTATATATATATATGGACTGGTTTTGATATGTTTGCCACACTTCGAACTTTTAACCAAATTTAACCAAGCGAACGAGTTCGTCTAGAACTTGGGATTATTGCAATGAATACCACATGAGGGTGCACGGTGCACTGTCAAACGCTTTCTCCAGATCCAGAAAGTCAATGCAAAGAGGTAAGGCAATTTAGGAATTTTATTGGACAGTCTTTTTTCTTCCATAATCGAACGTTTGTGCCTTCTTGCCCACTCTTCAATAAGGCGGGTAAAGAGCTCAATGAGAAGGGGTGTTGGGTCCCAGTTGTTCCTTTTCCAGAGCTCAGATACGATGTCGTTAGGTCTTTCCTCATTGTCATTCATTTGATTGCCTCTTTAATTTTATATGGTGTTGACGGGGAATAATGGAGCCATTCTTTCGTCGCCATTTTTTTCATTGACACCATCGAATGCTGTGTGCATTGGTGACATCTTTTGACAAATTGATACAAACCTCTCCCGCAATTACGAGTGTCTAGGAGAACGGCGATGGCTTTCTTTGATACACGATTGGTATTCTTATAAATCTTCCCAGCGTTTTATTATTATTATGATAGGGTCGCTTCTCCACATGGATCTCATTTGGACATCGTCATTCCAAAGCCAGGCACCATGCTTTCTGAACCGCTTACTGGGCTTGTGTATCATCAACATCGACAACACATAGTTATAGATCGCTTTGTCAAGTAGTTGCCAGAAAGCGTTTTCCTCGATATTTACTATGCTTGATTTTTCTCTCTTTTTAATTTCAGCACTTTTTTATCTGAGTTTGAGGATGGCGCGCCATGTAAATGACATGACGAAGTTTGGTTAATATTGGCGATCTGGTCTGATTATGCTTCAGGTTAAAGTTGCATAATTCGGCAAGTCCTCACACGACCTCCTCGTGGTGGCCGCTGGAAACCGTCTTCGGATGGGTCAAGAGTGTGTAGGGCAGACTGGGAGTAGGCTCATCCAACTGACGAGGAAGAGGCAAGTAGATCTGGCGGAAGGATGGACCGAAGTAACAGCCCGGAGATCGTCTTCCCTGCACTGGAGAAGGTGCTTATAGGACCCCAAGCTAAGGTGGAACAGAATACGCCGTAGGCTGCGTGACCAATGGGGAGTTTAGTCTCTAGTACGTGAACTCTGAATACCTTGGGTACCTTAAGTTTCAAATAAGACCCTTACCCTGGTGGCCGGGCCAGTCAGGGTGGACATTCTTGTCGGACTACTCGTGGGACCAACACATGGACTCAATTTCAAAAACGAATGAACCGACGATAGAAAAAGAGGGGGTGATGCCAGGTGCATCATCGACAGCAGTACACTCGATGCCAGCCGTAGCACCACTGTGCTGAAACCAACCGCAGGGACCCCCCGACGCGAGGCGGCAGACGGACTAGTGGCTTCCAGCCTGGAATCCATTGCCGTCAATCTGGATGTATCGACTAAGAAGGTCCACTGGTGTCCTGCTCAAGAACCAGTACCAGAAAGCTATGCTTATTCCTAGTAAGATTGCTTAGAATAAGGAGACCGGTACTGTCGACGAGCGGGATGGAAATGACCTCGCTAAATACCAGGCAACTGTTGAGAAATACAATAGCAAACGCCTGGCAGACGAGCAGAAGGCAGCCCAGCGCTCTGAAGCGCAATGAATCTCAAGGCGAGGTCAAGCATGATCGCAAGCGGAGCAGAGTGGGCAAGAGCTGAGACGCTAAGCAACATCCGAAGAAAATTGCGCAGCAACAGTCAGCCGGCGGGCCACGAACTGTGAAACCCTTCAGTGACGTGGCCAAGAGCCACTTACGTGTGGCGCTGGCAGATGGTAATTTTGCAAGCGGTAAACCAGCACCGGAGATGTGGACCAGTGTTGAGGCCAGGCTGTTGTAGATGGTCTTTGAGCATCTCCTGGACACCGAAGGCAAATACATGTGACTCTTCCATTGCTTTGATTCCCCTCAAATGGTCCGTGGATTCCACGTTATAGCTTACGAAGACCAATTCTCTAGGGACTTTCTTGGTTCCTGCGTCTCTAAGATCAACGAGACCTGGGAGATCGTAAAGCTCAATGTCATCCCTTACGACGAGATTCCCAGGAGACCGGTCGCTCGCATCTGGTTGCCGAAGATCGGCATGGGTAAGGACAAGCTCGCTCGATTCCTGCGCCTCCAAAACCTCAGGATTCTCATGGACGACTGGGTTGTTATCAAGGAGGAGGAACCCCAGACAACCAGTCAACCTTTTCTACTCCGTATCAACGAAGAGTGCCTGGGGGGACTGAAAAAGATCGACTATAAAGTGCGGTTCTGAGTCAGAAATGCAAAGGTAGGATGGGGACTGACGAACACCCCACGCAAGCATATCATATTGAGGGAAACACAGATAAATCTGCAGCACCCGAAGTGCGCCTCGGCTAATCTGCTAATCTGACATCGAAATCGCACTAGTACAGGAGCCCTGAGTCGGACCGACCGTTCAAAGGGCTCCGAAGCAAATATTTTAATTTATTCCGCAGCACAGGTTTTCCTGTGTCCGGACCTGAGTTCCAATGATTTAGCCGTGGTCAAGCTGGATCAGGCGGGGGCAGAGAACGTGTATATTTCCTCGGCTCACATGGCTCTTGACCGATTAGCTCCGCCGGAAGAACTACAACATTTGACGAACACCATAACAACAAAGAAAGCCAGGCCGAGACAGCAATGCGAGGCATACGCTTTGGGACAGCTCGGAAAAAACGGTAGAGGTGAATCAATCTGTGATTTTATTATTACTTCAAACCTATCGGCGTGTAATAGGGGCAGTAAACCAACCTTCTATTCCCCCTGCTCGGGCCCTCCAAATCCTTCAGAGACCTCAGGAGGATCGACTGGAGAAAGTTTGGTCAAGTAATTTAAAACAAATGATCCGGTGCCAAATTATTATAGTAAGATTGGCACGACAGACGAACTGGAGTCAAAGGTCGGAGCTCTGGAAAAGGTATTCGATACCGCCTTTAAAGTCTCGTGCCCTACTAAGTACAGCAAAAAGACACTACCGCCGTGGTGGAATGAAGATCTCTTCAGCCTCAGGAAGCTGACCAGAGAAATCTTCAACATCTGCTACAGGCAAAAATATTGGCAGCCATACAAGGATTGCCTGAAGAAGAACAAGTCGCCATCAGGACCCCCAAAAGGCGATCTTGGTTGGACTATTGTCAGAACATTGAAAGCACCAGTGAATCCGCGAGGCTCAGTAAGATTCTGTTCAAGCAACATACGAGCCCATCCTTTCTTAAAAAGTCAGAAGGCTCCTGGACGGAATCTTCTAGCGAGACTTTGGAGCTGCTGGTTCAAACGCACTTTCCCGCCAGCGAGGAGGACTTTGAATAAGAACCTTGTTTGGAGGGTTTGCCGCCACCCCAGCTGAGCGTTACGGAAGGTATGCCTGTGGGTCGCGAGATGCGGACTCATCATAAACCCAACCAAAACGGAACTAATGCTATTCACCACCAAGCCAAGGATACCTGCTTCTGCTACCACAGCTGGATAAACAAAGATTGGTTCTTTCCTCTAATGTAAAGTATCTGGGTGTAATCTTGGACCCAAAGCTAAATTGGAGATTTTACATAGAACTGAGGGATAAAAAGGCTTCTACAGCCTTCTATGCCTGCAAAGAAATGGGGTCTCCGGCCGAGGATGGTTCTTTGGATGTACACCGCTGTTGTGTGTCCGATCCTAACGTGCGGCTTCATTGTTTGGTGGCAGGCTTTGAGAGAAAAAAAGAAAAAGGATGAAGCTTAATAGGATGCAACAAACCGCGTGTGCAGGTGCTACTGTGGATCTGCAGTCCTGCCTGGCAGATGCTCTCCATGTACTCCTGCATCTCCATCCCCAAGACCTCCACATTAAATACGCTGCAGCGTGAAGTGCCGTCAGACTACGTGAGTTCGGATGCTTGGGAGCGAAGTTTTACGGCGGCAGCAACCGACGAAGTACCTCGGGAAATCTGGGCATCCCCAACGGGCGATCCCACACGTAAGCTGAACTTCACGAGAAATTTTGCTGTGGACTTTCCAACCAAGGCAAATTGGAAGACCGCCGGCGAGTTGCAAGGTTATGACTCAGTATTCTTTACCGGTATGGGGGTTTTCTCGAATACACACAGTGTATCCGAGTCGAATGGTCTCCCAGGTTACGCCAATGTATTCCAAGCGGAAGTACTGGGGATATTAGAAGTCTATATATGGGTGGAGAAATTCGAGCCCCAAGCGTAACATAGCACTCTGACTGACAGCCAAGCGGCCATTAAGGCTTTGTACTCAGCGACGACATCTTCCAGTTTGGTGAGCACCTCAAGCTCCTCTGGGTTCCCGGGCATAGAAACATAGAGTGGAATGAGCGGACTGACGGATTGGCCAGGCGAGGCTCTGTTCTTGGAAGCCCTTCGGTAAATACAGTCGGTGTTTCGCTGGTGGCTATCGAGGCCGAATTTACTCGCACTACCTAGTAGTCGCGAGCCACCTGTGCCAAGTCAAGGAGAATTTGACTCGATTATAAGATAGCCCGATCACGAGAGCTCCTGTACCCGACGCGTGCAAATCCATTTAAGATTACGGCGGTCTGCATGGGGCACTGGCCCATAAGGGACCATGCCGCCAGGCTCGGCACACCCTAAAATTCGCATTGCGGAAGCTGCGGAGAAGGAAGAGAAACTCTCATGCAATTTCTCTCCGATTGCCCAGCTCTAGCTAGAGTCAGGCTACGGACACTGGGTAAACCATTCTTGAGGGACCTCGGAGAGATTTCTAGCTGCTGGGTGGGAGAGCCACTTTGCTTCGTGAATACTACGGGCTGGCTCTGAAGATCCGAGCCGGCTAGACTTTACCTCCCTACTGTGGCATTAAAACGGCGCAGTGCAGGGCTAATTGGACTCCCCGAAGCGGCCACTGATACCTACCCTACCCTACCCTTGGTTAATGCTGCATAATCCGCAAATATGTGACGGCGATCTCTCCAGCAATAGTAGTGGGTTGGTATCTGGTGCCTTAAGTCGACTGGAATCGAGGGAACTATTTCGTATCGACCAACCTTCTTTAACTTCATATATTGAATAGGCAAAGGTTTCCTTATATGCACCTAAAGTGACGAAGAATATGAATATGCCCACTTGCGTACCAGTTGCGGTATACGAATCTCTGGACAAACTTGGATGTCATATGAAGGTGCTAACAATGACACGGTCTAGTCGATTAATAACGCAAACATCTGCTTGTATGTTACTAGCTGCTCTACAAAAGGTGCTACAATTTGTAAGGAACAAAGCACGAAGTATCCTTAGAGGATGTTGGCGCAAGTTCACCTCTTATCTATTAAGCCATTAATGAGCCTAAAGCAGATCTGATGATGAATTCTACTTACAGTCATGAAAGTAGCCAAAGTTATCGGTATTTGTTTTCCAGCCAATATAATTTTCTTCTCCTGAGTCATCTGCATAAATATAATAAGATGTTTTCGGAATCTTGGTGACAAGTCCATCCAGTTTGATGAGTAAAGCATGAACACCATCTGATCCGTTTTTTCCATAAACTTATTTGAATAGTAACAAGATGGATAGATTTCTGTAATTTCCGCAATCATAAATACAAATATTGCAGCAGTTTCTGTCAGCGACGGGGAAAATCTAAGATATATCAGACCCGAGGTTGAAAATACAATGATGGATGCGATGAATTGAAAGAAAATTGTAAAAGAGATGGTATTCTCTATTATTTTGAAGATACTGTAAAGACAAATACAGTACAATGCAGTGAAAACAGAGAAAGTATCTTTGTTAAACTCTACTTACTCCATTATAATCCGGTGATCCTCTAAACAATCTACAAAGTCTTGAAAACTTTCTTCCTCCGTTTTTTCTGGATCATGGTGAATATTTGCAAATCGTTCCATGATTATCTGAAGATGGGCGCTCAATAGACAAAGATACAAGGCACCGGTGAAGTCATTTGCTACATTTTGCACTGACAATATCAGTTGGAACATGGTCTGTATGAACAACGTAATCCAAAATCGAAAAGCGTTTTTCTTCCAATCGTAAGGAAACCAGGAATCGAATCCTAGTTTGGTGCCATTGGAAAGCGCCCCAGCAAGAGCATACGTTAAATTCACCCCCAAATAGAATAGGATAACACCCAGTGAAATTAACCTGCAGAAGTTGATTACCCTTCTCAATTTATCCTTCTGCTTGTCCGTCATAGGACGATTGTCCAGGCGTTTCAGCTGTTTATTGATTTCGATGAGGCTGGGTCTCAATCTTAAAATAACGAAGAATTTGATGGTGCAGGCAATGAGACAAATGTTCATGGGGACATTCTCCAGTAACTGTCATAAATTATTCACGTAAAACAATTCGATGATGAACGAGGAATAGTAGCAAATATTGGTGAGAATATAACTGGTAACAAGGTGAATTTTGTGTCGCAGGCGATAGTCCTCGGTTATAACCATTCCTTGCAACTTCAACGTAAAGTAAATGAATTCGAAAGCGCGGACAGTTTCAATTTTGTTTTCTGATGAATCCTTCGAACCGAATAACATCTTTGAATTTCCTCGAAGACTTTTCGACTTTCAGCTGACCTTTTCTCTCTTTCCACTTTTTTCTAAGACTGAACTAAAAAGGATTCACCTGGCCTGTTCGAGGCAACAACTCAGCACTAACACTTTAACATGGTGACAGGATAAATACCTGTTTTCTTTTTCGTCGCAGAATTGACAGTAAGGGAAATATATATTTATGATGACCTTACGTACAACAACATATGAACATTGCGATATGCCTTTGAATGTTATACAAGTACTCATCCTCATTCATTTTTGCAAGGACGAAGGTCACAATTCTACATATTTAATGTGGCATAAAGCCACCTGTTTTATTTCCAAGGATAGCTTCTCTGATCCTCATAATTGTTGATTGTTTTGATTTTTTTTCCTCCTGAGTTATTCATCATCATCATCAACGGCGCAACAACCGGTATCCGGCTAGGCCTGCCTTAATAAGGAACTCCAGACATCCCGGTTTTGCGCCGAAGTCCACCAATTCGATATCCCTAAAAGCTGTCTGGCGTCCTGACCTACGCCATCGCTCCATCTTAGGCCGGGTCTGCCTCGTCTTGTTTTCCTACCATAGATATTGCCCCAGAGGACTTTCCGGGTGGGATCATCCTCATCCATACGGATTAAGTGACCCGCCCACCGTAACCTATTGAGCCGGATTAAATCCACAACCGGACGGTCATGGTATCGCTCATAGATTTCGTTATTGTGTAGGCTACGGAATCTTCCATCCTCATGTAGGGGGCCAAAAATTCTTCTGAGGATTCTTCTCTCGAACGTGGCCAAGAGTTCGCAATTTTTCTTGCTAAGAACCCAAGTTTCCGAGGTATACATGAGGACTGGCAAGATCATAGTCTTGTACAGTAAGAGCTTTGACCCTATGGTGAGACGTTTCGAGCGGAACAGTCTTTGTAAGCTGAAATAGGCTCTGTTGGCTGACAACAACCGTGCGCGGATTTCATCATCGTAGTTGTTATCGGTTGTGATTTTCGACCCTAGATAGGAGAAATTGTCAACGGTCTCAAAGTTGTATTCTCCTATCCTTATTTTTCTTCGTGTTTGACCAGTGCGGTTTGATGTTGTTGGTTGATTCGTCTTCGGTGCTGACGTTGCCGCCATATATTTTGTCTTGCCTTCATTGATGTGCAGCCCAAGATCTCGCGCCAATAGCCGCCTGCTCGACCTGGATGAAGGCAGTTTGTAAGTCTCGGGTGGTTCTTCCCATGATGTCGATATCGTCAGCATAGGCCAGTAGTTGGGTGGACTTGAAGAGGATCGTACCTCTTGCATTTACCTCAGCATCACGAATCACTTTCTCGAGGGCCAGGTTAAAGAGGACGCATGATAGCGCACCCCCTTGTCGTAGACCGTTGTTGATGTCGAATGGTCTTGAGAGTGATCCTTCTGCTTTTATCTGGCCTCGCACATTGGTCAGGGTTAGCCTAGTCAGTCTTATTAATTTCGTCGGGATACCGAATTCTCTCATGGCCGTGTACAGTTTAAGCGGCTTTAAAGTCGATGAATAGATGGTGCAACTGTTGTCCATATTCCAACAGTTTTTCCATCGCTTGCCGCAGAGATAAAATCTGATCTGTTGCTGATTTGCCTGGAGTGAAGCCTCTTTGGTATGGGCCAATGATGTTCTGGGCGTATGGGGCTATCCCGCCTAGCAAGATAGTGGAGAATATCTTATAGATGGTTCTCAGCAACGTGATACCTCTATAATTGCTGCACTGTGTGATATCTCCCTTTTTATGTATGAGACAGATAATGCCTCGTTGCCAATCGTCAGGCATTGATTCGCTGTCCCATACCTTGAGCACAAGTTGATGAACCACTTGGTGTAACTGGTCGCCTCCATATTTAACGAATTCGGCTGTAATTGCATCGGCTCCTGGCGACTTATGATTTTTGAGCCGATGAATTGCACGGACTGTTTCTCCTAAACTTGGTGGTGGCAGCATTTGTCCGTCGTCTTCAGTTGGCGGGACCTCCAACTCGCCGTTGTTCTGGTTGTTCAGTAGCTCATCAAAGTACTCAACCCATCGCTCCAATATGCCCATTCTGTTGGAAATCAGATTTCCCTCTTTGTCTCGAGAGGATGAGCATCGAGGTGTATAAGGCTTTATCCTGCTGACTTGTTGGTAAAACTTCCGCGCCTGGTGCGGTTTCTCCCTGCACTTTTCTAGATCACAGACCTGTTGGTTCTCCCAGGCTTCCTTTTTCCGTCTGTGAAGCCGCTTCTCCGCTCGACGGAGTTCGTGATAAGTCTCTGCGCGTGCCCGCGTTCTTTGAGAATGCAACATTACTCGGTATGCAGCATTTTCCGTTCCGTTGCTAGCTTACATTCATCGTCAAACCAGCCGTTCCGACTCCTTTTGCGACTGGGGCCAAGTATGTTTGTGGCCGTATCCATGATAACGTTCTTCAGGTGATTGTGAAGATCATTTGTTGATGCTTCATCTCCAGGTCCTCTGTTGACTGCGGTTATTGCAGCATCCATTTCCCTCTTATAGGTGTCGCGGAGGGTTGTGTTGTGGATGGCTTCAGTGTTCACTCTCACCTGATTGTCAGAGGGGATTCTAGGTGGTATTGTTATTCGGGCTCGGAGCACCATGCCAACGAGATAGTGATCCGAGTCTATATTGGCCCCCTTATATGTTCTGACATTCATCAAGGGAGAGAGGTGGCGGCGTTCGATCAACACGTGGTCAATTTGGTTGAAAGTGGTCCCGTCTGGAGAGGCCCACGTATGTTTGTGGACCGCTTTCCGCGCAAACCAGGTACTTCCAACAACCATTTCGTGTGACCCTGCTAATTGAATAATCCGCAATCCGTTATCATTTGTTTTTTCGTGTAAGCTATGGGAGCCAATGTATCGCCTGAATACGGGCTCCGTCCCTACTTGGCTGTTGAAATCCCCAAGTATGATTTTGATATCATAGCGGGGACAGGGTTCGAGGGTTCGTTCTACTGCCTCGTAGAAGGTATCCTTTTCTGATTCTGCAGTCTCCTCTGTAGGGGCGTGAACGTTTATGAGGCTTATATTTCTAAACTTGCCTCGCAGGCGCAGAGTGCATAGCCGTTCGCTTATGTTTTCAAAGCCGATAACAGCAGGTTTCATTTTTTGGCTGACTAAGAAACCTAATCCGAGCACATGGTTTACTGGATGACTGCTATAATATATGGTGTAGTGGCTCTTCTCCAGGAAACCGGTCCCTGTCCATCGCATCTCTTGCAACGCTGTTATATCAGCCCTATATTGGGACAGGGTATCGGCTAGCTGCTCATCAGCTTGTTCTATGTATAGGGAGCGCACGTTCCATGAGAAAATGCGCAAATCGTTGTTCCGTTGTCGTTGCCGGGTCCGTCGTTTTAAAATATGTCCTGTCCGAGGCTCCTGTTGAGGCTTCGTAACAAGTTGTTTTCCGGGTAGGGTTGTCAGCCCTACCCAACCCCCAACCTGGAGGACCAGTTGGTACAATTTGTCCCGGTTTTAGGCACGGGAGACTCGCCTTCATCCTTCTCCGTCTGCAGCTTTTCGTCAAGAAAGAGCTCCCAGCGGTCACCACGTGGAGGTGGAGTTATTCATAAAACTTAAATGAGGACAAACGTACTTCCAAACAATTAAACTATTCATCAGTCCCACTTTGGGACAGCATTTTTGGTGGTCAAAGGGTAGTATTGGTCCCAGGGCGAAACGTGGATTGGTACCCACGATGGAGTATAAAACCTGGGAAACGCTTGCTGAACCAACACCGACAGCTCTACTATCAAACTCTATCTCCACCTCCACGTGGTGACCGCTGGGTGCTCTTTCTTAACGAAAAGCTGAAAACGGAGAAGGATGAAGGCGAGTTTCCTGCGCCAAAGAACGGAACATATTGTACCAACTGGCCCTCCAGGTTGGGGATGGGTAGGGCTGACAACCTTACACGGAAAACAATTTGTTACGAAGCCACAACAGGAGCCTCGGTCTGGATGGGTTTTACAAAGACGAACCCGGTAACGTATTCCTTTATCGTTTTTCTCATGCGATTTGCGCATTTTCTCATGGAACGTGCGCTCCCTGTACAGAGATGGAGCTGCCTAGCAGCTAGCTGATACCCTGTCCCAATATAGCGCTGATGTAACAGCATTGCAGGAGATGCAATGAACATAATGCGCAACACGACTCTATCCGTTAGCGCTCCTGAGCATCCCTCTGGCAATGTTGTGTGGAAAGAGTTTCCCTGTGTCTGCATAAAGCTCTTGATGGAAGCCGTTCTACCTTTCATAAGAGAAAAAGGTGTGTTCGGCATTATTCGCCACTTCATTACAGAACACACAATCAGGAGATCGTGCCTTCCCAATCTTGCGCAGGTAAAACTGGAGAAAATGCCCATGTAGAATTTGCGGAAAGAAGTAATGAATCTCACCATGCGTGCGGTCCAGCAACGGGTCTAAATTGTCGATGAGCCGCGCAGTCCATTTGCCTGATTTTGCTAAGAGAGTTGTAACTCGGTAAGTGTGCGTTGACGTTCTTCACGGGCAACCACCTCTCCTAAATCTTTGCTATTGCGGCAGTATATAGCTCTATGTTCCTTAGCAAGAGGTGCAATACTCGCGATCACCATCATAGCCGATTCTGAGACAGTGCAATAAGCAGACGCCACTTGCAAAGCTCCCCATTTCTACACTTGAGCAAGGCGCTTACGACCTCCTTGTCAAGGGCATCAGGTCAAACCTTCGCGCCATAGAGCAGAACGGATTGCATTTCTCCTATAAGAACACATCTTCTGTTAGATACAGGGGCCCCAAAATTCGCCATTAGCCGACTCATGGCCAAGACTCCAGCCACTGTTTGATTTGCTCGTAGAAGCTCATCTTCGAGTCGGACATTTAACCGCTGGTTTTGACTCTATAGTCAACTCGTCCAATGATATCGGATGCAAGGTCTGGATTCTCTGTGTGGTCAAGATGACTACTTTGGTTTTTTTCAGTGCAAGGTTGAAGCTATGAACAGTCATCAATCTGCTTACCCGTCGCATCAATATGTCTGCTCTGCGCCTTTTCAACAAGTGCCGCAACGTCGTCTGCACACCCCACCAGGCGCGGCTCTTCTGGCGTGTGAAGTCTTAGCAGATTATCGTAAGAAGCGTTCCAGAGGTCCACCCTAGGATGATCTCTGTGCTACTCCCGACGTGATTACCATCCTCCTCTTGCCCTCTAACATCTCATAGAGCAGGAAGCAGTCTTTCAGATGATCCCTCAATATCCGCAAGTGTTGGCTTGGCAGGTGGAATGAGTTTTCTAATGTGCCGAGCATCTCTGTCCATCTTAGGAAATTGAAGGTATTTTTGACATCAAGCATTATGAGGAGGATTATCCGTCGAAATTGGCGGCTGTGTGCCTCGACTTGATGAATCACATCCACGACATCGATAGCGGCATCTACCGGAGATCTCCCTGATCTGAACCCGAATTACCTTGTGGATAATTCCCCGGCAGCGGGGATTGTTTCAGTGAGTCTACTCCTAATAAGCTTTTCGAGCACTTTCCCGCTCATGTCAAGTATACACAGCGGTCGGTATGCAGACAGCAGCTCCAGGTCTCCTTTTTCCTTGTCAATCAACGTGAGGCTCGCTACCTTCCAGCGAAAAGCAAAAATGCCCTCCTTCGCTTCGAGCCGCAAGTCTGGCCTTTCGCGAGACACCAATTTGTAAACTTTCGCTGGGATTCCATCAGGACCTGGCGTCTTTTTGTTTTTCATTGTGAGAACCGCTTCCTTGAGTTTTCTTATTGTGAAAAGGAGGAAATCCTTGACACTTTACGCGATGATGTCAATACGGCGGTCAATAGTACGGGATATCTAGAGAATAATGCCAGTATAATGCAGTCTATCTGGTCGGTACTTAGTGTGCATTCACTCCGTTGATTAGGTTCTGCCAGTCGCGAGCTTTGCTTCTATTCTGACTTTTTTATTCTGCCTATGGTATGCGCAATAACCTCCTCGCGGGCGTGTAAAAGATATACCTGACGGCGGAGCTTATGGGACTTCCTTCTTAGGTCCGCAAATTCTGCATTCCACCAGTACATAGAAGGCTTGCCACCGCTGGGGCCCCTCCCGGGCATAGAAACCTCACACGCTGTTGCTACCAACCCTGGAGTACCTGTTGCAAAAGCGTTGACGAACTTTCCGATTTTGACCCTTGCGGCATTCCACACGCAGAGGGAGTGCCGGGTTGGTGCACGCCGACAAGTAGCGTCAACCACTTCTAACGCGATGTATTGGCGATCAGAAGTCTTCTGGGGGTCGTCACATGTCCACCGGTGGTGCCATAGATTCCGATGCAAAAGTTATGCCAGGAATGATCCCTTCGTAGTCTGGGTGCCGAAACGTCGGCGTGGATAGGGTATTTAAAACTACGAAGCTGGTTCTCGCTACCGTTTCCAGGGATCTGTTTCCCTTTACAGTTTGGCTGAAGTGTGCCCCGTTCAAGGACCGCCAATCAGGGTTCGCCGCTTCGTCCCCGAAGCGGTGTTCGTTAGACCATCAAGCCGGAGTTGAAACTCCCGAATCGTCGCTAAAAAACGTTATTCTTAAACACCGAATGCAGATAAAGTCCTCGGTCTTGGGCAAAAACACGCAGTCGAACGTCGTTCCGAACCCAGATGGCAGCGGCGCCTGAGAGTTGAAATGCCGTGAAGCCGGGTTCCTCTTCCGATATGCGCTACCAGCTGATGAGCGGTAGCATCCCGGTGCATGCTAATTTGTATGATGCGGATCAAGCTAGTCGTGTCTTAGCCCTTTCCCTTCCTGAACCCGCAGTGTGTGCAACGTTCTCAACAGAGCCGCCATGATTCCTGCAGAGAAAGAAATTTTCGCTGCAAGTTTTCGGTTGGTGACCTACCTGACCGCATTTCCGGCATGTCATCCATTTCGTATTTTTCTGTGGGACAGTCAAGATTTCGAATTTCTAGAGAGCTCATATGCTCTAGACTAAAAACTCCCCCAGTAACCCTAACCGCTTCGCTGAGCGTACTCTTGGTAGTCCGCTTCGGGCCTAGTTCAACAAGGACTCCGCCACTCTTCGTTTTCCGTGTGGAAGGCACTTTTGCTCCGTTATCTTTGGGTTTCATCCTGTAAGGGATTTCACTAAGGACTTTCGCAAATGTTTTGCCTTCCGTCGGCTTAATGAGCAGAGATGGCGGTCTAGTCCTTCTTCGTTTCCTCGTCTTTTCAGATACTAACTTTTGGTTTGTAGCCTCGTTGTCTTTGAACAAGTGGGTTTCAGTTAGTTTTCTTTTATCCTTCTTTGCCTTCTTTTTCTGGGCTCTGGAAAGTACTTTTATAAAGTCTCCTTCAGCCAGCCAGCCCTTTTTCCTCATTCCCTTTTACTAGGGTTTACTTGCGTTCCGTTTTGCGTTTGCAGTATTCTCAGTAGGTAAGAGCGTCTTATGCTGCTCTCCACGTTCGCCTGTAGAAGGAGATGTCCAAACTTTTTGGCGCCTTTACTGACATTCCTCTGGAGGAACGTTGCCGATCGCGTACGCTTCACCACTGCTGCACATTTCCTGATGAGCCTTTCCTTTTCGGTTTTAGCTAGGATGGTCAACTGCACTTCCACTCAATTCGTGCCCGACTGGCGATTTTTTCCGGGGTAGGGACACTGCAGGGTATTGGATTTGTCGTTTCTGCACCGTCAGTCGCGCGTTGGGACATCCCCTTTCTTTGAGTGTCTCGGTGTCACATCGGGTGTTTCAGGCCACACTATCTCTTTCACTTGTCGCTGCGGTGAACCGCACATTTTTGAGCTGCGCACAAAGGCAGTAAACTCATCCTTCTTCCCTGATATTTCGCCGATTTTCTTTTGTATTAAGATTATTCTCAATGGAAATTTCATCGGCGCACCGTGTGCAAAGGAGCAGCCCGCAATAGCTAGGAACGAGTGTACTCTCGGAGACAGGCACCCCACCCCAGTTCCCTGAGTTCACACCTACGCTTAGCTGGCTCTTGGTGGACGTTTGGCAGAGCTAGGCTCACATTATCCCATCGACATCGACCGAAAGCTATCAACGGCTCCGAGGACTCCCAGTGTGTCCCGACGTGTACCTATCATTCGCGGTTCGCTCACCGCTTGCTTGCGATGCATATGTCAATGCAAGAGGCATCACCCTGATCGACTCAACCCACTGGCCTATGCTGAAGATATTGACATCATGGGAAGGACAATACGAGATGTATAGTCTACCTTCATCCAGATCGAGCAGGCGGTGCGTGACCTTCAGCTGCACACTAATCAAGGCAAAACAAAATATATGGTGGTAACGTCAGCACCACAAACCAAAGAAGCAACAACATCAGATAGCACTAGTTAAATGAGAACAGTAAAAATAGGAGACCACAACTTGAAGACCGTTGATAATTTGTCCTATTTAGAATCAAACACAACTGATAAAAGCTACCTATGTCGGTGAAATCCCCGCATGATTGTTGGCTGTCAACAGAGATTATGTAAGCTCACAAAAACTCTTTCGTTCGAAAAGTCAGAGATTGTCAGAGCTCTTATTGTACAGGATGATGAACTCGCCAGTTCTTAAGTGTTTCTCGGGAGCTTGGGTTCTTAGCAAGAAGAATTGCAAACTCTCGACCGCGTTTGAGACAAGAATTCAAAGAAGAATCTGTCCGTTTGTAGATAAAATCTGGTTCAACACGTTACGGTAGATCATTTAATCTGTATGGAAGAGGCTGATCCAGCCCTCAAAATCTACAAGGGCAATATCCATAGTAGAAAAAGAAGACGATTTTTAGAAGACCTTGGTGCAAAACCGGGATGCCTGAAGTCCATTACTAAGGCACTACTCCGTTGATGATGATTCTGTACAGGTCTCTATCTTCCCGAAGTAGGCAGAGGTCGGTTTTCAAGGGGTGACCAACATACATCTTAGCCACTCTCTTCATGTAGGTAGACGATGTGGCCATCCTACAACAATGTCCCTTTATGAAACCCTTTGGGCCAGAAATGCGTTTGGCGTTGTTAGCGTCAGGAGGAGAGGACTTTCTTTGCTCTAGCTAGAGCCCAATCATTATTTGGGGACCTCAAAAATATTTTTGGTTGAGTGGAGGAGCTGCTATCCTATGTGAAAACTCCCGACTGGCTCTGAAAATCTGAGCCTGGTAGATTCTGCTCCCCTTGTCTCTTCCACGGCAGTCACGATCTTTGTAGTTTGTAGCATTAAACGAAGCACCATAGCGTCAATGGGGTCCCCGGAGCGGACGCTTATATCTACTCACGAACCACACCCAAAGGGAAAGAAAGAATTATTAAGGCAACATTGGCATTCTTGGGACAGGGGATGTAACCGTTTTAACCGTCGAGACATATAAGGTCTATGATCTTGACTCAACACCACAGGTCTGAATTTTTGAAATTTTGTGGAATTGATTATAACATTTAGATTCAAACAAATATCATTACTTACGGACATGAAAGTTGCCAAGGTTATCGGTATCTGTTTTCCGGCCAAGATAACTTTTTTCTTCTGCGTCATCTGCATGAATATAATAAGATGTTTCCGGAATCTTGGTGACAAGTCCATCCAGTTTGACGAGTATAGCATGAAGACTATCCTATCCGTTTTTTCCATAAACTTGTCCGAATAGTAACAAGATGGAAATATCTCTGTTACTTCCGCTACCATAAATACAAACGCTGCTACAGTCTCAGTGAAGGATGGTGAGAATCTGAGGTATATTAGTCCAGCCGTTGAAAATGCCAGAATGGATGTGATGCATTGAATGAAAATTGTAATAGAGAGGGTATTCTGTATCGTTTCGAAAATGCTGTCAGGACAAGCAGAAAGAAATGTATTGGACTCGGTTAATGCAATGCTCCTTAAAACAGAAAGAAAACATGTCCTTGGTTACAACTTACTTAATTATGATCTGGTGGTCGTCTATGCACTTTATAAAGTCTTGGAAACTTTCCTCCTCCGTTTTCTCTGGATCATAGTGAATATCTGCAAATCGTTCCATTATTATCTCCAGATGGGCGCCCAGTACACTAAGATACAAGGCCCCAAGGAAGTCATTCGGTACCTGTTCCAATGACAATTGCTGCTGAAACGCAGTCTGTATCAGCAACGAAATCCAAAATCGAAAAGGATTCTTCTTATAGTCGTAGGGGAACCAAGTTTCAAACCCAAGCTTCGTGCCATGTGAAAGTGCCGAAGCAAGGGCATAAGTTAAATTCACCCCCAAGTAAAACAGGGTTACACTCAGTGAAATCATCCTGCAAAACTTGATTACCCCTCTCAGTTGATCCTTCTGTTTGTCTGTCATAGGTCGAGTATCCAAGCGTTTGAGTTGTTTATTGATTTCGATGAGGCTGGGTCTTAGTCTCAGAATAACGAAGAATTTGATACAACAGGCTGTCACACAGAGGTTCATAGGGACGTTTTCCAACAACTGCCTCAAATTGCTCACGTAAAACAATTGGATGATGAACGAGGAGTAATAGATAATATTTATAAGAATATAATTTGCAATTACGTGTATTTTATGCCGCAGCTGATAGTCCTCGGTTAGAGCCATTCCCTGGAACCTCAACGTAAAGAAAATGACTCCGAAGGCCCGGATGCTTTCAATTTCATTTTTCGAAGAATTTTTCGATACTGAAAATACCTTTGGGTTTGTTAAGGACATTTCAACTCTACGCTACGCGGTTTTACACTTCCGGCTTTTTATTAGTAAGCAGTTGTCCACTGAAAATACTTCACCTGAACTGTTCGACGCACAATATCCATTTTTACAGAAACAGCTTTAAACTAGTCCTTGAGCCCAGTGACAGGATAAATACCAGTTTCTTTCGTTATAGAGCTGACAGCATGGCAAGCGTATATCATATATCTGATACCGGTCGATACAAGTAAGAATTGAATGTTATACCCATCCTCTGCCATTTTTCCATATCTGCATTTTTAATGTCACATTTTTGCACTGAATTGTTTTATTTTCAAGGCTAACCTCTTGGATCCTTTATTGATTCTTTCATGTATTTTTCGCTCATGTGTTATTCATTGAATTTATCTAAAAGGACTTCGTGATAACATGCACTGAGCTATCTAGAAATATCACTGCATTGTTTCCTAGTGTGCGACTTTTGTGAATCTAAAGAAGTTTCCTAAAGGGAGAGAGTATCTGAATTCCTCATTGAAGAAGACTTTTGCCGTGGTATATTCATGGCAAATCTGAGGAAGCTGGAAAACTGGGCATGAAATACAAATGCTACTTTCAGGATTATTCACAAAAAAATTTTAGTTTTTCGTAAATCCTTGGCGCCTTGTCAATTAGAGCTAGTGTGCGTTTCCACCACACGAAGCTGTAGCTTCTGAGCACTCAGTCCGTGGTGGCCCATTGTACTCGACAGCCCCATGTAAAGGAATATCCCGGATTCGTTAATGTATCCCAGGATTTCTGTTAGTGGATGTGATGCTCGATCTGATGCTTGATGCGTCCCTAGGCGGGACATTCACATAGGAAATGCTCTGTGGATTCCGCTTCCTCATTACAGGAGGGACACGAATCATCTTGAAAAATTCCTACTCTGAACATATGTCCAGTTAGTGAATTATGGCCAGTCAGTCACTGTGGGAGCTTGTTCTCAGTTTTTGAAGACAGCCCCAACCAATGCTACGGATACTCCAATTGCTGGTTTTGGTCCTGGCATGAGGGAGGTTGACCTCTCTTTCGCTGAAGCATCTGAGATTTGATTTCCCTCTACCCCACAGTGACCAGGTATTCAAAATGATTTCACCTATTGAATCTAGAGGTAGAGTTCAAACGGTTTTTGAATTCCTGAACGATTTTCGAGGTGATCAAAGGACTACTCAATGGCCTTAATGCAGCCTGGCTATCACTGCAGATTGCGATGCGCCTGCCTTTCAACCGCTCTCAATCACCCAGTTTACCGCCCTTAGGATGGCATATACTTCGGCTTGAGAAACCGTTGCATATTTTCCCAAAGGAAAAGCCCATTTCTTGTTTTTATTCGAGAGGTAGACTCCGGCTCTAGAGCCCTGCTCTGTTTTCGAGCCATCGATGTTGATGACTTCCGTATACCACGGCACGCATTCTTGGGAATTCCCAGTTCTCTCTACGTTTGAGGATAAATTCATATCTTCTACCAAACAGATGTATGAGGATCCGAGAATGGGAAGGCATTTTAAGAACTGGATTCAGTACTCCCAGTAACTCTTCCAATGCTCTGTGCCCCCCACATCCGTTGTTTTCCCATAGATCTAATCGAATTAGTCTATGAGCTGCTCTCATTGCAGTAGTTTGAATAAATATATCCAGGGGCTGCGAATTGAGTAATGCATTTAGAGTTGCGCCGAATGTCATGCTGATGGCACCGGTAATACACAGAGACACTGTTCACATTACCACATGAGACCTAAGTCCTCATGTCGAGGCAAAGGTCCGTCTGCATAGCCCATAAGTACTCACTGCTTATGGGTCGTTTTACCTTTACTTCTATATGCTTGTTCCAAACAAGCTTTTTATCTAGAACCACTCCCAAATATTTCTTCGGAGAGTTGAAGGGTTATATCTTTCATCTCTGGAAGGCAAAGTCCATCCAGTTTTCTCCTTTTTCTGAATATACCATTATGATCAGGATTAACTGAAAGACAATGCCTGAGGAACCAACTGTCTATCAGATCAATCAATGACAGTATGGCAGCTTTCACCTTTTCATAGGTAACAACTGTTTTCGCAGTGTTTCAGGTCACCATGCAGCACTTGCGTGTTGAAGGGGTTGCAAGAACCGTCAACTCTCCCCCTACCACTTCTCTTACCCGTTCCCCCGGGTGGTGTACTTCCAGGAAGGCCTGTACCGATTCCAGCCTGGAGCTCGTGAAAGTACCATCGGGTTTTCTAAGAGAGTCCAACTTGACCCAATCATCCCTTTTAAGGATTCTGCACAACCTTGAAATCTCTCTTTCGCCTTCCAATTCGTCACAGTACACTCTAATGCAATCTCGTTACGAACACCTAACAAGCCTCTTATATGCACGCTGTGAGTTTTGGAAATTTGACCAGTCTTTGTTCTTATTGCTTTTGCAAGCACGATTCAGAAATCGTCTCTGATTTCCCAAGCTTTTGCAATTCCCGGTTCCACCAAGGAGCCGTTTTACCGCTCGGGAAATAGGACAAGCCTTTTCATAGCACTCTAAAAGTGTGCAATTCAGAGTTTCCAATTCATCTTCCAGCCCCAAAGGAGTCTTTGTCGCCTAAAGATTTGTACTTTATTGGCAAGAAGTTTATTGAACTTCCATTTTTCTAGGATTTCGTCTCTGTATTGCAGACTGTTCGCCTGCAATGGTTAGACTAAATTCTAAGTAACGGTGATCTTTAAGTCAGACTTCATCTAGCACTCGTTAGTTTATAATCAACTCTAACGACTTTGAAGTGCAGATTGTTAAGTCAATTACTTCACTTCTTCTCTGTTCCAAGAAGGTAGAGAAGCACCCTACGTTTGCAGACCAGCTGAAGTGATGAAATCAAATCGCTTCTCTCCTCTTGGATTGCATTTGCCACTGTCCCGACGAATATGTCGAGGATTCGCATCGCAACCCATGGCTTTGGCACCAGAAAAATGTAGCGGCAGTGCTGCGGTTTGTCAGCTACCAGCAGATAGGAGGAGGCTTTGGCACGCCGCAAACTTAGTCTAATATGTAACGGAAAACGCGTATGCCGCGGTGCGCGCTTTCCCCCACACGGTACCGCTAGATACTCGATCTCCACGTGTTTGATTTCTCTGAGAAAAGCTGCACTTGGAGGTACCGCAGTTCCCATGTCCACATCCAGTGTGTGTCGAAGACCGTCATTGTTTTTCGCTCACAAAATGAAGATGATGCAGTTTTCTTATATATTGAAGTTCAATCTATCTAGGAAAAAGCGGAGCACCATATGGTGAATTCCCTCGAGCACATTCAGACTCTTTTGGTCCAATTCGAATACCAAGCTGAAACCCTCCACGTTTATTTATTTATTTATTTATTTAATTAACGGACAACAAACAGAGAGAATTCCAGTTAATTATTGTCCTCAGGAGGAGGAGGAGAAAGCAAAAAACTTGTCCTACGTTTAAAACTACTTAAAGTAGGCAAGTTAAAAGGACCAAGCTGTTTTGCATTATAATTTCGGCAAAGCCTGGGAATCGGAGAATGAAAATAGACTTCGAGCTCCGCGAAGGGCACGTTGAAAATATCTGCGTTACGTGTGTTATAAGACGCAGGACGGCAGGTGATGTCTTTAGCGGCGGAGCAGTCCATCAGACCCGAGGAAAGTTAAGTAAATGTTCATAAATCCTGATAGGATCTACGCTGTTGTAGGAAGGGCAATTTCAGAAAGCGGAGGCGGGAAGGGTCGAAGGCTTTCGCGAAGTCAGTGTAAATCGTATGCACTGAATTTAGAATTTGACGACAAAGTTGGTAAAGTCAAATGGGACGGTAATTCGCGGCAAGCGAACGATCGCCACTTTTGTGAATGGGGATAATGAGAGCCTCTTTCCACAAGCTGGGAAAATGATTCTCTTCAAGGCTTTTGTTGATAATAAGAGATAGGGGAAGGGAGATGGACTTACCAGTTTTGAGCAAAAAGAAGTTTGGAAGACCATCGTAGCCAGGTCCGACCTTGGCATCAAGTTCGCCAATGAGGTATTCGACAAGGATAGGGATAAGAAGGGGAATGGTAGGCGATGCGGGGCAGGCTACATCTACTATCGGGAGAGATTCGGAGGAAGGGGGAGGAACATAGACTGACGAAAAGCAGCGGCAGAGTAAATCATAAGATAGTTGGGAGGAGTTAGCTGAGAAGTCAGAAAATTTAATGGACGGAGGGGATAACTGGGCAGGGTAGCAGGAGTTGCGAATGTGGGACCAGAAAGGTTTCAGATTTTCGCGCTTTAGTGAGTCTTCCACGCTGGACAAATATTCGTGTCTGCACTTACGTATTAAGGATTTGACCGAGGAACGAAGGGATTTGAAAAAAACTAAGTCAGCAACGTTTCTATCATAGAAGACAGGAACTTCTTTCTCGGAGTCTGTTTTTGACGTAGTTTTTTGTGAATTTCAGTGGTGAACCAGACGGGGTAAGAGCGTAAGCACTTAGGAGAGGAGGAAACGTAACAAGGAAGAAGATCAGATAAAATGGCATAGAAAGTGTTGCAGGGGGACCCAGTTGATTGACGCCAGGGCTGAGTTCAGACCTTCGAAGTTCGCCTTACGAAACTTGAACTTGGTAGGCTTGCGAGCGACAGGAGAGTGGAGTCGGGATATCTGAACATCGAACTCGAGAGCAGGATGATGAGCGTCAGGGGCCACGTAAGACGGAGCATGAAGGGATTGGGAAAGATAACGTACAGGAAGGTTAGAGAGGACAAGGTCAAGAGTGCAATCTAAGTAGTTTCTAGAAAGGATAAATTGGAGGGCCCCACAGGTGTACATGAAAGTGGATAGAGGGAGGGAAGGGTGGGTGGAGTTATTAGGGAGGGAGGGAAGGCCAGGAGTAACGGGCCAGGAGAGCATAGGAAGATTAAAGTCACCACAGAGGATGAAAGGAAGTGAGGGAAACAAAACGGTTAGGGCCTCTGATAATCTGTCGAAGAAATCCTCGTACAGAGAAGGCGGGCTTAGGCAGGGAAAATATACACACGATATGATAAAGGGACATACGTTTGGCGGAAGGACACGTATGGTAATAGAATCGTAGGAGAAGGAGGAAAAGATGATTTCGGCACGGAGAGGAGACAGCTATTAGGGCACCTCCGCCAGTTGTCTTGCCAAGCGCAACACAGTCTCTGTCACAACGAAAGACAGAGTAACCTTTGAGGAGCTCAGAATCTAAAATCCTGTATCCAGCCAGGTTTCAGAAATGCAGATGACATGATGTTGGAATGCTAAGGCAGACAGTTTGAAATCCGACAGCTTGGTCCTTAGACCCCTTACATTTTGATAAAATAGCGTATAGTTATTGGAATCATTCAAGTTCGGCGAGTCAGGCGGGCGGGCCGGAAATTTTCACGAAGCTTAGACCTCTGATAAGGCTTAACGAAGACCCCCTGTGGCCAAAAGGACGATTGGACGATAGCATCGAAGCCACGGGGATATGTCACTTTGAAGGAAGCTATCACTCGGTCAGGAGAGCCATCCTTCGTCAGCTTCACACAGGAAAGAGGTGACAAAGTTGAGTTGCTTTTGCTTCTGATATAGGCCAGAATTTCGTCGGGCGTAGTGGAGTATGCTAGCCTTGACACCAACAGCTGTTTCGGTGGCGAGGCGACGTTCAATTAGGGGCCGCTCGGACGACATGAGGTCGGAAAGGCCTGCGGTTCAGCGGTGGCGAGCGTCGATGATACACAGGAGGAAGCGTGCGGTGGTGCTAATGTAGCGACTGGAGGATAAACGCCAGAACTTCGTAGCGCATCCGATGTTGCGTAGGGAACTTGTCCCTCGGATGGAGTATTTTTCAGTAGGCTAGCGGACGTCATCGGGTTGATACCATATTTTATGGACCCACTGGAATAGAGCGAGGCAGATAGCGTAGTCTCGCTAGTGCTCGATAAAGCAGAAGCGGGGGCAGAATTGTCGGCGATTTTGAAACTGCAAGCTGAATCGACGCCAAAGTCGCCGTGTGTTGATGCATTCCAAATGGAGAAGCCCATCGCGAAAACTTTGATTGTTAAATATTGGCTTCGTTCCGAGCTCCGGCATTTTTTTCCACAGGCATTCCCGGAGAATGGTAAACTGTTCCTTTGGCATTTTACCTCTTCCTTCCCGCCTTCGTATCCGTATTCCTATGGGAGAGACCAGCTTCATTGAGCTTTCTCTCGCTGATTTGATCATCTCCCGACACACCGGTCCTAATCCCCACGCGATGCGCGGATGTAAGTCCTGATGCGGAGCACAATAAAGCTTTGGCCACAAAAGATGTGTTTTATACTTCTTGCGCGCATTATCGCTGATTGAAGAGTCTGGTGAATCCAGTGTGGATCTCACCGGGGTTACCAGTTTATCCTCACCTTCCGCCGAAGATTCCGCTCCCTTGCGTCCGACTTCTCCCCAATTTCTTCTTCTCCCAAGTTGAGAGTTTCCGGACTTTCTTGTGTGGCTAGCTTCGCCATAGGCACTAAATGTAAGCTTTCCATTGAGTCGGAAAGCATGCCTTCTACAGATTTAACCATAGGGGGGCATGAATTTGGTGAGGCATCCAAACTCCGTGCCTTGGTAGCGACATAATTGCTCATGGTAGCGGGTGGATTCGAAATCTGTGACTTCTTACCACTTGGAGAGTTTAAATCCGTTGTTTCCATATTCATGTTTTGGACACCCTTAGTGCAGCACTAAACTACTATAGGCTCCCAGACCGTTACAAGCTGGTGTCCGAGGGGGACGAATTACGGCTTAAGAATACACTTAAGTGTTTCATGCTTATCGTAAGAGACGACTGAAAGATATGCTAGCAACCTGAAAATGTTGGAACTTTATTGCGACCGAAACTTCTACGACCTTACGCCGAATACCTTTGGTTATTAAAAATAGACTAAGACTAGTTTCTGCTATGTGCCCACGCTTCTTGACAATGGTAGCAAAGGTCCCCAAAATATTCGCTTTCTGCAACTTGACCGGGAATTCTAGCAATATAACCTGGACATTCTGGGCATAAGGGAAGTAAAATGGTGGGAGTCCATAGAGTACTCCTTTCCCTCTTATCACATTAATGGCAATGAGCCTTTGTATTCTGGAGAGTCAAGTGGTCGGGTTGTTTTTCACGCCTACCGCAAGGCGCGATTCTTTCACCTGCGAGCTGACAGGCTCTAAATTCAAGATTTCGGTCCCGATTAGGGAGCTTTACATTTGTAAAATGCTATGCACCAACGGAGACTTCCGATATAGTGGAGAAGGATGATTTCTACGAGCAAATAAAAGCAGAGTGAGCTCGATCGGTAGAAGGACCGAATAGCAAGGGGTTTCTTGAACTAACGACTCCCTCCCTCTCCTCCCTTTGGTGAAAGGAATTCTTTGACCTGAAGGCTCCCACAGCCGGGCGAGTGGCCAGACTAAAGTAATGTGTCAAACGGTTTCAGGCTAGTTCTCTGATGACAGGCAGATGTTTAGTTGGTAGTCCAACGGCGTACTGTTGCTGGAGTCCAACACTCTGTTTGCGCACGTGCTCACCTACCCCACTACCAAAAATCTTTCATCATCATCATCATCAACGCCACAACAACCGGTATCTGGTCTAAGCCGGCCTTAATAAGGAAGTCCAAACATTCCAGTATTGCGCCGAAGTCCACCATTCTAATATCCCTAACCAATGGCGTGCTGGCCTACGCCATTGCTCTATCTAAGCCAAAGTCTGCTTTGTCTTCTTTTTCTACCACAGATATTGCTTTTATAGAACTTCCGAGCTGGATCATTCTCATCCATACGGATTATGATTATATTATTGATGAGCTCCTGTGAGAGCTAATAAGTACAGACCACCAAAGTATTATTCACTAGGAGGCGCGAGTCTAATCGCTTGAGAACGAGTAGGCTACGTGGCCTAGATGAACGAATTATGCGGGGAATTTTCCCCTTTTCACCCTCTCGCCAGGACTGAGGATTACGCTAGGCCAAAAGTTACACTGGAAAATGCACGCCGGGATCGTTTGTAGGAAAGATACGAGGGATTTAATGACTGGAAGATTCACTACGCTGGATATCTACTGCAATGGTAAACTTATTATTACCTTTGAGGTGTAGAAACAAACTGGATGAGCAATCAGGAGTTAAACAACTTTGAAAAACTGGGAAAGAGCAATGAGCGCTGGCCTAACGGACGGGGGGGGGGGGGTAGTAGTAGGCAGCGGGTGAGCTGGCCAGGAAAAGAGTAGATGCACCACTTTTTGGACCAGAACCCTACATAATCGGAAAGGGGTTCCTGGTCATGACAATAAGGAAAGAAGAGTAACGGGTGTATTGCTGCTGGGGGGTGGGGGGGGGGGGGATCAAGATCATGGTAGGAGTACAGATGAGCTACTTCAAGCTAAACAACATCTGGGTTCTGTGGGAACAGTCATGAAATCTCGATTATTCTATCCGGCATTAATGGACTTCGGAGAATATTTTATACCGGAAACAACAAAGGGGCTCGATAATTCTTTTAGGACGCACGCAGCTTCCTTGGTATCATGATCGTGATGGTGATGGTTACCACAAGTTTTTTATTCTCTAAATGAAATACCTTTACTGGATTGTGGACATTTATTAAGTGTATACAAAAAAAGTGTAAAGAGTTGATTACACCTACATTTTTCTGCAATTTTTACAATTACAATTGTTTCAACGCAAATCACATCCTTTTTCGTCAAAGACATCCATATTACTCCGATGGGCTCATGATCATTAATACCGTGTACATAGCCTTCATTACCTGTGCAATGATCAAAAGAATATGTTAAAGATACTTTGAGTTGAATCTGGAAATGATAAACGAAAGATATTTAAGCGATGCTGCTCATCAGAAAGATAGAGATAAATTTGTGTAATTGTTTTAGAAAAGATAAAATGTTAATATTATGGTCGACTTTAGGTACATATCGGGAAGCCGATGAAAGCTTTATCACAAATTGTGACCTGATAAAGGTAGATGATCCAGACACAGCACTGCTCAAGTCTAGAAAGATTGGATGATCTTGGTGTCATATTGGAAGATATAACGTATGTATCTCCATTTCCAGTAAGTAAGGGAGAGAAGGCTCAACTACCTGCGGTATGCACCAGCTGAAAGGGCTGTTAAAAAGAGAAAATTTTCTGCTCTGTGTTCTCTCAACACCGAATACTGAAAAGAATCTTAAAAAGGCGACAATTCAGATTAAAGCATAAACGACACATAAGGCCTTATAGGAGAGAACATAGCTATTCTCACCGATAGCCAAGCAGCGATCAAGGCACTTAGGTCCAACCAGGTGAACTCTAAACTGGTATGGGAATGCCTTGAGAGACTGAATACACTCGGCTCGTCCAACAAGGTCTGGATACTTTGGGTTCCAGGCCATGCTGGGCTGGAAGGCAATGAGGCAGCGGATGAACTAGCCAAGAAGGGAGCAGGGATGCCTTTATACGGGCCAGAACCCTTCTGTGGAATCGGAAACGGTTTCATGGCTATGAATCTAAGAAACGAAGAAAAACGGTTGAGGGAACTATATTGGGCGGGCCTACCAGGGATGGAGCAGTCCAGGGTGCTTATTGGGGGATACGAACCCATGCGCACAAAGGATTGCCTAAACCTCACCAAAAAGAACCTCCGAATCATAGTGGGAATTCTCACTGGTCATTGTCGGCTGAACTACCACCTAGGGAAGCTAGGGATATCTACGGACACTGCCTGCAGGTTCTGTGAGGAGGAGGACGAAACCTCTATGCACGTCCTGGGACAGTGTCCAGCACTTGTGCAAAGTAGGTCGATACATCTGGGAGAACACTTAATACCAGATGCAAAGCTGAAACTTCTGGAAGTGGGGAACATACTAAAGTTCCTAACGGTTACTGGCCTGCTTGAGATACTATGATCAACAGGTACACTATAACCAGTAAAAGGGGCACAATAGTTCTTCAAGGACGCGGTGCGACTTTCCCTTAACAAAAATAATAATAATTATAGGAGAGGGGTTAGAAGTTTTCTTCTGGACTAGATGGATATTTTGTTGATATAAAAGGGACTCTTTCATGCCTGCAAAAGGGTATTAACTAGAGATAAAGGGAACGTGGCCAAAAAGTGCGACAAAATGGACATCCTTGGCATTCGAAAAAAAGGACGGTTTACATAATAGCGACATTGCTCCTAGCACTTAGGATTTGCATTGCTAGAACTCTTCCGAAGTTAACTCTACAGAAATCTTTGCAATGACATGTGGATCATGGATTAGGTTAGTGGAACCCCGACTTGAGTGACGCGTGGACAAACCAAACGGGATTGCAAGAGGCATTTTTGTGATTCCTATGGTAGACGGCATGTGTTTGTATAGCTGCTACACTGATGACCACCAATAATCCAAGGAAGTCCAATCCATTGTTAAGTTTTGTGCAACTGGACGTAATGTTGGTAAACGAAAGTAATTTAAATACCTACCAAAAAGAAAACGACAATAACGCCACGGATAGGGACTGACCTCACGCCGAAGATCTTTGGTTATCGAAACGAACGAACTCTGGAGAGTATTTCATTTGCCACCGTAATGGCAATGTCCTTCTGTACTCTGGACAGTCAAGTAGGAGTAGATGCGAATCCGGTGTTCAGTTGTTTCTGACAGCTACCGCGAGATGCGCGCTCCTGACCTAGTAGCCGGTTTCTGACGGACTTTTTACTAGAAGATTTCGGTTCAGGTTAAGGAACATCATAATTGTACAATGCTATGCACCAATGGTCGATATAGTTGAGAGGATGCTTTCTACGAGCAATTACACGTAGGTCAGGAGAGGCTTTCTAAAGGTAACATTGTGATCGTGATGGGTGATCTGAATGCCAAGGTGGGCACCGAAAACACCTTACTCGGACATGTAAAACACCGTTTAGGCCACCGTAATGGTAATCTTGGGAGGTTTGTCGATTTCTGTACCTTCCACCGACCAGTTGTTGGTGGCACATTGTTCGAGCGCAAAGCCTACCATAAGGTCAGTTGGCTGTGACAGTGGCAAAGACTTGATGATCAGCTAATGAAACTCATCATTATATCAGCTGATGCACTATTCACTTTTTCGTCGCATACGCACCAGAGACAGGTCGACCTGATGCTGAGGAAGATGCCTTCAGGTTGTTTTGAAAATGAAGCCATCTATAAAGCAGCGTGAAGAACGCATTGGTCCATCACGTATTAAGTGCTGACGATTTCAGTAGAAAATGGAAGAGATGATCCCGCTTACGCGATTACCGACCATTACGAATGTGGAAAAATCACGAATCCATGTTAAAAACATGGTTCACAAAGCGGGCTATGCAACCCTCGGGACTACTACAATTTGTTTGTTTTTCACTTCCCCAAGCACTGCTGACAGGTGAAATGTCAGGCCAAGTGGAGAAACCAATCAAACGAGTGAAATTGGGGATAGTAGCACGGAACTGATGACATCACATCTATGCTATGGAAAGCGAGCAATTGGGACCAAACATATTGGCACAGTGAATTGTTCAATCGATTTATTGAGGAGGGTAGATCACCATCTGACTGGCAAGAAAGTACCACAGTTGCAATATGGAAAAAGAAAGGTAGTCAAACAGAATGTTCAAATTACCTTCCGATCCGGTTGCTGTTCCAAACCATGAAGATTTTTAACTTACGATCAAAAAACCGTAACCATACGCCTCATAGCCGCGAAGTCTCTACAGACACTCGTCGGGAGGTAGAGGATCTAAAGACAATGATGACGACACTTGCGGATGCAATTTCCAAACTTAGGGCGACTATAGGTGCTTTGCGTTCGCTAGGTAGATCCCGATCGCAGTCACGGTCGAGGTCTGCTTCCCGAAAAGGGCGTTCAGGCAGTCGCCCGCCTGGACCCTCTACTCTGGTAGCACCATAAATTCGGAGCTCAAGCGACTAAACGTACCACCAGATGCAATTTCAATACACCAAAAAACTAGTGTCTCTCACGTTGCCATACAACTGTCGATCCTCTGAGCTTTTAACGTTTTGGTCGACACGGGCGCTAAGGTGTCGGTTCTCCCCGTACCCCATCCAAACACATTGATATCGCAAAATCTGTGATTGGATACCGCAAACTCCTCTCCCATCCGTACTTGCGGCTATAGGCAGCTGGACGTGAGTCTCGGATTGTGCCGAACGTTTTTGTGGCGATCCGTTTTGACGGGCGTTAGTACTCTCATTTTAGGCGCAGATTTTCTGTATCACTATCAGCTATTGGTGGACCTGCATAACAAAGCCTTAAAAGACCGCGCAGCGTCCTTAAAGTCATCAGGAAAAATTTTCACAGACACGGATGACACTTATTCCATTGTTTCCGGGGACGTTGCGACTATCGCATTCTTGCATTCCTCCGAAAATATCGTAACATCACAACTGAAAGTAGTTTCTCCCAGCCGGTTAAGCACGATGTGCAGCACCACATCGACCCTACCGGCTTCCCGATCTTCTCAAAGGTGCGTACCCTATCACTCCAAAAGCTAGCTGTTGCAAAGAAAGAGTTCGATGATCTCATAAAACAGGGCACTTGTACACCTTCTAATAGTTGTGAGAGAGAGAGTTTTTGCGGAGATTACAGGCGCCTGAATGCTCAGACTATTCCCGACGACCCTGTTCTACTACCGCCATTGTTGCATTCACTGACCACTTGCCGTGTTTTGACGACTTTGGATCTGGCCAAGGTGTATCACCAAATCCCTGTCGCTCCCGGAGACATATCGAAAACGACTATTTGCACATCTTTCGGACTGTTCGAGTTCACCAGGATAACATTTTGCTTGTGCAAAGCTGTACAGACTTTCCAGAGGTTCATCTACTCTGTTTTACGAAACTTAAACTTCTGTTTCGTTTACATGGATAATGTTTGGGTCGCCTTTTCTTTCGAATTTAGACCATCTCGAGGGTAATTTTTCAACGTCTCCTTGAGGCCGGGCTCGTTCTGATTGTTGACAAATGTAAATTTCTACGGAACCAGCTGAAATTTCTCGGCCACATGATCATCCCTGACGGAATTCTACCTTCCCCTGCCAACCATGGTGAAAGATCTGTGAAGGTTCTTGGGCATGTTAAACTTCTATCGTCGTTCCCTGCCTAAGGTCACTCATCACCAAGCGATCCTCAACGTTCACTTATCTGAGCCTAAAACGAAAGACTCCCGCGAGATTCCATGGTCTACTTAGGCCGTCCAGGTGTTTAAAACTCTTAAACAACTTGTTGATACTCCTTTACTGGTATATCCTAGGCCAGATGCACTGCTAGCGGTGGTTTTCGATGCCTCGGACGCAGCGGTAGGCGCTGCTATTCACAAACGGGTGAACCAAACCTGACAACCGTTGAGCTTCTTTTCGAAGCAACTTCACCAAGCTCAAGATAACTACAGCGCCCACGATCGTGAGCTAGTCACCGCGTACCTCTCCATTAAATACTTCCGCTTCTTCCTTGACGGCAGGCCATTCACCGTGTTCACACGTTCACACCACATGCCCCTTACTTTCGCCTTTAAACAAAAGCCCGACAAAGCCGACATCCAACACTTGTCTGTAAAAGGCAGTGTTATTACAGACGCTTCGTCTCGAATCTCGAAAATCACAGTCCCCGCCGTGGTCGATTATACGCGGCGAGGAGCAGAAATATGACGCAGAGTTTCAGAGACTGAGGACAAATTCCAAATACAAGTTCAAGGAGTTTCTAATCTTCGACTCAAACTCCTACTTACTCTGCGAGACCTCAGACAAAATAGCTAGGCCATTTATTAAGGCTGATTTTCGCAAGGAAGTATTTCACGCAATATATGATGCTACGCCCCCCAGGCATCAGGACAAGGAACCAGTTAGTCGCTAGAAAATACTTCTGGCCAATAAGGACAAGTGTTAAATCAGGAAGTTCGCAGAAAAGGAAGAAGGCGCATTCCCTCGGGCGACTAAGCGCTTCCACGCTGTCCACCTCGACATCATTGGCACTTTGCAAGATTTGCACGGATACAAGTATTGCCTCACAATCATCGACAGCTTTACGCAGTGGCCTGAAGCAATACATCTGGCTGACATTATGGCACAATCATGTGCCGATACCCTCTGTTGAGAATGGATCCAGCCAGCCGCAATCATCATGGACCAGGGAATGCAGTTTGGGTCTACTCTTTTCTCGGAGTCGCCAAGTTCCTGGCTTCCACTGCATAACATACGCAGTCCAATGGCATGCGGGAACGTAGGCACCAGACGCTAAAAGTCACCTTAATGGTCGTGACGATCAGTCGTGGTCGCAGTCCTTATCTTTCGTCCTGCTCGGCCTTCGCAGAGCTCATCTAGAGTAGGTCACGGCCAGCAACGCGGAGTTGGTCTACCGTAAGATTCTGTGATTCCCCGCCAACCCTGTGCTGGATATCAGAGCAGAGTTAAGTGACTCCAGCATGCTGCGTCTGCTCAGGGACGCATTTTTGAAACTGTGGCTGACTTCTTCTTCCCAACATACGACGTGGGATTCGACAACCCCACGGACCTCGAGATATGCCTGCAAGTCGTAATTAGAGTGGACGCTCCTCGGAGGCCGCTGCAACCACCATACGAGGGCTCCTTTAAAATCTTGGAGCGACGGAAGCACTCCTTCAAGTTCGATTTTCGGGTGGGCTCACCTGAGTCTCCTAGTCGGGGCTGAAAGCCTTCGCCGAAGCAGGAGACGCTCCAAACGTCCGTGAAGCATCAGGTTCGCCCCTCCCTCCCCCCCCCCCCTCATTAACCCTTTAATATCAATACTAAAAGCTACATTAGTGAAATAAATAACGCTAAAACAGGGTACCTAGCCGGCCCCTTCTAAAAGTCACAATCTCAAAGCGTTGAAAGTAAAAATTTTCATTAAGTTTCGGAATTACCTGGTTCCCTTAAGTCGGCCACACATGACAGGGATGATGAAAACAACGTTCAACTTTAGGAAGCTCCTGCAGTATACTCATTACAAAACATCCAGAGACAGTATGACCCAGGCGAATGACGCCAAAATCATGTAGGGTACTTTTTGGTTACTTGGGAGTTTTGATGGGACATGTTAATTACCTAAAGTCAAGCACTTTCTTCTTTCACAAGGAAATAGCTAAAGTTACTAGGATAATAGAGGAGCCCGAATAATTTTCATCCAGGGCTGGGGCTTTCTCTGTTTGGCCCTGCGAGCTACACACCTACGATTGGCTAACTACACTTACTCAAGTTCGTATACGTTGCTGGATATAATCCTCATTAACCCTAATTGACAAAATATTATACTCAACCTAATATCCTTACTTACGGACATGAAAGTAGCCAAAGTGATCGGTATCTGTTTTCCAGCCAAGATAACTTTTTTCTCCTGCGTCATCTGCATGAATATGATAAGATGCTTCCGGAATCTTGGTGATAGGTCCATCCAATTTGACGAGTAGAGCATAAAAACCATCTGATCCGTCTTTTCCATAAACTTATTTGAATAGTAGCAGGATGGAAAAACCTCGGTTATTTCCGCTAACATGAGTATGAATATTGCCGTAGTTTCGGCCAACGTTGGCGAAAATCTGAGGTATATCACACCCGAGGTTGAAAATGCAAGAATGGATGCGATGAATTGAAAGAAAATTGTAAAGGAGAGATTGTTCTCTATTATTTTGAAGATACTGTGAAGAGAAATAGAGAAGAATTTGTTGTATTTTACTCGATTAAAACCGATAAACCTACTTACTCCATTATAATCCGATGATCCTCTAAACATTGTATGAAGTCTTGGAAACTTTCCTCCTCCGTTTTCTCTGGATCATAATGAATCTCTGCAAAACGTTCCATGATTATTTGTAGATGCGCGCTTAGTACACAAAGATACAAGGCTCTGAGGAAATCATTTGCTACCTGTTCCAGGGACAATTGGAGCTGAAAAATTGTCTGTATGAGCAATGAGACCCAGTATCGAAATGCGTTCTTCCTCCAGTCATAGGGGAACCAAGATTCAAATCCCAGCTTCGTACGATGAGAAAGCGCGGCAGCAATGGCATACATTGAATTCACCCCCAGATAGAACACGATAACAATCTGTGAAATCATCCTGCAAAAGTTGATTACTTTTGTTAATTTATCCTTTTGCCTGTCCGTCATAGGTCGACTGTCAAGGCGTTCCAGCTGTCGATTGATTTCAATGAGACTGGGTCTCAGCCTCAGGATCACGAAGAACTTGATGGAGCAGGTTGTCACACAAAGATTCATAGGAACATTCCCCAATAACTCCCTCAAATTACTCACATAAAACAGCTGAATGATAAACGTGGAATAGTGGCAAATATTTGTAAGGACATAATTGGTAACAACGTGTATTTTGTGCCGCAGACGATAGTCTTCCGTAATAACCATTCCTTGGAACTTCAACGAAAAATAAACAAATTCAAAGGCGCGGATACTTTCAATTTTGTTTTCAGCTGACATTGTCGGAAGGAATATCTTTGGTCTTTTCGAGGACATTTTAATTTTTCGCTGTGCGGATTGATATTTTCAATCTCTTATTGGGAATGTGCGAATGTTCACTGAAAATAATTCACCCGACCTGTTCGAGGGACAATAACCACCTGGTTCGTGGGAAAATTTAAACAAGTCCTTGGGCACGATGACAGGATAAATACCAGTTTCCTTCGGTTCAGAGCTGACAGCGTGGAAAAGATACATTTGTAATACTACACCATACAAAAAGATATATATCCATCTTCAGGGATTTTTTTTGTAAAGAAAAAGGCTAGTTACATGTTGAAGGTTACATTTTCACACAAGCTATTTTATTTTCAAGGATAACTTCTCGGATCCTTCGATTTATTGACAGTTTTAGGTTTCCTTATACGTTATTCATTGCTTTTATCTGGTAGGTTAGGTTAGGGGGAGGAAATGGGGGAACCCACGTAGTTTCTTGCACTGAGATAGCACAGTCGGCTCATTCTACTTTTGCCAATGTGAGGACTTTCTTTAAGTCAAAGAGCGATCAGATTGCTTGCTGTAGAAGACCCTTCCGTGGTATATATGTAGTATTCATCTTAAGTCTGAAGACGCTGAACTGACGGACGTTCTTAGACCCGTTCAAAACTTCTTATCGGCGCTCATATGGTGGTTGCAAGGACTTTTGGGAAGGAGTCACCCGAACGAAGATGTGTGTGCAGACATCCAGGTCCTTGGGGGTGTTAGCCCTCGTCGAAGAATGACGGAATGGTGGAGGTGATTTTAATCTTTCCGCGGTGTCCCGCAAAAGCCCAGTGATGGAAAGGGCTGTCCTGGTATCAAACATCTGATTACTAGGGAGTCTCAAATTCTCCCCGTGTACTTGTTCGGCGGAGCTGGCGGCAAACTCTTCACGATGGGCTGTACATAGGCCAAGGAAAACGAAAGGCAGGACTTGTGACCATGATGAGTCATCGTATGCCATTAAAGCTGCCTTCAGAGTCTTATGTCAGCGTTCCACCATCCCATTGGATTGCATCGTTCCCGTGCAGAGCCGGACGAATCCGTTCCGTTAATTAGCCCGCGCCTCCACACTATCTCACCTTCAATTGATGCCGCGCTTCAGCGACAAACCCTGGCCCTGGCCCGCCAACTTTAGGGGCGCTGATTAAATCTCACGCGCCGTACACCCCTTCTCCCCGAAACGTCAGCTCTGGAGACAAAGGCTTTAACCTGGACGCAGAGACGTTCTTGGGCCTGCCGGCGACTTCAACCCTACAAAATTGCTTCCTTTTGTTCAGCACTTCATATCCTCATATGGTTGCTGCAAGCTCTCTCGGAAAATATCCACGCGAACCAAGACGTGTGTGCGGGCATCCAGGTCCTTGGGGGTGTTAGCCCTCGTCGAAGAATGACGGGATGGCGGAGGTGATTTTAATCTTGCCACGGTGTCCCGAAGCAAAACGCAAAAGCCCAGTGATGGAAAGGGAGATCCTGGTATCAAACATAGGATTACTAGGGAGTCTCACATTCTCCCCGTGTACTTGTTCGCCGGAGCTGACGGTAAACTCTTCACGATGGGCTGTACGTAGGCCAAGTAAAACGGAAGGCTGTACTTGCGACCAAGAGGAGTTATCGTGTGCCATTATAGCGGCCTTCAGTGTCCTATGCCAGCGTTCCAACATCCCATTGGATTCCGGGTGGTACGCAGTCATCCGGTGGTGTTTGAAGCCCAGGAGTTTGCCCAACTCCGAGAACAGGGTAGACTCGAACTGCGTTCGCTGGTCAGTAATGACTTCAGCTGGAACCACAAAGCGTGGGACCCATTCCCGACAAAGGTCCTCGGCGAACGATTGTGCAGAAATGTCGGCCAGAGGTATTGCTACAAGCCACTGTGGAACCTATCGATGATTGTGAGCCGATACTTGAAGGCATGCGAATCCTCCAAGGGGTCAATAATGTCGATGTGAATCAGGTGAAAACGCTTTGTAAACCGAGGGAATGAGCCTACTTCTTTCTGTACGTCCTTGGTGGTGCTCTGAGGTGGCGGGGAGGAAGGCGGAGCGGCAACCCTGTCGGCCAAACCAAAACCAAATGGCCGAGGAGAACCTCCATAGTGGTGGCACCGGGAGACGCTATACTCACTTCGGTTTGCCGGCCATGATGCAGTAGGCGAATGCTCCAAAGGCCTAATTAGGACGTGAAGTGGCAAATTGGTCACGAAACCTTACCAGGGGTATACTGGTACCATGGGAACCGGGATAGCCCCTGGACTCTCATACTTCGGGTGAACTCCCGTTGTATGTGAGTACAACTCGGTTGTTTGCGTTTGGTCCCCTAGTGGAAGTTTCATGGGGGTTGTGGTTATGCTCAAGCGAGAAGAGACCTTCGGGCCTAAGAAGATCGAGGAATTAAGTCGTCCAGACAGGTGCTCACGTTAAACCCTCAAGGACTTAACTGTACGTCCTTGGTGACTTTACACTTCTGGCGCGCTATGTACTGTCTGGCACAAGCCGAATCATTGTCTGAATGCCTGGGTGCGCAGAATCGTGTACTGCGTGGAATACTTCCTTGGGAAAAGCGGCCGGAAAACATTTCTTGTGCCCCTTTTCAGAGGTCTTGCATAGTATTTCGGAGGATGAGCTGAAAAGGGGAAACTCTCCAAATTTATATTTGGCTCTTATACCTGCGGCTCTGAAGTGTTGTGTCATCTTTCTGTACCCCGGAGATTGCCGAAAAATCGACCATGGCGGAGATAGAAACGTCTGAAATGCATGACAAAGCATCTGCAATTGTATTATCGTTGCCAGACACGTGCTGGACGTTCGAAGTAAACTGGTTTATGACGCTCAGCTGCCGGAGTTGACGCTTTGTCGGGCATCTGCTTGAAAGCGAAGGTAAGAGGCTCCTGGCTCGTAAACACTGTGGACGACCTGCCTTCTAGGTAGTATCGGAAGTACTTAATTGCCATGTACACGGCTAATAGCTCACGATCATAGGTGATGAAGTTCTGTTAAACTGTATTCAATTTCTTGGAAAGAAATTTAACAGCTGTCAGATTTGGTTCACCTTTTGATGCAGGGCAGCACCTACTGCGATGTCTAACGCATCGACGAATACGGCTGGGGATGAATTTGTTTGAGAGAATAGCAGGAGTGTAGCGCCCGCCAGCTGTTGTTTGGCTAGCTCAAAAGTCTGGACGACCTCTGTAGACCACCCAATCACGCGTGAGTCTTTGATCTGGGGTCCAGACAAGTAGGTATTGAGGATCGCTTCATGTTGCGGGCTTTGGGCAAGAAACGACGATAGAAGTTTAACATGCCCAAAAACCTTCGCAGATCCTTGACCGTTTTAGGTTATGGAAAGTCTGTGATTGCCTGAGCCTTTACCGGTTCCGGTTCGATTCGCCCATGGGAAATCGGGTGGCCTAAAAAATTTACCTGCTGTTGAAGGAATTTGCACTTTTCAACGTTAAGCACAGGATCGGTCTCAAGTAGACGTTGAAAAATGTATTCGAGATGTTCAAAATGCTCAGGCCTAGAGGAAGAAGCGACCAAAACATCATCCAAGTAAACAAAACAAAAGTTAAGATTTCGCAGGACAGAGTGGATGAACCTTTGAAAAGTTTGGGCCGTATTGTGATCAAAAGGCATCCGTGTGAACTCGTACAGTCCAAAAGGTGCGCATATTGCCGTTTTCGGAATATCTTCTGGAGCTACAGGGATTTGATGGTATGCCTTGGTTAAGTCCAAGTCTTAAAAACAGGGTAGTTAGCGAGGTTATTCGCAAAGTCGTGGATGAGTAGTATAGGATAGCGGTCTGGAATGATCTGAACATTCAGACCTTTGTAATCCCCACATGGTCTCCTTCGTCGTTGGACTTTGGGACCATGTGAAGTGGAAAAGATGAGCAGCTGTTTGATGGTCTGCAAATACCTTGCTTTAAAAGTGTGTCAAATTCTTTCTTAGCAACAGCGAGCTTCTGGAGCGATTATGGACACACCTTCGAAAAGATATGAGAGTCAGTAGTGCAGATGTGGTGCTGCACATCATGCTTAGCTGGCTGCGAGAGACTATTTTCGGTACTTATGTTGCCGAATTTTTGAAATAGTGCGCGAATGCAAAGGTCCCCTACTTCTTCAAAAATGATGGAAATACTGACAGCAGTGCAGGTGGCAACTTTTACTAAATGCCCGAGCGAAGTTACGGGAGATTTAGATTAGGTCTCCTAGATCCACTAGAAGAACCAAGGATGAATGGCTGCTCATGATTTCAACCTTGCACTGGAAAAAACGGAATTAGCTATCCTGAATAAAAAGGGAATGCTACCCCTGCGTCCCATATCGATGGACGAGTTGATAATTGAGTCAAAATCAAACTACTTTGACTGACTCTTGATTCAATTATGAGTTTTTTCGAGCAATTCAAAGCAGCAGCGGACAAGGCTGCAGCTGAAATTTCGGCCTTAAGCTGGTTAATTGCAAATATTGGGGTATAGGTCCAGCAGGTGACGCACGTCTCCTGATCAGTTCATCGCAGTTTGCTCTGCTCTACGGCGCATAGGTATGGGCTGACGCTTTTGGCAGGAAGGTATATCACAAACGTCTTGCATAAGTACAGAGACGGGAGCTTTGCGGATGACGTCTGCGTACCGCATTGTCTCTGAATCGGCCTTGATGGTGATCGCGGGAGTGATCCCCGTTGTCCTTCTTGCCAAGAAGTGTGAAGCCATATACAAACGCAAGGAAGAAGAGCCAAGGGAGGTGGTTGCTCGTAAAGAACGGTAACGTACACTGGATGAGTGGCAACTCTCTTGGCAAAATGGGACTAGAGGCATATGGACTGCGTGACTCATTACCAACTTAGGAGCGTGGCTGAATCGAAAACATGGTGTAGGATTAGATTCGTCGGTAGCTCTATTTAAACACAAGGGATCTCTCAATATTGTCGAGGAGATGGTGCGGAGCGCTAACAGGCTATTCTCGTTGCAAGGAAGATAGAGCTCGACCAGTGGAGGGACCGGATGGTAGGGGGTTCCTTGGACTAACAGTTCTTTTCCTCCTCTCCCCTCCCGTTTGATGAAAGAAAGGCGTTTAGTTGGTAGTCCGACGACTTGCCGTCGTGGGATTCCAACACTCTGTGCGTAAATGCATTGCCCTATCCTATCTTTCAAAAAACCTTTTTCCCGGGGGGAATTTTTTAATTATGGTGGCCTTCGTATTGGTCTGGTTTATTTTCCTCAATATCTCATCGTTGTTCAATGGCAAACGATGTCCTTGTTCTATTAAATGTTTGGCAAGCATTGACTTTATAAGTGGATTTCTGCTCTTTCTTGCATATTCGACCTCTTTTATCTATTCCATTATCTGGATGAGGACAAGTATTTGATCTGCCCTATATAAATTCGGCCCTAATCTAGGGAGGAAACTCTATGTATCGCGTTCTTTTTGGTTCACTTTTTCGTGTCCTTAACCTATTTTGTCCGAGTAGCTCGGAATCAACGTTCATACCTTTCGATATTATGCATTAGCTACGAATGGGTTTGGCTCTTGGAGGAATGTTGGAAGTTGTTTTGAAGTCTGGCGTACTTTCTTTTGGATCCGATTTCCAACGATGTTCCTGTTGTGCTCGTTTTTCTTGACTGTGTCCAGGATGTAATTTGATTCCTTTTTTCTCCTCTCCTCATTGAGCCGTGGTTTGAGGTTCTTTTTGAGTTGGTTTCTTGTAAATGTCCAATTCCAAGTGCCCTCGTTGTCGGGTTATTTTGAAATCTACGAGAGGTATCGCCCGTTCTTTTTCGATCTCCGTCGTTTTTATACACCCCATTGAGTTCCTTCAGGATTGCTCCTGTCGAGATCCACATTCTTCACACATATCTTGGAGGATTGCCCATTCCTGCCCGGGAGATTGTTTTACAGAATTCATTTCTGAATGCAAAATAAGACCAGATTTCTACACAATTTGACCTTCATCCTGCATTCAATTGAGTTTTCGTGTGTACAGGGCTTCCTTCATCGGCATGTTTGGAAACGGCGCTTTTACGCCGAAGGATACCAGTATTTCCTCATTTTGTATCCTTCCGACTTCCCTCCTGTTTCCCACTGTCTGCTATACTATTTTTAGACCTACCCTTTTTGTTTTTTGCGGGAGCCTTTTAGCAACATTTTGGGTTGTTGAATTCGTTTCCGCTCTTTGACCTCTTTGCCTTCTTTATCCATTTTGGGGAGGCATTTGATTCTGGGCGGAGGGTTGATCATCCTTAGTTTGGAGGTTTCTGTATAAAAGCTATTATAGCTTTGCATTCTGCTGAAGAACCTGGCAGTGGGACCTTCCTGCTGATGTGGACCTTAACTTTTTCTAACCTTCTCCGTACTAAGTTATAGTATGTCTCAGTGTTCATAGCGACCACTGCGTTTCCTTTGTCTGCTGGTAAGTAATATACGGGTTTTCAACTCCTTAATGATTTTATGGTAGTTAGTCGACACTCCTTCTTCGGAAGCAGTCGCTTGACGGAGGCTAGTCGTCGCCAATTTTTTTCTCGAATGCCGGCCTTTTCATCATGTGAACTGTATTTAACCCCCGCTTTGATATACATTGTAATGTCTTCTCTAGGAAAAGTGGGGTCTCTTATGGCGAAGTTCAGGCCTTTGCTGAGATTTGTTGATTACATAGTTGGGATGAATTCTTCCCTCGATTCCTTTATTGTCTCCTCGTTCGTTTGTTTGTGCTGAGCGTTCCTCTTTTTTGGCCTTTTCACAGGTGCAGGACCTGTTGATTTTTATCCATATGTCGGTCACGTCGCCCTTTTTCAATGGATGCCCTTGCTAAACTTCAAGTTTGTGGAATGAGGATTGAGTGTGTTATGTTCCGGTTTCGCGTAAAGCGACTAAATACTTTGTGTTATGGCCATCCTTTCTCTAATTAACTATGTATGCTATTTATTCCGTTATCCGCGAGCTAAGGTGGCAGCGAATGATGACTTCTTTGCCCTACGAGCAGGCACCTGTGAACGTGTTGCTGATAAGGCAGAAGTAATATTGCATAGGTCACCCATTAACAAAGGACAGCAACTTCAATTCATTAACACGGGAAAGCCAATCGGTGTTGAAATACGTGGCGCAGAATAGTGGAAAAGGAGTGTTAGCTTCAGTGAGTTGAAACACATTGCCGAGAACTGACTGCTAGAGCGCGTAGATTGTTGTGGTGATTAGCGCCATGTCACACATAAAGGAGTTTGGTACCCATCAATTAAACAGGAAAGCCCTTTGTTGTGATCCTCACTACAAACTTTTTATTCATCGAATGATACAATTTTACCACAACACACATTATTGAGTGCACAAAAAAAAGAATAAAAGATTGAGTGCAGCGAAATATTTTTCTTCTAAACCTTGGTTGCCATAGATCCATAATTACTTAAATCCGAATCTCATTGTTTTTTATAAAAGATCTCCTTAACAGGCCTTAATCTGATGGGTTCAAAATCATTAACATTGAGTACATAGCCTTCATTACCTGGTAAATAATGAAAAAAATATTGAATATCAATTTATTTGATTTTGAAAATGCTAAGGAAAAGATATATATGTACGTAATGTTGTTTATTGGAAATATACTTTAGACTTAACGTTATTAAAACACTACTTTGGAAACTATTCTTTATTATTATAAAATACGATTGTACATATACTGTAGCATATCTAACTTAATTTAGTTAATTTTTGTTATAACGTTAAGGACCGGCAGACGAGGGTCTTGCCGAATGTTTGTTTTTAGACTCCAATTGCCGTAATGTCATTTCTTGACGTTTTCCCTCAACTGATACCAGGCCATCTGTTGGAGATGCTGCGGCAACTAATGTAGCGGCGGAAAGCATTGGTCAAATAAACTTTCGCAGTACATATCATATTTATTTTACGCTTCCTTCGCTTTATTTGTGTGAAGCTCGTGGAAAAATACTTAGCAGGGATATTACTAATGTATTAAAGGAGGGGTGAAAACGGCTACGGTTTCGTACCACGGCAGAGGTCACTTATCAAACGCTACCTCTCCTCTGTCCGGGAAGCAGCGTGGCCGCAGGGGCTCGCAGGTTTTATACGCTCCCTTTTATAGTTCGCAAAATACAACAAGGGTGCGAATTATATCTTATGGCCGCTTATAGTTCGGATCAAAGCTTAGCCGGAGGTTAACAATTTTTGTTTAGGGATTGAGGAGCCCTAAGTCCGCATCCACTTGATATGGGACCGGAACAAATGGAGAGCAACTTGCTCCCTTGGTACGAAACCGCGGCCATTTTCGTTCTTTCAATTTTTAAATTTTGGGTGTTTAACCTAAAAATAGGAATTAGTGGACCACAGTGGGTGGGAGCAAATTGCTCTCCATTTAGTCCAGTCTGACATCAAGTGGATGCAGACTTAGGACTTCTAAATCCCTAAATAATAGTGTATGCTTGTTGAATACAGGAAAAAATATTTTCTTTAGCTAGAGAGGCAGCTTAGCGTACAGAAGGCCGTTTCAAAATCGATGTGATATCTCCCGCAGTAACAGTTGAGTGTAGTAATGAATAAACCAGGTATGTTTCGAAACGGCCGTTTACAGATTAAGCTGCTTTTCAACCTTTTCTAGTCCCTCAACTGGCAAATTTGTAATTCTGCGCTATGTAGTTCAGACACATAAATTGGAGATAATTTTTGCCAAATTATGGCCTGCACAAATTCCTTCCCATTTTGACACTCCAAGCGAGGTAGGTAGGTATCAGTGGTGAGGAGCCCAATTAGCGCTTTGGTACGCCGTTTTGATGCCACAAACTCCTAAGACCGTAATTGTGGAGCAGGGAAGCAGAGTCCAGCCGGCTCGGATCTTCAGAGCCAACCCGTAGCATTCACGAAGGAAAGCAGCTCTCCGACCCTGCAGCTAGAAATCTCTCTGAGGTCCCCAAAGAATTGTTTACCCAGTGTCCGCAGCCTGACTCTAGCCAGAGCTGGGCAATCGCAGAGAAAGTTCATGAGGGTTTCCCTTCCTTCTCCGCAGCTTCGGCAATGCGAGTTGTAGGGTATGCCCCTATGAGCCAGTGCCCCATGCAGACCGCCGTAATCTTGAATGCATTTGCACGCGTCTGGCACAGGAGCTCTCGTGATCGGGCTATGTTATAAGCGGGCCAAATTCTTCTTGACTTGGCACAGCTTGTAAGCCTTCGTCGTCTCAGACCTGCGGCTGCTAGGTAGTGTGAGTAGACTCCGCTCCCAACAGCTGCCAGCGGAACACCGACTGTATTCGCCGAGGGACTGCCAAGAGCAGAGCCTTGCCTGGCCAATCCGTCAGCCCGCTCATTCCCTTCTATGTTCCTATGCCCGGGAACCCAGAGGGGAGTGACCTTGAGCGTGCCGCCCAGATGGTTGAGCGCGTCTCTCCACTGCCCCACCAGCCTGGAAGATGTCGTCGTTGAGTACAAGGCCTTGATGGCCGCTTGGCTGTCGGTCAGAATGGCTATGTTACGCTTGGGGCTCGAATCACGCTCCAGCCATCGACAGACTTCCAATATCCCCAGTACTTCCGCCTGGAATACACTGGCGAAACCTGGGAGACATACGACTTGGATACACCGTGTGTATTCGAGAAAACCCCCGCGCCGTCTCCATAGGCCGTCTTTGATCCCTCCGTAAAGAATACCTCCAAGCGAGACTTTGGATGGAAGTTCCATGCGTTAAATTTCTCAAAAAGTAAATTAACTAAACTAGGGTAATTCGGGACCACCTCTTGATCGTTGACGCCCTTGACAGGACCATCGAAAGATTTGCGACCACATGCAAGCTCTTTTGTGATGCGGTATACATTCCTGAAATCATTGCGATCTGCGCCCTCTTCCGCTTTCCTGACCAGCGTAATACCAAATTCTCTCTTGTCATAGCATACACTACGCTGAACTTCTCGAGAATTTGTTCGATATCGAAGTTCGGGAGCACCACGCCCGCCATCACTCGTACTGAACAGTGGCGCCTTCAACTCCTTCCGTTCATCGATCTGCTTTTAGAATTCGGTAGTCAGCCAGATCTTATAATATCCCTTCGGGACGTGGCCGACAACCCGAGAAAAAAGCATTTTTGATGGCGGCCCAATGCTCATCGATATTCTCAGGCCTGTGCATCTATCTTTCGATCAGCACGATAGCTATCCTACTACTACTCCGACAGCTGGTTCATACAAGCGATCGATGTTGCGAGAAGTGGTGGACGCAATACGCAAGCGAATGTAGGCGACCATCAGATAGTGATTCCTTTCGAAGTCGATGTCAGTGCCCCTCTTGTTACGTGCATCCAAGAGACAACTGTAAAATCTACTGCTGATCGCGAAGTGGTCGATCTTATTGCTCGTACGGTGTCGGTCAGTTGCAACCCAATTGACCTTATGGCAGGCTCTGTGGCCGAACAGTGTGCCACCAATGACCAGGCAGTGAACATTGCAAAAATCCACGAACCTCCCACCGTTGCGATCGCCAAGACCGTGTTTCCCCTTCACATGTCCGAGCTAAGTGTCGTCAGATCCCACCTTGGCATTCAGATCACCTATCACGATCACAATGTCATCTTTAGGAAGCCTCCTCTGAACTGCGTTTAATTGTTTGTAAAAAACCGGCTCCCACGTCAAAAAAGCGTGCCTTGCGGTAGCCGTGAGAAACAACTCCACACCGCATTCGGGTTTGCCACCACTTGGCTTTCCAGAGTGCAAAAGCAAGTTGGTATAAGTGTTGGAGGAGGAAGAGGAGTACTTCACGTACACCCAGAATGTCCAGGTTATATCGCTACGCTCAAGTTGGACAAAGCGAGCATTCTGAGGACCCTCGCTACCATTGTCGAGGAGCATGTGCACATTCCAAAACAATCATAGCCCGTTTTCGATAGAGGAATTTAGTTTTCGATAGCGGAAGGTCGTTACCGTGAGGTCAGCCCCTATCCGAGGCGTTGTTGAGGTTTCCATGGCGGTAAAGTTTCAAATCTTCCAGGTTACCAGTCCATACACTTCTATCCCTAACTCACAGAACAACGGTCGTCTTCTCATCCACGATGATTTTTTCCATAGAGCAGAAGGAGGGGATAATCCTCAAGATCAAAGAAAAGGGCATCCGTTTTGTATGTGACAATTGGAGGGGTATCTGCGTGCTCCCTGCCGTTGCAAAAATATCATAATAGCTAAAATAGTTCTGGAATGCTTCAAAGCATACCTCGAAAAGTTGACTGACTCCCCATCCTCCTGCAACGACAATATCGGCACCCTACGAATTATTTTGGAATAGTGCGCGGACTTTAGATCTTCGCTGTATCTACTCTTCATCGATTTCGAGAAAGTTTTCGATAGCATAAGCAAGTGGTGCATCTAGAGTGCTTTATGAAAGAGGAGCATTCCGGAAAAACTAAAAGTTATTATCAGAGCGACATGTCACGTGGTGGACTGAGGCAAAGTCTTGGAGGATTTTGAGCTACGAAGTGGAGTCCGACATGGTTGCCTCCTGCCACAGATATTATTTTTTTTTGTTATCGTTGACGTTTTTCATGCTGCCTTGTCCAAAGGACGTAGAGGAATGGTGACATCTTCCCTCAAACACCTCGAGAGCGGTTATAACATCTACTTGGTCTCTCACCGGGTCATGGAGTTTGGTCAAATGGCTATGAATTCGGAAAGAGAGATAAGTAGAGTTGGACCGAGAATAAACACCACCAAAAACAATGTTCTCAGTCTGACGGGCGATCGCACTCTCCCTATTTGCATTAATGGACAAAGCATCGAGGGCGCCAATCAATTTACATATTTAGGAAGCGTGGGTTCTGCTGACAATGGCACCGAACTGGATTTTGCCAGACGCATTAGCAGTGCTAGATCCGCTTTCGCCTCCCTGTCTAAAATCAGGAAATGCAGATATCTCAACACCAAGATCAAGTTGAGATTGTTCTGTGCTAGTGTTGTTTCTGTGTTGCTGCATAGAAGTAGTACATGGAAAGTGAACCCAACTGTTACCCAAAAGATACAAGGTTCCTTAATACAAGTGTGTCGCATCATCGGAGTGCCCAAACCTCACACAATCTCAAACGAAGAGAGACGCACAGGCCTGCCACTCTTACGCGCTGTGATCAGAAAACGGAAGTGGCAGTGGATCGGAAACACTTTAGGGAGGGCGACAATTGCATTCCGGGCTATGCCATGGAGGGGAATCCAGTCTTACAGTATGGCCGACGAATGGGTGGCCCTACTGGCACTTGGCGTAGAACAGTAGATGATGAGGAAGTCGCGGGGGTGCTGAAGGGCATTTTAGGTAACCGCGAACGATGGTGCGTAGATGTGGTTGACACGCTATACCTCACCAAGGGGCTAATGACAACCATACATATTAGACCACTTCTAATACGTGTAGGAATGTCATACAACACAGTATTCGGGCTGGATCAATTTTCTGTTTGAATTTTCATCAAAAATGGTTTCAATAATTCAACCAAACAATCAGACACATTTCTCGTCATTCTGGTGTGAATAAAAAATTGCTCAGGATGGTGTGCTTTGGTTGATTTAAAAGTCGCTATTAAGTATGCGAGCCTCCCTCTACGTCGATTCATTTTGTTAACTCTACAGGATTTGTTTCTTCTCTTCCTCATATTTATTTCATCACCCAAGGCTTTTAACTCTTTGATACATTTAATTGTCTCAACCACACGAATTACATCCTCAAATTTACTCATTTTCAATCCACTGTTGTAACACAATCAACTTTCAACAATCACATTCGAAGCATCAACTACTCTACGGCATTATGGGCGAGAAAACATTTTGAAAGATATTCAATTTACGTTAGTTAAAATTTTGAAGTTTGTAGAAGCCTATTAAATCATAGTTCCGGCTTATAACGGACGTATGTATAAAGTGAGATGTTCCCCTTCGATAGTTTCGTTAAATTTCCGTTAAGGATAGAAAATTCGGTAGAAACCGAATCCGGCTTCGTAGAATGTCAAACAGATGTCATTCGAGCTTTACTTTTGTTGAGTGGTAGATGCAAGTAAGTGAGATGTATGAAACGTCACGACGAGTTTGTGCAATTATGGACGAGAATGTGTTTTGACAGATTTTTAATTTACGTTCGTTCAAACTTTTACATTCACAAATGCCCATTACAGTTCCAGTTTAAAAATTTATTAAATTTCTACGAACTCTTTAAAAAAATTAGACTCAATATAATATCCTTACTTACCGACATGAAAGTAACCAAGGTTATTGGTATCTGTTTTCCAGCCAATATGATTTTCTTCTCCTGCGTCATCTGCATGAATATAATAAGATGTTTCCGGAATCTTGGAGATAAGTCCATCCAGTTTGATGAGTAGAGCATGAAGACCATCTGGTCCGTTTTTTCCATAAATTTATCTGAATAGTAGCAGGATGGAAAAATTTCTGTAATTACTCCTACCATGAGTATAAACACTGCCACAGTTTCCGTTAACGATAAAGAGAATCTTAGATATATCAGACCCGAGGTTGAAAATACGAGAATGGATGTAATGAATTGAATGAAAATTGTAAGGGAGAGAGTGTTCTGTATTATCTCGAAGATACTGTAAAGATAGATAGAGTAAAAATTGTTATATCCTTCACTATATCACTATGAACCCGCTTACTCCATTATTATCCGGTGATCCTCTAAACACTCTATAAACTCTTGGAAACTTTCCTCCTCCGTTTTCTCTGGATCATAATGAATATTCGCAAAACGTTCCATAATTATCTGTAGATGGGCGCTCAGTAAAATAAGATACAAAACCGCAAGGAAATCATTTGCTGCATCTTCTAGTGCCACTTGCTGCTGGAGCATAGTCTGTATGAACAACGTACCCCAAAATCGAAATGCATTCTTTCCCCAATCATAGGGGAACCAAGATGCAAAAGCAAGCTTGGTGCCATGCGAAAGCGCCGCAGCAAGGGTATAAGTTAAATTTCCAACCATATAGAAGACCGTAGCACTCAGGGAAATCAACCTGCAAAAGTTGATTACCCTTCTCAGTTGATCCTTTTGCTTGTCTGTCATAGGTCGACTGTCTAGGCGCTCCAGCTTCTTGTTAATTTCGATAAGGCTGGGTCTTAGCCTTAGAATAACAAAGAATTTGATGGTACAGGCGGTCACAGAAAGGTTCATAGGGACATTTTCCAGTAACTCCTTCAGATTATCCACGTAAAAAAGTTGAATGATGAACGAGAAATAGTAACAAATATTGATGAGGATGAAATTAATGGCAGCGCATATTTTGTGTCGCAGGCGATAGTCTCCCGGTATAACCATTCCTTGGAACTTTAACGTAAAATATACGACACCAAAAGCCTGGATACTATCGATTTTGTTTTCCGGAGGATTTTTCAAATGGAATAACAACTTCGGATTTTTTGGGGACATGTTAACTTTATACTACACAATTTTATGTCTCTAACTTTTTATTAGTGAGCGAATATGCACTGAAAATAAATCACCCGAGCTGTTCGAGGGACAATAATCATTTTTCACAAGGAGAACTCTAAGCTAACCCTTCGTCGTGGTGACAAGATAAATACCAGTTTATTTCATTGTATAACTGACAGCGTGGAAAACAGCACATCATTACATACAATAACAAGTAAATGCTACAATCCTTGAATTTCATACCCATCCTCTGCCATTTTTTCGCAAGGAGTGTGGATTCAATACTGTACAATTAATGTCCCATTTTTTAAACTATTTTATTCTCAAGGATAACCTTTGACATCCTTGGATTTATTGATCCCTTTAGGCTTTTTCAAATGCGTTTATTCTTCTTTGAATTTTCTGGAAAGTTTAGATTTAGTTAGGACGAGAAATTGGGGTACCATAGTTTCATGCACGGAGGCCATAGATAAGTCTCGTGTAACTATTCTCTAACACGTTCTTTTCAGGCGCCATCTGGATTCATCACACGCTAGCTTTAGCGAAATTAAGGACGTTTCCTCAAGCGGGAAAGTATTCGAATTTCTCGTTGAAGAAAGTCAATCAAATTGTGTGTGGGTGTATGGCTTGCTATGCTGTTGCTGTTTAGTGCTGATAACGGTGTCCAACTGTCGGAATATTGGTGCTCAGAGGTGGCGGTGAGGAAGATGTGGCGGCAACCCTGTCGGCTGAACCAAAACTAAGGGGTCGAGGAGAACCTCCATATGGGTGGCACCGGGAGACGCTGTATCGCATCGGCTTGCCGGCCGTGATGCAGTAGGCGAATGCTCTAAAGGCCTAATCAGGGCGATCAGACCCGAGTCTGCACGGGGACTCATCTCAAGTGACAATAGTCACGAAACCTTTCCAAGGGTATACTAGTATCATGGGAACCGGGATAGCTCGTGGACCCACATACTTCAGGCGAATTCCTGTCCGTAGATATCCCTAGCTTCGCTAGGTGATAGTTCAGCTGAAAATGACCAGTGAGAATTCCTACTATGATTCGGAGGTTCCTTTTGGTGAGGTTTAAGCAATCCTTTATGCGCATGGGTTCGGATCCCCCAATAAGCACCCTGGACTGCTCCATCCCCGGTAGGCCCGCCCAGTATAGTTCCCTCAACCGTTCCTCTTCATTTCTTATAGTCATAGCCATGAAAATGTTTTCAATTCCACAGAAGGGTTCTGGCCCGTGTAAAAACGTCCCTGTTCCCTTCTTGGTTAGTTCGTCCGCTGCCTCGTTGCCTTCCAACCCAGCATGACCTGGAACCCAAAGTATCCAGACCTTGTTCGACGAGCCAAGTGTATTCAGTCTTTCAAGGCATTCCCATGCCAGTTTAGAGTTCTCCTGGTTGGACCGAAGTACCTTGATCGCTGCTTGGCTATCGGTAAGAATAGCGATGTTCTGCCCCCTGTAGTTCCTTTGCAGATTAAAGGAGGCACATTTGTCTATGGCATATATTTCCGCCCGGAATATTCTAGTGTACCTGTCCATTGGCTCAAAGTACATTTTCCTTGGACCAATGACACCGGCACCCGCTCCCTCTGCTGTGATGGATCCGTCAGTGTACCAAGTATGTCGTACGTAGTATGTCGCAGCCACGCTCTCCCAATTTGCCTTGTTACTCCAACGTGTTTCAAACTTCTTATCGAAGTGAAACCTCGTTGTCATATTATCCCTTGGTATCAGTAATTCGGGATACCGCCTGAAAAGAATATCAATCTTCCTTCGATTTAGGCAGCTCCTCGCCTCACTCATACTACCGGCCATCCTGAATATTGCCCACCTTGCCTGCATCTGTATGTGCAAATGGAGAGGCGTTAATCCCAGAAGGACCTCCAGGGATGCCGTTGGGCATGCCCTCATTACCCCACTGGTACACACGCAAGCCAGCCTTTATAGCATATGTAATTCCCTGGCTTGTGTGCTGAGTTTGGTTATTTCTGCCCAGATTATCGCTCCGTAGGTAATTATTGGCCTTACTATTGCAGTATATATCCAAAGTAGTATCTTCGGGCTGCAACCCCATTTTTTTCCTGCTATGGATCTACAAGTCACCAGAGCCCTCGTGGCTTTCCGACAAGTGTTTTCGACATGTGTCTTCCAGAGTAATTTTTGATCTATCTCCTAACTCAAATCATTTCTCGAAGAAGGCAAACCAAGCGTAAATCCACTAAGTTCAACTTCCGCAAAGCCAATTTAGATGGTCAGAACTCAGCTTTAGCGCCTTTCAACTGCGTGCATATATTAAGCAACTCATCGTGTGATCGAGCTCTAAACACCTTTTACAATATCCTGTCCGATCTCCTCTTCTATTATGTCCCTTCTTCCCCTCCCTGTCTCCGCTCGTACCCAACTTGGTTCACAACGGAAATTCTTATTAACATTCGATTGAAACATAAGCTGCGGAAGAAGTTTCGGGCTTCTAAGAATGACGCTGACCTTGCTCACTTTAAGGCTATACGCTCTACTGTAAAATCAATGGTCAGAAAAGCGCGCAAAAGGTACTTATTGAGCGTCGCGGTTGCCCGCGGTAACTTAAAACCCTTTTGGTCTCACGCTCGCAATTCTCGTAATCCTACTCAAGCTCTCTCTTCTTCTGTTAGTTTCGCTGACTCCACTGCCAACTCCCTACAACAATCCTGCGACTTTCTCTTCAGTGTTTTCTCCCTCGAGCCCTCCACCCTCTACACCTCTCATAACTACAGACTGATCCGAGTCTCTGGCCATTTCTTTCCTTACGCCTTCCTTGATTGAGTTCCTCATTGGTAATCTTGACCCCAATTTCGGACCTGGTACCTATACGCTTCCAAACCTCTTCCTCCTTAACTGTAGAAAGCAAATTTCCCTCCCCCTGAGTATAATCTACAACAAAAGTCTAGATGAATGCTACTTTCCCCGTCTCTGGCAAGAGGCCCTTATAATCTCTATCCTCAAGAGTGGAAACCTTTTTCTTGCTGTGAATTACCGCCCCATTTCTCTTCTCTCCTCTTTATTCCAAAATCCTCGAAAGATACCTCAACGAACGGTTGACCGCACACTTCGGTCACCTCATTGTCACAGAGCAGCATGGTTCAACATAGATCCACGGCTTCAAACCTTCTGGTCTTTACCAACTTTGTTGCTAAATGCTTGAATCGTAAAACAGGAGCTACATGCTATTTATACCGATTTCTCCAAAGCCTTTGATACAGTTAACCATAACATTCTCTCTCTCTCTAAACATTCATTATTAGACTTCCTTCCCTCAGTTATCTCCTGGCTTTCCTCCTATTTCTCATGCCGTTCCTGCAAAGTTTCTTTTCATGATTATTCATCTCGTTCCTTCTTTCCTTCCTCAGGTGTTCCCCAAGGCCCTACACTTGGCCCACTACTCTTCCCGTCTTTATCAATGACCTCGCCTCCATCCTCACCTGACCGTATTTGTTTTACGCAGACAACCTTAAATTGTTTGCCTCTGTTTCGTCTCCGTCGGACTGCGCTCTCTCACAGTTCAACCTTGATAATTTAGTCCGTTGGTGTTCGGTCAATGAGCTAACACTGAATGTCGACAAATGCAACTGGATGTGCTATTCCATTAACCCCTCCCCAAAATCCTTTTCTTATTCTCTCAGTGGACAACCCCTTTCACTACTGACCTCCTTCAAAGACCTGGGTGTAATATTTGACAACAAACTTCCTTTCAATTTCCACTTCGTTGACATCATCATCGAGCTTCCAAAATGTCTGGTTTTATCCTACGTTCCTCCTCCGACTTTACCTCAATCCAGCCCTCGTTTATACCAGCATGCTGAGTGGATAACCACCGGATGCGGATGTTACTGAAGATGAAGTTGCAGGAGCCATAAACAGCTCGGAGGAACTGGAGGGGTCCTGGTCTGGATCGGGTGCAGAATTTCTGGTATAAGGGATTTACCAGTGTACCCAGTTGGTAGGCACGTAACATAAATCAGTTCATTAGTTGACCGGAGTTATTTCCACCCTTCCTCCCTGCGGAGATTGCCTACCTTATCCCTAAAAAGGACACGGTGCCGGACCCTGCAGACACAAGACCGATTACTTGCTTACCAACCCTCTACCAATTTATAACGTCCATTCTTAGTGGAAGAGTTAAAGTGCACCTCGAGACCAACAACATTCTGTCCGAGAAGCGGAAGGGCTGTCCAGTCGTGAAATCCGGATGAAATTTGGATTGTACAAGTGTCGAATCCAAAGCATCCACAAAGGTCATCACGAGCCACGTGCCGGACAGAGCATTCGTGACCTCCACATGCAAGCTATGACTGAGACAGACTTCTAAAAGTACTAGGAATATTTTTTGTGTCCGCACCTACTTAGTGACAGACCGAACCACTTGGGGAGCAACTTACTCCCTCTTTTGTAGTTCCCGGACTCCTCTTTTTTGAGTTAAACCCAAGTTTACAAAAAAAGAAAAAGCAGAAAGTTGGCTGTTGACGGTTTCGTCCAAGGCATAGACAACTCACCAGACGCTGCCTCACCTCTGTCCTGGGAGCAGCGTGACCGCAAAATATTATTTACTTCGGCCTGGTTTAGGTCTAGACTGATGACGGATTTCACTTAAATATAATTCGTACCCATTACGTGTTTGCGATTATATTTAAGTGGAGAATTTTCCATCTATCGTTACTTTCGGTCACGCTGCTCCCAGGGCAGAGGTGAGGCAGCGTCTGATGAGTTGCCTCTGCCCTGGACGAAACCGTCAGTCAACTTTTTGCTTTTTCTTTTTTTTGTAGTACTAGGAATTTTGCGAGGAACCCATGCTCGAGTTGGTGATCTGAAGGATGCGTTGCTGTCCGAATTCCTACGACGTGTAAAGCTGGTACTGAAATCGCATCTCTCAGGGAAGAATAAAATAGGCGCATTGAACATATTTGCAATCCCTTCACCGGCTTATGCATTTGGAATGTTGCCGTAGTCGAAAACCGATCTGGAAAACGTCCAACGGCGGATACGGACTACTATGCCAAAATTCCAAATGCATCATCCAGACTCTGCCGTGGAGCGGATGAACCTGAACGACCAGTGCGGAATGTATGGTTTGGCATTAGAGACGTTGGACCATCTCATTTCTGGCTGCACTGTAATGACACCGGTGCAATACATTGCCAGGCATGATGCTATATGTAAAGCGATCCATCAAAACCTTGCATATAAGCATGGGCTGATCACGGGAACATGTGCGGTTTACCGATATGAATCGCAAGCAGTACTTTATCGTTCTGTTAACATCATGTATTGGGACCGTCAAGTTCTGACTGATCGCCATATTCCACATAACAAGCCTGACGTACTGTCAGTTGACAAGACGGGTCGCTCGGCGTATACTGTTGATGTCATTATCCCCCACAATAGCAACATTGAACAGAAATACGTGGAGAAGAAGGTGAACTATAAGCCGCTAGCTCGGAAAATCAAAGAAATTTGGCGTCTCGATCGGGTGGTTGTAGTTCCTATAATATTGTCAGCTACAGGTATTGTACCTAACTCCCCCACGGCTTCCCTTGATGTCCTGGGACTTTCACACAGTTCAAACCATGTTGAAGTACACCATTCTGCATACGTGTTCGATGTTGTGGGGAGTTCTCGGTGGATTCTTCCATTGACCTACCACCGGCCACCGCCACCAGCGCCCCTTTAGTTTTTAAGTTGGTAGGATCGTTCGAGGTTAAATACTTGGCACTTACTACCAGTATTAGGTAAAATCCGGCATCTGGCGGAATTGTGACAACTCGGAAACTATAAACTTACTTATTTTTTTCCGAATTGTAACATCGAAGGTTAACTCCTGCGTTTTTTTTCCCATACGAACAGCGAATGAAGTCAGCCACGGGGGCCAGCGCAGACCGTTCCAAATATCTACGTAGTCGTCATTAAACGTACCAGTCGTCATCATACATGAAACTACAATATAATTATAGTGGTAAGCTTTACAAGCTTTTATTCATTCAATGATATAACTTCTGCAGATACAATTTTTTAGATATTTTTATAAAAGATATTCTTATTACGCCTTATTCTGATCGGTTCATGATCATTAGCACTGTGTACATGGCCTTCATAACCTGCGAAGTGACGAAAAAAATATATTAAAGATAAGATTATAAATTGAAAAGAAAAGATATATGATGCCGCTTATACCAAATATATAGTACTAGAAGTCAAGTCGAATGTGTTTGCATAGATAAGGTGCCGAAGAAATGATACTGGTGGGGGTCATTTCAGGTGTTTGATATGGACCCACGTCAATTGCACCGAAAAATATTGTCTATCCGTCAACTCAGGGTAAGTCCTTTGGAACATAAATAAGAAATCAGAGAAAGCTGGATGTGAAGAGCTATCTTTATACGTTTACTTAAAAAGTGTGCAATGGCTATTTGTTCTTTTAACACCGAACTTTGAAGAGAATATTTGATGGATGTATAAACAGAAGTATAACAATGATACCAGCAGTCCTCAGAGACTTTTTATAACTTTCAATAAGAGCCCTTTTTTATAAACTCAATGTATTTAGTTGGATCCAGCATCAAACCTGCTTTTCATTGCGGTGGGGGGAGAAAGGTGGTCATTATTATGAAGGCTTCCTGTTATTGGTCCGAGATCGGGTTCTCTTCGATATGGTCGGCCATCGCACAAGCAGGTTTGAATCGGTGGATGACCAGTTCTGCTGGTCATCCCACATGGGCCTTAGTACGGATATTGGAGTATTTTCTCTAAATCATCGTTCCGGATGGACGCATGGCTTGTTGGCGTCAGGTCTTTGAGTATGAAGACCCTTTTGCTGTCATGTGGAATTCCACTGACTGCAGGTGACATTTGGAAGCGCTGTCTTAACTCGTTGGCGAAGTTAGACGTGTACAGCTGTTCGTTGTGGACTCTGAGTCGAAAAATGCGCCTTGAAAGCATTATGGCTGATCATTCTCACAATTTTCGCTGCAGCTGCGCCGAGGTCTTGCTTCTAAGCTGTGCGAATGCCTAGTAGCACGACAAATAATGCTTCCGCTACTTGGAGCTGACGATGAAAACGTTCGACCATACCATTAGCTGCCGGATGGAATGCTGTAGCTCTGATATGAGTTGTGCTGGGCATGTTACTGAGTTTCTGAAACAACCTCGATTCAAACTGTCTTCCTTGATCTGAGGTGATCCGAAGGGGTATGCCAAACCTAGAAATGCATGCGTCAAGGAATGCTTTGGAAACTTTGATGGCTACTTGATCGGGGATTGCTACTTCTAGCCAACCTGAAAAATGGTCTACCCTGGCCAGCCAGTATCGTTGCCCCTCACAATAAGGCATAACGATAAGATCCAGATGAATCTGTGCGAATCTTCATAGATGATGCTGGTGAAAGTCACATAAGTTAGGTTTGATCGCTGATAATTATTATAACCACACGTCCAATTCCCGCTTTCTCTATGTTACCAGTTTAACGGTGACGTTTGTTCTTTGTGGATAGATAGTGTAGTTATGTAAGGTCGGATAATACTAGTAACACTCCGGGACCTGGAAATGCTATTGTCAAAGCCCTGTGTTCTCTTGTTGCAGCATTTTGAACTCTTTGTCCGCGGACTGAGATCCTTCCGTAATCGATAATTGATTCCCACTTCTCAATCCGCGATAATGCGTCCGCGAAAACGTTGCACTTCCCGGACGTATTCTCCGTATTTACCCAGCTAATCCGGTGGAGGACTGCCCCAATCGCAAAGTCAGATTCATCGCGGAAAATGGCTAAAAGTGCTTCAGATTTTGAATGTGCAAACAACCTAATATATTCCAGTGTGTTTTTGGAAGCATCAAAAGTTGCGGTAGATTCGTTGGTCCAATTGATTCGTAAATTTCCTTTAATTTTGCAGTGAAGAATCTCGTTGAGTGGTTCCTGTACTGCTGCTACTGGGGGTATGAACCTCCTTTAAAAAATAAATAAAAAAATAACAGAACCCTCTGAGCTGCTTCACGTTAGTTGGTTGTAGATATGACTGGATCGCTTTGACTGTCATTGGCAAGGGACGTTTCCTCTTTTTTGGGAGCAGGTATCCTAAGAAACGCCCAACACACATTTGCTTGTATTCACCACTACTCCATATTGCTTCAACCGTTGGAAAACAATTCTTGAGTCGTTGAGGATGCTTATCATGTGAAAGTGATGCGACTAATAAATCATCAATATAAGTAAGTTCAAAGTCTCATTGGAGCATTTGGGCTCCATTCCGTAGGCCGAATGTCATAAACTGAAACTCGTAAAAGCTAAACGGTGTCGGCGGTCAAAGGGTAGTATAGGTCCCAGGGCGAAACGTGGATTGGTACGCATGATGGAGCATAAAACCTGTGAAATGCCTGCTCAACCAACACCAACAGCTCTACTATCAAATCTTATCTCCACTTCCACGTGGTGACCGCTGGGAGTTCTTTCATAACGAAAAGCTGTAGGCGGAGAAGGATGAAGGCTAGTCTCCCGCGCCTAAAAACGGGACAAACTGTACTAACTGGTCCTCCAGGTTGGGGGTTGGGTAGGGCTGACAACGCTACACTGAAAACCGATGTTACGAAGCCACGAAAGGAGCCTCGGACAGGATGGACTTTACAACGACGAACCCGGCAACGACAACGCGGCAAGTTTAGAAATATAAGCCTCTTTAACGTTCACGCCCCTACAGAGGAGACTGCAGAGTCGGAGAAGGATAGCTTCTACGAGGCAGTAGAACGAACCCTCGAAGCCTATCCCAGATATGATATTAAAATCATACTTGGGGATTTTAACAGCCTAGTAGGGACGGAGCCCGTATTTAGGCGATACGTTGGTCATAGCTTACACGAAAAAACAAATGATAACGGACTGTGGATTATTCAATTAGCAGTGTCACACGAAATGGTTGTTTGAAGTACTCGGTTTGCGCGGAAAGCGGTCCACAAACATACATGGGCCTCTCCAGACGGGACCACTTTCAACCAAATTGACCACGTGTTGATAAAACGCTGCCACCTCTCAGCCTTGATGAATGTCAGAACATATAGGGGGACCAATATAGACTCGGATCACTATCCCGTTGGCATGGTGTTCCGAGCTCGAATAACAACACCACCCAGAATCCCCTCTGACAATCAGGTGGGGGGGGGGGCCTTATTAATGCAGGCCTAGACCGGATACCGGTTGTTGCGCCGTTGATGATGATGAAGGAGTTTGTAAAAGGGGTAATCCGGCCAAGACTCACCGAGAACAGAGGTCTGACCCAGAAGGACTACTGCTTGGGGCTGAAACAGTTGAGTGATCCGAATTCATCAAGAACAAGCGCAACGTCAACCAAGCCATTAAGAACTTGGTAAGAGCGATCAGGGTGCTTTACAATAAGTGAACAGTCCAACAAAAGCTACTAAAAGTTCAGAAAGGGGAAAACATATACCCAAAGTGGGAATGACGGCTGCCTTGAAATAACAATTATTTTTAGAGGAATTTGAGGAAGGATCTATCGTGGGAGGGCCGCAGTATACTTCCAGGCTACTTATTGCCAAGGTGATGAGCTCGATCTTGCTTTTTTCCACCCCTGTTGGGGTAAAGGCATTTCACATATCATGTGATGCACGTAAACTGAGTGCGGTCTATCGGAGGAGAGCCCTTACCTTCAGTGCGGTTTCAGATGAGACAGCATTCATCATCTCGGGAATGACGCCAGTTGACATCTTGCCAAATGAAATGACGAGCACATACAATCTAAAGTCAGTCTCCCCTTTCTTGCAGACGAAGAAAACAGGGTTCTCTCAATAGATGGGATAAGCGTTAGGAGCACTGGGGAAAGGCCAGTGGACACACAGGCTGATCCCTACCATTAAAAAGCGGCTAGGGAGACAACATGGGAAAATTAATTGGAGTCTCAGACAGTTTCACGCGGGCCAACTGGCGTTCTTTGTGATCGATCTATCAACGAACGTTTCCTGACATTGTTTAAAAACTTTGGATTCAACCTAACATCCTCACTTACCGACATGAATGTAGCCAAGGTAATTGGTATCTGTTTTCCAGCCAAGATTATCTTCCTCTGCTGCGTCATCTGCATGAATATGATAAGATGTTTCCGGAATCTTGGTGACAAGTCCATCCAGTTTGACGAGTAGAGCATGAAGACCATCTGATCCGTTTTTTTCCATGAATTTATGTGAATAGTAACATGATGGATAGATTTCTGCAATTTCGGCTGCCATGAATACAAACACTGCTACCGTTTCGGTGAACGATGGGGAAAATCTGAGATATATCAGACCCGTGGTTGAAAATACGAAAATGGACACGATAAATTGTAAGAAAATCGTAAAGGAGAGAGTATTCTGTATTATTTCGAAGATACTGTAAAAATATTAAGTTATTGCAACGCTCCACAAAATAGAGGCTACTTACTCCATTATAATCCTGTGGTCCTCTAAGCACTGTATAAAATCTTGGAAGCTGTCCTCCTCCGTTTTCTCTGGATCATAGTGAATATTGGCAAACCGTTCCATTATTATCTGAAGATGCTCGCTCAAAATACTAAGATACAACACCCCAAGGAAATCATTTGCCACCTGTTCCAGTGCTAGCTGCAACTGTAACATGGTTTGTACGAATAGCGAACCCCAATGTCGAATCGCATTCCTTCTCCAATCATAGGGAAACCAAGATGCGAAAGCTAGTTTCGAGCCATCTGAATTCGCGGCAGCAAGGGCATGAGTTAAATTCACCCCCATATAGAAGATCGTCGCACCTACTGAAATCAATCTGCAGAAGTCGATTACGCTCCTCATTTTGTCCTTTTGCTTCTCCGTCATAGGCTGACTGTCTAGGCGCTCCAGCTTCTTATTGATTTCGATGAGGCTGGGTCTTAGTCTCAGAATAACGAGAAATTTTAGGATGCAACCTGTGACACAAATGTTCATTGGAACATTTTCCAGTAACTGTCTCAGATTGTTCAGGAAAAATAGTTCAATGATGTATGAAGAATAGTAGACAACATTGATAAGTATGTAATTGGCAACCATGTGTATTTTATGACGCAGGCGATACTCCTCGGTTATAACCATTCCTTGGAACTTCAGAGTGAAGTAAATATATCCAAAAGCCCGGATGGATTCAACTTTTTTTGCCGGGGTATCTTTCGAAACGAATAACTTTTTTGGATTTTTTGAGGACATTTTAACTTTATGGTATTCCGTTCTACACTTTCGACTTTTTACTGCGAAGTAACTAAACGTTCACTGACTAGGATTCACTCGAACTGCCCGAAGCACAATAACTATCTTTTTCAAGTATATTTCCACATTAACCCTGCAGACGGCGACAAGATAAATACTAGTTTCCTTCGTTCCAGAACTGACAGCGTGGAAAATATCATATACCATTGACAGTTTTACCCATCCTCAGGTATTTTTCCACAGAGGAGGTATTGAGTATCTACGTTTCTGTATAATTAACGTGACATTCTTCAAACGAAATGTTTTATTCTCAAGGATAACTTACCCGCCTATCATTGACATTTTATAATGGTTTGAAGTTTGGAAGTCGAAAACCGAAGCAAAAATTATGTGGGCCTCTCAGTTATCCCTTTAGTTTTAGGTATTCCATTGTCTCCCGGTCCCCATGAAAATTTCGGATCCTTGGAAACCATCCCCCCTATTCCCTGTGCTCCTTTCTTGAGATTCGGACAACCTAAAAGTTTGCCGCATACTTCCTGCGTTTGGCATCATCCACCAATGGACCATACCGCCCCTGGATGGTTTGTAACGAAAATACTCCAAGATCACGCCACGCCTGTAAAATCGTAAATACAAAAAACGCTGTCAAATTAACGGTAACCCCGAAAAAAGTTCTGGATACGAAGGTGCGTCATCGACGAAGCCGGTCACATCTACGGACGCAACCCACGACCCCCATAGAACAATGAAAAATGGGGCTGAAAATGAGAAAATTGTTTCCCTAAAAAAACAAAATGAGACCCTTGTCAGACAACTAAAAGAGGCTCTTAGTAAAAACAAATCCCTAAACGACTTAGTTCTCAGTTTCCAGGTGACAGTTGCTTTATTAGATGCAACCACAAAATCGGCATACGGAGGACCCAGCCGCGCCCGCCAATCAACTACATGATGTCAGTACCGTGGAAGCAAATACCCTGTGCCGCTACTCCAACCAAATCAAATAGCAAACACCAGACTTTAGAACCATCTAAAAAGCAACGCCACAAGCATCCCAGAGGAAACAGATGAGTGCCAAAATTCACCCGGTTTTCGTCGAACCCCACGAAAATATCAGAGTCACACAGAGCCCAATTTCCAATTCGATTACCAATGATTTTCTGGTTTAGAAATTAAGAAATTCAAATCATCAGGTACTTCTTAAGAAGAAAGAAAATTAGGCAGCGACCAAGAACTTCCTTTTGAAGAACCAGGCGAAGTTCTTCACCTATACCCTCCCTTCAGATAAAACCACATCGGTATTCATCCATACCCCAGACAATACTTAATCTGCACAGAAGATTGTTGAAGACCTGAAGTCCCCTCGTCATAACAACGAAGGATTAGGGTCGTAGAATGAGCCTAAAACAAGGCATTTTCGACGCAACTTTCGAGGTTGATGATCTCACCCCCATTATGGCGATAAACTGCACATTGTTTCTCTTTGAGCGAATCATGATGAAACAGATTCTGCAGTGCGGAAACTACTAGTGAGACCTTCACGCGGCACCGAATTGTCATCTTCAGTATCGCTGCGTTACATTTGACGGCGTACATGCGACCGGGGAGTGTCCCAAGGTGCCGGACGCAAGTTCAAAGTGCATGAATTGTAGAGCAAACGATCTTCAGTTCCTTCACTTCGTCAGAATTATGAAGAGCAAGAACGCCTAAAAACTGGCCCATCGATCCGGGAATAGCCTTATCCAACCAATCAAACAACAACACCCTGCTTCACTCGGCCATCCTTTTCTTATGTGTTACCCACCGACAACTCAATTCCCTCGAATCCACAAGCACTGTACTGCCAAGTTATCCATGATTTCCATAAGCTGAGCAATTCCAGCGAATTATGATGGTATTCAACACAATAATAAACCTTCTAACATCCAACCATGAATCGTCGAGTTGAACATCAGTTCCGCAGCAACCCGGGATCCTAGGCACGAGCACGAAGAACGCAATACCCAAATACTCCTGTTTGAAACCAGTCTACCAATAGGCCTTTGTTCCCTAGGCAGCATCCTAGTCAATCACATACTTTGCCGTTTCCACTGCAATGCTAGTCTGCGACAAGTTCCCAGTCACACAACTCTCCTTTCCCAATAATGCCCTTAAATCCGTTGAAGTGACTGTCGTCTCAATAGAAAACACGTCCAGCTTAGTACATATCGTTTCCTTCCACTGTCCCAACCAGCATTTTGATCGGAACTACCTGTCCGCCATTGTATCCCTCTGCACGGACCAACCCCATCCAGATGGCAATTCGTGGTCCCTAGTCTTGGGAGGCAACTTAAATGCCAGACATACTTCCTGGTTTGATTCCGATATAATAAATAATGGTCGTCTATTACAGCGCTGGCTGACATCAAATCCTGTTGCACGCAGCATCTCCAATTGAGCCCGATGGTCCCTACTTACATACAAATTAAGGAGCTACCATTCTTACTTTGATCATCTCCTGACCAGCAGCAACATTTAATACTCTCCAAAAAAAACTTACCCCGGAGATTATTTAGAAGTGACCAAAGCTTCGGAGCCAATGTATCAGTTGCTTTTCTTAAATCCACCCAAACAATCAACAAATCTGGCCCATTTCAGCACCCATTTCTTCCAACCATTCTTACTGGCTCTATCGCACCAACTTACTTCATCATCATCAACGGCGCAACAACCGGTATCCGGTCTAGGCCTGCCTTAATAAGGAACTCCAGACATCCCGGTTTTGCGCCGAGGTCCACCAATTCGATATCCCTAAAAGCTGTCTGGCGTCCTGGCCCACGCCATCGCTCCATCAGGCAGGGTCTGCCTCGTCTTCTTTTCCTACCATAGATATTGCCCTTATAGACTTTCCGGGTGGGATCATCTTCATCCATACGGATTAAGTGACCCGCCCACCGTAACCTATTGAGCCGGATTTTATCCACAACCGTACGGTCATGGTATCGCTCATAGATTTCGTCATTGTGTAGGCTACGGAATCGTCCATCCTCATGTAGGGGGCCAAAAATTCTTCGGAGGATTCTTCTCTCGAACGCGGCCAAGAGTTCGCAATTTTTCTTGCTAAGAACCCAAGTTTCCGAGGAATACATGAGGACTGGCAAGATCATTGTCTTGTACAGTAAGAGCTTTGACCCTATGGTGAGACGTTTCGAGCGGAACAGTCTTTGTAAGCTGAAGTAGGCTCTGTTGGCTGACAACAACCGTGCGCGGATTTCATCATCGTAGTTGTTGTCGGTTGTGATTTTCGACCCTAGATAGGAGAAATTGTCAACGGTCTCAAAGTTGTATTCCCCTATCCTTATTCTTGTTCGTGCTTGTGTTTGACCAGTGCGGTTTGATGTTGTTGGTTGATTCGTCTTCGGTGCTGACGTTGCCACCATGTATTTTGTCTTGCCTTCATTGATGTGCAGCCCAAGATCTCGCGCCGCCTGCTCGATCTGGATGAAGGCAGTTTGAACGTCTCGGGTGGTTCTTCCCATGATGTCGATATCGTCAGCATAGGCCAGTAGTTGGGTGGACTTGAAGAGGATCGTACCTCTTGCATTCACCTCAGCATCACGGATCACCTTCTCGAGGGCCAGGTTAAAGAGGACGCATGATAGCGCATCCCCTTGTCGTAGACCGTTGTTGATGTCGAATGGTCTTGAGAGTGATCCTGCTGCTTTTATCTGGCCTCGCACATTGGTCAGGGTCAGCCTAGTCAGTCTTATTAATTTCGTCGGGATACCGAATTCTCTCATGGCCGTGTACAGTTTTACCCTGGCTATGCTATCATAGGCGGCTTCAAAGTCGATGAACAGATGGTGCAACTGTTGTCCATATTCCAACAGTTTTTCCATCGCCTGCCGCAGAGAGAAAATCTGATCTGTTGCTGATTTGCCTGGAGTGAAGCCTCTTTGGTATGGGCCAATGATGTTCTGGGCGTATGGGGCTATCCGGCCTAGCAAGATAGTGGAGAATATCTTATAGAAGGTACTCAGCAACGTGATACCTCTATAATTGCTGCACTGTGTGATATCTCCCTTTTTATGTATGAGACAGATTATGCCTCGCTGTCAATCGTCAGGCATTGATTCGCTGTCCCATACCTTGAGCACAAGTTGATGAACCACTTGGTGTAACTGGTCGCCTCCATATTTAACCGATTCGGCTGTAATTCCATCGGCTCCTGGCGACTTATGATTTTTTAGCCGATGAATTGCACGGACTGTTTCTCCTAAACTTGGTGGTGGCAGTATTTGTCCGTCGTCTTCAGTTGGCGGGACCTCCAACTCGCCGATGTTCTGGTTGTTCAGTAGCTCATCAAAGTACTCAACCCATCGCTCTAATATGCCCATTTTGTCGGAAATCAGATTTCCCTCTTTGTCTCGGCAGGATGAGCATCGAGGTGTATAAGGCTTCATCCTGCTGACTTGTTGGTAAAACTTGCGCGCCTGGTGCGGTTGCTCCCTGTACTTTTCTAGTTCACAGACTTGTTGGTTCTCCCAGGCTTCCTTTTTCCGTCTGTGAAGTCGCTTCTCCGCTCGACGGAGTTCGTGATAAGTCTCTGCGCGTGCCCGCGTTCTTTGAGAATGCAACATTACTCGGTATGCGGCATTCTTCCGTTCCGTTGCTAGCTTACATTCATCGTCAAACCAGCCGTTCCGACTCCTTTTGCGGCTGGGGCCAAGTATATTTGTGGCCGTATCCATGATAACGTTCTTCAGGTGGTTGTGAAGATCATTAGTTGATGCTTCATCTCCAGGTCCTCTATTGACTGCGGTTATTGCGGCATCCATTTCCCTCTTATAGGTGTCGCGGAGGGTTGTGTTGTGGATGGCTTCAGTGTTCACTCTCACCTGATTGTCAGAGGGGATTCTAGGTGGTATTGTTATTCGAGCTCGGAGCACCATGCCAACGAGATAGTGATCCGAGTCTATATTGGCCCCCCTATATGTTCTGACATTCATCAAGGCTGAGAGGTGGCGGCGTTCGATCAACACATGGTCAATTTGGTTGAAAGTGGTCCCGTCTGGAGAGGCCCACGTATGTTTGTGGACCGCTTTCCGCGCAAACCAGGTACTTCCAACAACCATTTCGTGTGACCCTGCTAATTGAATAGTCCGCAGTCCGTTATCATTTGTTTTTTCGTGTAAGCTATGGGAGCCAACGTATCGCCTGAATACGGGCTCCTTCCCTACTTGGCTGTTGAAATCCCCAAGTATGATTTTGATATCATATCTGGGACAGGCTTCGAGGGCTCTTTCTACTGCCTCGTAGAAGGTATCCTTCTCCGACTCTGCAGTCTCCTCTGTAGGGGCGTGAACGTTTATGAGGCTTATATTTCTAAACTTGCCTCGCAAGCGCAGAGTGCATAGCCGTTCGCTTATACTTTCAAAGCCGATAACAGCAGGTTTCATTTTTTGGCTGACTAAGAAACCTACTCCGAGCACATGGTTTACTGGATGGCCGCTATAATATATGGTGTAGTGGCTCTTCTCCAGGAAACCGGTCCCTGTCCATCGCATCTCTTGCAACGCTGTTACATCAGCCCTATATTGGGACAGGGTATCGGCTAGCTGCTTATCAGCTTCATCTCTGTACAGGGAGCGCACGTTCCATGAGAAAATGCGCAAATCGTTGTTCCTTTGTCGTTGCCGGGTCCGTCGTTTTAATATCCGTCCTATCCGAGGCTCCTGTTGTGGCTTCGTAACGGTTGTTTTCCGTGTAGGGTTGTCAGCCCTACCCAACCCCCAACCTGGAGGACCAGTTGGTACAATTTGTCCCGTTTTTAGGCGCGGGAGACTCGCCTTCATCCTTCTCCGTCTGCAGCTTTTCGTTAAGAAAGAGCTCCCAGCGGTCACCACGTGGAGGTGGAGATAGGGTTTGGTAGTAGAGCTGTTGGTGTTGGTTCAGCAGGCATTTCCCAGGTTTTATGCTCCATCGTGGGTACCAATCCACGTTTCGCCCCGGGACCTATACTACCCTTTGACCAACTTACTTCGTCACGCCCAAATGGATCTCAAAATTCGTTAAGAAGAGTAAAAACAAAAAGTCAACTAGGCTTGACTAAATCCTTATCCTTTATCCTTAGAAAGTGCTCTGGAACCATTAGTTCCTTATTGTTCTCTCTAATTAGTCATTCCCTGCTGAATATCCACTTTCCGAGGATCTGAAATGATTTCATTTCATTTCTCATCATCGTTTCTAGCCAGAAGGTGGGGAGAACCCCACACTGTCACACCCTCCTGAAGGGTCTGGGACTGCAACCAGCAACCGTTTGACACATTACCTCACACCGGTCCTATCCAGTATAGAAGCAAAGCTCCGTGAGGGAGCCTCAGCTACCCTGGTAGCTTCCCTACCCATCCCCTCTTTTGAATGTCTTCAGTGTAACGTGCAACTCGGCTCCAGGTGTCCTCGCTCCGCAGCATGGTCTCATTTATACTGTTCGGAGACACACTACACCGTTCCATCGAACGGTGATTCCATCTTCTGCAGAAGAAAAAGGTGCGGTAGTCATCATCCATCACATCCTTGCAATAAATGCAGTCGTACGACCGTAATTTCCCGGATAAGATGATAGTCAATCTCGCCGTGCTTTCGTGGTGAGATGTACGACCCATCTATTCCTCCATTCAGAGAGTATGGACTCCCTTTTCACAAGCGATAGCTTTTTTATTTCCCTCGCCTTTTATGCGCTATATAAACCTCCGCTGGGCAGCATGGAAAGTAACAGGAATAACTCATTTATCATCATTACAGCTGGCTTCGAGACAGCACGATAGGCGGACACAATTCGCAGAGCCCCTCATCTTTATACTTGTGCTGGGCGCTTACTGTGCATTTCATGACTGAGGGAATCAGCCCATACTTCGGAACCATGAAGGAGGACAGACTGAACCGCACTCATCAGCAAGCGACGCTTGCTGGATAAGGGACCTCATCAAGTATCTCAAGTCGTAGTACACTCGTATAAGGCGTTCCAGAGGTGAGGGCCAAGAATAGATCCCTGAACCATCCCCGATGTCACCTTCATTCTGCGCTGTCCTTTTCGAGTCTCGTAGAGGAGATCACGGTTCTCTAAACAGTCCCTCAATATCCACAACAGGTAGCCTGGAGTATCGAAATTATTTTCCAGTGCCTCAAGCAGAATTTAAGACATTTCTTACGTCCAGGGGGGAGTGGAATGGAGTGGAGCACCATTTACGGACAATAGCGACTGTGTGCCTCAGCCAGTTTTACCGCTTGGACCACCTCCTCAATGGCATCAACTATGGATGGAACCGTTCTAAAGCCATATTGTGTTGCTGACTGCACGTATTGCATCAGTGAGTCTTGACTTGATGAGGTGCTCGAGCCGTTTCACGGCTACGTCCAACGTACAGAGCAAACGATGCGCAAACGTCGCCTCGCGATCGCCTTTGGCCTTGCTTATCAGCATAAGTCTCACAACGTAGAACACCCATTTTCAAATATGCGTTCAATGCGCTTAGTAGCAAGTTCGGATTGTATTTATATATAAGGTTGAACACCTCGCTGGGAATACCATCCAGTCCTGTTAATTTGCGCCCTTCATGGACAAGACCACCTTCTGGGCATTCCTCAGTGCGCCCTCCTCCATCGAGCTTGAATTTGGTGGGCAGGAAAAAAGGTCTGCACGAATTTTTCGCTGCTTCCATGGAACACGGTGATTGATGGGCATCGAGTTTTTTGGTAACTTATACCAAGGTCCCAAGGCGCTCTCTTAAGTTCGGTGATTAGCTCCTGTAATTTCCGCCATTCTCCAGTACACAGGTAATTTCCCGGGACTCAATTTTTTTTGGGAGTTGGTGCATTATAAGCTGCGGTGATAGGACTCATTGTTGAATGAACTGGCGATTAAGCCGTGATTTTTGTGTGCGACTAGATACATCGGCATACCACAATGGCGAGTTCTTATTTCAATACTGTTCGCTGAGAAGCAACAATAAGTTCATCCGGTCATGAGCTGCTGTTCAATGCATGTTTGCTTCCAGGATGTGGATCATGTAACTCTCATGATTCTGTAGCGCTTTTTCGAAGACATGACACCACCCAGAACCGGGAATATGAGCCACATCTTCTTTCTGCAGACCGCGGTCCTTGCAAAGGACACAGCATTTTGCCGACCCACAAGTATTCGCTTTTTGCCCCGGTTCGCGACACTTATACCACAAAGTGTTTCTGTTCTGTCGTTATACTGAGCACTTAAAAGAGCCGGTTGAAACTGCACTTCGCCTTATTCTGCAAATTACGCACCCAATCTTTATTTTCCCGTAATGGAGAAGTTGGCTCGCTATCTTCTCAAAACAGTCAAAATGGCCAATTTTTGTCTTTTGAAATAGACGAATGTAACTCCCACCCACAACCATGATAATTCCTTTTCATCGCTTCCACCCCCGTTCCATGTTAGCGAGACAATCCCGATCCCTTATTTCAAGGGTACACATGGGTTCTAGGCCGAAAACCACTTGTTTCATGACTAGAATGCTCTGGACTGTCTCGCAGAACGTACGCTTCTTTTCTTCGGCCCAAGCTCGACAAGTATATCGTCGGTTCGAGTCCGCCGGATAGATTTAGCATCTACCCCAGCGTCTTCTGATTTAGTATTGTTGCGGACTTCTCGAAGAAATCCAGCGAAAGATCTCCCATTGTTCGGCTTGATGAGAATAACCTCTGACCGTGGTTTGCCCCATTTCTTCTCTTGGCCGCTAATGTTCCCGTTGTAGTCGACTCCAACTTTACTATAGTAGAGCTACTGCCGTCCCTATTCAACTTAGGGGCGGCAGTGGCTGAAGTTTCTCCTTTTTGCGACGCTGTTTGGTCCGTTTGGCTACCATCTCGCGGAATTCTTCCGGCTGCGTCCTTGTCGGCAGATCTACGCTGCTTTCCCCTCGCCTTCTTTTGTCAATTGTAAATTCCCCCCTGGCGGGCACTACGTTTAATGCAATTAGGGGAAGCGCTAGTGGTTTGTTTTTTCCCTAGCTCCTTTTCGGCTGTCTTTAGCGTCAACCTCTCAATCTCGTTGTTCTGGATTCGAATCCCGGTTGTCATGGGTGTCTGTATTCGGTTCATCGGTTTGTCTCGCTGCTGTGAGCTAATCACTTGCACAGCATAGCATAGTCCGACTATGTGGATGCCCTATACTCCATTGATGAGTGAGCAGGAAACAATGTACATAGGAGGAGCATATGGAAAATAGCCGGCACTGTTCCTCTTACTTATAGCTCCATGCATTCATCAACATTTGTCCCCATTGACTTATCATAGTATTCTGGACAGACATAGCCTAGTAGAAGAACTACGTCAGCTGTCGAGCCAGATACTTGTGGACACGTTGATCAGAACGCGAAAGCGGCAGTAGGTAGGTCACACATTAAAAAAGAAAGTGACGAATGAAGAATCCTTCATAGTAATTATCATTGTCAGCTTTTTATTCACTAAATAAATAGTACGGGTTTTATTTCATTTTGTAGAGTTATTCAGTGCACAAGTGAAGAATCCTTTATGGTTGCAACTACGTTTTTCTACAACTACAATTGATTGAATTCAAATCTGTTTTTTTTTAAAGGCGTCCTTTTTGCGAGTTACTCTGATGGGCTCATGATCATTAACATTGTGTACATAGCCTTCATTACCTGTGGAATAATGAAAAAAATATATTAAAGATACATTTATCTGATTTGGAAATGCTGAGAAAATGATATGTGACACTGTTTATAGGAAGCGAATAATGAAAGGCTTTGAAAACCCCTGGAGCAGAGCAGACTTATTAATTAGGCCAAAAAATACTATCTTCCACTCATTCAGTAGACAATAGAACGTAGGTCAAAGCTCTTAGTAATATGAGACTCTGAGAGAGTCAGGCTGACAACGGTGCTCAAGTTTAGTAAAGTCGACCCTAGATTGGAAAAATTATCAACGGTCTCAAAGTTGTAGTCTCCTATCTTTGGTACTGACGTTTCCACTATACACTTTGTCTTGCCTTCATTGAGTTGCAGCCCAAGATCTCGCGCCACTCGCCGCCTGTCGATCTGGATGAAGACAGTTTGTATGTCTCGGTTCGTTCTTCCCATGATGGTATTATCGTCAGCATAGACTAGTATGCCAAAGTTGCCGGACTGTCCTTGCATATTCAACAAAATAAGTGGTATTGGATCAGTAACGAGACTAGGATCTTCTTCCATGAAAGATCTTTGAGACTGAGGGCCTGCGTTCTGATGTCAAAATTGTTAGAGGCAACCATGTTGAGACAATTCAGTGCCCAGAATCTTGTTGCGGTTAACTTACAAAACCAGGATAATGGTAAGAGGAGAAACGTCATAGTTGCCTCTGCTTACTTACCGTCCTCCAACGACGCAAGAACTAAGGAACGTGGTAGTGTATGCAGAACCAAGTGGTTTTGGACTCTTAATAGGTTGTGATATGAACGCTCAGCATATTTCTTGAGGCAGTAGCAAATGCAATCCTCGAGGAGAGAAGATGTTGGATTTTATCAGTTCAGCTGGTCTGATGACCGCAAACGTAGGGTGCGCCCCCATGTTCGCGGGGCCAAGAAGTAATTGACCTAACAATCTGCCCTTCAAAGTTGTTAGAGTTCATTAGAGACTGGCGAGTGCTAGATGAAGTCTCACTCTCAGGATTTTTCGAGTACAAGGCTGAAATTGTGAGCAGTCATTCACTTGCTTACCCGTCGCATCAATATGCCAAATCTGCTTTGCCCTGTTCAACAACGCCGCTGCCAACAAATGCCGTAACATTGATTGCATAACCGACCAGAGATGACACTTTTGGCATGTGGAGTCTTAGCAAACTATCTTAGGATTCGAGGTGGGAACTTCCGGTTTGTACTATTCCTCATTCGATATCCATCCCCCTTTGGTCCTCTAGCTTCTCATAGACATGGAAGTGATTTCTCAGATAAACCGAAAATAACCCGGTATGTGGAATAATTTATCAAGGGTGCCTGACGGAATTAAAGCCATTTCTGGTATCCAGCATTACAAAGAACACCACTCCTTGTGATCAGCTTGCGGAGGATCAACCCCGACTTGCGTAGAAGTATCCACTGTAGATCTTCCTGCTCTAAGGCAGGACGGTCTTGGAGATAAAACCCCGGCAGTACGTATCACATAAGCGAGTCTAGTCCTAATGAAATTTTCGAGCATTTTCCCGGCTGTGTCAAGCATACAGACTGGTAGATATGCAGAGGTCAGCCCAGGGTTTCGCTCCCCTATGCTAATCAACATATGCCTCACTACCTCCAATGGGGAGGAAAAATCCGCCGAATAGTAGGCCTAGCCAATGGTGGAATACCAGCTTGCACATCTGTGGCGGGGTAACACGTGGTGCTGCTGCCTTCCCGTTTTTCATAGAAAGGAATGCCTCCTTCAGCTTTTTTATCGAGAAAAGTGAGAAATCCTAGGCACCATCTACGCTGCTGTCATCTACCCATAAGAAATATGGAGGGAATAATGCCCATACAATGCAGTTCATATGTTCGGCATTAAAGTAATAGCGTTTCCAGAGCTATGACATGTTCCAATTCCCCTTGAAACACCTTCGTATGGAAAGGTTTGCAGAAACCGCCAATTCTCTTCTTCCCACTTCTGGTAGTCCGTCAGAAAACGGTTCCAGCGGCAATCGCTAGGAAGTCGTGTAAGGATTTGCGAATTGTACAATCTTGACGTGAAACATAATCAGCCCTCGCCGTCCTCTGAGAGTATTCTTTTCCTTCTTGCCACACTAACGGCACTTCGTTTTTGTACTCTGGAAAACCATGTGGTAACAGTCGCAAATACTGCGTCGGCTTGAGATTGATGGCTCCCGCCAAGTGCGCACACTTAACATGGGTGCCTTTTTCTTACAGGATTCGGACTGCATGATTCCAGTGCAGACTAAGAGACATCTCAATTGTTCAGTGCTATGCACCAACTGAGATGATCAATATAGTCTTTGAAGGTCTTTGGGTTTAAGTGAGTACCAGCAGTGTAGTCATAATCTCATGGTCCTCTTCGGACCCGGATTGACTTGGAGGCGACAATCAAAGCCCGCCGTGTCTAACACCACGGTACTGGTTTATACTGATTCCAGAATCATACCAGTGGATGCGAGGTTTATCAAACACTTCATACGATGCCCGAGTTGTACAGCCCAACTCTACGATTAAGCCTACTAGCTGCTCTGGCCGCGACATTGACAACCATTGTTAAATTCCCAGAAGAGGGCCAACCGCAAATAACCGGGTCGCGAATACATCCCCCAGGAATTTTTCTGAAACATATACTCTCGGTTTGCATGGCGCCAGATAACCTCAAAAGACGCTCCGTGGCAAGAGACACTGTAGATGAGTCGCTTGCAATCTCAAGCCTGATCGTCCTCTTCGAGTAGGCGGGGATAGAACCCCCGTTGAATATAGTGCAGAAGAATGCTTTCTATTAGGAACTAAATGCACTTCAGGGGAGACTTTTTAAAGGTGACATTCTGATTGTGATGAGTGATGAGGAGTGGATGCCAAAGTGGGCTCCGACAACAGCATCTCGGGCATACGATAGAGAGGCATGAACTTACACAATACTAGAACAACGATGAAGGATTTACAGATTTCTGCAATATTCACCACGTCGTCATTTGTACCATATTGTTCATGCAGACAATCTGTCATAAGGTTACCTACCATTCAGTTTGACCTCTTTACGATCAGTAGCAGATATAGGAGAGAGAGACGCTGATGCTGATCACCAAAGAAGTCACCAAATCGAACTGAATATCGTTCAACACATTAACAGCCCTTGATGTTAATGTTCTTTTTGTGTGGCCATATGGAAGTAGCACGTGGAAATTGACCACACTTGTTACTCAAAAGCTCAAGTCTTCTTGAACGCTTGTCTACGACGTGTCATCGGGTATGCTGGCCTCATACTATTTCGTACAATGTACTTGGTCGGCACAAAAGCTAGCTACTTGTAGATGATGTGATAAGAACATGGAAGTGGCAATGGGTAGAACACAAATTAAGGAGGGGCCACAATGTCATTGCTGGTACCCACTTTCTCAAGGTGAGCGACTAGTGAGTCGCCCAAAGATTACTTGACGCAGTACAGTAAGGGGGGAGCACCGGCGTCTCGGAAGGTCCTGGGAGGAATTAAACGAGCAGTCGCTTCATACTCTGCAGTAGTGATAGTCAAGCTGCACTGAGGGTGTTGAGCAGTTTTTTTCTCACTTCAGAGTTCTGTTCAGCAATGTAGAAACCAGTTGAACCCCAATTTTTAGATTCAATACGGTGGACCTACTCTGGATACCTGTTCACTGTAGTGTTGAGGGAAATGAAATCTCAACAAAAGAGGATTCACTTTTTATAAAACCGGGACCAGAGCCAGTAAATGGAGTGTTAATAGCATTAATCAATGCTGCCATCAGAAAATGGGAACAAGTTTTCCAGAAGGGCAGGGGGCCTGAATTAATTTATTTACTTATTTAATGAGCATAGGCAACAAATACCTTATTACGTAATGTCTTTCGAGAGAGGAGCAAGTAAATGGCTTACTTTACGACTAAAACTAGAGAAGGAGACAGAGTCAAAGGACCCAAGCTGTAGGGCGTTGTAGAAGGCATAGCTTCGGGATGAGAGAGTGGAAGTAAATCTCGAGCTTGGCGAAGGGTACTTCAAAAATGCCCGCACTATGTTTGTTATGAGAGGCGATGCGGAAAGTAATATCCGAGTTGGCAGAGCAGTCCATCAAGCAATGGCAGAGTTTAAAAAGAGTACACATATCAAGAAAGATACGGCGTTGCTGCAGGGAGGGGAAATTGAGGGTACGGAGTCGTGATGGACCGGATGAATTAGCGTTGTACAACTTCAAGAGTGCGGCAGTCATGAGTGAGAAAGGGGGACCAGACAACACAGCAATATTCAAGGATGTTTCTGACAATACTGCTAGACATTCCAAACTTTTCAGTCAGTCAGAACCCAACATACCGAAAAGTTTATCCTGTCGAAAAGCAAAAATCTGATATCAAATTTTTGGTGCTAACGAAAGTCCTGCGATACATAAACGAATCCAGGAGATTCGTTAGACGGGATCGAATAAAATAGACCACTACCAGGTGTGTGCTTCAAGGTGTCACTTCTCTTCCACTTCATACATATAGACACACGCATATTCAACTCTCAGAATATGAGCGCTGTTTCAAGGAGGAGTACCTATAGTATTCTGTGGCGATAGCCACAGTGAGTCGCTTATTCTTCTGATCGATACGTCAGAAAGGAGGAATCTTTGAGCAGATGTCAACGAGCTGAAAAGGGTTGATGGATGCACAAATTCATTCCCACCAACGGAGGTAGAACACAAAGAAAGCACAAAAGGTAACCCCTCCCCAAGTACACATAATTTTTCACGGAGTATATGAATTTAATGAATAAAAAATCATAAGTCGCCAGGAGCCGATGGAATTACAGCCGAATTGGTTAAATATGGAGGCGACCAGTTATACCAAATGGTTCATCAACTTATGCTCAAGGTATGGGGCAGCGAATCAATGCCTGACGATTGATAACGGGGCGTCATCCGTCTCATAAATAAAAAGGGAGATATCACACAGTGCAGCAATGATAGAGGTATCACGTTGCTGAGTACCATCTATAACATATTCTCCGCTATCTTGCTAGGCCGGATAGCCCCATACGCCCAGAACATCACTGGTCCATACCAAAGAGGCTTCATTCCAGGCAAATCAGTAAAAGATCAGATTTTCTCTCTGCGGCAACCGATGGAAAAACTGTTGGAACATGGAGCATCTATTCATCGACTTTAAAGCCGCCTATGATAGCATAGCCAGGGTAAAACTGTACACGGCCATGAGAGAATTCGGTATCCCGACGAAATTAATAAGACTGACTAGGCTGACCCTGACTAAAGTGCAAGCAGCAGGATCACTCTCAAGAACATTTGATATCAACAACGTTCTACGACAAGGGGATGCCCTATCATGCGTTCTCTTTAACCTGGCCCTCGAGAAAGTGATACGTGATGCTGAGGTAAATGCAAGAGGTACAATCCTCTTTAAGTCCACCCAACTACTGGCCTATGCTGACGATATCGATTTCATGGGAAGAACCACCCGAGACGTACAAACTGCCTTCATCCAGATCGAGCAGGCGTTGATTGGCGCGAGATCTTGAGCTGCACATCAATGAAGGCAAGACCAAATGTATGGTCAGTACGTCAGCACCGAAGACGCACTAACCAACAACATTAAACCGCACTAGTCAAACAGGAAGAATAAGGATAGGGGTATACAACTTTGAGACCGTTGACAATTTCTCCTATCTAGGGTCGAAAATCACAACCGATAACGGCTACGATGATGAAATCCGCGCACGGTTCTTGTCAGCCAACAGACAAAACGTCTCACCATAGGGTCAAAGCCCTTACTGTACAAGACTATGATCTTGCCAGTCCTCATGTATTCCTCGGAAACTTGGGTTCTTAGCAAGAAAAATTGCGAACTCTTGGCCGCGTTCGAGAGAAGAATCCTCCGAAGAATTTTTGGCCCCCTACATGAGGATGGACGATTCCGTAGCCTACACAATGACGAAATCTATGAGCGATACCATGACCGTACGGTTGTGGATAAAATCCGGCTCAATAGGTTACGGTGGGCGGGTCACTTAATCCGTATGGATGAAGATGATCCCACCCGGAAAGTCTATAAGGGCAATATCTATGGTAGGAAAAGAAGACGAGGCAGACCCTGCCTGATGGAGCGATGGCGTGGGCCAGGACGCCAGACAGCTTTTAGGGATATCGAATTGGTGGACCTCGGCGCAAAACCGGGATGTCTGGAGTTCCTTATTAAGGCAGGCCTAGACCGGATACCGGTTGTTGCGCCGTTGATGATGATGATGGTGATGATGAATACTGCAGATAACTGAATAGGTTTGATCTGGACTGCTCACCTAACGATCGCAGGTGGCATGGTATCTTGAAGGACCAAAGGATTTGCATAGACATAGAATCCATCGCAAAGGGGGAAAGTCTAGAGAAATCACTGGCAAGACTGATTGCACTGGAAAAAACTCCTGGTAAAAATCCATGTTCATTCAATGTAAGCTGAGCGGGAAGGGCGAATGAAGATGTCCATCTTTTGACAAAATTATTTGCGTTAAGGATAGACCCCAGGGGATGATTTCCGTAGATGAGAATGAGGAGGAAAACAGACAGGCAGGGGGGCAGACAGATATTGATACGATTTAAATAAGGTTCTGTTTCACAGGTAACCGCAAAGGGGGAAAACTCGAAAATTTTGAAATAAAATGTTTGTGAGAAAATCAACGTATATTCGGGAAGGAACAGAGACACCGGGCATACTATAAACTCTAAAAATTCTGAAAAACAAATGCATTCTTACTTACGGACATGAAAGTTTCCAAGGTTATTGGTATCTGTTTTCCAGCCAATATAACTTTTTTCTCCTGCGTCATCTGCATGAATATGATAAGATGCTTCCGGAATCTTGGAGATAAGTCCATCCAGTTTGACGAGTAGAGCATGAAGACCATCTGATCCGTTTTTTCCATGAACTTATTCGAATAATAGCATGATGGGTAAATTTCTGCAATTTCTGCTAACATAAATAGAAATGTTGCCGTAGTCTCAGCGTACGATGGCGAGAATCTGAGATATATTAGGCCCGAGGTTGAAAATACGAGAATGGAGGTGATGAATTGAAAGAAAATTGTAAAGGAGAGGGTGTTCTGTATTATCTGAAAGATACTATAGAGATACGAAAGAGAGAGGAAAAGATGGTAACATTTTACTCGGTTATTGTAATCTTCATCAAAATAGAACCACTCACTCCATTATGATCCGATGGTCCTCCAAACACTGTACAAAGTCCTGAAAACTTTCGTCTTCTGTTTTTTCTGGATCACAGTGAATATTTGCAAACCGTTCCATTATTATCTGTAGATGAGCGCTCAATACGCTAAGATACAAGACCCCAAGGAAGTCGTTTGGTACCTGTTCCACCGCCAGTTGGAGCTGAAACACGGTCTGTATGAACAACGAACCCCAATATCGAAAGGCGCTTGTTCTCCAGTCATACGGAAACCACGTTTCGAACGCTAGTTTCGTGCCATTCGAAAGCACTGCTGCAAGGCCATGAATTAAATACACCCCCATGTAAAACACGATAACAATCCTTGAAATCAGCCTGCATAGATTTATTACGCTCCTCAGTTGATCCTTTTGCTTGTCCGTCATAGGTCGACTATCTAGATGCTTCAGCTTCTCATTGATTTCGATGAGGCTGGGTCTCAATCTCAAAATCACGAAGAATTTTATGGAGCAAGCGGTCACACAAATGTTCATAGGGATATTTTCCAGTAACTGTCTCAGATTGTGCACGTAAAAAAGCTTGATGATGTACGAGAAATAGTAGATAACATTGGTAAAGATGAAATTGATTGCAACGTGTATTTTATGTCGGAGGCGATAGTCTTCCGTCATAACTAGTCCTTGGAACTTCATTGTAAAATAAACGTATTCGAAAGCCCGGATGGTTTCAATTTTGTTTTCCGGAGAATTTTTCGAAACAAATAACATCCTTGGATTTTTTGAGGACATCTTAACTCCACTCTCTCTCTCGTAAACTTCCAACTTCTTACTGGTGAACAAGTGTACACTGAAAAGGACTCATCTGAGCGTTCGAAACACAATAACCATCTTTTACGTGAAAAACTCTCAACTACACCTTCAGCATGGTGACAGGATAAATACGAGTTTCTTTCGTTATAGAGTTGACAGCGTGGAAAATATGCATTTGTGATACCACTGCGTACAATAGGTGATTATTACGCCGTTGAATTTTTCCTATCCTCAGGCATTTTTTTTCAAAGAGGAAGAGTCTAGTCCTTCATATTTAAAGTGATTTTTTACATGACCTATTTTATTATCAAGGATAACCTGTCAGACTCTTCGATTTATCGATTATTTTGAGTTTTTTCTCATGAACATTATGAATGAATTTACGTGGTAGAATTAGATTGGGTTGAATTCGAATCGCTCCTTCATGCGCACTGGTATTCTAGCCAACGATTCCAACCCCGTTTGAGAAAGGAGAAAGGATAAGCCATCTAGTCTTTTTTTGCTCATGCTCAGAGGCGAAAACATTTCAAAATGAACCAGTTAACCGCGCAAGCGCCCGAGCTAGGCTACCCTCTAGTCACTTAAGCCCCAGACCCACTGGACCTCCATTTAAATATTACTTGACGAAGTAGGTTTGCCTTAGACTCGTGCTTCTCGTCTTTTGACCTTTCCCCTGCTCACTCTCTTCAGTGGTTTGTAATATTTTCTGACAATTGCACAAGTTAGTTCTCCTTCGACCTCAGTATCTCCGCAACTATATTCCCCGGGCTTACGCTCCTTCCCAACATTTCTTTCAGCTTCCTTCTCTCTATCGCGAACCTTGGGCAACATCACATATCAGGTAATATGCCAGCGCATAAAGAAAAATTCCGCGAAACACTCAGTCTAAAGGTAGTTCTTGAAGCAACCACCTATGCCCTGCGAGGAACTGAGTAATGTGCTAATTTGTCTCTCCGTGTTTTCGGTCAAACCGTACCCAAATGTTCAAAGAGAATCTCTGTGTCCACCCATCTTTCGAAAACTAGTCGTACCTGTTTGCCATAGATCATGGAATTTTTACCCTGTTGCATTCGTGCGTTCTATAGGCGCCTCCCTACGTCTTGCATGGTACAATACACTCATTCCTTTCAGTAGAATGTCGACCGGGATCATGCCCGCCACCACCAGTACAGTGTTATCTAGCGTGGTGGATTTCACCACTCCCACTAGAAGCTGTCTTCTACAGTGTTTCGGTCTGCCCACACTTTACAGCATTTTTTATAAGGCCGCGGAGGGACTAGCTGCCTTTTAACACACTCTAGATCAATTTGTCATCAATTATAGCCCCAAGTATTTGATAACCGGCTTAGAGATGATCGTATGCCCACCGACTTCTACCTAGGGTGCGCCCGGTCCTTATTGTTCTCACTGGCTCTATTGCGTAGACCCCATGATGTAGTTTTTGGCTGTGATAGCAACAGCCAGGTCATTGGACAAACCGAATATCGAAGCCCCTTCAGTGACGGAAGCACTAGCACATGACACTCCACACCAGGAGTCCGATATACTCTTTGAGACCCTCATCAGTCTCGTATCAGGAACTCTTCTCTGAGAGATAATTCTCGACGAGACTCATCAAATATTTTTTACTTGTGTCAGACAATGTAGCTTTAGTTCGGCTCCAGTTAGTTACCAAAATGCAGTGCTTCTTATGCCAAGCTCAAAACTGTGTCATCACAGGCCAATGCCGCTTTCGGCTGGGTTAACAGTCTGTTATAGATGACTCTCTTAATCATCTTCTCCCTTGTCTCCAAGAGGCATATTTGACGATAGAATACTTCATCATTAAGTTGCTTATTGGGTTTGGGAGGCTGAATATGTGAATTCCTGTTATTTTCTCTGTAGTGCGTTCCTCCTCCCGATGCTTCATTATTTCCTGGGAGGCTGGCACGCCGCAAGTCCATAGCGTTGCTTGGCTCGTTTGATCCTTGATCTAAATGCCACTAACGTGATTTCGATTTGACTCACTAATTATGACCATGACAATATCCTTCTCGCGGATAATTTGCGAAAGTGAGTCCTGAGACGCCGCTTAACTGTATTCCGAGCACCTGCTACTGTCTGGAAGATGTCAATTGTCCACACCCTCCTTTCCTTTGTACAGTGTTCAATTTGGGTCAGCTCTTCCACTTCTCCTACATTGTTTCAGCCTGTCATTCGCACTGGCGCATGCCTTTGTCTTGTGTCTAATGCCAAAACATCTAAGCTTCAGTGTTCCCTAGGACGAGCAGCCAGCCCATTCTGATTCTCCCTGCTGCCATCAGTTTGAGCCTCCGCTGGGAGGCTGATAATAGCGGTTTGGTACCCACCGTAGACGGTGTAGTCGAACTCCTTTTCCAAGACCGCGCGAACCTCTTTTTTCGTGGTGATCCAATCTATATCCTTGCAAACTATAGAGATCTCCGGTTTTCTATCTTTTATGCCAACTGCCTATCCTAAGGACTTTCCAATTTGATTCTTGAATTGGTCGGCAGTTATCTCCTTAAATTTCTTGAGCTCCAACATACATAAGGTTTTTCTGATGGGACTGTTTAATCTGTTTAATATTACCTCTCAAATTGGTAAGTTCTGGGTCTGCCTTTACTCTCCTAACAATGTCAGCGTATAACTCTTCTCCTCGTTTGAAGATAATGATAACTTCCGGTCGTGTCCTCCTTCGTTCTCTCCTTCCCTGAGGTGTCACCTTTCTCCAAGCTTCCACTCCCCCCTTGCGGGATCCACTGCCTTTCTCCGGAATTACTACCTGACTTTCGGCACCAGCTTCAGCGGTTTTCCTCGCTTCCTCCATTTTCATTGGAGTGGAGCCCTTTTTTCTGCTAAGCAATTACTGTCCTGTTGATTCGCTTAACCGCTTGCGTATGCTCTTCACCGGTTTCTCCTCTTCAAAGTTTTGAGTGGGGATTACTTGTGTTGCGTGATTCACTTTTTCGCTAGACCCTTACATTCGACTTTTATCCTGGCTCTTGCCATATCCATATGTCTTTTATCGTGGCTCGCATTCCTTCGCGGAGCTCCAACATTTTATTGGCGATTTATTATTGCTCGGGTTATCAGACATTATAATTTCCTCAATTCTGTATCCCGTTACAGTCGCCCCCTTCGGAGTACCAATTTCGCCGGCAAGGGTGGGGATCTACAAAGAATCGAACTTCCATTGACCGGGTCTCTAAATGGAAGCACTTTCACTCCCCCCCCCCCCCCGTGCATTTGTAAGATTTGATGCTACAGTAGCCTAGACCCTACTTAGGAAGGCACTGTGATTTTTGAATATCGACGGTCAGGAGATCGCTTCCCCACTCAGAAAAACAGGTGGTACTAGGTGTCCGAGGCCTTGCAGAATAACTTTTTCTCTCCTCTTCGCCTCCATGTCTGGTTTTATTTGTAGGTATTCTTTGTAAAGACGTGTTTATGCACGGATAGGCGTTTTGTTTCCACCTATCCGCTTGCGCTTAAGTATACCAACACACACACATCTCCAGACACGTACATGCGCACACCCATAATATATCCGCTGAGTGTTATTTTACCCACACGAAGGAACACACTTAATCTACCATCCACCATCTTCCATCCCCAGCTTCCATCCTCCTTCATCTTTCCTCCATCCTCCTTCATCTTTCCTCTGTCCTTCTTCCTCCTTCCTCCTTAAATGCTTACAAAGCTCAATTTTTCAATAACCATTTTCTAAGGTCTTAATTTAGCTCCTAATGACTATTGGCTGGAATCTTTTCTCTCTTAACTTGCGACCGAATCCGCGACTCCTCTTATACTATTTTATCAAACGTGATTCCTCGTTGCGTTCCTTGCTCCTCCAAATCCCTGTACTCTTACCCATTCTGTTTCACCACTGATACTCATAAGAAGTTCAGTCTAAAACGGATGGCAAGGAAAAAATATAACTCTTCGAGAAGTCACACTCATTTCACTTACTTTGAAGATCTACGAACTTCAATAAAGTTACTGATGGCTAAATCTAGGAAGTAGTATCTGGTCATTATCGAGTCCTCATTGTCATGGCAACACTTCAAGCCCATCTGGTCTCACATCTGCAATAACCGCGACCCTACTACCTACTACCACCTTCACCAAATTTTCGAGCCCGTCTGCTGATTCGCCTTTATTATCGTGTGACTCACTTTACAATTACTTCTCCTGGGAATATAACTCCTGTCCTCCTTTTTCTGTCGCAGTCAGTCTACACACTTCCTCTACCATGTCTCTCCTTATCCTTTTCATAGTGGAGTATCTCATTAGAAGCGTTTACGACAAAGTTGGGCCCGGTCCTGACAACCTTCCTGACTTCTTTTTGCTGAAAAACATACAATACACCTACCCCTTTTCTGCTTTATTTTTGACGAAAATCTTAAAGGGCGTCATTTTCCTAGCCTGTAGAGAGACGCCCTCATTATCCTTACACACAGAAGTGGTAATCATACAGTCAGCGGATATCGCCGCCCTAGTTCTCTATTTTCCTCCTATTTCAGAATCTTTGAAGGATATATCTACGACTGGTTGACCACTCGTTTTGACTACCTTATAGCAAATAGCAATATAGCTTTAGGAAATGTCAGTCGACTGTTACCAATCTGCTGGACTTCGACCACTTCGGTGCTAAATTCCGGAATTCTTGGCAGGAAGTGCACGTTATCTACACGGATTTCTCTCTAAGAGCTTTCACTCCGTTAATGACACCATACTTTTGTCCAGACCCGCCTCACTTAACATTGCCCTATCATTCCATTATCCATGGTTCGCCTCATGACTTTTTAAACCTTTTTGCACTGTTTCTTTCGAAGACTGGAAATACCAGCGTTCTTGAATATACCACAAGGAACAATTTTGGGTCCTCTATTATTTTTATTCTTAACAATTTAGTTTCACTCTTCGCTCGCTGTCCCTTGATCGCTTTTCCCCTGACGAACTTAAGCTCTCTCCCGCGGTAGTTTCTCCTCCAGTAGACTCTGCGTCCCTACAGTCAGGCCCTTTGGTTCACTGACATTTGCACTCAACTTTGGCAAATCCCATTCAATGTGCCGTTGCCTTAAATCTTCCTCCACTGTTGTTTTCCCTCTCTATTGCTTACATTGCTTCGGGGGACACGGCCATGATGACATCAATTCCGTTTCCAAAACGTCTGGCCTCATTTTGCGCCCTCCTTAAGACTCTTCAACTTTCCTGCTCGAAGCATCATTGAGTATTACCTCATGATCTAGTCCCCTTTCCGCTTATAAAATTCTTCCCCTCGAAAAGTTTAACGCAATCTCATCTGATTTCTTTGCTTTCAAAAGAACTCCCCCCGTGTGAACTATCCTGAAGAAATCAGAATTTAAGTTGATAGGGAGTGACCAGTATTGCAGAAGAAGTGATTATGACGATGATGTCTTAGAGTAATCTGAAGCGCACAACAAACCTTCCAAAAGTTAATGAGTAGTTGTTGCCCAAAGAGAATGACAAGTGGAAACACTTCATTGATTTTCAACACTACAACCTCACCAAATCGGAATCTTGTTCCACACATCCAAGATAAAATAGTTATTAGGCAAGGTTGCAAAAAAATTTTCAATTTTACGGACAAACCAACAAGTACCCATCATTCCAAAAGATCGCCTTAAATCCGCCGTAACACTTTTCGGATTATTTCAATTCAACATGTTCGATCTACGAAACGCAGCGTCACATTATTGACGTTGTACTACGACCCCGCTTCATGAGGGTCTTGTTTCTTTACTGGCATTTTGTAAATATTGACACAGTGCCTACGATCGCAAACTCCTTGCTGTCTAGAAGGATTCCAAATATTTTTATTTCATACTGGAAGGCCGTCATATTACACTCCTTACTGACCATAAGTACTTGACTTAAGCATTTATCCGGAGAGCAGGTAAGTCTGCGTCAAAAAGACTATACACAGGAGGAACAACTCCAGCGACAAGGGTGCACGGAATCTCATTGTGCTCCTTTCGGGTAGGGACCAGGAGATAAATGGTATTGGTGTATCGCCTAGATGGTTTTCTTGTGTGTGTTTATTCATCTTACCCCTGCAGAAAACGGAAGCATTCGAAAGATAGATGATACTTCTTCCTCATTCCTAGGAGAGCAAACATGGTTATATTGCCAAGAATGCGCGTGCTTGCTTTCATTAAGCCATAGAGGAATTTTGAATCATCATGGGCTCATTAATTCCATTAAAATCCATTTCCTTTAATCTGAAATAAAACTTTAATCCAGCCCTGCCTTTGGTTCCCGCTGGGATTTGGCAGGATATAAACAACTATGCAATGTCTGTTATTATGACAGATGCTGCAACGTGCTCGCAGCCTTGTGCTCGCAACCACTTGGGCGCACACCAATGCACTGCATTACATACACGGCACTAACACCAGCCCTTAGGCGTGGAATTTTTCACGCGCAACTCCCGTAGCGATCGAACGTGTGCAAGACTTTCCGGTATCCATAAAATTTCAAAGAATGTGCTGGAAGTTGAACCTACTGTGTATAGTCTTCTTGGTCTGCATATCTGGCAGCGGATGCTTTGCCGCAGGTAAATGCATAAAAATAGGCCAACTCAACGCACCTCGAAACGCAGTGGGCATTTGTTTGACAAACGCAGGGTGTCATAAAATCCCCGACAAATGATCTGAACGTATGAGAATCCTATAACGAACAGTTCCGTTTCAGGCCAGAGGATACTCTTCAGATCTCTGCCCTCTGGAGCATTGTGACTCAAAGGCGTTACAAGTGGTATTTACTCCGAATATATTGATTTATAAAAACAGAGCGAATATGAATCATAATCAAAGACAGATTCCATCACGTTTTGGTTTTAGCTGGCCTAAACCTGTGAATTATTCCTAAAAGTCAATGCAGTCCGCCATGAAATAAATGGGGACTTAGGACCAGCTTGTATCCTCAAACAAAATATATACCTGGTCTGAACTTATAGGAACTTTCAACTGAAAAGTGAAGCCCGAGCCGTGGAAAGATATTGTGACGATGATTCCGATTAGGTAAATCTCAGGGTATCAAGTAAGGAGGCATTGGAAGTCCCAGGTTTTTTCGTACACCAGTCCGGGTACGGAGGTCTCGGTATCCATGTGAATATATACGTAAAGCAATTACGTAACAATGGGGGCTGAGGGTATTTCAACATCCAGACGGCGTATCGTGGCAGCTTCGTGATTTTTTTTCAGATTTTTCGATTGAGTCGTTTCTAAGAATGGAAACTACTAATCGATACCTTTCATTTGATACCCAACATGATTATATTCGGTCAAAAAGCCGTAGACCACCCTTTTGCGTGTATGAGGACTCCTCCCCTAAAACTCAACGTAGAATGATGTTACTCACTGTATGCAAAGGGTTCATTTCCCGCCTTCCAAACAAATTTCATATAAATAGGAATAACCGGTTTTGAGAAAAGTGCATGTGGCAGACAGACAGTCAACCGAAGTACTTCAAATGAAATTGGTGTACTTTGTGCCAAAATGAAGCAAGGCAGTTTTACACATATTGCACGAAATGAAAAACGTTGATTGGGGATTATTATTTCAATGTATTTTTATTTACTGGAGATACAAATTTATTTGATTATGTAGATGTATTGACTGTACGAAAAAAGACTAAAATAGTGATTGCAGCTGCACAATTTCGTTTTATATTATAAATTTCTCTTTCTCTTAGAGTTGTAATCCAAAATACACTGCTTTTTATACAGATCTCCTTACCGCGTTATTCTGATGAGTTTAGCAGCATTAACATTTTGTACATTACCTTCATCACCTGTAAAATCATAAAAGATATATTAAAGATACATCTATCTGATTCTGAAAATGCCAAGAAGAAGATTTGTCATGTTGTTTCACAAATATACTAATGGGAGTGGATTGTCATTAGAAAGATAGAGTGTTCAAACTAATCTTTACCGGAATGACCTGATGAAACTCGTGGTCATTTCAGCTATAAATTCAGTGTCTGGTGGACTCAATAAAAACGGAAATTAATCCCCTAGAAACACTACAAATTCCTCCGCTTCAGAACTTTTGGTTGAGTACTTTCTGAGAATGCGCCTTTGGAAAAACTGACCGATTTCAGCGCTCCCCATTTTTCATCAAATTTAAGAACTAGCTTTGGAAAGTACTAATTGAGACCTTTCACCTGAGACCCTACATGCCTATATTCGGTAAAAGAAAATTTTGCACTCCCATTTGGCATGTATGGGGATTCCACTCCCTCCCCCCTCCTTTGATCCAATGTAGCACCACTGCAGGGAATGCAAGGGCGACGTACGAACATGCATTTGTCCGAATCTGGAGGTCTGTGTGCATGGCCATGTTTATACGGGGGTCGGGTAGGTGGGAGGAAGCTGCCCACTTGTTGACAAAAATGGCGATGTAAGGAATACCCAGAACAAAAAAAGCCAAAAAGCCGTTGCTATATGAAGACTGGTTGGCAATAGTTACGCACTACTCTGCTTGATTATGGGACTATCGGAGCAGATACTTTAACAAGTGATAAGGAGGAAGTGACGACCCTGGATTCCTTTGGGCCAAGCAGTAAAATGTTGTATTCTCCACCCAGCCCAATGGAGACTGATAGGCAACCAGCTATTGACAGTGTCAAAGAATGAATTCACGCAGTGTTAGCAAACCAAAAACTCAATGTGGAAGATTACCTAAAGAAGATGGGTAATATCCTGAACACTCTCTACGGAACAGGTTCGAGCAAATGTCTGAACAGCTGTAAAGCCAAGGAACCAAGCACGCCCATCCGATGCAATTGTTATCGAAAGCAGAGGTGACCTCTCTTCGCTCTCTTACCGTCCGGATGCAATTGTTATCGAAAGCAGAGGTGACCGCTCTTACGCTGAGATTCTGCGAAAGGTCAAAGAAAATTCAACGCTAAGGGGCTTGTGAGCCAATGTCACTGCTCCCGGAACTTCAGTAGACGCAGAACGAGAGAACGCTCAACTACCAGAACTTGATTCTTACGTGAGGAGGTTACGGTTAGGCAATTGGGCCACGAGATAACTATAGAGTGCAGGGACCTTGATGAGACTACAACGAAAGACGACATATGGAGGGTATGGTTGCAGCAATTTCAAGTTCAATCCCGGAGTGTCAAAAATGAACTCACGGATGATACTCGTTGGCACGTCAACGGCAATCATCAGCTTGCCAGCTGTTTGGGCAAACAAGCTGCTGGAAGCTGGTATAGTTAAGATCGGATGGGTTGTCTGTAGGATTGAGGAGAAAATGTATACCTTCCCTCATTTTCATCGCGGGAGACTCCAGCATATTACATTGTGTATCCATGCGGCGAACTACGATAATCCAGTCTGATCTGGGAGGTAGCCACTAGAGGCTGTTAGCAGAGATCGTCTCTTCGTATACCGGCAATTCACTACCAAGCCAAGGGTATCCGAAATCCATATCCCGCGGCTAAATAAGATTGACTTTTTCCTCCAATGTAAAGTATCTGGGTAAAATCCTGGATCCTTAGTTAAATTGGAGAGAGAGGCTAAGAAGGCCTGTATAGCTTTGTACGCCTGCACGATGACCTTTACAAGGAAATGGTGTCTCCGCCGAGGATGGTCTGGTTTGGTTCTCTCGATATACGCAACTGTGTCTGTTTTGTCTGGTGACAGGCGCTGAATAGAACGTGCAATAAAAAAAAGCTAAATGAGATGATTGAGAGACCTACAGTCCTGCTCAACAAATGCTGTCAATTTGATTGTCACGGGATTTACATTTGGTGAGGCATCATGTGAGAGAGTTCAAGAGGAATACGTCTTTTCGGATACAGTTTATATCGTCATAGACGCCTTGGATGGCATTGGGGTAGAGAAAGTCGGCAAAACCCCCTTTCACATACACGCGGTCGTTACATTTGGGGGAGGAGACGTCGCACCATGCGACAAAGCACTACGTGACCAAAGGTCTAATCAGCTGCTTGTAGCAGAAGGAGAGAAGAGTTTGACTTTAGGGAGGATGGCAGGTTATGTCTTTAGGCTGGACCATAGGGTGATCAACTCAGCGATGACAGACGGGTATTGAGATGTATCCCGAACTACTTGGTGGATTGGATGGTGGGAATGGGAGATGCCGATTTTGATCTCGGAGTTGCGGGTATTGGTTGGCATCTTACGGATAAAAGTGGTTCTAATACGGAAGACAATGGCTTCACAATTATTTGTGTTGAGAACGAGTCTCCAAGAATGTAGGAATTTGTCGAGGGTTAGGATCGGACTGGCTTCCTCCTGGACAGCTTGTAAGCTTCGGGAGGAGGTATAGAGGGTCAGATTGTCAACCTGTTGAACGGCTTTGGTAGTTTGAAGGGGGTTGGTAGGGTGTTAAAGTGAGATGTCAGCATAGTGTTGCTGACAGTACCAACTCTTGTTGTAAGGCTCGGACAGGGTTTTATTCATGATGATCCGATTACCGATCAGATAGGTAGTTTAAAATTAATCTGCGCAATTGTGTCTGAAATTTGAAGTTCTGGAAAAGTTTGAAGCCTTTGAGCCAGAGTGCATGAAAGGCTTTCTGGATATCAAGGAGGCAGGCAGTAGTGCGTATCTTGTTATTTAGGTGGCTGAGGATGTTTTGAGACTTACGAGGCCATGGGAGGTATTAGGGAATTATGTTGTGGTTGGAGATGTGATCGATGTGTGATTTTTTCCACGGGGTGAGAAAATGTTCTGGTGGGAGGCATAGGTTGAAAAGTTGGGATAGGAAAGGGCTGACTGTTTTAACATATTTCTTCAGAATAATGATCGGGATGTGAGCAGGGCCGTTGGACTTTTTATTGCTTCGGGAGAGGATGGGGAGCAATGGTTAGTTGTGAGCTCAGGGGATGGAATTAGGAAGTGGGAGAAGATGGGGGGGAGGAGATAAGATTGAGATTGCGTTTAAGCACCAATGTGAGCGGGGTAGATGTGCATGTGCGATATGCGACAAGGAAGTTATTTGCGATGAGTTTGGTGTGGGTTTTGGGCGAAGTATTGTGGGGAAGGATGCCGGCTGTCCGAGGTTTCGCTAGGAGAGGCCATATTCCACGGAGCTGGTTGTACGTCTGCTGGTTGCGCGAAATACCTGCGTGCTTGACTGCATAGTGGGCAGCATATAGTGCCTGGATGAGCTGAAATAGAAAATAAATTCGGGATTTGAGGAAATTGAAGGCGCGTATCTGTATCGGTGGAGTTCGCGTCGGAGGGTGGCTTTTTACTTAATAAGGTCAGGGTGATAAGACGCTGATAGTTTAGCGGTCTGAGAGGACTAGTTTCACGGTTGACACTTTGCGTTACTTCCGAGAGCTTTTGCACGGCGGAGTCGATTTCTCAAAGGTTGATGGGCAGCTTGTCGGTTAGATTGCGGTTGAGAAGTTGCCAATAAGTGACACCGTAGTTAAGAAAAAGTTTGGATTGGGTTTTAGGGAGGCGATCAGAGGTGTTAATTGGCAGGACAACAGCTTTTTTATCAAGATAATATTCAAAGACAATACGAAATACGGGTCGACGTTTCAAGTACTTTAGAATGTTCGAAATTTGAAAATCCACTAAAATTTTTTACTAAACTTAATATTATTACTTACGGACATGAAAGTAACCCAAGTTATTGGTATTTGTTTTCCAGCCAATATAATTTTTTTCTTCTGCCTCATCCGCATGAATATAATAAAATGTATTATTTCGAAGATCCTGTAAGGACGAAAAAAGTGCAAATTGCTATGTATTACTTGACAATTACAGAAAAAACATCATTTTTGTTTTAACCTACTCACTCCATTATAATCCTGTGGTCCTCTAAACACTGCATAAAATCTTGGAAACTCTCTTTCTCTGTTTTTCCTGGATTATAGTGAATATTTGCAAACCGTTCCATGATCATCTGAAGATGAGCGCTTAATACAGAAAGATATAAAATTGCAAAGGGATCATTTGCTTTCTGTACCAGTGCCAATTGTAACTGCAATATGGTCAAAAACATGGCCGCCTGCAGCGAACCCCAATAGCAAAACGCATTTTTCCTCCAATCATAGTGTATCCAATTTTCCAACGAAAGTTGCGTCCCATGCGACAGCGTTGTAGCAAGGGGATATATTAGACTTCCTCCTTCGTAGAATACCATAGTACTCAGTGAAAACAACCTGCAAAAGTTGAGGACCCTTTTCAATTTATCCTTTTGCGTCCCCGTCATGGGCCCACTGTCGAGGCAGTTCGGCTTCTTATTGATTTCGATGACGTTGGCACTTAGCCGCAGAATCACGAAGAATTTGATGGTACCGAATTTCAAACAAATGTTTATAGAAACTTTTTCCAGTAATTGCTTTAGATTTTCCACGAACAACAGTTGGATAGTGTACGAGAAATAGTAGATAACGTTGGTAAGGATATAGTTGGTAACAACGTGTATTTTGTGTCGCAGCCGATAGTCCTCGGACCAAACGTTCTCAATTTTTCTTTCCGATGAATTTTTTGAACCGATCCTTGGATCTTTCGAGGACACTTCAACTGTAGGTGCCATTTTCGGTTTCCCACTCTTTATTAGATTGTACACTACAAAGTCTCACTGGTACCTTTACACCTATAACTTTCCTTCCGATGAGGAGACAAATTATATACCAGTTTCTTTCGTTGCAAAACTAAGACCGTGGAAAGTATATGTTTCTGATGTTATAGTATACAATAGGACTCGTTCACCCAAGACTGTGGCGTTGGCATAAGGTTGGTTATCCTACCATGGTCGGTTGGTGAGAACAGAGCAGTGCTAGATACGGTGACGATTTCTGTTGGTATGTGTCTTCGTCCCTGCTACTTCAATCTTGTCGCAGTTTTACTGAAGGTTCAAAGCTTCTTCACTGTTATCTCGGGCCCCACCCCTCCTCCATTCCCACTCTCTGGGGAATCTAATAACGAACGCATAATATACCACCTTTAGAATACGTCGAGAAGTCCCAGAAAAATGGCCAACATCCGTCCAATCTGCCCCCGGTTTTCTGCAAGGTCCACTTCCCTAGAATGGTAATGGGCGACCTTACCAGGAATGGAACAGTCTAAAGTTTCCATTAGAAGATATGAGCCAGAACGCTCGCAGGATTGTTGAAGCCTCACCAAGGAGAACTTAATATCACAGTTGAATTACTCACGGGTAACCACTGACTAAATTACCACCTGGGAAAGCTAGAGATATCTGCGGACACTATCTTCAGATTCTGTGGAGAACGTGATGGAGCCTCCGTACATGTTCTGGGACAATGTCCCGCAGTTGTGCAAAATAGGTCAATACATTAAAGAACACCTTGCCAAGGTGTCTTCGTCTGAGATCTGAGGAGGCCGGCCAGCTGCATACGAAGTGCAGGACCGCCTCTTCCTCCTCCTCATTGGCTGCATATGGTCGAGACCACCACCCCGATTTTTTCCATGAAGTGGTATTAGGAGCAATATCACGTATCCCCCCTAGGCTCTTTCACAAGGATTTTTACCTGCCGGGAAGAGTTCAAATTTCTCCGCTCGGTTGCGTGAATCCTTGCAATTTCACCCATGAGAGTAGACTTGACAGTGGATGGCCGGATTCCAAAAGCTGGTTCTAGCCAGACCTTCCAGACCCTCGGCGAACCAGTTTGTCAGCCTCCTCAGTACCAGCGATGTTAGAGTGCCCCGGCACCCACATCAGGAATGCTTCATTCTGTCGACGAAGTTTCAGCAGCAACTGATGACAACTCCACACCAGCTGGCTTCATATGTCGTTGCTGTTTAGTGCTGATAATGCCGCCCTACTACTGGAACAGATTCGAATGGTGCGACCCCTCCATTTTTGTCGCAAACATTCTTCTGCTGCCAATGAAATGGCATAAATCTCCGCCTGGAATATGGTCTTCATTTTTCCGAGGGGTCGGGCCAGTTTTATAATCGGATTCCCCGAGAACACACCTGCGCCCGATCCGCCCACCATGGTTGACCCATCGGTGAAAATTATTAAGTTTGTAATCTGAAAAAAACTCATGGCCATTCGTCGATCATTCTTCTCTTTCGGTGATTACGACAGTGTATGTCTTTTCAAAGACGAATTTGGAAACCATATGATTGGTCGGCCTCAGAACTACCGGATGTTTGTCAAGGAATTTCGAGATAGACGCATGACCGTATGATTGGCAGCTTTTCCACGGTATCGCGTCTATATGCATTATTGGCTGCTTTCCGTTTCACCTCCAAGTGAATGGGGGTAGATTTAAGATAGCTTCAAGTGCCGCAGTCGGGGTAGTACTCATTGCTCCAGTAATACTTAGGCAACCAAGCCTCTAAATTTGCGTTAGCAGCTTCCTGTTGTTATCAAAGTTCAGTCTCGGCCACCTGACTATGCATGCATACATCAAAATTATTAATTAAATTATTATGGATTTATACATCCAATGTATCCGTTTTGGTGAAAGTCCCCAGGTCATAGCTATCGCATTCCTACAGCACCAGAGCAACCTGCAAGATTTCTGATGTTCTTCCTGGATATGGTGCTTCCACGTTAACTGGGAGTCGAAATGTACTCCTAAATACTTGACTGTTTGTGTCAGCTGGATTTCTGTGAAAGGTTCGTAGATTAGAACTTTTACCGCCTCATTATTTGCGCCACATTGCTGAAGCAGAGAGTCTACCATAAGGTTAGCTGGATTTCAACTGGCCGACACCGTACGAGCAATCAGATCGACAACTTTCCGATCAGCAGCAGATTTAGGAGTTGTCTCCTGCATGAGTGTAACAAGAGAACCGGCATCTGATGGTCGCTGGGCGTTGCTTCCGCCACTTCATGCAAGTTCAACATCGACTGCTTGTATGACCTAGCTGTCACTCGACAGTGATCGGACGACAGATACTCTGGGAAACCCGCCTAAGAATAACCGTCTGCGAGTTAATTTGGGACAGTGCGCGAAGATTTGATCTTCGCTCTACCTGCTCTTCATTTATTTCGAGAAAGCTTTTGATAGCGTGAGTAAGGAGTGTATCTAGAGTGCTAAAGGAAGAGAGAGAGAGAGAGATTTTGAGGTCTAAAGCGAAGTCCGAAAGATTGCATTTTGCCACTGATATTATTTCTTCTTGTTATCGGTGACGTTCTTCATACCACGCTTTTCGGAGGACTTGAAGGATTTCAATAGAGAATGACATCTTTCCTAAGATATCCCTACTACGTTGATGGCATATGTTTGCTCTCACACAGGGTCATGGATCTTGGCTAAATGGCTCTAGATTTTGAAAGAGAAGCAAGTAGAGTTGGAATTAAGATAAATACCAACAAATTCAATGCTCTGAGTTTGTAGAGTCATCGTACTCTCCCTATCTCTGGATTAATTGGTAGAACTTCGAAGGCGTCGAAGCTTAGTTTCTACCGACGGGGCACCGTACTGGAATGTACCCGACGCTGTCCTGTCTAAAATCTGGAAATGCAATTACCTCAATACAAAGATCATGTTGAGAATATTCTGTACTAGTGTCTTTTCTGTGTTTCTATATGGGAGCAGCACATGAAAAGTGAACTCCACTGTTACACAAAAGCTCTAAACTTTTGTCAACACCTATCTGGGTCGTATCATCAGAGTACGATGGTCTAATAGTGATACAAATGAAGAACTTGATTGGTACAAAAGTCTGGCCTCCGGATGCGATTTGATAGAAATGTGGAAGCGGACGAGGATAGGTAACCCATTCAGGAAAGGCCGCAATTCCCAAAGACTGATTGAATGTCCCATTCGCGAAAAGGTACTAAGGTCGTACCCTGTAAATGAAATGCTTACCAATGGGGAAAGTCTAGTGAGCCTGCTCTCAACTCTGAATGACATCATCGCGAAATGCTTACCAATAGGGAAAGTCCATTGAGTCTCCTCTCAATTCTAAATGATGTCAACGTGATAGGGGTGTTAGCAAGTATAGAAAGGGCTTTTGATTGTGCGCCCTTCCGGGATGATGTTGGCAAAGAACTAATGCTGACGACGCTTTGATTAAGTGAATCTATATTATGCTAATTGGTGCTAGGAGTTGTTGTGTGCTGAAGTAGGTATAGCTCGTTGCCTGGCAATAGACGCAGCAAAAGCCTGCCCAAAAGGAGGCGTGACATGTTTGACCAATCACTGCTGTGTAAACAGCGAAAACTGCCAATACATGCTCAAGCATATGCGGATGATGTGGTTGGGCTTTTTGATCGAAACCTCCAAAGGATGTATAGAAATAGCCAACAATAAAAAAAGCCACAATAGTATTACATACTACAAAAAGGAGTAAACTGAATGGTTTTGGCTTCCAAAGATGAGGGGAATAAGCTTCCAACCCTCCAAAGAATGAACTATGCGTATGGCCCTTTACCTTGACGTGCGAACTCAAACGTCATGTGGTAACATATATTGGAACTCAAATACTAATTTGTTTAGATCTATGGGGTAACATCAGACATGAGGGGCACGGATAATTGGAAGAACAGAATCCAGCTTTTGTAATGCCCTTCTAATTCTTGGATTCCCACACATCTTTTGATAGAAAATATAAAGTTGGCTTCAAGCACAGTGAAAATTGAGGCAAATCAGAAGAATACGTGTCAGGGTATAATGATGTCTTCTGCACGAATGGCTCAAAAATAGAACAAGGCTCTAAAACAGGGATCCACATCTCGGGTAAAAATTAGAGGTTAGCTTTTCTCTGAGTACCATATACGAAAATCTTTCAGGCTCAAATGTATGCGATTCCAAAAGCGACAAGGTGGATGATTGACGGGTATTTTAAGGACAGACTGGCCGACGTTCAGGAATGTGGAACTCGTTTGAACTCTATATCTAAATTCAATCAAATGAAACTACTCTGATTACCCGACCACTGTGATGTAGGGGGAAAGAATTCTCGGCAGTATTGGCTAATGCTACTATCGAAAACTAGGAAGAGACGTAAGGCCAAATGCACTTAGACACATCGTCTTGTCAGAGCCAAAAAAGTATACTTCAAAATTTATCCTATTCTGCAGAGAGGCATGCAGAGGTTTTGTGAGCATTCTGAGTAGCCATAACAGTAGTATTACAAGATGATAGGTGTCGATCCTGTAACGAAGAATAACACTTCCTATTTTAATGCCTCGCCAATGAGTGCTTCAGGTATCAGGCTTTTAGTGCTGATGTTCTTAAGTTGCGTGGGGTAGCATCACATCCACTGACGACAATCCTATGGTACATAAACGAATCTAAGATATTCTGTTAGACGAGGGTATCGAATACTATGGACCACTAAGAGCTAATTGCTCAGAAAGTGAATCCCCAGTGACACACACACAGCATATAGGTAGATTTCTGGAAATTCAGCCTCCCAAGAGATAAATATCCTTGAGGTTCCAGTTGATGAGCAAGACCCCGAGAGATAGGTCAATTCCGGCGTTAAAGAAACGAAAATAAATGAGAAGAATTGGAAAAGGATTCTTTGCAAATGAGCGCTCTGAACACAAAGGTAAAGGACACAAAGTAAATCAACAGTAATTTCTTCCGGCCTGAGCTGTAGCTGGACAGTGAAATCTAATAGCGAACAAAGCTCTTTCTCCAAGCATACGGGAGCCAGGTTGCCTATCCAAGTTTCGTGACACATTGAACTCACGAAAAGTTACAGAACAATGATGTCTGGTGTAACCAGCCTGCGGAAGTTTGTCACTCTCACCACTCAGCACTCATGCAGTTCACAATGGTATGTCTGTTATGGCAAAACGTCACTCCCCCCACTACAAACCCGAATTTTTTCAATTTTTTTTCTCTAATGGATTTTTTTCATCGTAAGAACCATTTAAAATATTTCCTGAGATACCTGGCACTTCAATTTTACTCTTACGACTCGTCAACAGTAACCACCATTCACTATTCAATCAATCAACTGAATTCTTCAAGGTAGGAGAAGCGCATTTTATATGGTAAGACGTGAGCCCCTCATTTGGAATTCTCCTATTAGGGAATCATTTCATTAGAATAGTTACGGGGGGTAACCAAAAATCAATACAAGGGTGCTCAGCGTTCTTGCGATATTTCATGATTAACTTGTTATAGATGACTAGAAAATGCCGACCCAATTTTGCATAGAAGTTAACCTAACGATTTCACGGAGGGTTGACTATGGGCAATGCCAAAGGGTTGAGTTGCGTACCATACACAGTTCCCTATTAAAAAAATCAACCCTAACAATGAGCGCTCCTCATTGGTCTTTGTTCCAGACTAACCGATTTGGTCTAGCCTCCTATTGGACACAAAGTGTCCAGGAATGTATAATTATTAGTGAATGAGGCCAAGGATTTAATATTCTTACAAAGTATATCCGCTAATTTTCCAGAATTTATTATATATTCTGATCAATTAAACTTCCTACTTGGACTCATATGGGCTTTCAAATACTATTTGAAGTCAACCAAGGAAGGAAAAGGGAAAGAAAGGGATGAAAGCCATTTGAATAGCTGAGGAATATATACATAGATATCATAAGGAATTAAGCAAAAACTATAGGCACTTGGAAAATTCGCATTGCTGAACCAGCTGCAATAAATCAATTACTATATCTATTATCAAAGAATACATCACAATCAGCTTAAGAAGAGAAGTTCGCTCCCTTATGGGGGGTGATACCTGTCAATAATCAAAAATAAGCAGCTTTTTACGTTTTCTTTACAGAAACGTCGCCTTTTGAATATTTTAAGCAATATGGTCTTTACTCTAAAAAAATGCAGCAATATTCGGACGCTAAGGGGTGCTCTCCATACATGCGAAAAGTGGTGTACATTTTTTCTCAGAATATGGCCATGTTGGGTATCAAACAAAAGGATTCGATCAGTACTTTTCGAAACTAATATTTCTGATATTGGGTGAAGTACAGGAGAGTAAGGAGCCGAGATGGGTGCCCCGAAAAGTTAAACAGGTCTCATTTTCAGAACTTATCCAAATAAAATCTAGCCTCAAAATACACATCATTCTGTAAGGAAAAAGAAATCAAAACCTCCGATGCTTTTATTACTAAACAAGATGGAATTCTTAAGAATGTTCTATGCGAACAAACGGCTTGGTGATCTAGCATCTTCTGTCAATCATTTCAAACTGCTTCTTCTTCTTCTTCTTATCTGTTTGATATTTAGCAAATGAGAAACACAGGAAATGATTAGAAATACATAATTTGAGTTGCCCCATCCCACGATATTCCAGTCATTTGCCTCGAATTATTAAGTAGATGAAATCCAAGATTTGGATTTCGCTTGTGTCCTTGTGGCCTAAGCGAATGGTTCGTACTGTCGATTGTTCTCGCCTGTGCTTGGGTCGGGTTTTTGCGCTATTCTCAAGTTTACGAACATCGTTATTCAGTTGTTGAAATGATTAACGATAACTGCCCTCCCATAATCATCGACGACGACCAGAGATTCCCTCTTGAGGACCAGCCTGACGTTCGCAACGGATTTCAAGACGAATTCAAACTCGCTTCAGGTAATCCTGTCTTCAACCAAAAAAAACGGATTCGGGTATCACGGACACCGAGGCCCCAGCGAACAAAAACTGCTTCCATCTTCTCTCTGACAACGAGCATCGCCCTAAGGCGACGGACGCACATCCCGAAACTCCGAACTATGCCAACACGTCCAACTCGCCGGTAGTTAAAGATAAGAATAGAATTAGCTTTCCCCGTCCGATTTTTCTGTACGGCTTGACTGCCAGGGTACTGGGTTAACAAGAACATCGACAAAAATGCCAAATTTGAAATTACCAACCTACCGGCCGACAGGCTCAAAGTCGCGCTCATTTGCCCCAATATCCTTAAGAAACTCCTCCTCCTCATCAAGATCACCAAACTAGAAGGTCATTCCTTGACCATGAAGAAGGAGAGGAAGCCTACCCTCATCCTCAGAGGAATCTCCCCTCACGAATTCACTTCCTAAGACGTGGCATCGGAAATTAAGGAGTTAGCACAGTTTACGCTGATCCGAATATCAAGGCTTTCCATCCCGTGGTCACGAGCCAACAACACCAACATTGTCACTAAACAAAATATCTTACTTCATCAGCGGATCAACTCGGAGAAACCAAGAAAAATTTGACCACGTTTCCTCAAACAGCGGATACGACCCCGTATTTGTCAAGTGCGCGGGGTAACACGCCTCTAGGAACTGCCCTCGTTCGCGACTCCTCTCAAAATTGGGCCACCCAGCCAACTTCTCAAAATGCCCCCGTTGGCTGGAATCAATCCAAAGCAAAAAGAGAGCTAAAAGCATCACTGCACTTCCGATCTGCCCCGTTCCACTCCCCTTGACACACTTTCCGCTGTTCGCATCTCTCAGCCTAGCCCTCTGCCTCATTCCAACTGAACCACCCGTCCCTCGCTGACCCCGTATTTCGCCGCAGTGGCAAGAGTCGAGTAAGATCCGAAACCCTTAGCTCTTTATGCCCCCACATTCCTCCATTCCCAGGGGTTTCTTCATGAAGCCAGGACGCTATTCAACTTGTCATTCTCAAATGTTTCCAGTTTAACTATAGATTTTATTTAAGAATTGAAGACACATTTTGTATCCGAAACACGTGTTTGCAATCCTAAAATAAAATCTGTAGTTAAACTCTAAACTTTTGCTTTTAATATTTTTACTTAAAAAAATTATAGGAAACACAGGAACTACTTTTATAAAACGGATGTCACTCTCTTCCCTGTGTAACACAATTTCTAACTTTTACTGAAACTACCTCCGTCTACCCCCTGAAAACAAAGCCTTACTTACAATTCCTCTTCAAATTTGCTAAACAACCAAACCGAAGGTACTCACACTCAACACTAATTCGCTTATTTATAACGACAAACTTTTCGCTCTCCACAAGCTCCTCGAAGATTCCTTTCCCAACCTCGCTCTCTTAAAAAAACAGGACTGGGGGAAGCCCCCAAAGTATAACCACATGCCCCCGGTAACATTACTTCAGTCAGATCGGGACTGAAGGCAAATAGCATCTCATCGGCTACACTGGCATCAAACTGCCAGTTAGCAGTAGTCAGACTTCGCGTTAGGAGTGGAGGAGTCTTCCGAGTCCTAATCAGCTCTCTCTACTTTCCAGGCGGTATAAGTCGTCAGCTCACTCCCATTCTGTCCGAACTCTGGAAAATCGCGGCCAGTTTCTACGCCTTCGTCCTCGGCGGCGGCCCCAACGCGAGGTACGTATCTTGGTTGACTCAGTTAACAACGGAAACGGCAAAGTGCTCTTCGATTGTTTTCAGTCAGGCACATCCCTTAACGCGGACATCATTAACGCTGGAGTGCCACCTTTTCCTCGTGGGTCTTCCTTCCTTGGATCTCGTCCAATCTTTTAGCATGTGTTACTAGCTGCTCCTCTTTAGCAGCCCACTCTAAACACCATGCCCTCAGCCACTCTCTACATCTAAAGCAAGTTCTCCCTTCCCTCGACCACCAGCATAACTGCAGATCCTTCAATCTGATAAACTAGGTGGATTTCCAACGCGAATTATCCAGTGCACTGGGTCCTCCCCTGGACAAATCGCGCATCCACTCTACTGATGAGCTAGACACTTACATCTGGAAATTCAACTCTGCCTTCGAAACTACAATCGAGACACACGCTCCAGTTAAAGACCCTGGTTACTACTAATATGGTTGTCTTTTCGCCTCAACCCTCTTCTTTGTCCGCGATAGAAACAGACTACTGCAGCGCAGGAAACGATTATTTCATCGGCTATGAAACGAATACAACGCTGACTACCGTCTCTTCTCTGAGATCATTAAAGACCTGTCCAGCAAAATCAATGGAGCTATTGTGGCCCACAAGTTTTCTCAATAATTCCTCTATTGGCTGGAAAGAAAAAATCTTCTCTCAACGTCAACTACTACCCGACAAAAATAGGTAACCTTCAATTTCACACCCCTGAAGTACCCATCTACGTAGCCTACTTCAGCCACTTATTCGGAGCCAAATCGCCCATGGATCCCATCGGGAACTCGGTGGTAGCCACTACTGCCTACGATAAACGGTTGAGCTTGGAAGGGTCTTACTTTGCCCTTTTTCCCCCAGCTGTCCGGCTGATATAGTCAGAATCGGTCCATTCGCCTTCTTTTTTTACTTTCCTAGAAGAAGTCGAACTTGCAATCACCCAGTCCAACAGTAAAAAAATCATAGGGCCCCGACGGTATCTCTAATTTTAGCCTGCAGAAGTGTGCGCCTACAATCAAGGAGCGTCTCACCATCCTCGCCAGCAACTGCCTGAACAACAGACACTTCCCGGTATCATGAAATCAGCCCTCCTAAAACTAATTCAGACCACCAATAGTAGAATGCATTTCCTTATTCCGTGCCGCCTCCACGCTCGAACGAGGTATCGCGCGAAGAAATCTATCGATCTTGCATTTTTGCCAATTTTTACGACCCGGGGGTTGCAGAAATTTTTAACTTTCCTCGCCGTCGTTTTTCCGCTATATCTTGCGTTTCCGACATCGTAGAGTGAAAATTCTTGCATTTCCTGAATCCAGGCCGCCTCCCCGTTCAAACGAGGTATCGCGCAAAGAAATCCGTTGATTTGCATTTTTGCCAATTCTTACGCCAATTCTTAGAAATCTTAATTATAGATATAGAATTTTAATAGGGTAATTCCCTTATTCAGAATCTTTGGAGACTTCATCTCCAACAGAACTTGCTAGGTGCGCTTCTATGGACTTCGCTCCGTCGACTTTCGGATAAACTCAGGAGTTCCTCAAGGAACTATCCTAGGCCCCAAACTTTTTGACATCCTCCTCCACGATATTTCCCTTTCGTAAACTTATCCGCTGCGCCAAATGTCAACTCAGGCGGCCCTCTCCCGTCCTTTCTCCCCAATGACAATGGTCTTCCGCTTCAGGAAAGATGCTCTTCGCTGACGACACCATAGTATATGCGAGTAGGCCCAGACCTTCACAAACCTCTCTCTCAAACTCCTAACCAATAGGGTCATTGCGTATTTCAACCGGTGGGCCCTCACCGTTAGTTCCTCTAAGTCGCGGGTTATTTGCTTCAGAAACCCCAGCGGGAAATGCCACTGGCGGACAGCGTCAGGAAGTAAAAACCTTCCATTACGCATTGACAACCACATTATCAAGCCAACAAACTTAAATACAACCCTCACGTCAGATATGCTACTGTCATTGCTTCAAAGGCCTCAACTGCCTTAAAAAACTTTCTCTGATCTCAGGCTCTGTTTCCTGCCACCAAAACCCATTTATACAAAACTCTTATCCGACCACTCCTGTTTCCCAGCATGGGCTACCATGCCACCCAACGTATCAGAAGCCCTCCAACGCTTCGAAAGGACTATACTCACGGCCAAATACAGAACGTCGAATCTAAAATTTCAGAGAAAATTCTCTCCTGTACGACCTCTTCGAGGTTTGCGCGCATAACCTCCCTCGTGTCTCACATCTGCGGCTGAATCCGAATAAAACAAAATTATTGACGGTCAACTCCGATGAAACGGTTACAATCACTGTTAATGAGAGACCTGCCCAGAACTGAGCGATTAACTAACGAGACAAAAGTTAAAAAGAACGCTAAATGATCCCAAAATTTTTATTAATTGATTGGTTCATTAATTTATATACTTTAAAATACTATTGGGTGCCTTCAGCAGAACATAAGTTTTACAACGGCTACGTAACGTCCAGTGTTGTTACAAAGAGTGTTCCAATATTCTCAATCCAATTTTGTATCCTTATTCTCTATCCGGATTCATGATCATTAACATTGTGTACATAGCTTTCAAGACCTGTGTAATAAAGAAAGACGAATTCAATAAATTCCGAAAATATTCAGGAAACAATTAACTATTATAGAATCTTCTTTCCTTTGAAAAACTTTGATTGGAACTAACTTTCAAGTTTCGACATTACGATATATACCTCCTTACCTAAATAGTTGACTAACGGTGTACTATTCTATGAGACTAAAGCATTCTGGACTTCAATCCAGGATGCTTCGCTTCCAACAAAAAACTTACAAATGGTACATCCTTCATGACTTCTCAATAAATAATTCCAATTGCAGGTTATGCAACAGTGACGAGGAGACCATCCAGGACATAACATCGGTGTGCAGGATGTTGAGCAGTAGCGAGTACACCACTCATCATAGCTTCGTCTGCAAGACTCTCTATCAAAACCTTGCGTTGAAGTATAACCTCCTTACTATAAGTATACTCCGCATCCAACCTTACTATAAGTATACTCCACAGGGAATCTTGAAAAATGATCAGGCCAAACTACTCTCGGATCACACTATTGCCACCGACCACAGTGTTGATCACAATAAATCCGATCTAGTTCTTCTTCTCAAGGAAGAACGAGCGTGCTTCGTAATCTATGTAGCTGTACCGACCGGAACACTGCTGAAAAACAGAACAACAGCCCCTTGGCGGTCGCTGTGAACAGCCCTGGAGACTACAAAAGATCGAGGCAGTCCCAGTCGTAATTTCTGCGTCGGGATTAGTCCCGCAAAGTCAATATAAATCGCTAAAAACGTGATGAGGGTCTTTGGATGTTGCCTTCAACCATACTTAGGTTGGTCGCTCCTTGGTTCGGTTGGGCGAGAAGAGGGATTCGTGGACTTATTTAACTATCATATATATATATTTCAAGCTGAAGTATATGCGCTCCTATGATATATCAGGCAGATATGATATCCTGGGACAGGCGCATCTACTTCGATAGCGAAACAGCGTTGAACAGCCACTTGATTACCTTGAAAATCATCCTGGGATGCAGAATTCCTTTGATTTCTAAATCGAAATTTAATACCATGAAACTACCTCGAGTATCCTGTCACTGTAGCGTAGACAGAAATAAAATCTCGGATGCCTTAGCAAAACTGGATTCAATTTGAATCACGTTGGGAGCAGAACCAACAATTGGAGTGTCAGAAGGCCTGGGAAATGCTGCTTTCAATTGAAAGTAAGCTTTCCATAAGAGCAATTAGCAAAGCCCAAATGTCGCTGGAAACACCAAACATTTGATAACGATGAAAAATATTCCACAGGACACCTCCTACGTAATTGCCCGCCTATAGACACACTATTTGGTGCTTATGTCCTATATTTGCAGAGGATAACATCACAATCAGTAACGAAGATCCTGCGATGGAAAGAATCCAAGATATTTCCTTGAACTGCAGCACCCACTAAAGTCAGAGTGTTCAGGGGTTATGTCTGTAAATCCCTTTGAACAATAGGGTTTAAGTACTAAGGGTTTCAGATCAAACTGGGTTGGAAGGAAATGTCGCAATGCGACAAACCACCATAGAACCAAACTTCTCTCTACAGGAGAGAGGATCATGTGGATGACAATGAGGAAGTTGTAACGACTTAATGGATTTATCAATGATTAAAAGACCATCTAGAGTCGCCGCGGTAGACCAAAAGAGGAAGGGTATCCTAAAAATCAAAGCATTTAGCGAAATTGACGGTGAAAGTCCGTAAGCAACTATTGAAGCACTGAAGTCTTCCGTTAACAGCCAGGCTGAGAAATATAAGGAAAGTCCTTTGAACACTTCAGTCCCTCAATTGACAAAATTTCACGTGCCCGTAAACCAGTGCTGGGATCAGTACCGGAACCTGAAAAACAAACAAACGTCGGGGTAGTGGGCAGAGCTATCTGAGGAAAACACACGAGCTAAAATTGGAAATAACACCAAAAAAGTGATTACTCGACCGCACATGTGGAGCCGTATGGGAAAATCTCGAAAGATCACTCGGCTTCTGAAACCCCAGTCAAACGCTTCGCAACAAATATTCAGGAAACACCGAATTCTAGTTGGATTACGTAGCAATTGATATACGTAACATATGTAAATACAATCCCAGCGTTACGAGGATATGTCCAAAAATCTTACTTTAACATAGATTCCGAAATTACCGGAAACAAAATTAGCACTATTTTACATTTCAGGCACTTCAGCTGCCTAACAGACTCGTCTTTTCCACTGACAGAAACATAATTCCATTGTTCACACCATCTGGAGGTCGCAAAAACCCACTCAATTACTTGCAACCATCGTTGAATCCTATAGCAAATCCTGTCAAAGTCCCTTCTTTTTCGACTCTACTCGAAATTCATGAAGAAGGTAAAACAACGATGCCACTTCTACGGTGGCACCGAACAAACTCCTCTTGTTTTCCGGGAAGCGAAATATGTTGAACTTCCTACGCCAATCGAACTTCTCAAGGACCCCAATCTTTTCGTCGGTTAGCATCAACTTCAGACGGAGGTTATTCGTGAAAATTTTACGTTCAAACTAAACATGGACGATTCATGTAAAGTTTTTATCAACACACCACCACAAGCCCAAGATTTCTTTCTGAAAATTTAGCGAAAAAATTTCCTGCACTCGTCGTCACTTTAAACTCAACTTTCAAGCCCCGACTCAGCGGTTCTTCCTGAAGCCGATATTCACCCAGTAGCAATCCCGCGACATCCCTGCATCTGCATTTGCATGCACAGAGTTTAGTCTTAGCCAAAAATTAACGTTAGTAATGCATCTTTCTAAGTGCAACATGATTAGTTCTGTGTGCTAACAACAACAAAAGGTTAATCGTTTTCGATATAATAGAAATTTTCTATATTAAACTTGAAAATAGTTTAACGAATTTTAGAGCTTAGTGGAAAGTTAAATGTGAGAGAGTTTTGTAAATAAAGTTAAAAATAAAACTTCTCATTATAAAATTATTATTTTAACACAAGTGGATTTTAGGATGAGATACAGGAAATTAAAGAGAGTATAATGAAGAAGCCAAGGGGGTTAAAACGTGAAAAAGGAATATTCTGCATATCAGTAAATGGATTTTCTTGTCAGTTTGTCACCGAACAAAGTATGCAAAATTATGTGAATGCTGCCTTGAACACTACAAAGGAAGAGAAAGACAATTTTTCAAGGGATTGAAAAAGGTTTGATAGAATCTACCATGAATAGAACAGTCCAAGTTGATCATCCTCAAATATCACCACCAAGAGCTGTGCGATCATTGTGGCAACACTCCCTGGTAATTGCAATCTAAACTAACACCAGGAAAGTATTGTTGGAGTCCAATAGACCACTACGGTCTTAGTACTCAGAGGGTTTGTCTGTCACCCACCTCGTACACACCACCTCAGGAAGTTGATGTTATCTACAGGCACTGTCTGGAGTTTCTGTAAGGAGTGTGATGAGGAAACCTCCCTACATATTGTAGGTTTGGCGATACTAACCAGCTAAAGATTGAAGTAAGAAAGCCGGGAACTGCCTGAACTAATTTAATTACCTTTCTCTCTGCCGAAGTGAACTACTCCCGAATTGGTGAACCTCAGCGTAAAAGAGGGTGTCTGGATTTCCTGTTGTTGCGCGTTGATGATGATGATCTACTCCCTAAAAAGCTTCTGTTCAGTATCAGCCAACCATCAATCTCACCTGGCAATTCCCAAAGTAATGACCACGATTTTATAAAGAGAATTGCTGGATTCAAAGGGTGACCGCGGTTAACCGTGCGCCAAGTTTTCCGGACTTGAATTCCCACGACCCTGAAGTTTGCTTTAAAATAAAGGGGAGATAGAGGATAACATAACAAACCCACAATAGCAGTATTTGGAAGTCATAGTAGTACTCTCGTAGCGATATGTCTTGAAGTCCGTGACATAATTACAAGAATTCTGTCAAGGAAGCAACATCAGATATAATAACAACCTCGCCTTCAACAACAACCTCGCAACTTGTTCAACAACAGAGCTGCGAACGGAGCTACAGGTGGTCAAACGGGAGTCCAAACCGTGAATTCATATAAACGATCACGGTTCTTCTCGATCAGAGCCTAAGTCGAAAAGTCTTCGTCCCCAAGGTATATACCTGGTATTACTGCAGATTTAATGCCCAACGGGGCACCAACGAGTCATCAATCGCGACATACAGAATCGCTAACCTCACACTCAGTTTCCAACGAGCCATTCACTCGGCTCCAAACCTTTCAAGGTTTGGATTTCTGTATGTGAAGAGTATGTCAACCACTTAAGAACTCTGTTCCAAAGCCTGGAACGATATAGAATAGTCCAGCAAATGCAGTTTCTTAGGATAACTAGCTTCAAAGAAGAGGAAAAGTCCCTCGGTAATCATAGTCAGAGCAATCCAGTCATGCCCGCAGTTAACATAAAACACCTCAGAATATTGTTGGGTATATTAAATTTTGACAGAAGATTAATACGCAGAGTGGCAACAGTACAGGTACTTCTGAACGAAATTCACCACGGCAAAATTAAAAGAAACTCACCAACCAACTGAACCAGAGGATCTACCGCAGCTTTTGGAGCTTCCGTTGCCCGTTTTCTACGGTGCATTCGACTTCGTGATTGTGGCGGACGGATTAATTGTAGCTGGCAACCATTGGCTTTCTTTTCAAAAAAGTTCGGTACTGTGCAATGTAAATGCGCCATATGTTGAGCCATCTGTTAAAAACGATTACAAGAATTGGACAGGTTGTTGCAATATGTGTCATTAGTCAAAAGTGATTCGCCATGTGACTACACCATTCAAAACATTTGCACTCCAATCATCTAGGTTCGAGCATGTTTATCTCACCTTACCCACTCACTGGTGACATCTTACAGGATGAGACGGCAATGCAGGGCTGTATAATCTGGGCAGCACTCTCAAAGTCTCCTTCTTTTGAGCTCCTGGTCATAAGAGCACAGAGGAGAATAAATGCGCCGACGAACTAGCCAGGAAGGGCTTCACTTTTGACGATAGGCGCAGTTGGCAGCTGCGAAAGGTGAAATCTACTTGCACTACTTGACAGCCCCTGATTCAGATGCCGAAGACTCACCACCTGCGCCAAGTCAAGCGGATTTGGCTTTTCTATAACAAGACCCAAGAGATTCACGGGGTATTGATATATAGAGGACCATGTCGCCAGACTCGTCATACTCGAAATTGCGGAGGGGATAGAGAATCCGGCAGACAATTCCATTGCGATTGTTCCGCTCATTTAATTCTAAAGCAGAAATTATCTGAAAAGGAAATTGAGCGGCTGTTATCCAATTTGAAAAAGGATGGAGCGGAACGCAAAACTACCGAGTTCATTGCTTCTTTCTTTGCAATCTTTCAGTTATCAGCACACCAATCAGCTGCATTTACAGCGACTTCTGGAATGAAATCAAAATTAGATAATGGAGATCAGCAAGGAGCATGGTTTAGAGCCCAATAGCATGACCTCACGCGGAAAACCTATGGAGGGCCTCCAGAATGCTCGCTTTTCCCAACTTGCCTAAGCAAAGTAAGGTGGGAGGAGTACGTATATGGATTGTTCCTCCAAGCAGAAAATCATATCATATCGGTTATCAATGCACTCAAACGAAGTAAAACTACTGGGTTTGACGGTAGCAAGGTTCTTGTGGTTTTTGTAGAACTGTAACTTTCACTCATACGGAAATCCTGCAAATACCAGATCTTTTTCCAAGCCCTTTCAAAGAATAGCATCCAATTTGGGTGTGACAATTGGACGGGTATCTGCGTTCTCCTTATCGTGGTGACGATAATAACTCAAATAATCCTGAAATGCTTGAAAGAGTGTCTCGAAATCTTGATCGATAGAAAACAGACTGGTCTCAAACCCCTGTTCAATCACTTTTGATCATCGCGGCATCATAGAACAAATCCGGTCGACATCTCTTCCTTTTCGACTTGCTTCGAAATTCAGGGAGCAAGTAAAATAATGCTACTGCAATCGGGGCATTGAACACACTACTCTTTTTTGTTTTTCGCCACGTGGAATATTTTGAGCTTCACCAGGCGAAAATCTCATGGACCCCAATCTTTACTTCGGCTAGCACCAACCTCAAACGGAGCTTATTAAACGTAACTTGAACGATTCGTGTAAATTTTCTGTAATCACACTATCACTAGCACTGGATTTCTTTCTGAAAATATCCTGCACTCGTCATCACTTTAAATCAACTCTGAAGAATTGACTCAGCGGTACTTCTTCGAGCCGGTATCCACCCAATAGCAATCCCGTGTTATCCCAGGGTCTGAATTTTCATGCACAAACTTGAGTTTTAGCTGGAAGCAAGCATTAGTAATACGTATTTCTATACGCATCGTGATTAGCTCTATGTGTGGACAACAACAAAAAACGTTAATAATCGTTTTCGATATATTGCAAAATTTTCATATTATACTTGAAAATATTTAAACAAATTTTAGGGCTTGGTGGGAAGTTAAAGTGTGTGAGGGTTTTGTAAATAAAATTAAAAGTCAAACTTATTATTATAAAATTATTATTTTAACACAAATGGATGTTGGAATGAAATATAGGAAATTGGAAAGAGTGTAATGTAGAAGTTAAAGTGGTTAAAACATGGAAAAGAGGTATGATGCATATTCCCAAATGAATTTTTCCGCCAGTCTGTCGCTGAACAAAGCAAACGAAATGATGCGAATGCTACCAAGCCGCGGACACTACAAAGGAAAAGAAAGGGTTGATAGAAGTACACTGAGCAAATTCACCAGGAATAGAGCAGTTTAAAGTGATCCTGCGGAGATGCACACAAAAATGTTTATACGTCACCATCGAGAACCCTGGAACCCCTGTGGCAATTCTCGCTGGCCACTCCAGGTTAAACCACTACCAAGGGCGTAGCACTGGAGTAGTATACATCGCTATGATCTAAGCGCTCAGAGGCTTCGCTTCTCTCCCACCTCATAAACACCACCTGAGGAAGCTAGTGTTATCTCCTAACACTGTCTGCAATGTCTGTGAGGAGTGTGATAATGAAATCTCGATAAATATTTTGGGAAAATGTCCGGCGCACATGCAAAGTAGCGAGAATACATAATATCAGATGCAACAGTAGGAAACATCCTAAAATTACATTCAACACAGTTATAGGATAGGTTCGACGGAGCACACTAATTATTTAAAGAGTGCAACTCCACTCGATACCATCATTATCATTATTATCACAGGCAGCACAGGCAGGAAACGAATACTCTCCAGAGTTCTACCTTACCTACGCTTCCTTCCTAGCGCTTAAATCATCACCCAAGTCGACAGAGCCATAAATTGGAGACCCTCAATACAATTGCCGAAGAGCGTTCGCACAAACCAAAAACCCGAAGCCGAAGGTTGTAACCAATAACTTCGAATTTTTTCGAGGTGTGGACAAAAAAGTGCTAACCACTATCTGAACTATAATCTAAAATAATTCCCACTAATTAAACTAATGAGCGAATCTAAAATCCTTTTAAATCTACAAAAACCTTTTGAAATTTTTTCTGGGATTTCAACCCCAACTTACAGACATAAACGTGGCCAAAGTTATCGGTATCTGTTTTCCTGCCAATATAATTTTCTCCTTCTGCGTCATTTGCATGAATATTATAAGATGTTTTCGGAATCTTGGTGATAAGTCCATCCAGTTTGACGAGTAGAGCATAAAAACTATCTGATCAGTTTTTTCCGTAAATTTATCCGCATAATAGCACGATGGGAAGATTTCGACTACCTCAGCTACCATGAATATAGCAGCGGCTGCAGTTTCCGTCGCTGTGCGGGAAAACTGAAGGTAAGACAATCCGGATGTGGAGAATACGAAAATAGATGCAACGAATTGAAAAAAGATTGTGTAGGAAATGCTGTTTTGGATGATCTCAAAAATCCTGTGAATATCAAAGGTGAAATAGTATGAGCCCTGCAAACTCCATTGGATAACATTTTCTCACCCCATGATAATGCGATGGTCCTCCAAACACTGCAGGAACTCCTGGAAACTTTCTGCTTCAGTTTTCCCGGGATCATAGTGAATACTTGCAAACCGTTCCAATATTATCTGTAGGTGAACGGTCAGTAAGCACAGGTACACAGCTCCTGTTAAATCATTTGCCACTTGTTGCAACCCGAGTTGCACCTGAAAGGCAGTCTGTACGGTCAGTGTGGTCCAGTATCGAAAGGAATGGTTCCTCCACTCATAAGGAAACCAGGACTCATAGCCTAGTTTCGTGCCATGCGAAGCCACTGCAGCGGCGGCATAGGTCCAATCCACCATGGTATAGATAGCAATAAGACTCGCTGCAAGTAGCCTGCAAAGGCTGATTACCTTCTCCAATTGTTTCTTCTGCACGTCCGTCATAGGTTTGTTATCCAGACGTCTCAGTTGCTTATTGATTTCGATAAGGCTGGGCCTAAGCCTCAGAATTACAAGGAACTTCATTGAGCAGGCTGTCATGCAAATGTTCATAGGAAGATTGTCCAGAAGCTGCTTCAGATTCTTCACGAAGAACAACTCAATGATGAAGGTAGCGTTGTAGATAATGTTGATGCTAACATAATTCAGAAAAGCGTGAATTTTATTCGGCAGAGGATATTCCTCCGTTATCAGCAAGCCTTGAAACTTCATCGTTAAATAAATGTTTCCAAGTGCTCGAATAGAATCCACTTTTTTTTCCGAAAGTTTTTCCGTCGCAAGGGACATTTTCAATAGTTGTTGGGAACTTTTCTAAGTATTTTCTGATAATTTTATCCTTAGGGCTCTTTAATGGGAAGCAATTCAGCCTGTTCACAGTTAAATACTCAACTAAACTTTAATTGGTGTGATAGAGCCTTTTTATATAGTAGGGTCGACCCTGTCCCCTCAATCGGAATTCTCAGATTACCGAACCTATGACGTCCAACCTTTGAGTTGTTAGCCAGACGGGCCATAATCAATATAGTACAAATAGAATCGGGGCTGAAATACTCTAGTGTTGGTGTTTCACCATCAATTTGTGATAGCTGATGACAAGAAAAGGCTCCTCGCTCTATCGTACACCGAGGAATAGCACAATATGTTATGTTAGCAAGGATATAGCTTTATACGTATCTAAATGCCGGATTCACCTTGGAAAACACTTTCCAACAGGATCTAGGAGCGGTCTACGAGACAAATTCCCGAAAACATAACTCGCAACTTATCTACGAATAATGTCTTTACTTTACTTTCAATATACATATGTGACTTCCTTTTGGGCACAAAGTGTCCACCAATGCATAACTATTAGCAAACAAGGACAAGGATGTGATATTCTCATAAATCGTGTTCACTGAATTCCAAGTGAAGGAATTAACTTGTAAATATTAAATATTCCTTTTGATTAAAAGTTGCAGCCTAAACGCACTATGTAGGTCATCATCAATTACTAGCACAGAAGGACTTAACTTCGTTTGAAAAAAAGGAGGAAGGGAAGCTATTGCAGTTTAAATAGTTGAAGGACACCAAAGGGAAGCTATTGCAGTTTAAATAGTTGAAGGACACCAAAGGGAAGTAAGTGCTTTAAAAACTTGGGTGCAGCTGTATAGTTCACAATACTGAATTCGCCTGAAGGATTTAATTAGTCAACGAAGTTCTAAAAATCTTAGAAAGATGCGTCAGTTTTATCCCGAATGTCAAAGGACAATTTCCGACCTATAGCGAAAGCAAGTAACCTTCACACCAACAAGGTCAGATTTGAGTTGAGAGATAGGGGGAGCCGAAACTACAAGCAGTCATTCCTCTTGTTAGACCTACTGTTCAACTCACTACTCACTCACACGTCTTATCAACGGTCTCCTGCTTCCGGAATTTGCAAGCTTTTTCGAATCTGAGAACGTTTTCAAGAGTCGAAGAATGCGTAGATTCTCTGTTCAAGAAAAAACTACAAACAACTGGGACCACCGAGGCGGGAGAGGAGGAAGGGAACTGTTAGTTTAAGGAACCACCCGCCATCCCTTCATCGGTCAAGCTCTACCTTCTTTGCAATGAGAAGAATCAGAACGTAATGTGCAACAAGACTCTACCTGTCAGCATCTCCCCGACAAAGTGGTTGGGAGAGAGTCCCCCGATGTTTGAATAAAGTTGTTAACGAACCCTATCCCACCTTCTACAAGAAAAACAAATATGATCGACCTCGTCCACAACAGCGTTTCAAAACACACAATCGTGCGTCCCCAATCTCGTGCAAGTAAGACTAAAACCCTCGGCGCCTTAAGCGCTGCTATCGCCCCCCCCCCCCCCTGCAGGATGCGCTGGGAACAGTGTCGTACAATGCGTCCATCTGTTCGGCCATAAGTGAACTGGGTTTCCGCAGATCCCCGAGTTTTTGGGTTATCACTTTGCAACCAAATCCACACGTGTCCCTATTCACCTCGTCGATCACGTCCTGCGAGCAGCGAGCTTTGCTTCTGCTTACTGCGATCTGGGGCCTCCTTTTAGCTGCTCTGTACTCTGTCATTGTTCGACATGCCCCTGCAATTTCCGCCCTCTATCAATGCATAGAAGGTTTACCATGAAAGCTCCACAGGCTGTGGCTATCAGCTTCATAACTGAATTTACGGCAGTGTCAGCTACAGCGTGTACAGTGTTGTTCGGGGCTGCCCTATCTCCACCAACAACTTCGTCAAATCCCCGGTGTTCACCTTTGCTATGTTTTACGGACAAAAGGAGCGATATAATGATGCAATGGTGCACCGCGAGTATGCGTCAACCACTTAGAACGTGATGTATTAATGGTAGCTTGTCGAGAAGTCTTCCAGAACTCTTCATCCGTCCACCACCGACGCTAATGATTCTGACAGAATGGTTGCTCGTATTACTTACATATTGCTCTACAACTTCCACCACACTTTGGTTACCTCCGGACTTTTGACTTTGGATACCTCCGGAGTTTTTTGGACTTTGGTTACCTCCGAACAATCTCGCTTGATGGCTTCTTCTACTTAATTCTTTTCTGTGAGGCAGTCAAGATCTCAGATTTCCGAAAAGCACGTAGTCTCTTAATCGCTTCACAGAACGTACCTTTTTTGTTGTCTTCGGGCCTAATTCGTCAAGAACTTCGTCACCCTTTGTTTTCCGAATGGAAGACACTTCTGCTTCGCTATCTTCGGGCTTGAAGACGCGAAGGTCCTGGCCTTGCACTAGCTAGTCTGCTATAGAAACAGCAAGAAAGAGTTGTGCCGTGGCTTGTAGAGATTTGCCGGAGATGTATTTCGTTTGAATATGTATCGCACTCTTGCAAACACACGCGTGGTTTTCATGTAGAAAGCGGGCAGGCGTAGCCTGAGTCAAAGAAATACTTTCGACCGGTTAGGTGGCAATAAAACGTTCACTCTTGAATGGAAATTGGCTATGGGAACGATACCCAAAAATAAAACCTAACAATAAAAGGAAGGGCAGAGTAGAACTACTAGCGCAGGGCTTCGGAACACAGTACTGGTAGTTTTTGGAAGTGAGCAAGCAGTTACCGGCCATCGATACCTCCCCACCTCAGTGCCTCAGTAATGGGAACCTTGGCTACTATGGCACCCGTTATTGCAAACTCACGAGGTGGACTAGAACTGATTCCAACGACAGACCCCTTTAGAAGAAGCTTAATTTTTCGTGGGTCTCCTCCCATACAAAGACATGCCTCTGCGATCGAAAGCGCTACAGCCAGTTTGGAATGTGTAACGGGAGGATACGAAAAGGATTACAAACCACCCGAACGATGTAAAATACAGCAACCAGTCAGAATCTCCCTTTACCATACTGATCATGGAAATTTGTGAATTCATCAAGAAACGCTGAAACATTCAGCAGAATATAAGGGCCACGATACGAGGCATCTGGCTGCCGTGCGGAAAGCCCCAAGATGAAGTCCTCAACCGAAAAAGTGAGCCACGTAACGCAGGTAACGCGACACGAGAGAGGGGAAGCCAGGGAAGAGGGTACGCGAACGATTGAATGAATCAGCAGAGCAGCAAACCGAAAGACAAAAATTTCCCAACTCCAAAAAGTGGAGCAGGTAAAGAGGACACCCAAAGCTACCGCAGAGACTCAAACAGGCGTAATTCTGGAGAAAGTGGATGGATTTCACATGGAAGATATGGAAAAGTAGAACCTCGGAAAAGGAGAGATAGAAGGAAGACAAGACAGAAGTGAAGGCAGACCCACAACAATTTGCTAGGTAATGTTAGGATGTTACCGCCGATGAATTTTTGAGCCAATTTGGAAACATAGATGAGATCATTACGAAGGAAGAGGTTCGCGAGGCCTTGGCAAAGCGAGGATGACACAATTCAACCTCAACCACTGCCAGGCGGCGCAGCACCTACTCTCGTAGACCATACACCAGAAAGACATCCCCAATTGGAAATCACATCGGTGGTTTTTGGGTCAAGCAGCGCAATGGGTTTACGGAGAACAAGCTTTCTAGGAAATAATGAAGCACCCGAGGGATGAACTTTCCAGAGCAAAGGTGGAAGGAATTCACTTATATACCTACTATGCTCCATCCAGTGCTACACTTGTCAAGTATGACCAAATGCTGAACGCGCTGGGTGTGCTATTCGCTTAATCCCTCCCCGTCATCCGTTTCCTATTCTCTTAGTGAGCAAACCCTTTCACTACTGACCTCCTTCCAGGACCTGGGTGTAACATTCGATGACAAACTTCGTTTCAATTCTCACTTCGATGACATAGAGCTTCGAAAATGTCTAGTTTTATCCTACGTTCCCCCTCTTACTTTACCTCAATTCAGCCCTCCTTAACGCTCTTCAACTTCCTTGTCAGAAATATCCTTGAATATTGCTGAGTAGTCTTGTCCCCCTTCTGCATCCGTGACTGTCGCGTTCTCGAAGTTATAGAATGCAAATTCACCCGGACCGTCTTTTACAAATAAAACCTTCCACGGGTTGACTATCCGTCACGACTCTGCACCCTTAATCTCCCCTCCCTGCAGCAACGCTGTATCTTCTTTGTGTTTGTGCACTCTTTTCATACTCTCCAATTGCCTGAAGGACTACTCTGCCAACTTGGATATTACTTTCCGCACCGCATTCTCACAACACACGTAGTGGGGGCATTTTTTAAGTACCCTTCGCGGAGTTCGAGATTTGCTTTCACTCCCCGATCCCGAGGCTATGGCTATCCTACAACGCCCTACAACTCGGTTCCTTTGACTCAGTATCCTTCGTTAATTTTAAGCGTAAGGTAAGTTATTTACTTGCTTCACCCTCTGAGGACAATATGTAATAAGGAAGTTGATTTCCGTATATTGTCTTCAATTAATGAATAAATTGTCCCCTTCCTTCAGCAACCAGACCAGAGAGCCACTTTTCTCCAAAGAATCTCGTCGTATGGGAGAACTTTGACTTTACGACCTCCCAGGCACCGCATACTATGGAAGGAGGAGGAATCAAAGCATTGGGTGCATCTCCCCTGATCTCTCTTGTCGTCCAGGAGATTCTCGATGACCATCTCTGCTTCACGCCTCCAGCGCTAGTTTGCTACTAGCGGAATTGCCAGCGCCACACGGAAGTGACTTCTAATCACGTCGCAGAAAGGTTTTGCAATGAATGTCTCATCACCTCAGTTCGACTTCATCTTGAGATCGATTATACTAGAAGGCGGTAGGTTTCATCCTCTCCTGGTTAGCCAGGCGTTCGTTATTGGATTCATCTATAATCGCAATTGTATTCAGCGAAGTCTTTTTCATCCCGCCCGGTGACAGTACCGGCATCCTTATTCTTCGTAATATTGCTCAGATTACCGACGGCGTTTTGGTGCTCTCTTTATAATAGTCTACCAAACCCCCGCTTCTTCGCTCGCTACCGATGGTCAGCATCCCTGTTGGCCCTTGTTGCTTGAGGAATTCCCCACATCGACAGTTTCTGGGTAGGAATACTATAGCTGGTACTCGCCCCGTCTAGTTACAAAACAGTGGTTTCCAAATTAGAAACCGCGTCGCTCCTGCTGGTTCCTGTTGTTGGTTTCAGCACATCGGTGATTTGACTGGCACTGACTGTGCTGCCACATTAATGGGTGGAGGTGAAAATCTTAAAAAGATGCTGCTGCGCAAGGTTGTAGTAGTGTCTGAGATTCTCACCCAATAAAACCACCCCCACTTCTCCACCCATACCTCGAGGGACTAACGTGAAGTTTCACTTCGCAAGGAGGGGACTATTTACACCAGCACGACTAAGTCACGCGTCCATCGTGCTCTCCATCGTTCCTGCAGCTTTTCCTGTATCGCAGTTATTGTTGCGTTTAACGGTAGTATATAGATCTAACGGCCTTTTTGTGAATTATTCCGCCGTTGCTGCCATCTCCTGGACAACTCCTTCCTAGCCGCTTTTCGAAATGACATATACAGGATACTATTCTATATGCATTGCCCCCTCTAGCGGGATTGGTCGGTGTGCTGAACTTACTCTTCTCTGGTTCACCGCCATGAGCTCTTGTCTAGATAGGGACAAAATGGATTTGACCTCCCCTGCGACTAGATTTTGGCCCCCAATAACAGGTATCACTCTTGCTAGAAATGAGCTAGCCTTTCCAGTTTTTTCGCGCGCATAGTCCAGGTGCCCCTTGAAGCTCAGGTATCTAATAATCGATTTTGAAACGACCTTGTGATTACCAACCCGAATTTTGACAGTATTGTTTTTTCTGCGATTTTTAATAAGGACCACCTACGTACTAAGGCTAACACCGACTGTCCTGCCCTCAACGGCTACTGTCTCTTAGCTGGTTGCCAGCAGCTCGTATTTCAATGCTGCGCCTGGCATCACCACCTGTTCTTCTATTGTCTGCTTATTTGTTTTTTTATTGGATTCCATGTTTCTATTCTACGAGTAGTCCGGGAAGAATGTCCACCCTGACTAGTCCGGCCACCAGGATAAAGGTCTTATTTGAGATGAAGAAGGTACACGAGGTATTGTAAGTCCGCAACTAGAGTCATAGAAGCATATAGCTGAAAAACGGCGTGGCAAACTCAACCTTAGATGGAGAGCCGATGTAGACCAGGATACCTAGCAGCTGCAAGACATGTCCAATTAGTTGATATCGGCAAAAAACCCATATGTTTGGAGTTGTTTCCTAAGGCAGACTTAGACCCAAACCAGATACTGCGTCGTTCAAGATCATGGCGATAATCCTCATTTAATTCTCTTGAAGGTCCTAGTTGTCAGAAAAAGATAACAGAACCGGTAAAGCTTTCTTTCGATTACCAAGATATGGTAAACTATCAACTGCTTCAAGGAACTAAAAGGAAACTTGACGTTCCAACTCAATTTTTATTTGACATTATACATTCTACACCATTTAAATTTGTCGTAAAACCCTCGATCTCGTGTACCGGGTTCGAATCCAGATTGTGTCATGGATGTTTGGATTTACCTTTGTGCTAGTCCCGCTACCGGAAACTTATCACTTGTACAGGATTTTGTGTGGTTATAATAAAACTACAACACAGTCTAATGCAAAAGTTGATTATAGAACGAAGAGTAAACGCGAAGAGGCCTCGTAGATACTTTATGCCCCACAAAGGACTAAATAGGACACGTAACCCCTGCAATATGTGTTAAGATAAATGTTCGTTACACTCTTACTTCATATTGTTAAGAAACGTGGCCAATGAATAGGCGAACTTTACAATCTGAAAAAATTAAAAACACAAAATTTTGAATCCAGTAAAAAAAAACCCTTAAAACCTCCACTTACCGCTAAAAATGTCGACATATTCAATCGAAATAAGCTTCCAGCATAAAAATATTTTTCCTTCTTATTCAACTCCATGAAAGTTATCAGCGTTTTCTTGAACTCTTCCGACTGATCAATCCAATTCGACGAATACAAAGCGGTTATCGTTCCCCGATTTATCTCAGCAAGCCTGTCCCCAAGGAAGCAGCATGGCAGAAACTTGAGAAGTATCCCCAGATTGATTATCGAAAACAAAGCAATCTCAACTGAATTCTCCGCGAAGTACATGATATTAATTACTGTCAGACCCAATCCCAGAGCGGTGATAAGATACTGCAAAAACATCGTCCTGGATATCACTGGCTTTAAGGTGCGGAATATCCTGCGAATTGGAAGCATATTCTGAGAGGAAAAATTTAAGCTCTTGAATTTCAGATAATTTGAGAATTTGAGTTAATTGTTCATACCCAAGGAAGCTTCCCTTCCTTGGAACTTATGTATTAATAACAGACTATTACGCTTCAGTCCCATTAAATATTCACAAACAATAAGGAAACTTTCAAAAGAAACTTACCTCATGATAACTTCGTGTTGCTTCATGCACTTTATTAGCTCCTTCCGGGACGAAGGAAAACCACATCGTGCCCCACTTCGACTGGAATTCCAGCCAATTGACTTCATTTGGTCGACTAAGTTTTGAAAATGTTCAATTAGAATCATGAAGTACAAGGGCGCGTAGTAATCATTCGCCACCGCTATCACGGATAGCATGTACATGGATAATGTGTGATACCCCAAGGTCGCCCAGTAGACTCCATCTGACTTCTTCCAATCGAAGGGAAACCACAAATCGCAAAATAGCTGCTTCTCCCCAGCGAATACCACACTCAGAAAATTCAAAACTACCACAAAATTGAACGATGCAAAGTAGATCCTGAAGAATCGATTGCTTTGCGCTGCCATTTTTTGAATCCTGATTTTCTGGTCCTGCGTTTCTAGATTGGCATCCAGGAGCGAAATCATTGAATTGGTCGCTCGGAAAGTGGACAGACAGCGAGACAGAGTGAAAAATTTCACCGAAATAATCACGAATTCTGAATGATAGACAACATTTCGCATAAACTTCTCCACCGAAGTTGAGCTCAACAACTCAATCATGGCCGAGATGGGACAGAAAATGGTCACCAAGAAGTTTATTGACACCGAATATACTGCATATAGGCATCGCCAGCGTTTCGGGGGATTGATCCCGACAATTGTCCAAATCATCCAAATATTCCGGAATGCAATGGTGCTGTCAACCTCTCGATGCATCTTGAGGGCGCAGTATGTAGCTTAGTATGTTCTCTCTGCTCAACTGATGAAAGGAAACTAGCCCTTAAGAGAGCAAAGGATATATTCACACCGAAGGTGTCCATCAACTCATGTGCATAAATTGTTAATAAGTTTGTGGTCAATCATTGCCAATTTCAGGTAAAAGCAGGATGTCTTGCAAGGTTATATTGCATTTTCAATGTTCAAGTCTAAATACTTTTTAAATGGAAAGAGGGTTGTAAACCCATCCCCATACGAACCCCTGGAAAAATCCTAAATGAAAGTTAACTCGACCATTTTCCAACAAAGTCCCGGAAATTTTGTAGGGACTTTTTGAGGATTTTGGGAAAACCTTCATTTTATCGATCTCAAATTCCAGTCCAGAATTCTCCAGCGTGTCCTTAATATTAGTAATCCTTTCGCATGAGTACAATCCAGCATCTTTGAGGTATCGAAATATTAAAATCCATGACTCTTTCAATCATCAGCAAATCCTCGGAATATTTTGCAACTAGAATCATTGAAGTAACTCCCTATCGTGGTTTCTCCTAATACCACCTGCCAGATCTATCACCAATTGTGTCCTTTCTTGTTGGTCACAGAGTGCTCAGGGAATACATGTCAGCAAACTTACGTTCAGGCGGCTGCGAATAAAATATCCGTTTCTAGACGAAAATGACTGTATGAAAGACGGCGCAGGAAGTGCAAAAATTCCAAAACCTACGAGGACATTCTGATCCTAACTGCGGACAAGGAAATCTCACCATGGCGATCCAAAAACAGAATATGCATCCAAAAGCCCTTTTAGACAACGATACATCCCGCAAAAAAATAAAGGACAATTCAATAGGATAACTGCTAAGCAGAAGCAATTCCAGCATCAAACCATTGGCATCAACGTGTGATACAGCAAGAGAACGACGGAATAAAACTTTCGTCATACTCAGCAGGCATGCCTAAAATTTATATTTTGTCCTGGAAGATCACTATGTGTTGAATCCCAGTAGTAGTAGTTTTCAGTAGATCCACTAAATCCTTATGTACCTTCTCCAAATGGGTACATCACTTGGCATCTGTGGCGCTTCCGATATGTTTCCTTATGTATCTAGGCTTCCTTGTTGGTCTTCGTCGCTTATTTGAATGACTTGTTTCTCAATCGTGCGGTAGTTTTGGAAGCCCTTGTTCTAATATTTCCTCACCGAAGATTCTACTAAGGACGAAAGCATTGGCGTTGTACTTGCCTGGGGTGTATTATATTCTGAGGTCAAGCAGTCGATTGCAGGATACACTAATGGAGAATACAGCCTTCTGAGAGGCAACCTATCTCTCTCTCAGGTTGTGGTGTGGCTCTCCAGGAAGCAAGCCTCTCGTCTACCAAGGCTGATAGTGGGTGGTGACAGCCACACCCTGTACGAAGTCACCCTAAAATTAACAAAACGTTGGGGATCTAGACCGAGGTAGCGAAAAACACCTCCACCAGAGAGGGAGTGTGATAACTGACTGTATTCGAACGGAGTATCACTGATATCTGGTGAGTCAGAATCGCTAGTCCTGAGCAGATGGATTCGGGCACAAACTGAGTGCAAGTGCAGTCGAGCGTCCTTGTTAGAGCCGAAGAGGAAAGGCTCATCAGGAAATGCGCAGCAGTGGTGAAGCGTATGCGGTCGGCAACGTTCTTCCAGAGGAACGTCAGCAAAGGCGTCAAAAACGGGTTGATGGAACTGGAGGACCGCATCTCCTTCTATATGCGAACGTGGAGAGCAACGGAAGGCGATTGGAGAGCAGAGACAGCTGCACTCCCCGCTAAGAACGCTGCTTGGGTCAAACGGACCGCAGAAAGCCCACTGCAAAGCGAACTAGGAAAAAAGCGGAAAGAGGACGACGTGCCTGAAGGAGACTTTATCAAAGTAGTTTCCAGAGCCCAAAAAAAGAAGGCAAAGAAGGAAAAAAGGAAACAACTGACTACGCCGCCAGGGACACGTCTGTCCAAAGACAAGGAGGCTGCAAACCGAAATCCGGGAGCAAAAAAGACGAGGAAACGAAGAAGGACTAGACCGTCATTAAGCCGACGGAAGGCAAAACATTTGCGGAAGTCCTTAATGAAGTTTGCTACACCATGAAACCCGAAGACAACGAAGCAGAGGTGTCTTCCATACGGAAAACGAGGAGTGGCGGAGTGCCCGCCGAACTGGGGCTAAAGACGACTAGCAAGATTATGTTCTGCAAAGCGGTCAAGGGGTTATTTGGGGAGAAGGCTCTTGTTTCCATACTAGAGCCCATGGTCTCTCTAGAAATCCGGGATCTTGACTCCCTCACAGAAAAGATCGAAGTTGAGCAGGCGATAAAGCGTGAATGTGCAGAGGTAACCAATGCCCGGGTAGGTCTCACCTCTCTAAATGCTCGCCGTGGTGGAAGTCCCCGAGGAATATGCGAGGAAACTCCTTTGCAGCGGGAGAATCAAAATTGGATGAGTGGTATGCAGGGTACGAATGCGAATAGTCCCCATCAAGTGCTACAGGTGTCTGGACTATGGACGGAGATGCGGCCAAATAGATCATCAAGCAAGGATCTGCAATGAAACCGAGAGTTTCGTTCTCTGCAGGGATCGTGGTGCGTCTGGTGAGAGCGTCGCACACACTGCGGTCTCGGGACGGTGTTCAATCTTCAGGGCGGAATTGGAAAGGACAAGAGGGCAAATGGCATGATCAGCATTTTACAAATTAATATGCACTGAAGTGCAACCGTTCACCAGTTGCTAGCACAGTTCACTGCGGAAGTAAATGCTTATTTAGTGCTAAATAGCGAACAATACCAAATCAAAGATCCGGCCTTATGGCATCCTGGCTTATCGGACACCAGTGTCAACTGGGTTCGGGACGATGTTCGACTTTGTGTTCTTGCCAAAGGCCGAGGGAACGGGTTTGTCTGGATCCGGTGTTTAGGGATAACTTTTTTTAGTGTTTACCTGACACCGAGCGGGACGTTGTCAGACTTTCGGCGCCGGCTTGATGCTCTGGAGGATATCCCGGCTGCCGATATCCCTCGGTGGTGGATAACTTGGCAATTTATAAATCATGTAGATATATAGATGAAAGTGTTCAAGGGAAGGAAGACCTTAGCATAAACACCAGTAACCAAGTTGAAAAATGATGGGTTGAAAGAAGATCTTTGACCCATAAGAAGGTCTCGACATGCACCGCATTTCGCCGATTCTGCGATATCTACCAACTCCAAGGATGGTAAAAATAAAACGCAGGAAAGCAGATTAAATACTACAGGTGAAGGGGTGTTTAAAAGAAGTATTCTGGCCAAGGTTCATAGAGAACAGAGGCCTGACACAGAAAAGCTACTTTTCATGCAGCTTGGAGTGAAAATAATAAAGTTGTCCAAGCTTATTAGGGACAAGCATAACGTTCACAAAGCTATCAAAAACATGGTGGAAGCTACTAGGGCTGTCTATTTCTTCTCACTCTCAACGGAAAGCCGGCACCTGCTGTCTCAACAGTGTCACATCTAATCAAAGTGACATCTAACCGTAATGCTATCAATCTGCTACCAACCAAAGAGTGCGGGAGAAAAATGGGATAGTTTTGAAATTATTGTTGAATTTGTTAGTAACAGTGCGATTTCCACCAAACTTGGTAGGATCATGCTCTATATTATAGCCTATATTACTGCATTTTTGGTACTAGGTGAATTTATGGGGGGCTTTCTAGCCAATTACTAAAAATTATAGTAACATACTATTATTAACTTGATTTGAAACGTTATCGGTATGGAGGGTATTTCGGAACCTAGGCACTATATATTGGCTGCCGCTTGATTTTTCTCAGGTTTTTCGGATGGTTAGTTTCTTAGGTTCTTCGAATTAATTATCATCTCCAAAAAAGGTGATATGATTTATGCCGATGTCCTCAGGAAGGTCAAATCTGTTCCTGAGCAGATGGATCTTGGAGAAAACGTCAGTCGCATCAGACACTCCCAAAAAGGAGGTTTGATACTAGAGCTGAAGAAATCTCCAGCTAAAACGGTTGAAAATTTCCTCGGCAACGTGGAGAAGTCTTTAGGAGAAGAAGCACAAGTACGGGTCAAAAAGCAGGAGATTGTTATACAATGTAAGGACACTGATGAAGTCACGACCAAGGGGGATATTGCCGACGCCTTAGAAAAGCAGTTCGGACCACTTCGCTTGCAAGATTTCGCAATCAGAGGGCTGAGGAAGGCACACGGAGGCGCGCAAACGGCAACTATAAGCTTACCAGCTGAAGCAGCGTTCAAACTACTGGCGGTTGGTAAAGTAAAAATAGGTTGGCTCGTTTGCCGACTCAGGGAGCAGGTGTCCCTCAAGCGCTGCTTTAGATACCTTGAATTTTGCCACATAGCGGCGAAATGCACTGGTGATTGTGACAGGTCTAAAAGTTCCAGAAAATGTGGGGGAGAAGGTCATACGTTCAAGGTGTGCAAAGCTGAGCCTGAATGCGTGCTTTGCAAGAGGAAAAAGGACGTCGACTGTCGGTAGGTTTCAGACAGCAGCAGATGTCCAGAGTTTAGGAGAGCCTTGAATGCAGTAAAGAAATTAGTCTGATACAAATCAACCTCAACCACTGCGAGGCAGCGGAAGATCTTCTCTCACAGACCATCTATGATCGCAATAATAAGAGCGGTGCCTCGACCCCAGATGTAACTGGCAAAGCAGCAATGTGGCCATTCAAGAAGTGATGGAGTTTCCAGAAGTTGGATTCGTCAGGGCAAAAATAGTTGGTATCTACATACATATTTCAACGCATGGGCAGTGGATTGGGCAGACGCATTCCGAACACCAGGTTCCATATCCTGCTCGAGGCTTTCCCGGAGCTCGACTTGGTGCCTGCAAATACGAGAAATGTTTCCACTTTTCGTGGCGGTGCTATAATGCCAGGGATAGTTACGATCGGAACAGCTGCCTTCATGACGTTTGAACCATAGGTATTTGACCTCAAACCTCACTGTTTGTAATGGTTGCATATATCCAATTTTGGATTAGAGGAAGTGCTGATTATTTACCAAAGGCGCTTTGGTCTGAGTTAAAAATTAATTTGAAAGTTTTTTTTCACTTGGTCTATATACAACTTTCCAAATCTCCGTTCCTAAATATAAATGTTGCCCTATATCCGTAAGCCTAAATATGTGGCAGTGAATAGGTCACACATTGAGAAAGGGCAAAAACTCGATCGAAACAGCTTTCGCTGTAACATTCTGGTATGTCAATGCCACTTTTTCTGCCTATGGCCAAATTAAAACAATATATTTTGTGTTCTCCGTATTCTCGTACATAGAGACTGACAACAAGAAAATTTGTGAAATATTCTAATATCGCATAACAATTAACAGTGAACTAGTATCTGATATCCTTGAAACTTGGTGATTTGCGTTTAATTTATGGTTCATTTGTGGTCCATGTCCGAAATTCTCCGTTTCAATTTTTCATATTGTTCAGAAAAGTCACAAGTGTATAAGCAAATTTTGTAATCTGAAAATATCAAGATAAAACTTAGATAAAAGATAGTAACTCCCACTAGCGTTATACATCTTACCGACACAAATGTTGCCAAATTGATTGGGATAATTTTGCCAGCCCAAAAATATCTGGTCGCGTGGTTAAATTCCATGAAAATGATAAGGGTCTTTTTGAATTTTTCATCCTGGTTGATCCAGTGGCATGAATACAGTGCATTCAGGATCTTTCCATTATTTTCCGAGTATTTGTTGCCGTAGTAGCAGCAAGGAAACATGTGCAGAAAAATCACGAATACGAGGGTTAGGAACTTCCCCGCCTTAAATAGATCATCTATAAAATAGACAATGTTGACTACGGATATTCCCAGAGCCAGGGCTGCGATTAGAAATTGAAGGAATAGCGTTTTTGAAATGGCCGGGGCTATAATGTTGGATATCCTGGAAGGAGAGGTGGTTAATGTAGGAAGTAGTGCATTGAGGGACGGGGTAAGGATAGGTAAGATACTTACTCTGTAATAATTTCATGCAGCCTTATGCATTCAATCAACTCTTTTTTGGCCTGATCTCCAGTCTGGTTCTTATTACCAATGGATTCAATTCGGCTCACTAGATTCTGAAAATGTCCATTCAAAATCATAAGATACATTGGCGCGTAGCAATCATTTGGGACCGATATACAAATTAATAGGTACAACCCCAAGGTTTCATAAGTAAATGCTAACCAGAACCAGCCTCTGGATAACCTCCAGTCAAATGGTAACCATATTGCACAAAGCAGTTGTCTTTCTTTGGCGAAAAGAGCCCCAAAAATACTCCACAATAAAACAACGCTCGTTATCCAAAAATACGTGGTGAATATTCGATTCGCTTTGGCTATGATTTGCCGAACTACAGCTCGCTCCCAGTCGGATTTGGTGTTTTTGTCCAAGATCAATAGGAGACCATTTGCAATCTCAAACTTATCCGTATAATACCACAAAGTGAAAAATTTCAAAGAGGTCACCAGGATCTCCACATAGAATACCATGTCCTGCATAAGAGCCTCGGTATCTTGAAAACGAAGGACTTCAGCAAGAACTAGAACCGGAATGCAGATGGTGACTATCATATTCAAGACTACAGAATATGCCAAGTATAATCCAGGATGATTCTGAGGAGGATTCCGGCCCGCAACTCTCCATATCATGTGAAAATTCTGAAAAGCGATTGTGCTGTCCACTGGTCCGGTCGCCATTTAATTTTCTATATTCAGGACTTTTAGAACGTATCTATGACGAATATTCACTGTGAAAGTATCCCAAACTAAATTCAGATTCACGACTGAAGGCAATTTATATGAAATGGAAAAGGAGTTAATATTTAAAGATATAGCAATTTTCGAAACCACATTTATTTGCGGTTAATGATTTCTATGGAATGCACCCAATATTTTTCATTTTTCCTTTAATGTCCGGAAGATTTGAATCTTTCATGAGGTCAGCACGATTTATTGCCTTAGCAATCTGAAACTATGCAGACAATAATGTTATTTTAAGATACAACTTCATTGCCATGACCAATTAAAAGCCCAACTGCCTACAATCTCATAAACAGTTAAGGACCTTCAAAACTCGAATTTTGGTAGTATTGCAAAAGGCGTTATTAGGTATAGCTTCAGAGATGGGACAGACAATAAATTCCTCACCAATTTTCCGTTCCGAACTGATGGTTTAGTAATTATTCGGTCGAAGGAGGTATCGGTAACTGGAGATCTTAGTTTTCAGGATTTTTAGCGATTATTCACACCTCCCCTATTTCCATTTCTCCATCTATTGCTATCTTTTAGCATAAGCGCGTTGAACACCTAAATATTTCTTTTTTTGAGGGAGTAACTCTTCCCTTCGAACACCACCTTGTTGTGGTGAGGACGCCTGCAGTAGGTTACTACTACACTAAGGGTGTCCAAAACATGAATATGGAAACAAAGGATTTAAACTCTCCAAGTGGTAAGAGGCCACAGACTTCGAATCCACCCGCGATCATGAGCAATCATGTCGGAACCGAGGCGTGGAGTTTCGAGGCCTCACCACATTCATCCCCCTATAGATAAATCAGTAGAAGACATGCTTTCCGACTTAGTGGAAAGCTTGCATTTAGCGCAGACGCGAAGCTAGCCAGAAAGGAAAGTACGGAAACTTTCAGAGAAACTGGAAATCCGACTACGGCGGTTTTATAGCCCGAATCTACCCGCAAATGAAAGAGAAAGGCTCGGCAGAAGGGAAATTCGGCCACTAAAGAGGGGGGACTACAGGCTGAATCCTATCTAGCAGAACTTTCTCCTTTACCCTTACCTGGAGGAGCGGAAGAAAGGAAAGCTGGTGACGTGGACGCTACTGGTTTAACGCCGGCATGTGGAAATGATCCTATTGAAGTCCCCCCAACTACTAGCCTATGCTGACAATATTGACATCATGGAAAGAACTACCCGAGACGTACGAAGTCCCTTCATCCAGATCGAGCAGGCGGCGTGAGATCTTGGGCTGCACATCAATGAAGGCAAGACAAAATATATGGTGGCAACGTCAGCACCGCTTCCTACGATAGTCTGCTGAGACTCGATATGCCTGAAGAGTCGCGCCTGGTCGGTTATGCAGACGACGTTGCGGCACTTGTTGCCGGACGCACTGTTGAACAGGCGCAAAACAGACTTGGCATATTGATGCGACGGATAAGCGGATGGATGACTGCTCACGGTTTCAACCTTGCGCTGGAGAAAACCGAAGTAGTCATCCTGACCAGAAGGAGAATCCCGACCTTGCGTCCCATACCGATCGGCGAGTTGACCATAGAGACAAAACCTGCGGTTAAATACCTTGGTTTAATGCTCGACTCGAAGATGAGCTTCTTCGAGCAAATCAAAGCAGCCGCGGACAGGGCTGCAGCAGGAGTCGCGGCCTTGAGTCGGCTAATGGCGAATGTGGGCGGCCCTATATCAACTAGGAGACGTCTCCTCATGGGAGCAACGCAGTCCGTCCTTCTCTATGGTGCGGAGGTATGGGCTGATGCCCTTGACAAGGAGGTGCATCGTAAACGCCTAGCTCAAGTGCAGAGGCGGGGAGCTTTGCGAGTGGCGTCTGCTTATCGCACTGTCTCCGAACCGGCTGTGATGGTGATTGCGGGAGTGATCCCCGTTGCCCTCCTTGCCAAGGAGCGCAAAGCTATCTATCGCCGTAAGGGCGAAAACTTAAGAGAAGTGGTTGCCCGTGAAGAACGTCAACGCACCCTTAACGAGTGGCAAGTTTCTTGGCAAAATGAGCCAAGGGGCAAGTGGACTGCGCGGCTCATCGACAAATTAGACCCATGGTTGAACAGAAAGCACGGTGAGATTGATTACTTCCTTACCCAACTTCTAAGTGGGCATGGAGGTTTTCAGTCTTACCTGCACAGAGTTGGGAAGGCGCGATCTCCTGATTGTGTGTTCTGCAATAGAGTGGCGGATGACGCTGAACACACCTTTTTCTCTTGCGAGAGGTGGGATGGCCTCCGCCAGCCGCTTTATGCAGACACAGGGGAGCTCTCTCCAGACAACATTGGTCAGAGAGATGCTGAAGAGCGCTGGCAGCTGGAATCGTATTGCGCATTATGTTCGGGCTCTTCTTACTACGAAGAAGATTGAACTCGACCGGCAGAGGGATCGGACGGTAAGGGGTTCCCTGAACTAACAACTCCCTTCCTCCCCTCCCCTCCCGTTGGTGAAAGGAATTCCCTGACTTGAAGGCTCCCAAAGCCGGGAGAGCGGGAGGGCTAGCCCGAAGTAATGTGTCAAACGGTTCCAGGCTAGTTCTCTGATGACAGGGAGGTGTTTAGTTGGTAGTCCGCCAGCGTGCTTTTGCGGGAGTCCAACACTCTGTGCGTAAACGCATTCACCTACCCTACTCCAAAAAAAAAAAAAAAAACGTCAGCACCGAAAACCAACCAACTAACAACATCCAACCGCACTGGTCAAACGGGAAGAATAAGGATAGGAGAATATAACTTTGAAACCGTTGATAATTTCTCCTATCTAGGGTCAAAAATCACAACCGAGAACAGCTACGATGATGAAATCCGCGCACGTTGTCAGCCAGCAGAGCCTATTTCAGCTTACAAAAACTGTTCCGCTCGAAACGTCTCACCATAGGGTCAAAGCTCTTACTGTACAAGGCAATGAATCCTACGAAGAATTTTTGGCTACCTACATGAGGATGGACGATTCCGTAGCCTACATAACGACGAAATTTATGAGCGATACCATGACCGTCAAGTTGTGGATAAAATCCGGCTCAATAAGTTACGGTGGGCGTATGGATGAGGATGATCCCACCCGAATAGTCTATAAGGGCAATATCTATGGTAGAAAAAGAAGACGAGGCAGACCCTGCCTAAGATGGAGCGATGGCGTAGGTCAGGACACCAAGCAGCTTTTAGGCATATCGAATCGGTAGACCTCGGCGCATAACCGGGATATCTGGAGTTCCTTATTAAGGCAGTCTTAGACCGGATACCGGTTGTTGCGCCATTGATGACGATGATGAACCCGCGAATCTGGCCCCAGTATACCCAGGGTCTTGCATTATTCCAATTTTATCCTTCGAACTTGCCCTTGCAATCACTGCCGATGCAGTTTTGCACAGTGGAGGTTTGTGTAGGCTATTTTGGTGTTGGCCACTTGCTCCATTAATGATTGGAGCTTATCTCTGATATCGACGTTTCACTCAGCTCCTCCGACATCGCATTTCCTTACGCTTTGCTATCCTACTTGAGCTGGTGCTCAGAGGTGGCGGCGAGGAAGATGGGGCGGCAACCCTATCGGCCAAACCAAAACCAAGTGGCCGAGGAGAACCTCCATAGTGGTGGCACCGGGAGACGCTGTAATCACTTTGGTTTGCAGGCCGTGATTCAGTAGGCGAATGCTCCAAAGGCCTAATCAGGGCGATCAGACCCGAGTCTGCACGGGGACTCATCTGAAGTGTCAAATTGGTCACGAAACCTTACCAGGGGTATACTGGTACCATGGGAACTGGGATAGCCCTTGGACTCACATACTTCGGGTGAACTCCTGTTGTATGTGAGGACAGCTCGGTTATTTGCGGTTGGCCCCCCTAGTGGGAGTTTCATGGTGGTTGTGGTTATGCTCAAGCGAGAAGAGACCTTCGGGCCTCGACGTGGTGTTGCGTATCAACACGGTTGCCGTACTCCATAGTTCGGTAGAGATTTAGGTAATTCTTGCATCCACCAGTATAAATGCTAAACCATGCACTTGGTATAGACTGGTACCGTTGTTGCTTGTCACAGCGGGGCTCTGATTGTGGTCACAAAATCAATCCGTGTCTTAAGAGGACCGTAGGATTAAGTCTCACGACTGGTACCTACGTAAAACACCATGGGCTTCACTGTCCTACTTGAGCTGTAAAAGATCCAGGTCTAGGTCGGGCAGCTTCTCCCCTTTTATGCCGGCAGTCCACTTATTTGCCAACACATACTTAGTTAAATTGGTTTTTTCGTTCGTGTTTGTTTAGGCTAAGCCCGGTAAAATATAAAATAACAGTTTTCAATGCAAATCTGTGTTCACTGAGTCAATTACTAAAAATTATAGTACTATTATTAACTTTTTTGAGCAGATATCGGTATGGAGTATATCTCGAATCCTGGGCACTATATATTGGCAGCTTCGTGAATTTTTCAAATTTTTCGGTGAGGTTAGTGCTGAAAATATGTGCGTGAATGAAATGACCACTTTTTAGTCCCTACATTCCCCGCTTGTGCGTTCAATGCCAAGACTGAGACCAGTTTTAAAAAGTACTAATCCAGACCTTTCATTCGAGACCCCACATGACAATATTTGGTAAAAAAAATGTACACCCCTTTTTGCATGTAGGGAGACTTACCAAACGCCAAAGATGTGGCTCACTGTATGCGTGTTTCCGAGAACAGTACGTTTGACAGACAAGAAAACTGATTTTAATAAGGTTTTGTCTTTTGTCTTGTCACAAAATCTTAAAAGGAGTTTGAAGAAAAGGAGCAAACATCATTTTCATTGGGATATGGACGAAAAGGATGTCCAAATTGAAGTTGATTGTGGAAAAAAAAGACAAAAATAGGAAAGTAACATAAGAAACTTGAAAATGCCGATATCTCCGTTAATATGTAGAACTTGGAAAAATTAAAGCGAAAATGAAGATTTCCAGTAAAATTGTGTACATTTTGGGGGGCATAAAAGTGATAAAAGTAGGAAAAGACATATGAAAAACTTGAAGCGTTAATATCTTAATTATTATAAGGAAAGCGTGGAGAAGAATGGAAATCATTGATTTCTAGTCCTAGTTCTATCTCCTAATTATCAATTTACCAAATTGTGTTAAACATCCTTTGATTTAGAGCAAATATTCAAGCCTATTTATATAAACATTTTCCTCCCGCATATTTTTAAATAAAGGCGCAATGCTTGCTAATTGAAACTGACTCCATCCGATAAAGTCAAATTGCTTTATTGATCTATGACCTGGTGAATAATAGATTAGGAATAATAGAGTAATTGATATGCTGGCATGCAACTTCAACAGTTCGGGAGGGAAAACATGCAACTTGCAAGTGCAAAAATTCCCATGATGCTTCGCAAGTCGCACTCGATCCTGATTTGTCGGGAGCGAAACGTATTGACATAGTTTGAATTCTTAACGAGTCAAGCTCTATTGGCATTCCCTCATTTTGGATAATTTCGCTCGCTATTATCAAATTTGTTATCATTCACAATTCATGTGATTATCAGCGTCATCAATGGTGAGAGAATTGGTATTGATTTTTAAGGAAATGCTCCTTTATCTCCTGAAGGTAGCAAGGTAGAAAGGCAAAATTTGCCGGCCTTGATTAAATTAAACTCAGGGTGGGAACCACATTCCTCACGGGCAAAAACTGGAGATGGTTAACATTCAGGAGACAACCGTTGTGTCCTTAGTCCTCACTTAGTTCATAGGGAACTATGATAATTAGTGAGAAGTGCCTCTCAAATTTTTAGTGTACGGACCCTCCGTTATTTTACTGTTCTGAGTAAAACAAGACCTTAATAAAACCGATTCAATCGAATCCTTTTTCAGGCATTAAGTGGCTGATTTAAGTTTAAGATGGAACGTAAATGTTACTTTTGGACTCACCGGACCCACATGTTGAAAACATATGTCGGAAAGCCACAAGGGGTCTGATAATTTGCAGGTGCATAGCACGGAACAAAATGGGGATATAATCGGAAAATGAGGTACTGGACTACAGCAGTAGGGCCAATGATTACCTTTTAATTAATTTAAGATTAACTGAACCTAAGATAAAACCCAGGGAGTTGGTTAGATTTCAAAAACTGGCTTGCATGTATATCAGGGGGGGGGGCAATGAGATCCTGCCCAACGGCATCCCTAGAGGTACTCCTGGGATTGACTCCTCTCTATCTGCACACACAAGAAGGGCAATCTTCAGAATATCCGGGAGTACCAGTGAGGCAAGGAAAATTGATATTCTTTCTAGTCGGCATATCGAATTAATAATACCAAAGAATAACACGGCAAGGTTTCACTTCGATAAAAAGTTTGAAACACGTTGCAACAACAGGATAAACTGGGAGAGCGTGGCGTTGACATACGGCTTAAACCAGCAATTGGCGAATCTTTTACAAAACACACTTTAACCCAATGAGTAAGCACCCCAGGCGGAAATATACGCCATGGACCTCCAACCTAGTAAAAATCTATAGGAGGCAGAACATTGCTATTCTAACAGACAGCCAAGCGGCGATCAAGGTACTCAGGTCCTACCAGTAAATTCGAAATTGATATGGGAATGCCTTAACAAACTGAACACGTTTCGCTCATTCAATAAAATCTGGATACTCTGGGTTGCAGGACATGTTGGGTTACAAGGCAACGGAACAGCGGAAGAGGAACGGCTGAGGGAAGTTTACTGGAAGAACTTACCAGGAGTGGGACAGTTTAGGCCGCTCAGTAAAGGGACGGAATAGTTCTTTTAGGACACAGTGGGGCTTCCCTTGACAATATTAGACTGAAAAAAACGCCATTATGTGGCTCAAAAAGTAACGATTTGGTATATATTATGGGCTAGTGGAGTCTATTGTCTGTATTTTTTTTTAATTGACAACATTCTGTCAATGGTGATCGCTAACAAACCATGATACGTAAAAATATTAATGTGGAGAATATGTGGTTCCAACATGATGGGACTATGATACATCCTACACAAAGACCCCCACAATCAGGTTATAACGTGGAAAATTTCCAGGACGTGCAATTTTACGTTTGGGCGTCATCAATTATCCACCAAAATTATGCGATTTGACAACTTTAGATTTTTTTCTTTGGCGCTATGCTAAGGGACGTGCTTAAACGGACCATTCTCAAACTTTAGAGCACCCGAAGAAGAACATTTGGCTTCTTATAGCTGAGATAGAGCCCGAAAGGAAGATGAGTGCAGAGCCCAGTGCTTGAGTTGCTGAAATCACTGGTGTCAAAATTACGATCCGGTGCATTTTATGGGGTATTTTATTTCAACTGTTTTGAATAAAACAGCACTATCAATTGTGGCACATCCGTCCCAAAAAGGCCGAATTGGCTTACGACTCCGACGAAACCGTTAGCAAACAGTTTCTAAATATTGAAAGGATAGTTTCAAGAAGCAGATCTTAAGCCTCTTGAGGAGCCTCGAAAAAGCGGCCATGAATAACTATTTCCAGAAAAAACTAATCCAAGAACTAAATGCAGCAATCACGTCATTTCACGCAACCATAAGCTACCTCGAAGTAACCATAAACAAAGCCTTTAGGCGATCTAACCTTCTCGCCTGGTCATCACTCCAACTACAACTACAGTATGCAAAATTCGTATTCGTACACCCTATATTTTGCGGGTTTTTGAGTTATTTCTGAGAAATGATAGAAAATTCGTTCAATCTTATATAACAATTTTTTACATAAATATGTATGTAGTTGTTATAGAACATTAATCTTAAATTTTATTTACATCCGTTTGTTCAAGAGAACAGTTTCCAAATTCAATCGAAACAAAATTCGTATTCGTACACCCCGACTAGCGGCTTGAACTCAATCCCTGTACGATATTAATCATTTTGCACTGTAAAATTCTAACGGTAAATTCTTGAAAAAGTGTGGTTGACAGTTCGAGCTAAAGTGTTTTGGGAATTACAAATAAAGAGTTAATTCTTTAACAAATTTTCCAAATGAGTCGAAAAGGTAGTGAATTTTCGAACAGTGATCGTAAGATAGTGATACAGCTATACAAGGATGGTAAATCCTTGAAACAAATTGCAAAAATTATGCATAGGAGTCACTCGACAATTCAATCTGTAGTAAAGATTTGCAATTCGTCTGGTAGAATCGAGAAGAAAAAAAGAAATGGAAACAGATTAATTTTGTCAAGGAGACACCAATCCTTTGTTCGGCGTGTTGTTCGACAGGATAACACGATAAGTGCAGTGAAATTAGCAGGACTTTTGCAAAACCAGTTCCAAATTAAAATTACACCCCACAGTGTTCGGAATTATTTGCGTAGATTCGGTATACAGAGCCGGACTGCCGCTTCTAAGCCATTTATCAATAATGTCAATACAAGAAAACGGTTAAACTTTGCAAAAAGATATCTAAACAAGGATTTTCGTTATTGGAAACGAGTAATTTTTTCAGACGAGTGCAAAATTAATCTAAAGTTGTCGGACGGACGGGTTCGTATATGGCGAGAAAAAAATACGAGGCTATATCCAAAAAACATGCTTCCTACATTTAAGCATGGAGGTGGTTCGTTGATGATTTGGGGATGTTTTGCAGCTTCTGGTGTTGGAAACTTGCATTTTATTGATGGAATAATGAACGCGAAGCAATATGTGCAAATTCTTAAAACTAATTTACATCAGAGTGCACAAAATTTAGGAATTCGTAGGAAGTATATATTTCAACAGGACAATGATCCGAAGCATACGACACTTCACACGCGGCTTTGGCTACTCTACAATTGTCGAAAGTGTTTAAACACGCCTCCACAGAGTCCTGACGTTAACCCAATAGAAAATTTATGGTCTATTTTCAAGAAGAATCTAAAAAATTACAGTATTAGAAATAAAGAAGACCTGAAAACTGCCTTGCAGACCGAATGGCAAAATATTTCACCGAACTTAACCCAAAAATTAGTTCAATCAATGCCAAATAGGCTTAGAGCAATAATAAAACAAAAAGGATTTCCCACGAAGTACTAAAACTATATTTCTAGCACATTTTTTGAAGTCTGTAGGTGTACGAATACGAATTTTGTTTTGAGTTTTATATGAATTACTGTTTTTATTATTAAGTTTAAAATATATTTTATACTTGTTATTATGTACATGAATTAACCTCCTATTTATCTCTTAATGTTATATTTGACTTAAAAATAACAAATAATAGGTAAAAAAATGGGTGTACGAATACGAATTTTGCATACTGTAGAAGAAATGGAAGAAATGGAGTAAGCGCTTTGTGCGCAGCCTTCGCTTAAACCGACCGTGTCCCGGCATCCAGAAATCAAACAAATCAACCAAAAGCTGATCCAAGCAAGTCGGCACCTCAAATGAAAATACGTTGCGCCAAAGACCGATGCACCAACGTCAACCGCTAATTAAAATGTAAAGAAGGTACGCCCGAAAATCCTTTCTCTTGTCGTCATTGAGCCACACACAGGTAAATCGAGGACAATATTTCCCGATGCTACCAAATAACTACTTAGTTAAAAAGAATCTCGTATCACAAAAACAGCCGAAAACTAATCTACCACTAAGAAAATCCTTGATGAAGACCACAACAAATTCTTCAATACAGCCTCATCCTCCGTCGACTAGATCCATCCTTCCCCTCGCAATAAATCGCTGATAATCTGAAGACTCAAGGATCTTTCAAAGTCATCACCGTCAAACTCTTCACCATGATCTGGGTGTGAATCATGAATGTCATTAACGTCACCATCAATGAAGACCGCATAATAATCATAAGGCAATCCAGTATACAATAATTTACTTTCAACAAATTTGAAACAAATAAGAGGTTCAATGCACTACTTGCCAGTAGCTGGGTCGGGCGACAGCCAACCATCAGTTGACCTAACGCTGCGTCAAGTATGCCCTTGTTCATGATCCAGGCGAAATCCCTAAAACACCAAAGTAGGCGTCAAAGTGCTTCAAATATGAAGGCAATGACCATCCTGTAAAATACCGGCACTCCCAAGTTCTGTTAGGGTCGTGGTTCGTCCCACACCCATTAAAACCACTTGAACGTCGGAGCGTGCTACTAGCAATCCGCCTATCATACATCCATCTGTCTCTTTCACAGACACAGTGCGAAGTGGTACTACACCATCTGTCGAGCCCCACCCAACAAAACCCGATAAAAGTATCCAATTCAGGTTTCCTAGAATTTTCCAAAAACGCAGGAATTCCTAGAGATGTTTAGCTGGATAGTTGGCATCCTGACTTCCATCAATGGACGTTAGAGTCGTCGATTTGAATTTCAACTCCAACATCAGGTACGGGTTCAAATTTTTTCTCAGCACATAATGTCGTCTCGCAAAATCAGGTTGTACTATAAGTACAATTCTAGTTCGAATCCTACCTAATAGGTAGTAGAAATTCTTTTCCCGCCCGCCGGCAGCCTTAAATCTCTCAAAGTCAACTTTATTTTTGTTGAAATTCAATTATCCTCGGTCTTCGTTGCCACCAGGACAGAAGACAGCCAACCAGTCCCTCGGTAATCACGATTTCCAACAGATCTACTCCTTCTGCACTTCCATGAGCATCACGTAAAGCCTGGTACCTAATAACGGATAAAAACCCCAAGTCTGGGCACCAGTTTTGGTTCAATCGACGGTCGAATCAGAATAGAGGATAGTTTCACGAGTTTCGGGCATCAAACTTCCTCACTTTAGCTCAGCCCTGCCCATCTTCAATAAAGACTGTTATTACTCCAACTAGACCGCTTCATCATCAGTGGCGATGTTGCCATTATCATAAACATCAATCTTCCGGACAAAGTCATCCATTTCACCCCACCCCAGCTCCTGACTTTTAGAATTGGAAACTGAAAGGGTCTACCTGTGAGAGGTTTTTGAATTCATCAGCTTCCACATTATTCGAGCACTAAATCTGCCTAAAGATTAGTTGAGTTTCACACGAGCAATCAACCTCCTGGATGCTGGTGACGAGAAGACGCTGACAATCGCCTCAAAAGGGATCACCATCTAATAGTCGCCTGCCTTCGCTTGCGTGTTGCACTGGCCATTTCTCACAGGGTCAGAGATATAATCCAACTGTTCCCTGATATTGGCTGAGCTATCTTGCTGATTTTACGGTAGACACCATGAGTAATCCACCTGAGCATAGGGATAAAAATGCTTCTTCCTCGGTGTGCAACATGAAGGATCTTAACGGCCGACTTCTCATCCACCGTGTCACATCCTGTGAAGTTCCTCCTCTTGTGAATGAAATGTGTAGTCATCGTAGCACGGGAATACAAACTGCTCCTCGAAACAGAAGGGAACATTAAAATGGGGTACAGCCGCTGGGCTAGCGTCGTGGGGGGAGCTAAAGGGCATTTCAAGCAGCCGCGAATGATGCTTGACACACTATACCCTACAAAGGGGTGAATGGCAACCATATATATATATATATATAATAACGGAGTGCGGATTATTGAATTAGCAGCGTCATACGAAATGGATGTTTGAAGTGCCTATAGTTCGCGCGGAAAGCGGTCCACAAAGACACATTGGCCTCTTTAGACAGGACCACTTTCAGCCAAATTCACCACGTGCTAATAGAACGCCACTACTACTCAGCCTTGGTGAATATCGGAATATATACGACCACCAATGTAGAATGGGGTCACTATCTCATTGGCATGGGCCTCACGCTCGAATAACAACAGCACCTAGAATTTCCTCCTACAATCAGGTGAGAGTGAACACTGAAGCCATCCAAAACAAACCCCTCCGTAACACCTGCAAGGGGATAATGAATGCAAAAATCACCGCACTAAGCGGAAGTCCTGGAAATAAAGCACCTACAAATAATCTTCTCTGCTGATCAGTTCAAGCGGTGAAGTGACTTCAGAGACAGATAATATTTATAGTAAAAAAAGTAGATGAGGCAGACCCTACCTAAGATGGAATGATGGCGTAGGCCAGGACGTAGACAGCTTTTAAGGACATCGAATTGGTCGACCACGGTGGGGTGTCTGGAGTCCCTTATTAAAACAGGCCTAGACAGGATACCGGTTGTTGAACCATTGAACCATGAATGCAAAAATCACCGCACTAAGCGGAAGTCCTGGAAATAAAGCACCTACAAATAATCTTCTCTGCTGATCAGTTCAAGCGGTGAAGTGACTTCAGAGACAGATAATATTTATAGTAAAAAAAGTAGATGAGGCAGACCCTACCTAAGATGGAATGATGGCGTAGGCCAGGACGTAGACAGCTTTTAAGGACATCGAATTGGTCGACCACGGTGGGGTGTCTGGAGTCCCTTATTAAAACAGGCCTAGACAGGATACCGGTTGTTGAACCATTGATGATGATGATGACATTCTGTTAGACGACACTAGCTGGTCTTTGGTAACTGGTAAGATGCCTTTGATCTCCTGGCGGAGTCAAACTTACTCAACATAGGAATCGATCATATTCCCCACCGTCCATCTGATTGTCCATAGAATCAACAATGCATAACACTAAACTATTATAATAAGAAGTAAATTGCGTATATTCCAGCAGCGTGAGATTTGATGGAGTTATAAAATCACGAAGGGATCTCCTTAGAATTGATTTTGTAGGGAAATGTATTGAAATAAAGTAAATTTTTATAGTACTGGATTCAGATAGGGAGTAAAGGTCTAGGAATTCGAACGAAAAGTAAAAGAAAAGATGCGGACACTACATGGAATAATGGAATAATGGAATAATTGACCCCAAAGTAAGCCAAAGCCAGGACCAGGATCTCCGTGGACCGTGAGACCGGGGGACACTATACTATTATCAATAAACTTTATCAATTACTGTGAAATATTTTGTGTTTATTAAGCAATTTAACCAACTGAAGTCACAAGGAACTCGAGATATTGAATGAGAACATAAAACACTGCACAACTCTTTTCACTAGGATTCAACCGCTCATTTGCAATACAAAAGCAATCAACGTGTAAGTGAATTTGAAAATCTGCAAAAACGGAATAATTATTCGGAATTTTAGATTGCCTTCGGGAAAATACAAAAGTCTTACATCCATACATGCCGCCAAATTGACTTCTTTTAAATTTCCAGCCAGAATCACTTTTTTATTCTGATTCATTTCCATGAATATGATCACCATCTTCCGAAATTCAGGACCTTGTTCGTACCAATTCATATTGTAAATCACATTAACCAGTTGGTCCGTTTTCACCATGAATCTATCGGCGAAATAACAACATAACGCTAGCTCCAGCGGGGTACCCGTAAAGAACATTACTAAGCCTGCTTTCTCCGCCGGTGTTAGGTCAAAATACAAGCACTGAACTACACTACAGCTGAGAAGCACGCCCGTGATTAAGAAGGTAGTCAACATTATCCTTGAAATGATGTAATCAAGGTGGTTGAAAATCCTGAAAAGTAGAAAAGGCAGTGATGCAGCAAGATATTTACCAACAACGTTGGCGACCTGAACCTCATCAAAACCTCATAAATTTCAAAGCCCTCTTTCAACTCTGCCAGATTATTCTTTGGTCCTTTCCCTATCACTGTTCCGATTCTTTCAACTTTAGCTGCAAACAAATTAAACTGACAAATCAAGATTATCAAATAGATTGGACAGAAAGCATCGCAACCCATATTCCTTGTAACTTGTAATGCATACACAACATTTTGGTAAGACCACGTCATGAAAAAAATCTCATCCGATGAAGTGATGTTAAAAGGAAACCAGCTTTCCACAGGTAACTTTCGATTGGTGTAAGAGCCAATTGCCCCGATTATTAGATAAACCCAGTAGCTCACGAGAAACACATAAAAGATACTCCGGGATATTTTCAGTGCGTTTTGCATTCGATCCTTCCGGTTCGGTACCAGCAACTTATCGTCCAAATATGCAAGATAATCTTCAATTTCGGAAAGTTTGTCTGCGTTCATCCGGATCGTGAGGCTCTTCCAGTTAGCGAGAATCATTATTATTTGAATTGGCAAGGATTGAATTAATTCTTCCAAGGTTGTGATGAAAATGAGATACAATATCATCGATAGAGATGAAATCCCCATTATAAGAAATAGGACAAAAGAGTAGATGGCGTAGAGACGAGGATGATTTTTGGAGGGATACAATCCCATTATTCGGAAAATTAACCGAATTTGCTTCAAAGCTGATACACTTGTCAGGACTCGCATCCTTTTCACACTAGACACTAGTCAAAGTTAGTTTAAATTTCTTGAGGGAACTAACCGTTTCCTCCAGCGGGAGTTCTTTTATATTAACAGGAATTGATGCTTAGTCATTGCCTAGTGAGCATTTATGCGCATTTGCCTTTGAAAATGCTAACATACACGTATGCACAATGACATTTGCACTACTTGATCCCGGTGCCGAAGGTCCCATATTTATTATGAAAATAGTATGATAGGTGGACAAGACAATTAGATGCTTACTGGCTTACTAGAAACAATGAAACAATGTTGTGGTGGCCAAATCAGCGGAAAGGGATGAAATTTTCAATAATAAATCCAGGTGGAAAATTACCTTACATGACGGGTAAAATTGAAAGGGTAAAAAAAGAAAAATCGGAACTTCAGCACAAAAATCTTCAAGAGTTGCATTTCCACAGCCTTGGCAAGAAGACAATTAAGCGGTTCTCAAGTAAAGTTTGAATACAAGCTGGTTCTATTCAGGGATCCATCATCAAAGCATCTCTCAACTTCCTCTTCTCCTCAACGGACTTAGAACAGTCAAACGGTATGTAATTCGGCTTCTCAGGTATGGTACGTAGCTAAGGGAAAAGCCCAATTTTAAAACCGGCGTCAGATTTGAACCCATCCTGATCTCAGCCCAGAATTTGTCCAGTTCGCTACTTCCAGTATCATCGGGCTAATTATGAACTGACAAGTTTTGAAAGTATCCCCTATGTCAGATCAGAGAATAGTCAATTTTGGCTTTAAAGGCAATTCTAAAATATAGAGTTATGCACTGAGCAACACCATAGCTCATCTAGAAGTGGGCGGGTATGCTAGGAACGAATTAGAATTGGGACCGATGGTGAAACACATCAACTATGACTCTGTTGATGCGAAAGAGGGTAACTGTCCGATTAAGACGTGTCTTCATTAAGGAAGATACCCAGGTGAAACAGGAACCTAGCCGGGATGAGAACAGAGGTCTAAAAGCTCTTCAACCGGGCCAAATAAACCACGGGCTCGTCAAGAAACAAAAACGCACTAACGACGTAAGGCAACGCAACTACCTTGTTGATACATCCTCTGAAGTTTCGGTTCTTGCCGTATCCCGGCAAATAGTTTCATACCGCAATCGTTAAAACTGACAGCAGCAGATTCCTCGTTGATCCGTACATATGGCTGCAGGTAGGTAGGTATCGCAGACATCAGTATACCTTTCATAGGCAGGGATTTTCTGCGCCACTATGGATTGCTAGTGGATATATATAATAGGTCCCTCATTGACCCTACAACTTCCCTTAGTTCATACGGAAGAATCTCATCCTGCTCACCTAACACTCTTTTCTTTGTTTTTGAAGACTTTGCCAACGCACGTATTTGTGTACTTCTTCAAAAATACAACAACATCAATACCGAGCGTAGTACCTCTGAGCCTTTGTTTCCTTGTGATGAATACAGACGCCTAAGTGCTCAGACGATTCGAGACGGTTACCCCATCCTGCTCATCCACGATTTTACGCACAACCTTGCTAACTGCAGTGTTCTCTCGGCCTTGGGCTTAGTCAAGGCATACGATCAGATCCCTGTAGTACCAAAGACATTTCGACAACGGCAATATGAGCACCTTTCGGACTCTTCGAGTTCACTATGAAAACTTTCGAACTTCTTCTGTGCTGCGAAACCTCCACTTCTGTTTCGTATATTTGGATGATGTTCTGGTCACATCTTCCTCTCAGTCCAAACATTTAGATCACCTCGAGTGCACTTTTCAACGTTTCCTTGAGTCCGGTCTAGTACTTAATGTTGAAAAGTGCAAATTTCTACAATCGCAGATGAGATTCAAAGTCACCTGATTACCCCTGAAGGCATACAACCGGACCCAGTTAATCACTTGCACTGATGTCGAGCTCTCCGCTTCCGAAAACTGTTAAGGATCTCATAAGGTTCTTGGACATGTTTAACTTCTATTATAGTTTCTTGTCCAAGGCTGCCCACCATGAATCAATCCTTAACGCCTTCCTGTCTGGGCTGAAAACCAAAGACTCATGTCGGATTGTGTGATTCTCAGAAACTGTCCAGGCGTTTGCACCCAAGATGCAAGCAAGATGCACCCTTAGCCATTGTGGTCGATGCCGCATACCTCTCAATTAAATACTACCGGTATTTCCTTGAAGACAAGAAAATCAGTTTCACATTGTTCACGAGCCATAAGCCACCAAAGTTTTCCTTAAAACACAAGCCTGACAAAGCATCCTTTCACCAATTTCAGTACTTAAGCTTTATCAGCCAGTCCACTTCTGGCATTCAACATGTGTCTGGAAAAGATGGCGTGGTTTTTGATGCTTTGTCACGTGTTGCAGAAGTCAAGATCCCCGCCGCCCTCGATTTTCCGGCAATCGCCGGGGTGCAGGAGAACGGCATAGTTGCTCAGAGTATGAGGACCAACTCCAAATACACATTTAGGAAGTTTGCTAACTTCGGCACAACATCCGTTGCATACTGCGAGACCTCAGACAAGAAACCAAGGCCATATATTCCGATCAATTTCCGAAAGGAGGTATTTCACGCCGTTCACGATCTGGCGCACCCAGGCATTCGGAAAAAGAATCGGTTAGTCACCGCGAAGTATTTCTGGCCCTCCATGAAAAAAGACTGGACCAGACAGTGCATCGTCTGACAGAAGTGCAACACTACAAAGCATATGAGGCATAGGAGCATAGGAGTGTTTTACCGGTCCACCAAGCGTTTCTACACAATCCACCTCGACATCATTGGTCCTTTGCGAAACTCACACGGTTTCAGGTATTGCCTCACAATCAGTGATAGGTTCACACGATGGCCTGAAGCGATACCTCTGAAAGACATTAGAGTACAATCTTGTGCAGGTGCCCTCTGTCAAGAGTAGGTTCCACGGTTTGGTATACCGGCAGTTATAATCACCGACGAGGAAATGCAGGGAATGCACCGGTCCCTCAACATCGGTTTGATTCTCATTCCTAATGTTAAACAAGTTGTATACCTAGGCATCACTACTACCTCCAACCTATCCAACGTTAACTTGAGAGATGGCACTAAACTGTGTAAACAGCGCCTTCAAATCACTATATCCTATCTTTCGGTTCAATAAACCCATTCCACAAAAAGTCAAAATTTTCCATTATGATCACTTTCGGATTCATCTTCTGGACGGATATCTTCCCCAGACATATAGATGGGCTACGCACAAGGATCGACAAATTCTTTGCCACTGTATGGGCATATTTAAAAGAACAAAATGGGACGAAATACATATCCAACTATCATGATTACTAAACGTCAAACATGGAGTGAAATTCATAGAAAGGTGTCAGGCACATGCCAACCTTCTAGTTTCCGAGTGTCTACCGTTTGAGATCGACGAGGAATATTTCCTCTTTAACAGTCAATTCCCCCAGCCACCCCAGCCTAACATCCAAGCAAAATGGCTGACGCATTACTAATCCCCTTTCCTTCCCATCCCCAATTCCTAACCTATCCGCCTCTGCGCCCCCCCCCCCTCCTGAACCAACCGTCTAAATGAACCAGCTATACCGATTGGAGGATTTTTGTCATCTTTCCTCCAAATGCAGCCCATCATCTTCAATCAACATGTTAAATTTTATTAAGCTAAGTTCTACAGGTATAACCTTAGATGAAATTAATTGCTAAGGTCCCTTAGACCCTAGGACATCATTATTTATTAATAAACATATTGTTTGAGTAAGAATATCCGCAACTATACTCTCTATGCTCACGATCCTTTCTACCATTTGGTTCAGAATTTGTCTTTTTGTCATGAGTTTTGAGCAATGAAACACCACATGTTCTGGATCCTTCGGAACGCCATTGCATTCAGGATAACTCGGAGAATCATTCAGCCCGAAGTGATGTAGGCACTGACTATAGTAAGACTATAGTATAGTAGAATAAAGTGGGTAGTTGGTCGCCCCGTATTTCCGCTCCGAACCTAACGTTTAGAAAAAGTCTCTACATTCACCGACGCTTCAAAAGCTCGTACTTTCATTGTTACTGGAGATCATGGGATTATGACCTTCCCGTATTCCTGCGTTATGTCTGCCCTTCCTTACATCTTGCATGGTACAAGGCATTCATTTTTTACCCTAGAATATCGGATGGGATATCGCCGGTCACCACTAGTACTGTCTCACCTGACGTAATTCTAAAAGCTCTGCAAACCATCAAAGTCATCAACCAGACACCCTAATTAGCCTGCTTCCTTATCTGATAGTGTGCAAGTGCCAACACAAGTGACGCGTAAAGCAAAATGTATCGCATCACTCCGGCTAGAAGCAATCTGCGACAATTTCTTGGCCCGCAGAAACTCTCAACATTTTAACAAGTAGCACAATCTAGGTGTTCCCGAAGGCTCAGTTTTGGGGTATCATTTCCGTTTTCTCACCCGTCCGTCTCCAGCCAGCACATTTCTTAAATGAGCTATCGTCAGTTGAAATTATCACTGCCGATTTAACTAAGCGCCGTGATTTTTGCCATTGTTTTTTAAAACAACAACCCATAAATAATTCAATTTTATCTACAAATCACCTTTGAACTTCCCACAGTACTCCAAAATCCATTTAAATATTTGAAAGTAAATATAAAAAGAATTTTGTTTTGTTGTTTACACATAATTGTAAATTATGTTGCATATTACGAAATGCAATCCCAACGTTACTTTCTGGCTAAAGCAAAACATTGCACATGTTGTGCTCTAGCTGGGTCGCTGTCCAATTGGAAATCCGTGTTCGAGTAGTTTTTATTTGGCAAAGAATGGAGGCTGTTGCCTTGAAGTGGCGAGTTCCATCCAATTAATTCCATAGCACGATTGTTTAGATAGCTTAATGCTGTGAAGAAAAAAACCAGAATTCATTACTTGAAATAGTCAACGGGAGCAATGCTCCAAAATGATGGCTGCACAGGTAATTCCTTCCGTAATTGAAAGTATCTCGCAAATCAACACAATTTAATTCTAGAATTTGTGTAGCTTTCTAGCGAAATCCTCGTCAACTAAGGAGTCCGGATAGGTCAACAAAGCGAAGAAGCGGAACTGATTAGACGCTGAGTTTTTTCACGATGACAATTGCGAGAATGATATTGCTTTTGGTTCAATCCAAATCATGGATACAGTTTGATTGCGGCTGGGTTTGGGACTTAACATATCGTCATTTTGTTGCAACCTCGATTGAAACATCCACATTAAGGATTCTGTACATAATTTTAAAAGGGAACATTTCAAATGTGCGCACCATAGAACGGAATTTTGTATAAAATTTAGTTTGAAGATAGTCAAGTCGTCCGCTTATCCTATAAGAAAATCTACTCGACAAGGACCACCTTCCCAGTTCGATCTTGCTGCTTGAATGTCGTCATCGTTAATTTGGATGACCATTCGGGGTCTGTGAAACATTTGTTGGAACTATCGCTCCTGCAAAGAGGATTTACTTTGCAGGCAGGGAGTGAGACGCCGATCTAAGCGGAAAATCATACCCGTACACGGCGGTCGGTGCAATCCATCGGCTTAAGAACCATAAGTCGCCAGGAGCTGGTGGAATTACAGCCGGATTGGTTAAATATGGAAGTGACCAATTACACCAAGTGGTTCATCAACTGATGCTCAATGTGTGGGACAACGAATCAATGCCTGACAACTGGCAAATAGGCATTATCTGTCCCATAGATAAATGTCAGGCACTGCAGCAATTATAGAGGGTATCACGATGCTGAATACTATCTATAAGATATTCTACACTATCTTGTTAGACCGCATAGCCCCATACGTCCCCAACATCACTGGTCCATACCAAAGAAGCTTTACGCCCGGCAAATCAGCAACATATCAGATTTTCTCTGTGCGGCAACCGCTGGGAAAACTGTTGAAACATGGACATCAGTTGCACCATCTTTTCATCGACTTTAAAGCCGCCTATGACAGCATAGTCAGGGTAAAACTGTACACGGCCATGAGAGGATTCGGTATCCCGACGAAATTAATAAGACTGACTAGGCTGACCCTGACCAATGTGCGAGGCCAGATAAAAGCAGCAGGATCACTCTCAAGACCATTCGACATCAACAACGGTCTACGACAAGGGGATGCCCTATCCAGCGTCCTCTTTAACCTGGTCCTTGAAAAAGTGATCCGTGATGCTGATGTAAATGCAAGAGGTACAATCCTCTTTAAGTCCACCCAACTACTAACCTATGCTGACGATATCGACATCATGGGAAGAACCACCCGAGTCGTACAAACTGCCTTCATCCAGATCGAGCAGGCGGCAATCAGGGCGAGATCTTGGGCTGCACATCAATGAAGGCAAGACAAAATATATGGTGGTAACGCCAGCACCGAAGACGAACCAACCAACAACATTAAACCGCACTGGTCAAACGGGAACAATAAGGATAAGAGAATACAACTTTGAGACCGTTGATAATTTCTTCTATCTAGGGTCGAAAATTACAACCGATAACAGCTACGATAATGAAATCCGCGCACGGTTGTTGTCAGCCAACAGAGCCTATTTCAGCTTGCAAAAACTGTTCCGCTCGAAACGTCTCACCATAGGGTCAAAGCTCTTACTGTACAAGACAATGATCTTGCCAGTCCTCATGTATTCCTCGGAGACTTGGGTTCTTAGCAAGAAGAATTGCGAACTCTTGGCCGCGTTCGAGAGAAGAATCCTCCGAAGAATTTTTGGCCCCCTACATGCGGATGGACGATTCCGTAGCCTACACAATGACGAAATGTATGAGCGATACCATGACCGTACGGTTGTGGATAAAATCCGGCTCAATAGGTTACGGTATGGATGAAGATGATCCCACCCGGAAAGTCTATAAGGGCAATATCTATGGTAGAAAAAGAAGACGAGGCAGACCCTGCCTAAGATGGAGCGATGGCGTAGGTCAGGACGCTAGACAGCTTTTAGGGATATCGAATTGGTGGACCTCGGCGCAAAACCGGGATGTCTGGAGTTCCTTATTAAGGCAGGCCTAGACAGGATACCGGTTGTTGCGCCGTTGATGATGATGGTATAGCTGAAAGACCCTACCTTACAATGGGTCGAGTGTTTCTTGACCTCCAAAGTCTCCATTATTGAAACTCACTCATGAAAAAGGTTTGGAAACCAAGGCAGACTTTTCCCTTTTAAGTTTCTGGGCAGACAGTGTTGGCGATACAATCCAATTGGACCAGGGTTTTGAAGGGTGTTGGAGCCCTTCATTCAAGACCGTAACGTTGCACTAAAGGATTGCAGTGCTTGTAGAAAGTAATGTGATCAGTATAGCGCTCGCCCGTGATTATTAACCTGATTTGACTCAGATACTCATTCACAGATTAGTCGACTGGTATCCGACGTCAAGTCACTAAACTAATCCCACGGCCACCAGTTAAATTTGAACCGCAACCTTACGGCAACCTACTGTTCTAACCACCGGACTATTCGAACTATTCACTGAGCGATATTATTGAATGCATTCTATTGTCAAATTGACTTTGGAAAAGGTGAATAAAATACAGCCCATGTCAGAAAGCCGTGAACACTATAAGCCGACAGATTTCTGGTGCTAATGCATTCCAGTTGCAACAAGGAGCATCACATCAATCAATGGAAATCCAGCGATTAAAATGGCACAATGGACTACTATGGGCTGAGTATCCAAAGCGCCTCTTATCCAACCCAAGGACACAACTATACAGACGCACCAGTTGCATAACACATTGGGTTAGATTTTCCAATTATCGCTTGACTTTGGGGTGCCTACCAGAACATAGCCCTTACTAACCCCCAACTACGGCAAGGTTAGCACTCACAAGCGGATCATTGTATATCCATCAATTGTGAACAGATTTTATTCACCTAAACATCGATGAAAGGTCGCCACATTCTATTAGAAGATAAGGTTTGATCTCTCTGAGAATTTTCATCAATAAAGATTTAGAAATTAATTAATTGACCAACCAACCAATAGGGGTTGCAGCCCGAAGATACTACTTTGGATATATACTGCAATAGTAAGGCCAATGATTACCTATGGAGCGGTAATCTGGGCAGAAAGAACCCAACTCAGCACATAAGCCAGGGAATTACATAAGCTCCAAAGGCTTGCTTGCGTGTGTATCAGTGGGGCAATGAGGACATGCTCAACGGCATCCCTGGAGGTCCTTCTGGGATTAACCCCTCTCCATTTGCACATACAGGTGCAGGCAAGGACATCAATATTCAGGATGGCCGGTAGTATGAGTGAGGCGGGGAGCTGCCTAAATCGAAGGAAAATTGATATCCTTTCTAGGCGGTATCCCGAATTACTGATACCGAGGGACAACATGACAACGAGGTTTCACTTCGATAAGAAGTTTGAAACACGTTGGAGTAACAAGACAAACTGGGAGAGCGTGGCTGCGACATACGGCTTAAACCAGCAACTGATTACTTGGTACACTGACGGATCCCTCACAGCAGAGGGAGCGGGTGCCGGTATCATTGGTCCAAGGAGAATGTACTTTGAGCCAATGGGCAGGTACACTAGCATATTCCAAGCGGAAATTTACGCCATAGACAAATGTGCCTCCTTTAATCTGCAAAGGAACTACAGGGGGCAGAACATAGCTATTCTCACCGATAGCCAAGCAGCGATCAAGGCATTTAGGTCCAACCAGGTGAACTCCAAACTGGTATGGGAATGTCTTGAGAGATTGAATACACTCGGCTCGTCCAACAAGGTCTGGATACTTTGGGTTCCAGGCCATGCTGGGTTGGAAGGCAACGAGGCAGCGAATGAACTAGCCAAGAAGCGAGCAGGGATGCCTTTACACGGCCCAGAACCCTTCTGTGGAATCGGAAACGGTTTCATGGCTATGAATCTAAGAAACGAAGAGAAGCGGTTGAGGGAACTATATTGGGCGGGCCTACCAGGGATGGAGCAGTCCAGGGTGCTTATTGGAGGATACAAACCCATGCGTACAAAGGATTGCTTAAACCTCACCAAACCTCACTGGTCATTGTCGGCTGAACTATCACCTAGGGAAGCTAGGGACATCTACGGACACTGCCTGCAGGTTTTGTGAGGAGGAGAACGAAACCTCTAGACAGGTCTTGGGACAGTGTCCGGCACTTTTGCAAAGCAGGTCGAGGCAGAACATACTAAAGTTCCTGACGGTTATAGGCCTGTTTGAGATACTATGATCAATAGGTACACTGTAACCAGTAAAAGGGGCACAATAGTTCTTCAAGGACGCGGTGCGACTTTCCCTTAACAGAATAATAATAATCTTTCCCAAGGAAGTACGGCGAATCCGTCTCATGTGGCTGTGGACTTCAAAAAAACCACTGCGAAGGAGCTGTTCAGGAGATGGTAGCAATGGTGGAATAATCCTGGAAAGGCCGCTGGATCCATACACTGACCCCATGCCATCAGAGATGGGTCGGGCGGAAAGACGGAGAATTAATTAGTTGATTAAGCCCATAATCTCGTGGAGGAAATGTTGAGTAACATTGAATCGAAATATCTGATTTAACCACACTTCTACAAAATCCAACATCTCCGCTCAAAAGCTTAAGGGGTCAACCCATGTGTCGGGTTGGAGAAATCGATTTTTTTTTTTGCGTGAATTGTATCTATATATAGCGGAGAATATGCGAGCAAAGGGATCTTCCGATATTCCAAGTCGTTCAGAAATTACAGTGTTAAACAAGTAAGGAGTTTGCAGCCGCGGCTGGAGTACTCGATGAGAAAGAGAATTGAATCTTTTTTTACCTGTTAGTCTTTTACCTGAGCCTTATAAATTCGAACACTGGTATAAATATAAAAAGATGGAAGACCAATCAAATGTCTAAACTCATTTGCTGTTTGGAATAAAAAGGATAATCCAGTCTAGGGTGAGCATTGAAAGGCTTTCAAGCTATACTCAGTTATATTTTGTTGTAAGTGTTGTGCTGTTTGTGAGTTCAGTGATTTTTTTAAATGGATCGTACGAAGGGAGATCGCTTTAACGTTCAACGTCATGCTCGCACTAAAAAACGAGTATTTCATGGAAATCGATACTTATCAGAGAAGAAAAAGGAGAAAGGCATCAACATCAGCAAAGACACTTTTAGCAAGCATGAACATGGATATTCCAATTTTGCTGGAGTTTTCTCCGGTATTTCTGCAAATAATAAAATATACGTAGTAGTAAAAAAGGAATGCGTAGGACATGTCGAGAAAAGAATGGGAACGCGGCTTAGGAATGCAAAGAAGAATCACAAAGGCATTGGTGGAAAAGGGGCTGGAAAACTTACTGATACTGACCTCACTACATTTTTTTGGGCTAGCTATTCGTCGACACGCAAATTCGTGCAAATGGGGCCAAAGCGAAAGCTAAAGGAGAACTGGATAGTTTCCACCACGAGAAGGCACCTTTGACCGAAGAAGTTCAAACGGTCACGAGATGATCCCTTGAACAGATGATTAGGAGCAGAGACCCAGAATAACAATGAGTCGTTAAATGCATTGATCTGGACTTTCGCTCCTAAACACCCTCATTCTGGGGCCAAGGATGTAGAAATAGTCACTTTTCAATGAAGGATTCTCAAAATCCTAGTGACAATGGGATGTCAAGTTGGTCATATATGTCAGGTTTATGCCGACCGCCGTAATGAAGCGCGAATTTGGCGGTCCGAACGACGATCGACTGACCTCCCTAAAAGAGCGAGAATTGAAACCAGAGAGCAACAATCGGCCTTACAAGACTTTTCTGAAGAAACGGAGGGTGCTCCCTATGGACCAGGTAAAGCAGATTAATGGTGAGTTAAAATTTTACTGTTGATAATCACAATTAAGTTTTCAAATGGGTTTTTCTCGAAACTGCATCTTGAAAATCGGCTGCCACCATAGCTCAAAATCAATCCAACCAAATTCTTTGAAATTTTCATGACTTCTTTAATACATATTTCTACGGTCCGCAAACTAGGATAATTGCAATCGGACGGGTCGTTTTTTTTATTCATAAAAAAGCCGTAAAAAAACACCAAAATCCAAAAAATTAAGTTTAAAAGCCCACCAAAAATTTACCTTTTAATATTTTCAAATTATCCTAGTTTGCGGACCGTGGAATATTGTCCACATTGAAATGCCGTTTAGTTTTTTTTCTTCAGATGAACCCAGTGACCTCGAGCGTGGCAGCAGGAAAACACCTTTTTTTGGAGATGGGTGCATAAATTGACACGTATTCCGAAAACTAGCACGATATCAAGCTCAATTGCTGCTCAATTTATCACATATACTAGAGATATCAATAAACATATAGTGAAAAAATTACGTTTCTACCTTTATCCAGTCCTCCAAAATAATTTTTCGAAAAAAGGCAAAAACAAGTCGGGAAACCGGAAGCTGGACGCTTCAGGTACGAAAGGTTTTGTGTATTTCTTAGTACGTAGCACGTAATATATGCATATATTATCTGAGAATATCCACTTTCGGATGACATTGACATTCATAGTCTTGAATTTACAAGGAGTGACAACTTTGACGTATTATAACTTTGTTAGTAATAGTGTTATTTCGACCAAACTTGGTGAGATCGTGCTCTATGTTATACCCTATATTATTGCGAAATTTCATATTGCTAACATGAACTTAAGGGGGGTTTTGCAGCCAATTACTAAAAATTATGGTAATATACTATTATTAACTTTATTTGTACAGATATCAGTATGGAAGGTATTTCGGAGCCCAGGCACCATATAGTGCCAGCCTCCTGATTTTTTTCAGATTTTTCGATTGGGTAGTTTCTGAGAATGGCCCCCTTAAAGGAATGGTCACTTTCAACCCCCCGCACTCCCCACCTTTCTAACAAATGTCAAAACTAAGACCGGCTTCGAAAAGTACTAACCGAGACCTTTAATTTGATACCCCACATGAGTATATTTGATGAAAAAAAAATTTACACCCTCCTTTTGCATGTATGGGGACCCCCCCTTAAATTCAACGTAAAAGGATGTAACTCACTGTATGCGTGAGCGTTCACAGTTCCCACCTTTCTACTAAATTTGGTGTCAATCGCTGTAACCGTTTCCGAGAAAAATGCGTGTGACGGACAGACAGACAGACAGACAGACAGACAGACAGACGGACAGACAGACAGACAGACAGACAGACAGACAGACAGACGGTAAACCGATTTTAATAAGGTTTTGTGTTTACACAAAACCTTAAAAACGGCCTTCACACAGGATGACTCCCTTAACGGTCTCCAAAATGCCTGATTAACGCTACAGTGATAATACTTATTAAAGCGCTACACACGAGCATGAGCATGAGTTTATATCATTTTGTTCGCTAGGTTCGCAGAGGGCCCAGCATATATAAACACAGGGTGCGGCAGCATAACTTCCTTTTTTTAAATGCGCGCCACTCAGTTAGTTGATGTCATAGCAGAGCGCTAGTGGTCTCGTTCAAGAGGGGATACCGTAAAATTTTGTCCCGACACGGTTCAGTCGCCATCATGCGTTGGAATAGTGAGGAGCGTGCCTTTGCCGTTGAGGTTTACAATTATGATCACGAGTTTCCGACCGTGATCCGCCTTTACAAAACAAATGATGTCAACTGTGACTCTTCACTTTAATATCTTGGATAAGAGTGCACCCTTTGCTTGCAGTTACATGTCCTTTTAAAGGGTTACAATGCAAGCAATAAAATACACATCTTCTCCTTATTCTTACTTCCTAACAATTATGTATTTACTTAGGTCTAGTGCAATAAAACTAACTTACTTGCTAGCGAGTATTTATTTAGGCATCGTTCTTTGATGATGCCGACATGTGTAGGAGGATGGATGAGGATGACCTAACTTTACTTTTCAAGCGGATGTTCGGTTATTGCAACACAGCGTGCATTTCGGAATCGGCTCCCGTCCCAGACCGCAAATCAATTGTTACATGGGTCACTACATTCAGACAAACTGCAAGTGCGACAAAAGGAAGAACTGGAGTCCCTCGGCCCGTTAGATCACCTGAGAACATTAAAGCAGTGAGAGCGCCACGGCATTCTGCGCGCAAACATGCATCTGCCCTTAGACTACCCGATCGTTCTGTGAGAAGAATTCTTCGTGATGATCTTCATTTTCATCCCTATAAGATGGCGATGGTGCATGAACTTTCAGAACGTGACTTCAATTCTCGGATGAACGCGTGTGAGCTTCTTCTTGATGTCGTTCCCGAGGGTGCTATTGTTTTTTTTTAGCGATGAAGCCCATTTTCATTTGTGTGGGTCGGTTAACAAACAAAACATGTGCTACTGGGCTCACACCAACCCTCGAGAATTGCATCAAAAGCCTTTGCATTCACCCAAAGTCACAGTGTGGTGTGCAATTTCCTCAGCTGGAATTATTGATCCCTGGTTTTTTGAGGAAAATGAGGTTACAGTGACAGTGAATTCGGACCGGTATGTAAACATGCTACAGAATTTTTTTTTCCCACGGCTAGAAAATTTGGATTTGGGAGACACTTGGTTCCAACAAGACGGTGCAACAGTACACACTTCAAGAGCATCGATGGCTGTTTTGAGGGAACACTGTCCAGAGCGCCTTATCTCAATTAGAGGCGATTTGGAATGGCCGGCACGCTCTCCCGATCTGTCCCCTTGTGATTTTTTTCTATGGGGTTTTTTGAAATCCCGTGTTTATGTGAACCGTCCAAGAACTCTACAAGATTTGAAGAAGAAGAAATTGCCAACATAACACCTGCTATGCTAACAAGAGTCATGACAAACGCCAGAAATCGGTTTACGCAATGTATGGAAAATGGGGGACGTCACCTAACAAATTTGATCTTCAAAACAATGTAAATAAAAACTTTAGACATGTACCTACATTATAAAAAATAAGTAAATATTTTCCGATGCATACAATAGTTTTTATTGAGTTTTGAAGAAAGGAAGTTATGCTGCCGCACCCTGTATATGGTGTAGTGGCTCTTCTCCAGGAAACCGGTCCCTGTCCATCGCATCTCTTGTAACGCTGCTACATCAGCCTTATATTGGGACAGGGTATCGGTTAGCTGCTCAGCAGCATTCGGTCTGTACAGGGAGCGCACGCTCCTTGAGACAATGCGCAATTCGTTAATCCGTTGTCGATGCCGGGTTCGTCGTTGTAAAGTCCATCCTGTCCGAGGCTTCTTTCGTGGCTCCGTAACATCGGTTTTCCGTGTAGGGTTGTCAGCCCTACACAACCCCCAACCTGGAGGACCAGTTGGTACAATTTGTCCCGTTTTTAGGCGCGGGAGACTCGCCTTCATCCTTCACCGTCTGCAGCTTTTCGTTAAGAAAGAGCTCCCAGCGGTCACCACGTGGAGGTGGAGATAGGGTTTGGTAGTAGAGCTGTTGGTGTTGGTTCAGCAGGCATTTCCCAGATTTTATGCTCCATCGTGGGTACCAATCCACATTTCGCCCTGGGACCTATACTACCCTTTGACCACCTCCACTCCTGAATAATTAAGGCATTTAATAAACCCAATACAGATGGGTAAATAAAAATTAGAACACCTTCCAAAGTAGCTACAGAATAAAAACTACACCACTTTCTGCTCAAATCAATCTTTTCACAAATGGTCGTCATCAACTGGTAAGATGTCTTTGATTTCCCGGCGGAGTCAAAATTACTCAACACAACCATCGACTATTTCCCACCTTCCATCTGATTGTCCATAGAACCAACAATACACATCACTAAACCAACGAAAAGTAAATTATGTAAGCAGTAGCCTGAGATTTGATGGAATTAGGATAACGAAGGTATCTTCTTAGAATTGATGCTGAAGGAAAGTGTATTGAAATAAAGTAAATTTTTATAATACTGGATTCAGATAGGGAGTAAAGATTTAAGAATTCGAACGAAAAGTAAAAGAAAAGATACTACACACTACACCGAATTTTGACCCCAAGGAAAACCATAGCCAGGACCAGGATCTTCGTGGACTGTGAGACCGGGGGACCCTACACTATTATGAATAAACTTTATCAATTCCTGTGAAATCTTTAGTGTTTATTAAGCAATTTAATCTGGTGAGCTCAAGTGACAAAGAACACGATTAATTGAATAAAATCATAAAGCACTACACAATTTTCATGAATCCTTTTTCACTTTAGTTTCCCATTTGCATTAGGAAAGTAATCAAAGTATAAGTGAACTTGAATATCTGCAAAAACAGGATAAGTGTTCAAAATTTTAGATTGCCTTCGGGAAAATACAAAAGTCTTACATCCATACATGCCGCCAAATTAACTTGTTTTAAATTTCCAGCCAGAATCACCTTTTTATTCTGATTCATTTCCATGAATATGATCACCATCTTTCGAAATTCAGGACCTTCTTCGTACCAGTTCATGTTGTAAATGACATTAACCAATTGGTCCGTTTTCTCCATGAATCTATCGGCGAAATAACAACATGGTGCCAGCTCCAGTGGTACCCCAATAAAGAACATCACTACCTCCACTTTTTCCGCGAAAGTTAGGTCAAAGTACAAGCACTGAACTACACTACAGCTGAGAAGCACGCCCGTGATTAAGAAGGCAATGAACATAATCCTTGAAATGATGCAATTAAGGTGGTTGAAAATTCTAAAAGAAGAAAAGGCAATTGTACAATAAGATATTTCTGAACAACGTTTAGGATCTGTACCTCATCAAAACCTCATAAATTTCAAAGCACTCTTTCAACTCTGCCAGATTATCCTTTGGTCCTTTCCCTATGACGGTTCCAATACTTTCAACTTTAGCTGCAAACAAATCAAACTGGCAAATCAATATTATCAAATAGATTGGACAGAAAGCATCGCAACCCATATTCCTTGTAACTTGTAATGCATACACAACATTTTGGTAAGACCACGTCATGAAAAAAATCTCATCCGATGAAGTGATGTTAAAAGGAAACCAGCTTTCCACAGGTAACTTTCGATTGGTGTAAGATCCAATGGCCCCAGTTATTAGATAAACCCAGTAGCTTACGATAAACGTACAAAAGACATTCCAGGATGTTTTCAATGCGTCTTGCACTAGATCTTTCCGGTTCGGTATCTGCAATTTTTGGTCCAAATATATAAGATAATCTTCAATTTCGGAGAGTTTATCTGCATTCATCCGGATCGTGAGGCTCTTCCAGTTAGCCAAAATGAATATTATTTGGATGGGCAAGGACTGAAGGAATTCTTCCAAAGTTTTGGTGAAAACGAGATACAATAACATGGACAGAGATGAAATCCCCATTATAAGAAATAGGATAAAAGAGTAGATAGCGTAGAGACGAGGACGATTTTTGGAGGGATACAATCCCATGATTCGGAAAATTAACCGAACTGGCTTGAAAGCTGATACACTTGTCAGGACTCGCATCCTTTTCACACTAGGCACTAGTCAAAGTTAGTTTAAATTTCTTGAGGGAACTAACCGTTTCCTCCAGCGGGAGTTCTTTTATATTAGCAGGCATTAATGCTTAGTCATTGCCTAGTGAGCATTTATGCGCATTTGCCTTTGAAAATGCTATCGTACACGTATGCACGATGACATTTGCACTACTTGATCCTTGTGCCAAAGGTCCCATATTTATTATGAAAATTCTATGATAGGTAGACAAGACAATTAGGTATTTACTGGATTATTGGAAACAATGAAACAATGGCTGTTTGGCCATATCAGCGGAAAGGGATGAAATTTTTAATAGCAAATCCAGGTGGAAAATTGCGCTACAGGACGGGTAAAATTGAAAGGATAGAAAAAAACAAAAATCAAAACTTGTGTTGACCTCTCGCCGGGCCTAGACAACAAGGCAATTGAGCGATTCGGATGCCTATCAAACAAATTCGAAACGCCAGTTCACTATAGTTCTAAGAAAACCTCCTTAATAATAACGAATAATAACGTATGTATGTATAAGTTACAACTGGAGGCAAAACCAGCACCCGTTCAATATGTACATATTTACAAAGCCCCACCAAGAAACAAATGGCAGAACTGAGCACGGCCACCGCTAACCGGCATCCCGCAGCCACCAGTACTAGGATTTCTCTTTTTCATCCCGCTTAATATCAATTGCTCTCGCTCTGGAGTATCTCCAGTCGAATCCCGGAGCCCCTAATGTCAAATTCAGGGGGTATTCTATCCTTTTGTCCGTGGCCCGTCTATGTATATAATACATAACCGGATCACCGGCAGAATCAAGAATTAGACCATTCCTGTCAAGATACACGAACGCTTCGGGAGGAATGAAGCCTGTCGTGAGAGTTTTCTCAAAATACCCATCATTTGGGTAGAACGGCTGCGAAACCCAAGTGTTCTCACCATACGAAGCAGATCGCACTATATGATTCCGAATCAATCTGACGATAACTGTGTCGATTCTTGGCACAGCAGCAGCTGCATACATCACTTCATTAGTTACATAGTGCTCATAGTTTGACGAAGCAGTCCTATTAAGCCCCGTGCAAGCACGCAGACACTTCCTTTCAAAGATCCATATTTTCTCCGTTTGGCTAGCACTCAAATTAAACCAGATAGCACACCCGTAGGTGAGCACCGGTCTAACCAAAGTAAGATAGCAAATAATCTTAACGTTTCGGCTAAGATGTGGAGCATAAAAGAGTCTTCGAAGAGACATGAATGCCCTGCGAGCGCTTTCTAGCGCGACTTTAACGTGCTCGTTAAATTGGAGACGCTCGTCAAGACGCCAGCCCAGGTATCTAACGCACTTCTTATGAGGAATGCGCTCAGAACTATCCTCGTTCGCGACAATGTAGAAATCTCTCCAATTCCTTTTCAAGTTCCTACTGGCCTACGCCAAGGAATTTCGAAACAGAATCGTTTCGCACTTTTACGCATTGATTTTCAACCGCCAACTGCTCGTGAAGAACTTAATATCATTGAACATCTTCTGAAGTTCAACTCGCACCTCAGTTACCTTCTTGTGTGCCGTGTAGGCTATCAGATCGTCCGCAAAGGCATCCAACGACCTTTTACGAGATTTATTAAAATCGCAAGAGTTGAGTAATTCGCCGGCAAATACCGCAAAAAGTGTAGGCGCAGTCACTGTCCCTTGCTGTACTCCATTCAGAACATGAAATTCTCTGCTAGTAGTGAGATTTCCGTCCGTAATGACAAAGCACTTGCCATACAGCATACTACACATCATCGCTACGAGATGGCTGGGAAACTCATTCTTCAGGAGCCTGAAAATCAGTCCATCTAACCAGACGGTATCAAAGGCTTTCTCCATGTCTATAAGGCAAGCTCCTACGCACTCACCATTGTTATTTCGCCAGCAAATATCAGACGTTACCTTCGTTATTGCATGTTTTGTCGAATGTCCAGATCGAAATCCGAATTGCGCGTTCGGCAATAATTCCTTCTTCTTGATATGCCCGTTCAAGGCTTTCAATACCAAAACCTCAAACACCTTGCTGATGTTAGGCAGTAAACTGATTGGGCGGTAGCTTTGAGGGCTGGATGAATCCTTCCCTCTCTTTAAAATCGGGAATACTCGGGCTTTCTTCCATTGTCCTGGAAAGAAGGAATTGTTCAATAAATTATTGAACAAAATGCAATAATTACGAATGGCAATGTCTGGTAAATGCCTGAGGACCACGTTGGGAATGCCATCCATACCGGATGATCTCTTATTGTTTACTCTTCTGAATATGGAAGTTAACTCAACACATGAGACAAAGTAATCAAGCAGATTATCACTCGGTATGAGATCAGCCTGCAACGCAGAGCTAAATTGGAGAACTGTGGTGCCGTTCAGGCTATATTTGAAATTGTGGACATCTCGTTCTACAATTTCCGAAAGTCGCGTTGGCTCTAAGTCCGTTCTGGGCCGATGCACCGATTCAAAGTGCTCCCCTATAAGTTCGAGTTTCAGAGCATCATCCATCACGATGTAATTGCGTTGCGCATCAGCAGTTACACTATTCGTGTCTATACTTGAGTCAATAAGGTGTTGTATCTCGCTGCCACCGACTTTAATTCTCGGCACAGTTACTCGTGACTTGTTCTGGAAGAACGTATTGTAGTGACCGCGGCTGCGCGACGGGAGCGGAATCTCATTCGGCTCTTTCTTAATTAATTTGCTTCAACAATGCATTTAATAGTGTGCAATTGCCTTAATGTTCGCCGCAGATTGCACATTATTGAATGCATTCGGGCGAATTGATCTTGACAAGAGGCGAATGATTTGCCGCATCCGCAGGCGCATGCGCATGTTGCCGCAACATTGCCTAGCGAGTGAGAAAGGCTATGTAGCGGGAACGGAAGCGGCGCGCGTGGCAGTGAAGAAGAACGGGGAGTTGTGGTTAAGTTTGGTTTGAAGGCGGAAGAAAATAAGAAGTTCGGGATCGAGAGAAGTAAAAGAAGAGGTTCTTGTGGAAGCAGATGAAGCTGTGCGGAGGTGAAGAAGAGAGTTTTGGTTTGGCTTTGTTTGAAGGCAAAAGAAAAAAAAGAGTTTCTTGTGGAAGCAGCAGAAGAAAACATTGCTCTGCTTTGTTGTGACGGGATTGATGGTGATTCTGCAAGAATTTACGCAATACGCCTGCGGAACGCCAAGTGATTCATATTGTGTCCACTATGGAAGCATCCAATTAGCGTAACATACATTGATAATGATAAACTAATTTTTTTATATAATTGTGTTCCTTATCATATCATTTTGAGAATTTCGTATGCCAGCATCAATCCGAGCTCGGAGTGACGTCCTGAGTGTTGTTTTTTTATTTTTTTATTTATTTTTGTTTTATTTATTTTCTTCTACTTATTTGAATTCGATCTATTGTTTACTTTTTTTTTATTATCATCTTTGTTTTAACTTGTTATGAAATTGGATGAAATGTTGAATAATGATGCGTAGATAATCTAACCGTAGTTTGAGGACTTCCTCCCTTTCGTTCCTCCTTACTCCCGCGGAATTTCTAAAAAGGGACATCCTCAAAATGAATAACTGGCCTGAGGATGTCGAGGAAGGGTGGAAACCTCAGAGGCCGCGCCCCATACAAGATCTGAGGCGGAAGAGACAGCAATTGAGACGGTGATCCGTCGTGGATCTTCCCCTCCTTGATCGCGGCACTCGGGTCCGGAGACTTACGGTTCCACGCGCGGGGTCGAGCCGGTTTTTTTTTCTCTTTTTTATTTTCCAATTTAGTTCGCGTTCTGTTTTTCATTCGATAGGCCGTCGCGAAATTCTAATTAATGTCAATTTTAGAATCCGGTGCGGACCCACGCATCGGAATAGACACGTTGTTTTGAGTAATGAAGCGTAAGGGATCAAAGCGCTCAAAGGACCTCCCACATTCCCGAGCCTGGCTAGCACAGAGGCGTGCAAGAACGTGTCGACCGAGCACTTTGATGGAGCTTCAATCTTTGTGGGCGGACCTTCACGGTCAATTTAGCCAATTTGTTTAGATTTTTTGGATAGCTCTGCCCTCGAGGTCGTTATTGGCCACTCAGGATGATCGACCTGATCTCCTATTATCCGCTCATATTACAGTACTTACAGTATTTATCTTAGTAAACATGGAATCTGGATCGCTTGGTGAAATACCCTTTAACTTCTCCCGCCATTGGGAGTTCACTTCATTTACGTAATGTTGACGGATAAGATCCCGCGCGATCTTTAAAAGTGATTTGAACTTAACCAATATGGGATGATGATAGTCCCCATATCTCCGATAGATTTTGTTGACGCGAGTGAGCAGAAGGCTTTTCAGTTCTTTCAACCATTTTATGGCTGCCATTTCATATCCTTCCATATTATTGCGAGGTTTAATCTTAGGGACGACTTGTTCAATTGTTTCCAGCGTCAAGTTCTCCAACTTGAGAAGATACTGAAGTATTTCCTCGTTGCTCAAGTTCCTGTCACCTGGTGCAATTGTACTATCGTTTTCCCCATCAAGAGGTGGGCATTCCTCTCGATATCCCCGAATAAACCGCTCTTGGAATTTCTTCCAATTTGTTTGTTTAAAGTTCAGCCTGTGGACGCCACTGTCCATCGGCAGAAGGCGAACTCTTCGTCCATCAAACAGAACTTCAATAAGAATAGCGTTATGGTCGCTATCTTAAGGAAGAGTCTGTAGTTTCCGTTGAGGATTCCTAAAATTAAAGTTCAAGCGCGCGTCAGCAATGCACAAATCCAGATAGGAATTTGCCCTGGGCCAGGTTGGACTCTCTGACCCATATAATTCGCATTTATACTCTATCCAAGATTTGAGGACTACAGGTTTGGGATTGTTTGTGGCGTTTAGCCACGCGGTATGCTTAGCATTCAAGTCGCCAGCTATAATATAATAATTACGCAGCCTATTGTGAACAGAGTGTGGAATTCCTCCTTGAACTTGGCTCGATTGTTTCCCACTGCATAGACTGACAGAATGTATAAATTCCCTCCTCTAGGCAGTGAAAACAGAATACAAGCGACTTCGATACACTCAAAGGCTTCAAATTCAGGCCTATTAATATGCCTGAAACGATAATGGCGACCCACAAGTATGCCGACACCACCTCCCCCATCATAATTTCGTCTATTGTTCCTCACGAATTCAAAATCTTTGAATGTAATCGAATGCCTCGGACTGAGGTGGATTTCTGAAATCAAGACAATGTCAGGCTGTTGCCTGGCAGCGAAATCATGGAGCTTCGCTCTTCGGTGGATTCCTAGGATGGAATTCACATTAATCGTGATGATCCGGAGACCATCCAATGGTACCCCTGTGACTGCAGACCTAGCAGCAGGCATGCTGTTTGTGTAAATATTCTGTTATGCTGTTTATTTTTGTATTGTGTACGGGTAGGATGGTGTTCATCCCGCCAATCATCTTGTTGGGGCTTCTTAGCTCCCCCTTGTCGAACTACTTCTGCAAATGGAATCCCCTAGACTATTGGTGCGAAAGGGACGATACCGTTCAACGCCGCAGACACCTTCGTCCTTTGGGCCGATCTTGACAGCTGCTGCCTTCTGACCTTAACATTGCGGTATGCAGGACATCCACGGTACGAAGCCGGATGCCCTCCGTTTACGCAGTTGACACAGAAAGTTTTTTCCTTGCCCTCTGCTTCAGTCAGCGAACATTCGGCTGCGGTATGGCCCTTCCTGCACTTTACACATTGTAAGGTCATTTGACAGTTCACTGCCGAGTGACCATAGCGCTGACATCTTCGGCACTGAGGACATCTGAGGGACGAAACAGCCTCAGCAGGCTCTCAAAACGAATGGCCTGGTAATTAAACGACCTGATGCCCATCAGATCGCTTCCCCGGCTCTCCGGGCTTATCTGCACGAGGAAATGCTGCAGGATTCGTTTTTCCAAAACGGATCTCCCCGTACTAAAGCGTGACACTGAGAGCAACTTGACCTCAGTTCCCGTCTCCCGGAGCATTTTGAGCACCTCGTCGGGCTTTTCCTCCATATCCAAGCCTTTCAGAAGGAAGGTTTGCTCCTTCTCTTCCTTTAGAGCGTAGGTGAAGTGAGGAGCTTTCACTCGCCCGAGGACCTCCCATGCTTTCTTGTAATCTGCTATTTTGTTACATTTGACTTGGAATCTCTCGCCCCCCGTCTTTTTAATAATAAAATTCGAGAGCCCCGCGCTCCCATTAAGTAGAGTAGCTAAATCTCTACCACCTAATTCATAAACATTAATGGGAGGCACCCTTTACCCCTTTTCTTTATTTCGAGTGCTACTTGTGGTCCCAGCCGGACCATTTTTTTAAATTTTCAGTCGTACTTGTGTTATTTTTTACATCAGTTAACATTTTTTCTTCAATTTTGTTTTTCTTTTTTAATTTTATAGAAACAGAGCAAAAGCTCGCCCAGTTTTCCCTCTTCACTACTGCAACTAGCCTGGTTAGCACCCTCTTCTGGGACATTTCCATCGCCACCGTTGTCGCTGTCTCTCGTCTTATCAGCTTTATTGTTTTCTATGTCCTCAATATGGACAGATTCGCTGCCAAAAACTTGTTCGCCCCCAAGGCAGCCCGGCTCCTCCATGTCTGCAGAAGTATTTGAAGAAAGCTTCATTTTTTTCCTGGCTACCTTTGGAGACGGCGGGACCGCCTCCTCAGCCATTAGCTGCTCCGTAAGCTTTCCATTTTTCTTGACCAATAATGTCATTTGATTTTTCAGATCTTCGAGTGTCTTCGCCAGCTCGCCATTTCCTCTTTCAAGATTGGCTATCCTTACTTTGGTTCTTTTGAGGTCTGGATCCTCCTCGTTACGGACTCCACGACCGATCCGAGTGCCCCTAGGCCTTATGGTGGGGGCCGGTCTGGTCCGCCACCCGTCGGCGGCTCGCCGCTCATTCCCGTCAACACACATAAGCAAAAAAACGATTTTTTCCTCAAAATTTTTCGGGGAAAAAGTAACTTAGATAACAAATCAAACAGTTTTTTGAAGTTAAATTAACAACGATGTTTACTTTTACAACACTTCTTTTTTATTTCCTTAAAACAATGGAACTGACAACTTCAAAATTTTATACAAAAACCTTTCACTATTTCTACCACAACTATCGCTCGTTATTTTTTTTTTATTCATCTCGCCTTGTTTCTTTTTTGTATTCCATTTTTTTTACTGTGACATCTCAAATTTCTTTTCGTCACCTACTCTGCTCTTCACCCGTGTAGCGAGGTCTGAACTGAGTGGAGAGCGCCGGTGACGTAATCTGTCCGCTGGTATTCGCAACATTCGAAATAAATTTCGAATGCCGCGAATCCTGCCGCGCCACAAGTTTGACAGTAATTCAATTAATTCAATTAATTCAATTAAATAATTTAAAACTTAATTAAGTAATATAAATATCTTTTTATATTATTGATAAACGCTAATTTAATTGAAATTTTAATTTAAATTTTAGACGGAATTTCCCGGGGACTCCGATGCATGCCGAAGCCAGGGCCGGAATCCTCGCCAAACCGTAGAACCAGCGGACACTACATTATTGTAAATAAACTTTATTAAGGAATTTAATTTAGTGCACTGAAGTCACAAAGAACTCGAGACATTGAATGAGAACATAAAACACTGCACAACCCTTTTCACTAGGATTCAACCGCTCATTTGCAATACAAAAGCAATCAACGTGTAAGTGAACTTGAAAATCTGTAAAAAAACCGGAATAATTATTCGGAATTTAGATTGCTATCGGGAAAATATAAAAGTCTTACATCCATACATGCTGCCAAATTGACTTCTTTTAAATTTCCAGCCAGAATCACTTTTTTCTTTTGATTCATTTCCATGAATATGATCACCATCTTCCGAAATTCAGGACCTTGTTCGTACCAGTTCATATTGTAAATGACATTAACCAATTGGTCCGTTTTCTCCATGAAATTATTGGCGTAATAACAACATGGCGCTAGCTCCAGCAGTATACCGGTAAAGAATATTGCTATTCCCGCTTTGTCCGGGACTGTTAGGTCAGAGTACAAGTACTGAACTACACTACAGCTGGTTATCACTCCTGTGATTAAGAAGGTAGTCAACATTATCCTTGAAATGATGCAATCAAGGTGGTTGAAAATCCTGAAAAGAAGAAAAGGCAATTCTACAGTAAGATATTTCTGAACAACGTTGGCGTCATGTACCTCATCAAAACTTCATAAATTTCGAAGCACTCTTTCAACTCCGTCAGATTATCCTTTGGTCCTTTCCCTATCACTGTTCCGATTCTTTCAACTTTAGCTGCAAACAAATCAAACTGGCAAATCAAGATTATCAAATAGATTGGACAGAAAGCATCGCAACCCATATTCCTTGTAACTTGTAATGCATACACAACATTTTGGTAAGACCACGTCATGAAAAAAATCTCATCCGATGAAGTGATGTTAAAAGGGAACCAGCTTTCCACAGGTAACTTTTGATTGGTGTAAGATCCAATGGCCCCGGTTATTAGATAAACCCAGTAGCTCACGATAAACGTACAAAAGACATTCCAGGATGTTTTCAATGCGTCTTGCACTAGATCCTTCCGGTTCGGTATCTGCAATTTTTGGTCCAAATATATAAGATAATCTTCAATTTCGGAGAGTTTATCTGCATTCATCCGGATCGTGAGGCTCTTCCAGTTAGCCAAAATGAATATTATTTGGATGGGCAAGGACTGAAGGAATTCTTCCAAAATTGTGGTGAAAACGAGATACAATATCATGGACAGAGATGAAATCCCCATTGTAAGAAATAGGATAAAAGAGTAGATGGCGTAGAGACGAGGACGATTTTTGGAGGGATACAATCCGCCGCAAACAACTGAACTGAGTGCTTGTGACTTTGCTTCCTTCCGAATTAATTTAATTTTTTTCCGAATTATTTACTGATTGCATTTGGCATTATCATTAACATTTTTCCATATTCGTTACTTTCCTCGTGGTATTAACTACTTCGGGTCTGTAATTAACAAAGTGAGGGTGTTTTCTTTTGGTGAATTCAAGTGAAAATTACAGTCGGAATAGTGGCTTTAACGGTCTGTTTAACTACTGGCTTACTGTTTTGGATTTTTTCATCTTGCGTGTTGACATTTTTTATAGTGCAGCAAGCATTGCTAATTAACAATTTATATATAACTCAGTGCGAGAGCGTCTGCCTTTCAATCGCGGAGCCGTCTGTTCGAAGTTGTGGAAATCTGCCCTGAACTTTTTTATTTCTATTTTTCAAACAATCTCGCAGTGTATAATCCTGTCATCCAAATTACTCTTTGGCAAATTACTCTTTCCTGCCCCCTTCGGCGTGCTATTCCGTTTACATTTTCATTTTAATCGACGCAACTTTTTGTCTGTGCATAATAGTTCACCTGCGATTTGCATATTTGTAGGCAATTACTTTATATTTTACTTTATTGAATAATGGCGTCACCTCCAATTTACGACATCCGATGCGCACAGTGTAACGAGCCCGAATCCGCGCGCTCTAAGTTCCTCGATTGCGACGGATACTGCGGGAAATCTTACCACCTCAAATGTCTAGGTATTCCCGCAGTATTCTTAGAGATTCGAGCAAAGTTCGCTAAAAACATATCTTATCGCTGCAACACTTGCCATGGCTCCACGCTGTCTGATGCAATACAGTTGCTCAATAAACAGTCCTCGACCTTGGCCGCCATTCAGCGTGCCGTTGAGACTTCCGCTTTGGTACCGAAGTCAAATGGATTCCCTGTACCGGCGGCTTCTTCTACTGTACCTCCAGCTGTGTCTGCACCTCCTTCTGCCAAGGACGACCATACGAAGCCCCCCGATTCAGCCCAATCACTGAATTCCGCCGATTACGTGAACCGCAACACTGGTGCAGTGCCAAAAATGCAGCGATCGACGTCGTCATCTGCATGTTCCCGACGGCTCAGGAATCCGTTAGACGAGACTGTGGCTTCCGAAAAGGCGCTTTCTACTGTGCATAACAATGCGGCCTCAACATCGTCTCAGGAGTCTTTGCACCAGGCCTCTCATTCTGTATTGAATTCGCCTGCAATGCCCTCCTACATCAGGGTTGCTTCCACTGGGTCTACACCCCTAATCCAGCGGCCCCCATGCGACGAGTTACGGTCCACCGAGCCTCCGATCCTGTCTCACTCCATCGCGCCTACGAGGGGACAATATCCGCAGCCTCCTCAGCAAGTTTTGAATCGGAACACAGCCGCCCCACTCTCTGACATCGTTCCAGTCGCCAACGAAGCTCCGCTTCCCGCTACCGCCATATATCCTGGCACTTCAACCAGCCATACCAGTGGCCCCAAGTTAAAGGTGGCGTCCCCACCTAAACAGCTCTTCATCTCCAGGCTAGCGTTCACAACGTCTACGGACGATGTTCTGGAGTATATAAGGAGCAAAGTTGGTTTACTTTCTCCTCTGTCCTGCATTAAACTCACAAAAGACGACAACACCGACCGGGTCATTGCATCTTTCAAGGTTACTTACCCACACGAAGTTGATGTCCTCGGCAACCCTTCTTTCTGGCCTGAAGGAGTATTCATAAAGCCGTATAAGCGCCCCAATTCGCGGGTAAATTTCAGGGCAACCCGCCTGCCTCGCCGAGCTATATAACTGGATCCATGTTCACTGTCCGTATGTTTTATCAGAACGTCAGGGGTTTAAGAACCAAGCTGGGGGCCTTCAATTCATCCGCGCTGGCTCAGCAACACCATGCCATCTGTATCACCGAAACCTGGCTAGACGATGCCATATTATACTCCGAGCTCCCCGAAGGGTACTCAACTTTCCGTTGTGACAGGGACCGGGATGCTTCTCGTAAGTCCACTGGCGGTGGAGTCCTAATTGCTATAAAAGATTCACTCCCCGCTGAACTCGTCTTCTCCTCCTCTGGCTTTCCTTTTGATTGTGTTGCTCTTCGTGTCTCCCCGCCCAACTTCCTCCCGTTCATTGTTTCTTGTGTTTATGTACCCTGTGCTAGCCCTTCTCACCTGTATGAAGAATTGTTTGACAGTTTGTCTGATCTCCTTACCGTCAGATTCCCTTCCCTCCCTTTCTTCCTTTGTGGAGATTTCAACCTCCCCATGCTCAACTGGCCTAATCATCCTAGTCTTCCAATTCCTTCCAACAACCTCTCCCATTCTTTCCTCCCACTTTCTTCCTTTATGTATACTTGCTCTGCCCTGAATTTCAACACCACCAAAAACTCCTTGGGCCGCAATCTCGATCTCTTCCTTTCCAACCTCCCCGAGCGCCACCTCTCTTTATTTCCTGGCACATCCCCGTATGTAAAAACCGACGCTCACCATTCCGCGGTTGAATTTGAAGCGGAGCTCCCTCGTTCAAAACCCAAAACCAAGCGTAAACCCACTAAGTTCAACTTCCGCAAAGCCAATTTTGACGGTCTGAACTCAGCTTTAGCGTCTTTCAACTGGGTTCATTTATTAAGTAATTCATCATGTGATCAAGCTCTTAACACCTTCTACAATATCCTCTCTGATCTCCTCTCCTGTTATGTCCCTTCTTCCCCTCCCTGCCTACGTTCTTTCCCAACTTGGTTCACAACGGAACTTCATATTAACATGCGCTTGAAACATACACTGAGGAAGAAGTTTCGGGCTTCTAAAAATGACGCCGACCTTGCTCAATTTAAAGCTATACGATCTACTGTGAAGTCAATGGTCAGAAAGGCGCGTAAAAGGTACCTATTGAGCGTCGAAGCCGCCCTTGCCCGCGGTAACTTAAAACTCTTTTGGTCTCACGCTCGCAACTCTCGTAACCCAACTCATTCTGTCCCTTCTTCTATCAGCTTCGCTGACTCCACTGCCAACTCCCCACAACAATCCTGCGACCTTCTCTGCACCTACTTCTCTTCAGTGTTTTCTCCCTCGAGCCCTTCACCCTCTACACCTTTGATAGCCACAGACTCCTCCGAATCACTAGCCATTCCTTTCCTTACGCCTTCCTTGGTTGAGTTCCTCATTGGTAACCTTGACCCCAATGTTGGTCCTGGCCCCGATGGGCTTCCTAATCTCTTCCTCCTTAACTGTAGAAAACACATTTCCCTCCCCCTGTGTATAATCTACAACAAAAGTCTAGACGAATGCTTCTTTCCCCGTCTCTGGAAAGAGGCCCTCATCATTCCTATCCTCAAGAGCGGTGACCCTTCCCTTGCTGTGAACTACCGCCCCATTTCCCTTCTCTCCTCTTGCTCCAAAATCCTAGAAAGATACGTCAACGACTGGTTGACCGCGCACTTCGGTCACCTCATTGTCAAAGAGCAGCATGGTTTCGTGAAACATAGATCAACGGCTTCAAATCTTCTGGTCTTTACCAACTTTGTTGCTAAACGTTTGAATTCACGACAGGAGGTACATGCTGTTTATACTGATTTCTCCAAAGCCTTTGACACCGTTGACCATAACATTCTCCTCTCTAAACTTTCTTCGCTAGAGTTCCCTCCCTCAGTCATCTCCTGGCTTTCCTCCTATCTCTCATACCGTTCATGCAAAGTTTCTTTTCATGGTCACTCATCTCGTTCCTTCTCTCCTTCCTCTGGTGTTCCCCAAGGCTCTATACTTGGCCCGCTACTCTTCCTGTTTTTTATCAATGACCTCGCCTCCATCCTCACCTGTCCGTATTTGCTTTACGCAGACGACCTTAAATTGTTTGCCTCTGTTTCCTCTCCATTGGACTGTGCTCTCTTACAATCCAACCTTGATAATTTAGCCCGTTGGTGTTCGTTCAACAAGCTAACACTGAATGTCAACAAATGCCACTGGATGCGCTATTCCCTGAAACCCTCCCCATCATCCTTTTCCTATTCTCTCAGTGGTCAACCCCTTTCACTACTGACCTCCTTCAAAGACCTGGGTGTAATATTCGACGATAAACTTCGTTTCAATTCCCACTTCGTTGACATCATCAATAGAGCTTCCAAAATGTCTGGTTTTATCCTACGTTCCTCGTCCGACTTTACCTCAATCCAGCCCTCCTTAACACTCTTCAATTCCCTTGTCAAAAACATCCTTGAATACTGCTCTGTAGTCTGGTCCCCCTACCGCATCCGTGACGGCCGCGCTCTTGAAGCTGTACAACGCAAATTCACCCGAACCCTCTTTTACAAAAAGAACCTTCCACGGGTTGATTATCCGTCACGACTCCGCACCCTCAATCTCCCCTCCCTACAGCAACGCCGTATTTTCCTTGATATGTGTACTCTTTTCAAACTCTGCAATGGTCTGATGGACTGCTCCGCCAACTCGGATATTACTCTCCGTATCGCCTCGTCTCATGACACACGTAATGCGGACATTTTTGATGTGCCCTTCGCCGAGCTCGAGATTTACTTTCACTCTCCAATCCCGAGGTTTTGCCGGTCGTACAATGCCCTACAGCTTGGTCCATTTGACTCTATGTCCCTCTCTAGCTTTAAGCGCAAAATATGTCATTTACTTGCTCCTCCCTCTGAGGACAATATGTAATAAGAAATTTGCTTTCTGTGTATTGTCCTCATTAAATAAATAAATAAATAAATAAATAAATGATTCGGATAATTAACCGAATAGGCTTGAAAGCTGATACACTTGTCAGGACTCGCATCCTTTTCACACTAGGCACTAGTCAAAGTTAGTTTAAATTTCTTGAGGGAACTAACCATTTCCTCCAGCGGGAGTTCTTTTATATTAACAGGAATTGATGCTTAGTCATTGCCAAGTGAGCATTTATGCGCATTTGCCTTTGAAAATGGAAAAGTACACGTATGCATGATGACATTTGCACTACTTGATCCCGGTGCAAAAGGTCTCATATTTATTATGAAAATTCCATGATAGGTAGACAAGGCAATTAGGTCCTTGCTGGGAACAATGGAAACCAATTTCTTCATTGTTTTGCCAAATCAGCGGAAAGGGATGACATTTTTAATAATAAATCTAGGTAGAAACGAATCGTGAAGAGCCATATATAGCGGATAGAATTGTCAGGGTAAGAGTAGGATAATCGGAACATCTGAAAAAAATGTTGGAGGGCAGCATCTTGGCATCTTGTTATTCAACCGGCAATAAATTGGAAGAAAATACAACCCTATGCCCATTTCAAGTTAGGTCCTCTATCATATTGAGCGACTCAGAAACATAATTCCAGAGACCTGACCTGAAGAGACAATGAAACGGTTTAGCCGCCTATCAATTCATTTACTGTCAGAGAATCTCCCAACTTCCTCTTCTTCTCAATTAACCTAGAATAATCGAACGTTGTATAATTCGAGTTCTTGAACAACACACCTACTTACCTTCATCATCATTATCAATAGCTTTCGGCTTAGAACTGGTCAGTCCATTTTCCCTCTCCATTATTTTCAACAAGAGCCTCGAAGAGAGCCACTTTCCTAACCTGTGGAAAGTGGCGATCGAACTCTTGCTGAGAATTACCGTCCAATTTCGCTCCTCTCCCCATGTTCCAAAATCTTGGAAAGGTATGTCAGCGACTACTTGTCCGCCCACTTTGGGCACATCATAGTGAAAGACCAGTATGGCTTTGTTAAGCATAAGTCCATTATCTCCAACCTACTTGACTTCACCAACTTGATTTCCAAGTGTCTAAATTCACGGCAGGAAATGCATTCTGTTTATGTACAATAACTTTTCTAAGGCCTTTGTCATATTACTGGTATCATGGCTTACTTTTCCAACGAATTTGGTGGCATCTCTTTTGATGGCTAAACACGGCTCTTTTCAGGACCCTTGTTATTTTTATTCTTTGCAAACGATTTCCCCTCCTTCCTCCTTACTTGCCCCTTTGGACTGTGCCTCCCTTCAATCAAGCCTAAGCACTGCATTGAGGCAAACAGGGAACACATCCCATTTCCTAGAGAACAAATTTCCGCTATTCAGGGAACACATCCCGTATTCAGAGGGGATTAATCCGGGGCACAATACAATATCAAACACATTTATCCAAAATACTATTTCATAAAAGCTAGTAACCAGATAAACTGCTTCGCCCTACCTCCAGCACACAACTGTGACCGACCCGAAACGGTAACGCAACAGCGAAAAATCTGAATGGTTTACACAAATGGTGCACACTCTCCCATAGCTATGCGGTACTATGCGTTGGTTGAAGTAATTCTAAGCACTTACATGTAACAGCTCGGCCATCCTGCTTATGAGTGTCCTCACTTATAGTGTCCTCCTCCGGTGAGGTCTCCTCTCGCTTATCATCATCATCATCAACGGCGCAACAACCGGTATCCGGTCTAGGCCTGCCTTAATAAGGAACTCCAGAAATCCCGGTGTTGCGAGGTCCACCAATTCGATATCCCTAAAAGCTGTCTGGCGTCCTGACCTACGCCATCGCCCCATCTTAGGCAGGGTCTGCCTCGTCTTCTTTTTCTACCATAGATATTGCCCTTATAGACTTTCCGGGTGGGATCATCCTCATCCATACGGATGACCCGCCCACCGTAACGTATTGAGCCGGATTTTATCCACAACCGGACGGTCATGGTATCGCTCATAGATTTCATCATTGTGTAGGCTACGGAATCGTCCATCTTCATGTAGGGGGCCAAAAATCCTTCGGAGGATTCTTCTCTCGAACGCGGCCAAGAGTTCGCAATTCTTCTTGCTAAGAACGCAAGTCTCCGAGGAATAGGTGAGGACTGGCAAGATCATAGTCTTGTACAGTAAGAGCTTTGACCCTATGGTGAGACGTTTCGAGCGGAACAGTTTTTGTAAGCTGAAATAGGCTCTGTTGGCTGACAACAACCGCTCGCTGATTTGCTCATCGTAGCTGTTATCGGTTGTAATTTTCGGCCCTAGATAGTAGAAATTATCAACGGTCTCAAAGTTGTATTCTCCTATCTTTATTCTTCTTCGTGTTTGACCAATGCGGTTTGATGTTGTTGGTTGATTCGTCTTCGGTGCCGACGTTGCCACCATATATTTTGTCTTGCCTTCATTGATGTGCAGCCCAAGATCTCGCGCCGATTGCCGCCTGCTCGATCTGGATGGAGGCAGTTTGTACGTCTCGGGTGGTTCTTCCCATGATGTCGATATCGTCAACATAGGCCAGTAGTTGGGTGGACTTGAAGAGGATCGTACCTCTTGCATTTACCTCAGCATCACGGATCACTTTCTCGAGGGCCAGGTTAAAGAAGACGCATGATAGAGCTTCCCCTTGTCGTAGACCGTTGTTGATGTCGAATGGTCTTGAGAGTGATCCTGCTGCTTTTATCTGGCCTCGCACATTGGTCAGGGTTAGCCTAGTCAGTCTTATTAATTTCGTCGGGATACCGAATTCTCTCATGGCCGTGTACAGTTTTACCCTGGCTATGCTATCATAGACGGCTTTACAGTCGATGAATAGATGGTGCAACTGTTGCCCATGTTCCAACAGTTTTTCCATCGCTTGCCGCAGAGAGAAAATCTGATCTGTTGCTGATTTGCCTGGAGTGAAGCCTCTGTGGTATGAGCCAATGATTTTCTGGTCGTATGGGGCTATCCGGCCTAGCAAGATAGCGGAGAATATCTTATAGATGGTACTCAGCAACGTGATACCTCTATAATTGCTGCACTGTTTGATATCTCCCTTTTTATGTATGAGACAGATAATGCCTCATTGCCAATCGTCAGGCATTGATTCGCTGTCCCATACCGTGAACACAAGTTGATGAACCACTTGGTATAACTGGTCGCCTTCATATTTAACTAATGCGGCTGTAATTCCATTGGCTTCTGGCGACTTATGATTTTTTAGCCGATGAATTGCACGGACTGTTTCTCTTAAACTTGGTGGTATTTATCCGTCGTCTTCAGTCGGGACCTCCAACTCGCCGATGTTCTGGTTGTTCAGTAGCTCATCAAAGTACTCAACCCATCGCTCCAATATGCCCATTCTGTCGGAAATCAGATTTCCCTCTTTGTCTCGGCAGGATGAGCATCGAGGTGTATAAGGCTTCATCCTGCTGACTTGTTGGTAAAACTTTCGCGCCTGGTACGGTTGCTCCCTGTACTTTTCTAGTTCACAGACTTGTTGGTTCTCCCAGGCTTCCTTTTTCCGTCTGTGAAGTCGCTTCTCCGCTCGACGGAGTTCGTGATAAGTCTCTGCGCGTGCCCGCAACATTACTCGGTATGCGGCATTCTTCCATTCCGTTGCTAGCTTATATTCATTGTCAAACCAGCCGTTCCGACTCCTTTTGCGGCTGGGGCCAAGTATGTTTGTGGCCGTATCTATGATAACGTTCTTCAGGTGATTGTGAAGATCATTTGTTGATGCTTCATCTCCAGGTCCCCTGTTGACTGCGGTTATTGCGGCATCCATTTCCCTCTTATAGGTGTCGCGGAGGGTTGTGTTGTGGATGACTTCAGTGTTCACTCTCACCTGATTGTAAGAGGGGATTCTAGGTGGTATTGTTATTCGAGCTCGGAGCACCATGCCAACGAGATAGTGATCCGAGTCTATATTGGCCCCCCTATATGTTCTATTCATCAAGGCTGAGAGGTGGCGGCATTCGATCAACACGTGGTCAATTTAGTTGAAAGTGGTCCCGTCTGGAGAGGCCCACGTATGTTTGTGGACCGCTTTCCGCGCAAACCAGATACTTCCAACAAACATTTCGTGTGAACCTGCTAATTGAATAATCCGCAGTCCGTTATCATTTGTATTTTGGTGTAAGCTATGGGAGCCAACGTATCGCCTGAATACGGACTCCTTCCTTACTTGCCTGTTAAAATCCCCAAGTATAATTTTGATATCATATCTGGGACAGGCTTCGAGGGTTCGTTCTACTACCTCGTAGAAGGTATCCTTCTCCGACTCTGCAGTCTCCTCTGTAGGGGCGTGAACGTTAATGGGGCTTATATTTCTAAACTTGCATCGTAAGCGCATAGTGCATAGCCGTTCGCTTATGTTTTCAAAGTCGATAACAGCAGGTTTCATTTTTTGGCTGACTAAGAAACCTACTCCGAGCACATGGTTTACTGGATGACCGCTATAATATATGGTGTAGCGGCTCTTCTCCAGGAAACCGGTCCCTGTCCATTGCATCTCTTGTAACGCTGTTATATCAGCCCTATATTGGGACAGGGTATCGGCTAGCTGCTCATCAGCTTTATCTCTGTACAGGGAGAGCACGTTCCATGAGAAAATGCGCAAATCGTTGATCGGTTGTCGTTGCCGGGTCCGTCGTGTCCGAGGCTCCTGTTGTGGTTTCGTAACAAGTTGTTTTCCGTGTAGGGTTGTCAACCCTACCCATCCCCCAACCTGGAGGACCAGTTGGTACAATTTGTCCCGTTTTTAGGCGCGGGAGACTCGCCTTCATCCTTCTCCGTCGGCAGCTTTTCGTTAAGAAAGGGCTCCCAGCGGTCACCACGTGGAGGTGGAGATAGGGTTTGGTAGTAGAGCTGTTGGTGTTGGTTCAGCAGGCATTTCCCAGGTTTTATGCTCCATGGTGGGTACCAATCCACGTTTCGCCTGGGACCTATACTACCCTTTGACCACCTTTGATCACCACCATGATCAATAGCTTTCTGTTTAAAACTGGTCAGTCTACTTTCCTTTTCCATTATTTAAACAAGAGCCTCAAAGAGAGCCATTTTGCTAACTTGTGGAAAGTGGCAATCGCATTCTTGCTGAAAATTACTGTCCCATTTCGCTCCTCTCCTCATGTTCCAAAATCTTTGAAAGGTATGTCAACGGCTAGTTGTGCGCCCACTGTAGCTACCTCATATTGAAAGAACAGTATAGCTTTGTTAAGCGTAGGTCCACTACTTCCTTCCTGCTCAACTTCACCTAATTCGTGGCCAAATGTCTAAATTCATGGCAGGAAATGCACACTATCTACACTGACTTTGCTAAAGCCTTCGACACTGTAAATTACAGGATAATTCTATCCAAACTAACTTCTCTCGGCGACCCAAAGCACTTGTATCATGGTTTGCCTCTTACCTTTCCAACTGATCCTCCCGCATTTCTTTTAATGGCTAAAAGTTTTGTTCCTTTTCGCTCTCCTCTGGCGTCCCGCACAGCTCTATTCAGCTCCTTTTTTATTTTTATTCTTTGTAAACGATTTCCTCTCCCCCATCCTTATTTGTCCTTATTTGCTCTATGCCAATGGACTATGCCTCTCTTGAATCAAACCTAGACACTCTGGTTCGTTGGTGCTCGACTAATAATTTAGCGCTAAATGTCAGAAAATGTCACTCTATGCGCTACTCGCTTAAGTCTTCACCCACTTTCTTCGCGTACTCTATTAACGGACATTACTTATCATATCAGAACTCCACTCAGAGTCTCGAGGTCACTTTCGACAATAAACTCCGCTTCGACACCCACTGCAAAATTGTCAGGCTTCGCTCATTTTCTCATTTTTACTCCATCCAACTGTCCTTAACTCTGTTCAACTCCCTCGTGAGAAGTATCCTCGAGTACTTTTCCGTGATCTAGTCACCCTTCCGTAACTGTGATTGTCTTGCCCTTAAAAGGTCCAACGTAAATTCACCCGTTCCCTCTTCTTTCTGTTTTCTGAACTTCCCCTTCCTACAAGAGCGTAGAATCTATCTGGATTTATGCACATTTTCAATTTTCCTCGGGTCAACGTGCCCTTCGCGGAGCTCGAAATATATTTCCATTCCCCAATTCCAAGGCTTCGTCGAGTTTATAACATAAAACAGCTTGGTTCCTACAACGTTTCATCTTTCAGTAGTTTAAAACATACGTTAAGGTTCTTGCTATCTCTTCCTCCTGAGGGCAACATACCTATGTAGAAATTCCGAGAGAAACCTACCTTGCCCATTCGGATGAACTTACCGTAGCCTATTGAGCTTGAGTTCATCCGTAGGTGTAAGGTCACGATATCGTTTATAGATTTGGTCATTATACAGGCGTCCTTGGTAGCCCGCTATTAGGCATTATACCGACTGGTAGGCCTTACTCTTACTCTTATACATACAGCACCTCCAAACGAAACCTCTTCCATTTTTAGGATTTTGTGTGAACACTTGTGGGGGTTTCTTAAAGTTTGGGACCTGATACTGGACGAATGGTCTGAAACAGTTAGAAATGGCTTGCCCCAGGGAACCGTTCTGAGCCCTACAATCTTCAATTTATACACAACCAGTCTCCATAAGAAACCACATGAATCAGTACATATCTACCAAAATGCTGAAGACTTTCTGTTACTAGCAACAGATAAAGATAACCAACGTGTCGACAAACTTCTACAGGACTAAGTTAACATCTTCCTCAACGAATATGATGCTAGACTTAGCGTATTGGTTAATCTTGACGAGTCCAGCGTAATCACTTTAAAAAAAAAACGAAATCGCACCATATCACATTTTGGTCAATCGAACCTTGCTTAGGCAAAATAAGGAAATCACTTTTCTGGGTAGAACAATAACTGCTTCTCTGTCAATTAATGATTCCACACTCAGCTAGATTTTAAGACGCCTTTCGAGACATGGTCGATGACCTGAGCAGCACCCGAGAAAGGAGCACTTTTGATAGCAGTCCAATGCTCGTCAGTATTCTCAGACGGATTACTCAGTGTATCTGACGTCCGATCAACAAGAGCTCCCACTGTCAAGCGACAACTGACCTTATAGTAGTAGGCTCTGCACCCGAATAATATCCCATCAATGAAGAAGCGATGGAAGTTGCAGAAATCTATAAACCTTTCACCATTATCGTTACGGTCGCCAAAACCGTGTTTCTCTATCACATGTCCGAGCAAGCTGTTGTCAGAGTCAACTATGACATTCAAATCGCCCATCACGATCACAATGTCACCTCGGTGTAAGTATTTTTTTCTTGATCAGATTTTCTGTAGGCTGTTCTGTATTTACCGGCATAAGTTGGTTTTAGGGCTATTGATTTCTTTTAATAATTTTGAAGAGCCCCTTTTTTCTCGAGCCTGCAGTGTCTTTGAATGCATGAACTGCTAATTGATCACCAAGTAAAGAACGGTTTTCTTCTGTTTTTTTTTTGCTTCTCTCACTAGAATCTTTAAGCGATTAGAACGCTGACCTAGTCTCGTTGTAGTTACGTACGCAACAATAGTGCCCCCCCTCCCGTTGAGCGCCAACTCTGTTACGATGACAGGTCAGCGCTGCATAACCTTGGCACCAACACAGTCTCCAAAGCTGTCAACCAACCAAATTCCCCTAGCAGGTTTGCCAATCGTGAACACCGACTTCGCGAGATAATATATGAGACCGGACAGCACGTGCTGGAGCTAACCCGAATGCTAACAGTTCGGCGAATGTGGGTCGGGGTTCTTGGTTCTCACATATTATCTCCCTGTCAGAACACAGAGATTTTATCGCGTGCCTTGACTCAGGTGTCAACAAAACTAAACCCACCCGGGGTAAGCTACGTAAAGTCGTAAAGTCTCGAGGCGGAGTGATACCACCGAAGATTTCAATTCAAAAGGAGCTAAACTGCCAAACGGCCATATAAGGAAGGGGACCAAATCACAAAAAACTTAATGCGAGCGGGATGGACGGGAAATGATTAGTTCTGAGCTGATTCCGACAGCCACGCGACAGGTCCATTCTACTTCTTTCCGCATCCTCAACTCAGGTACCTTGGCAATAATTTCAGCCAGCTATGCAGAGGAATCCGCTGAATAGCCCTGTTTTGTGCGTCCAGCTCGAACTTACAAGAGGATGTTCACCTAGTAAACAACATCCTCCCAAGCATTTAGGCATCAGATGACACGTGCTGAAGGTAACCCGAATGCTAGCAGTTCAGCGAGATATGGGCCACGGTTCTTGGTTCTCACATATTATCTCCCTGTCAGGACACAGAGATTGATGATATGATGTCCCTTCGGCGGCCCGTCCTAACCTAAACGTTCACCTCCTGCCGCTTCAAACATAATGGGCAGAACCCTAATTAAACGGGAGGACTGAATCATACATATTCTCCCGGATAGAAATTAAAATCAATATACTGAATTGCTGTACGCCACCGCAGCGTCTCAGGGGGTAGGTGAGGAAAGTGCAGGAACTTTGCAGTCTAGCAGATTACTCACTGAGGAAGCTATCACCACACCTGGCAGTTAGGTATAACATGCAAATCTATCTATGAGAAGAAGATAACGGTACGGTACGGATAACCGGCGGGAGTCGTCTGACGTGGTGACTGGGTCGGGCTCCCATAGTGGACAGCACGGCGTCGAAATCGCTAGTCGTGGGGAGGTTCGACGTCTAGGCGCCACAACGACCAGGGGCATTGCTCCGCCTGCTGCAGCTGTTTCACCACAATCTATGGCGACCATGATGAAGTAGACTGAGGAAATGAACCTTTTCATCATCCGCTCCTACTACGAAATAATAGTGTGTGTAGCGAGTCGCAGACCAATACCGCTTTATAACTCGTAGCGACACAATCCCGACCATCATCAGGGAGCGTGTTCGACTTGAGGTCATCGCGGAGACTCGTGATCGAGGGTCGATGAGGGCAGAGACGGCGGCATCAACAACACCACGCCACACTGCAGGCAACAGTTTCAGAACTCGCCGAAGCACTCTTCTCCACCGTCCAGCTGAGGTTTCCGCTGAAGTTCGGAACGAATTCCAAAGAGCGTGTGTAGAATTCTTGGAAATGAATCCTTTGCATAGACCAGGTATTCTCAGGCTCTATGCATCTCCAGCAACTCCGAGAATTCTATCTCGAATCAATTATGAGATTGCATCTCGACTGTTTGCTGATATGTCACTGCTGAAACTAGAATCACTTGTGTATTGTGGTGCAATTACGGCTTTCAAATTGCACTGTCAGAAGATTCGTTTTCGCGTTATTGACTTGAGTGATCGAAGAGATCCACCATAGAAAATTCATCTGGAAGGGTGGCGTAACTTATTATGAAAGAATTAACTCAAATCAGCATTGACAATGCCAGCAGACGAGTGAGGGGCAGTGGATTTACCGGAACTATGCCATCTCCAGTGAGACATCCGTAGTTGAAATTCTAGTCACTTTAAAACTTTTATCATTTGCAGTCGGTTACGGCGGTATCGTGAAAGTCGCTCCAAAAGTGTCCAGATTGCAACGTTCGAGAGGAACCAGCGGAGCTTTTTCAGATCACTCAACAATTCCCAATGGAACATCCAAACAGTGGAGTTTTCGGTAAAGGAAGCGAAATAATATTGAGGTGATATTTGGGGGTTACTTGCACAGCATGCACCCGCCTTGCCCCTATGCCGGGCATGCATTTTGAGTATTTTACCAAAGAATGGGTTCGACGGGCCGTAGGCATTTCGAAAAATTGGAGAGGCCCAGGTCTGAATCGGGTGCAGAGCTTCTGGTATAAAAATTTCACCAGTATAGTTGGTCGGTTGGTACACAACATAAATTAGGCCATTAGTCGGCCTGAGGAATTTCCACCCCTCCTCACTGCGGAGATTACCTAACTTATCCTTAGGACGAATACGGTGCATGACCCCGCGGACACAAAATCGATTACTTGCTTACCAACCCACTACAAATTCATAAAGTCTATTTTTAGTGGAAGGGTTAATGCGGACCTTGATACCAAAAACATTCTGTCCGGGGAGCAGAAGAGCTGCCGATTCGGGACAAGGGATTGCAAAAAGCAACTCATTATCGGCTCAGTAGTTGTAGTACAAGCAACTCAAGACTAAAGAAACTTCTTTAGGTGCTATATGCAGAATGTGTGATCGAGCGTTAGAGACGTTGGGCCCACTCATTTCTGGCTCCACTGTTATGGCACCGGTGCAATACATCAGCAGGCATAATGCTGTCTGTAAGGTGATCCATCAAAACCTGGCATACAAGCATAGGCTGATCACGGGAACATGTTCGGTTTACCGATATCTGATTGCCATATTCCACATAACGCCTAACGTACTATTAGTTGATAAGACGGATCGCTCCGCGTATATTGTTGATGTTGCTATCCCACATAATAGCAACATCGAACGGAAATACGAGGAGAAGAAGGTGAGCTATGAGCCATTGACTCGAGAAATCAAAGAAATTTGGCGTCACGAGTGGCTGGTTGTAGTTCCCATAATATTGTCAGCTATAGGTATTGCTGACCACATTGCCTCCTAGTGTACCGTTACGGTCTTGAATGAAGTGCTCTAACACACTACAAGGCCCTGATCCAACATGGATTGTTGCGCCAACGATTATTATTATTTTAGGTATTGTACCTAAATCCCTCACGGCTTCCCTTGATGTCCTGGAACTCTCACACAGTTTGGTTCAAACCATGCTCGACGTTGCGGGGAGTTCCCCGCAAATTCTCCAATTGACCTACCACCAGCGTCCCTTTAGTTTTTAAGTAGATAGGTTCGTTCGAGCCTAAAAGCTTGGCACTTGATACGAGTGTTAGGTAAAATCCCTCCCGCAGACCTTGCATGCTTTCATTTTTGATATTTATATGGACATCATACAAGTGAGCGCTTGTAATACAAACTTTGTAGAACCTCCAAGAGCTTGTCTTTGCCCACAACGAAATTAAGATTCGGATCGCGAACTCATGCTTATAAAACACATCACCACACGTCCATGACCATAACAAACATCATAAATGATTACTCCAACCGACAAAATGCTTGACGTCACTTCCATACATGACCCCTTCCCGCCCACAACGCTACGTCGCGGCGACTAGGAGTAACTACTAAACACACCTCGACGTTTTGACAGTTCATTGCATCAGCGCGGTGGGAGTTCCTAATCCTCAGCCCATTTGTTTACAATTTTTCCATCAGAAACATCTCTCGTGCGAAAAAGGCTCCTAGTCTATGTAAACTAAGATGAAAAGTGTTCTAATGGTGGCGGAAAAGCCGTCGCTGGCAGCCTCGCTAGCGAACATTCTCAGCAACGGACGAAATTCCACGCGAAAAGGTAAATTCCCGTGAATGTTTTCCGAGTATAGGCTATGCATGCCGGCATTAGTTATTTGACATTTCGATGAAAGAATGTGGGGAGATCCTGTAAGAATATTTCATTGATATTTTCCAGGATCGAATAATGCTTGCTCCGTGCACGAGTGGTCCGGGAACTTCCGGAATGAAAATGTTCACTTCAAGATGACATCAGTGTGTGGGCACGTCATGACGTTGGATTTTGTTGGAAAGTACAATTCCTGGGACAAAGTTGATCCCGTGGAGCTTTTCTCATGTCCTACTGAGAAGAAGGAAGCCACTGCCAAGTTAAGGATGCCGGCGTATTTGGCACAGGAGGCAAAGGGTTGTGACTACCTCGTCCTCTGGCTCGATTGCGATAAGGAGGGAGAGAATATTTGCTTTGAGGTGGGCGGGATGGAGATTATTCCAAAAACCTTCACTTTAGTAAATTGCGAGGATACATGAATTCAACAATAAACTCTTTGCAGGTCATGAACTCTGTCTCGCGCATAATTCGTAACGTCTTCTCAGACAGTGTTACATATCGCGCCCATTTCTCCGCAATTACGGAAAAGGACGTGAAGCACGCTATGGCCAACTTAGGTCATCCCAACGAGAATGAAGCCAAATCAGTTGACGCTCGACAGGAACTCGATCTCCGAATCGGTTGTGCATTCACCCGTTTCCAGACCAAATTCTTCCAAGGACGATATGGAGATCTGGACTCATCGCTCATCTCGTACGGTCCTTGCCAAACTCCTACTCTAGGTTTCTGTGTGAAGCGACACGACGACATTCAGACATTCAAGCCAGAAAGTTTCTGGTACTTGCAAATGTATGCCGGGAATCCGGAAGTAGCGCTGGAATGGGCACGGGGTCGTGTTTTCAAGAAGGAAATTGCAATGATGTTCCTGAATAAAGTGAAGGAATCCAAAGAGGCGAAGTAATAAGTCTAGAATCATTTCAGAAAATTTAGAGTTTAATGGGAAATTCATTTTCAGAGTCGAGAGCGTTTCGTCCAAGGAGTTGTACAAAGGGCGCCCACAAGCATTGAACACAGTCGAATTAATGAAAGCCGCGAGTGCTGGATTGGGTTTAGGACCTCACACAGCTATGCAAATCGCTGAGAAGTACGCAAATTATCTTAAGTTTCTAGGGCGTTTCTAATTAGACTTTTTCCGTTCCAGGTTGTATACCCAAGGCTACATCAGTTATCCGCGTACTGAAACCACACAATATCCTGCAAATTTCGATTTAATGTAAGTAAATTTATTGAACTTTTGTTTAAAAATTTTTCTCGGCTTTTAAGCTCGCGGGTGAATTATTAGATTTTTCCAAGTAGCTGAAAGTGACGAAATTTACACCAGGGAAAGGTTTTCATGTGGGGTTCAATACAATAGATTGGCTCAGGTATTTAATCGGTCCTCAGCAATCTTGAAATATTGAAATGAAATGAATCTTGGAAAATTTCAAACCTCGTCCCAAAACGGTCGATAAGCTCAAAAGCTGGAGTTTAAAATCAGGTTTGTGTGAGAAGAAAGCTTCGGCGAACATTGAAAAGTACCACAGAAGGTGGATTCTCCCTTGGGAGAGTTTAGTGGACAGTCAATAGTAATGGATCTAAATAGGCCTCATTGTCGCTGTCCAGTCGGCGCGCTCCATTCTTATCCCTTTCTAAATTCCCGTCTTTATTTCTCCCTTTTTTCAATCATTCCCTCCCCTTCTTTGCCGTTTCCTCTATCGCCTCCTCCTTCACTTTCTTTCCCTTTTCCTATCTTCCCACCTCTATTCATTATCTCCCTTTTTGCTCTTTTATCTCCTTCCATTCGTTCTTTCCCTTTTTATCTTCTCTATGGGCTCATCCTCTCCACTCTTCTCAGTTTCTCGCGATGCTTCCTCTACCCTCGCTATTTTCCTCTTTTATCCTTCGCCGTAACTCCCTCCGTCTCTTTTTAAGCCACTTTTCTACTCCTTACTTCCTCTCCTCCTCCCTGCCATTCTACGTCCTTCTCTCTCCCACTCTACGTCCTCCTCCCTCTCACTCTACGTCCTCCTCCCTCTCACTCTACGTCCTCCACCCTCTCACTCTACGTCCTCCTCCCTCTCACTCTACGTCTTCCTCCCTCTCACTCTACGTCCTCCTCCCTCTCACTCTACGTCCTCCTCCCTCTCACTCTACGTCCTCCTCCCTCTCACTATACGTCCTCCTCCCTCTCACTCTACGTCCTCCACCCTCTCACTCTACGTCCTCCACCCTCTCACTCTACGTCTTCCTCCCTCTCACTCTACGTCCTCCTCCCTCTCACTCTACGTCCTCCTCCCTCTCACTCTACGTCCTCCCCCTTTCTTTACGTCCTCCCCCTTCTCTTTACGTCCTCCTCCCTCTCTCTCTTTCCGTTCTCCCTCTCTCACTTTCCGTCCTCCCCCTCTCTTTACGTCCTCCCCCCTCTCTTTACATCCTTCTTCCTCTCTCTTTCCATCCTCCCCCTGCTCTTTTTCTCCGTCTTCTTCTCTCTTTTTCCATCCTCCTCTCTCTTTCGGTTTTCCTAAGTCTTTCTTTCCGTCTTCCTCACTCTCTCTTTCCGTCTTCCTCACTCTCATTTTCCGTCCTTCCTCATCCTTTCTCTTTTTACGTCCTTCTCAATCTCTCTTTACGTCCTTCTCTCTCTCTCTTTACGTCCTTCTCCCTCTGTCTCTGTCCATCCTCCTCCCTCTTTCTCTTTACGTCCTCCTTCTTCCCTCTCCCTCTTTACGCCCTCCTCTTTCTCTCTTTTTCTTTCCTCCTTCCTCCTCCCTCTTTTTTCTTCCTCCTCCCTCTTTTTCCTTCCTCCTCCCTCTCTTTTTCCTTCCTCCTCCCTCTCTTTTTCCTTCCTCATCTCTCTCTCTTTTTCCGTCCTCCCTCCTCTCTCTCTCTTTTTCCGTCCTCCCTCCTCTCTCTCTCTTTTTCCGTCCTCCCTCCTCTCTCTCTCTTTTTCCGTCCTCCTTCCTCTCACCCTCTTTTCGCCCTCCTTCTCTTTCTTCCGGATAGCTTTGTGGCTAGAGCACTGGGTTGTCGTACGGAAGGCCGCGGTTCAAATCTCGCTGGTGGCAGTAGGATTTGCATCGTGACTTGACTTCGGATACCAGTCGACTCAGCTGTGAATGAGTACCTGAGTCAAATCAGGGTAATAATCTCGGGCGAGCGCAATGCTGACCACATTGCCTCCTACAGTGTTCTGTAGTGTACCGTTACGGTCTTGAATGAAGTGCTCTAACACACTTCAAGGCCCTGATCCAATATGGATTGTTGCGCCAACGATTATTATTATAATTATTCTCTCTCTTCCCGTCCTCCTCTCTCTTTGTATCTTCCTCACTCTCTCCCTTTCCGTCGTTCTCTCTCTCTCTCTTTCTCTCTTTACGTCCTCCTCATCTCATCTCTCTTTACGTCCATCTCTCTTTCTCCCTTTACGTCCTTCTCCCCTCTCTATTTCCGTCCTCTCTCTCTTTACGTCCTCCGCCCTCTCTCTTTACATCCTTCTCCCTCTCCCTTTCCTTTCTCCTCTCCTCACTCTCTTTTTCTGTCTTCCTCCCTCTTTTTTTCTCCGTCTTCCTCCCTCTCTATCTTTCCATCCTCTTCTTGCTCTTGCTTTCCGTCCTCGTCCCTTTCTTTTTCCGCCCTCCTCCCTCTCTTTCTCTATCTTTCCGTCCTCCTCCCGCTCTCTCTTTTTACATCCACCTCCCTCTCTCTTTCCGTCCTCCTCCCTCTCTCTTTCCGTCCTCCTCCTTCTTTCTCTTTCCGTTCTCCCTTTTTCTCTTTGCGTTCTTCTCCCTCTGTTCCTTCTCCGCCCCTCTTTTTCTGTCAGCTTTCCTTAATCCTCCACCCTCTCCGCCCTTTCCTCTATCTCCCTGCCTCCTCTCCCCCCCCTTATTTGTTCCTCCCTTTCCTCCCTCCTCTCTCCTATCTTCCCTTCCTCTCTTTCCTCTTCCCTTTCTCACTCTATCTCACCATCTTTCTCTTTTCCTCTCGCTCTTTCTCTCTCCCAACCATCCATTATTTCATCCCGTGCGAACGAAGTCATGTCTTAGCATCTCCTCTTTTCTTCAGCTGTTGGAGACTTCTGCTATTGGATCTTTCTAACAACTCAAATGCCATAGCGCGGGTTGCGGTGTAGTTGGGCTCCATTGCCATATTATATACATGTAGTTGGCAGTTACTGCTCCATATCTGTATCGGGTCTAGATGCTCTCAATTCATCATCTACTATATCAAGCCATTGTTATTTGGGGCGGCCTTTGGATCGTTTCCCATCGACTTCGACGTTCAGACTAATTTTGGCAAGTGCATTTTCGTAACCGCGAATTACAGACGCTTCTCTTGCAAATTCTCTACTATTGGTCAACTCATATCGACGTCCTCATTTTGGATGTGATCATGGCGTGCTACCTCAAGATTCAACGCGACATCTTTGCCTCCATTATGTCCAGGCGTCGTTCATTGTCTTTGGCAATGAGCCAGTGCTCAGGAACATAGAAAGCAGCTAGGCGTTTTGGGGATAGTGTTGTTAATTTGATGGCCCGATTCTGCAAAATTCGTAATTGTTTACAATCGGGCAAGTGAGATCATTTCTTTTCTCAGTAAAGCGCCACCATTTAATGCGCTCTTGACACTGTTTTATCGTTGGCTTGATTGACACCACCGATGTTAAGATTGCGATATTTTCATAGGAAACGACTTTGCAGTCAGTGACGGTGATAAAATGTCGACGTCTTATGAGGATAAAGTCGATGTTGTTTCCACTATAAAATGTAGGAAGTGGTGATTATTGTACCTTGTACATATGGGCAAATACAAAGTACAAAGTCATAAGTGTCCGCAAAGTCGACTAAACGCTCTCCACTCTTATTGCCTCTTCCATGGCATATGTTGCTATCGGCCTTTTCGTCCTCGGTCGTGCTCATCGGCAGGCATGTTACAGGCCTTTGTGTTAAGTAGTTGCCAGAAGGTATCTTTCTTGGCATCAGATGGACCTGTCTGCGGTGCTCATGCGGTGAAGAATGAATCGTGTGGCCAGCTGATATGATAGTGAGCTTCAGCAGCTATTTATTAGATCACTCGGCTTCTTTAGTGGTATTACAGAAGATGGCAATGCGGACATCATATTGAGTACGTTTACCACCAACAACTAAACACCATACACTGTATGCATGCAAATGCAGCGCAGGGTATTGTGGTGAGTGGAAGTAACAACTCGGCAAAAACTGCAAGGAATAGCTTCGCAGGGAAGTCTTGTCAATCACAGAGGCTTTACTCCATTAGAGTGCATTCATGGCCGAAAACTCTTTTGTTTGGCGGAGCATTTAACCATTCCATTCACGAGCGATAATGTCCTTAACCGACCACCTACACACCTAATTCTTTCATGATACCATGTATGGTAGCAAAATCACTATAATTTGCGATAGCTTCTGCCTCTCTGATCAGCGCAATAACAGAACCCTTTTATCAGGGCGCACGCTACGCTGCACCTCCCCAGATTTGCTACGGTATCGTAGCTCAAGTGCATCTTACCCACAACAGCAATAAGTGCTTTCAGTTCCCTACATTCGTCGATCCCTTTCCAAGTTTCTGTAGTCAGCTAGATCTTATGGCAAACTACTATTCTTGATGGCTCAGCAATATTGCCCCCTAAATTGTTCAACCCATCCGTCATCCAGCCAGACAAGTAGTTCTTGAGCTTCGGAAGTCGATTCTTTGCAGCCCTATGAATAGATACGGAGACAATACGCAATTGAAGACAACCACCAATCATGATCTCGTTCGAGGCCAATGTCAGCATCGCTTCTGTTACGCACATTCAGACGACAACTGCTAAACCTATTGCTGAACGCGATACGATTGATCTTATTAGATGAACTTTGCTGATCGGTGAAATCCAACTAACGTCATCGATGACTCTGTGCTCGAACAACGTTCCATCAATGACGAGGCGGAGGAAGCTGGAGGAAGCTACTATTGTCATTACAATCTGTAAAACCGTGTTTCCCTATTACATATGCGAGCAAGGTGTTAGCAAAATCCACTTTGACATTCAGGTGGGGGGTTCCTGGGCTGCATTCAGTTGGTCATAGGAAGCTTTCTCCTGCATTGGAAATCTCGGTCGGGGCGCAAATCTACCTAGGACATGAGATCACGCGTATTGGCATAGTTAATTTTATGCTTGAACAGTCTTTTCTACTCCTTTTTGAAGGATGTAACCAAAGCTCATTATATAAATTTTATCCATTTCTGAATCTTTACAGGGGCGTAGTTAAAATCCTGCAAAACTCTTCCGAATTCGGAGAAGAGGCACGCAATATTGCAAACGATTTCAACCCACCGCGCAAAGGTGTCGACTGTGGTGACCATCCTCCCATCACCCCAATGAAGCTTGGAAATCGGAGTGACTTCGATAACGATGCCTGGCGCATATATGACTACATTTGTCGTCATTTCCTTGGAACTATCTCACGAGATCTAAAGTATAAATCAACAACGGCCACTTTGAAAGTTGGCATGGAGAGTTTCTCATGCACCACGAGCGTTCTCCTGGATCCTGGTTTCACCCGTGTAATGACATGGCAAGCATTTGGTAAAAACGAATCGAACCCGCCATTCGTTGAGGGGGAAATGGTTGCTATAAATGATGTGAAGATGATCGAAAGCCAAACCGGACCACCGGATTATTTGACGGAGTCTGAATTGATTTCGCTGATGGAAAAGCATGGGATAGGAACTGACGCTTCCATTCCGGTTCACATAAATAATATTTGTCAACGAAACTATGTCACGATTGCGTCGGGAAGGAAGCTGATTCCGACTACATTGGGAATAGTTTTAGTTCACGGTTATCAGAAGGTAATTTGAAAAACTGGAACCTAGAAAAGTTTACATATTTTTGTTCACAGATTGATGCAGAACTCGTCTTGCCAACGATGCGATCAGAAGTTGAAAAAATGCTAAATTTGATAGCTCGCGGATCAGCCGACTATAAATCAGTTTTACGACATGCAGTCGAAATTTTCCGGTTGAAATTCCTGTATTTCGTTCAGAACATATCACACATGGACGGCTTGTTCGAAGTCTCATTCTCTCCGCTGGCGGAGTCCGGAAAAGCCCATTCGAGATGCGGTAAATGTAGGCGTTACATGAAGTACATTCAAACGAAACCAGCTCGACTACATTGCTCGCATTGCGACGAAACTTACTCCCTACCGAACGGCGGAAATGTTCGAGTGTATCGGGAATTGAAATGTCCTTTGGATGATTTTGAATTGTTGGCATTTTCGAGCGGAACAAAGGGTCGATCGTATCCTCTTTGTCCGTATTGTTACAACCATCCTCCATTCAGAGATATGCCCAGGAACTCTGGATGTAATATGTGCAGTCATCCAAATTGTGCGCATTCGTTGTACACCCTCGGAATCTCCAGTTGCGTGGAATGTGAGTCAGGAGTTCTGGTTTTGGATTGCACTTCGGCACCGAGTAGTTGGAAGCTTTGTTGCAATCGATGCGACGTTATTATCAACGTATTCAAGAATGCAACAAAGGTTCAAGTTGACGGTGAGTATGAACATTGAAAATATTCCGATCGCTTAGGAAATGTCTATAAAATAAAATAACGAATTCGCAGAGGGACGTTGTGACTGTGGCGCTCAAATGGTTAATGTAACATACAAATCCGAGAAAACAAAATTCAAAGATGGCTCCGAGGAAAAAACTGGATGTATCTTTTGCAGTCCTGATTTCTCGCATTTAGTTGAAAAGCATCGCGCCATTGTCTCACGACCTGCTATCGTTAATGTTCGCGGACGTGGACGAGGTGGCGGACCAGGTGGAAAATCACGCGGAACACGCGGTCGTGCCAAACAACCAAAAGATAAAATGGCACAACTGGCAGCATATTTTGTATAAATGATTGCAAATATTGAAAACACAGTTGTCCTGTTTTATTTTTATTAATTCCTTCCCAACATATTTCTTTATGTTTTGATGAAAATGTGAATTTTATGTGTAACCATTTTTGAACTAAAAGTTTGAAATCTAGGACTTTATATACTCATCTAACTGTGCAGACATTTTATAAAGCCAATGGCAATAAATGGTTCTTAACATGAATTCAGTTTGTTTACTTTCTTTGGCACAATTCTCTGTTTTTGTTTTTTTTATTTTGAGTTCAGTGTCACCCAATACCAGCCACCTTACTCCTGCACAGGGACGACTTGAACCACAGGGCACCGAAATGACGAAAAAAGAAATTCAGGAAAACTGTGCACCAACTGAATGAAAAAATTTACGGAAGACTATGAGCAGTCAACGCATTAATGCGAACAACCTAAAAAAAGGGAATATTATAACAAATCGTTGCCCCAATCAAAACCCAAGCATGACCACATGCAGTAGTCGGCAATCTTCGGCATACACCACGGGAGAAATTGGTATTTGTGACTCCTCGGATCGCTTATTTGTAGGTGACACTCTCTACACACTTGTTTAGAACTGTGTAGTGACCGCAGCTTCGCGATGAGAGCGGAATCTTATTCGCCTTTTTCTGAATTAATTTGCTTAAATAATGTATTCTATAATGCACATGTTGTCGCAACATTAACTCTCGGAGTTCAATCGAGTTCAAGGCGAGCGCAGCGGCATAGGGACCGGTTCGTGGGTGAACAGCTGATCAACGGCCGGTGGGATTGGGAACTTCGCAAGCGAGGCGGTAGATGACAAGTCTTCCAAGATTTAAACATTTTTTTTTAAGTTGTGTCCGAAAATATCATGATACATCAATGTTTCAATTCGAATGAATTTCGTCCAATCGCTTACGTTTGAAGTGGTTTCTTGGCCTCCCGAATTTCAACTTCGTGCATTTGTTTGTTGCCAGGTGGACCCCAGTGGATTTTTTTTGTAAGAGGACAGTTGGAGAACGTTGGGATTCTGAAAGGAAGTTGGCGAGTAAGGGGATTGATGTCGTGGAGGCGTAGTCGGAAATTCGGGGTGTTAGTTTTATGAGCTAGCGATGCATAGTTTTCGATGTTGTGAACACGCGCGATCTTTTCTACTTTATTGTTACCAATATGTGTTTTTAAACGTTTGGGAAATTTGTGCATGGGCATAAGACGCCAGGATGAAAAGCGAAAGAAAACAGTCTGCCAAGAGGACGTGATTAACGAACGGCAAAACGTGTGTCGAAGAGAAAATCGATGAATTTCAGTTCAAATTTTTTTTTTATTTCAGGACTTCCTCCCTTTCTCCTCTTTAACCACGCAAAACCTTAATAGGGACATCCTCCAAATAATGGCCTGAGGATGCCAAGGATGGGATAGAACCTTAGGGGCCGCGTCTCAATAAACATCTGAGGCAGAAAAAGCAATGATCGGGGCTGTGATCCGTCGTGGATCTTCCCTCTGAATCGCGGCACTCGGGTCCGGAGACTTACGGCTTCACGCGCGGTCGAGCCGTTTTTTTTTATTTTTCAGGTTTAGCTTGCGTTCTGCTTTAATTCGTTAGGCCGTCGCGAACTCTTTTGTTCGGTGTTCCATTTTTAGATCCGGTGCGGACCCACGCATCGGTATAGACACGTTTTGTACTAATGACACGTGAAGGCTCAAAGTGTTTAAAGGACCCCCCCACCTCCCACTCCCGAGCCTGACTAGCACAGAAGCGTACAAGAACGTGTCAACCGGCACTTTGATGGAGCTTGAGTATTTGCGGGCGGACCTTCACGGTAAATTTCGCCAGCTTTTTAGGTTTCTAGGATAGCTCTTCCCCCTAGGTCGTCTTCGGCCACTCAGGATGGACGTTTGATCATCCTATTTCCCTTCCCTCTTCTTTCCATCCCACGATACCGGTTCAATTGACCCTATGACATTAACTTTAATTTTCAAACCTTAGATTATCATCCCGCATTTTAAAAATTCCGAAAATAACTGCAGACTAGTTTGATTCTGATTTCAGCATCTCCTTAACTCTATTTCCAGTGTCTTCACTCCGCTTCAACGCGTTGTTCTGCTTCCTTCACTCACTCCGCCTCGAATTTAAGGCAATGAAGCAGCACATGTTCTGGGTTTTTCTGCGTGCTTCCTATCGTATCTGGGACAATTCGAAGAGTCATCCTATCCAAGCCTCTGTATACTCTGAGGAACTGCGTAAGGTTGTTCTTTGTTTTTCCTTGACTAAGGATGAATTTCCAACTCTTACTATTGCAGTACCAGTGATTACATGACTCTACCTTAGCCGTAAACCTTTGTTCTGAACTCGTTTGTCAATAACAGCATTCGCTTACCCTAGTACAATAAGTCCACATCCCATGCAAGTAAATCGAGAGTGATCATCTCTGCTACAACCAACACTATCTCGTCTGGATTGTCCTGGTCGTGCTCATTGTTGTCAAGGATGTGTAGCGGGTCTCAAATATCATTTGCTGCAGAAGAGTGCTGTGGCTGAATGATATCTGAAACCAAGGGGTGTCGGCCCCTTTGGCGTTGGAAGACCCTAAAACAGACCCGGCGCTCACTTCTCCTCCCAGCGACATCACTCGCCTGGACGAAAGGCTACAATTGGTCTAAGGAGGCCGTTTTGGACTTGCCCCCAACATACAGTCTCGACGAGTGCTCTCCAAGCTTGATGGCTTTATAGGGAACCCCGTATGGCGGCTTCAGGGGTTTCCGGGTGGCATCAGTCCTCACCATTACTTGGAAGCAGACGTCAAGATCCCTAAGGTTGCTGTCCACTGCTTCAATTTGGCGACGACCTTCTATGGCAGGCACCACAACCAAGTTTTTCCAGGCCGTCTCTCTTGTCGAGGTACAGGTCGCCGAGGAGTCGTAGGTTCTCCCTATAAAGCAGATCGCCAGGGCTGGCAGCAAACTCTCGGCTAAACAAAACAAAAGGTAAGACCTCCAACCAGCGGGGGTCATCGTGCGCCATATGGCGGCCTTCAGCGTCCGATGCCAACATTCCAGCATCCCACGGTATGCAGTTATCCGCCGACGTTTGAAACCCAGGAGTCTTCCAAGCTCCTGGCAAAGAGCAAATTTGAATTGTATTTCTCGGTCAGTAATTATATCGGACATTCATTCTCGATAGGGTGCCTCAGTGCATGACTGTTCTGTAATGTCCTTCAGACAACCGCGTAAACCGATCAATAATCGTGAGGCAATATATGTAGCTGTGTGAATTTCGCAAAGAGTCTACAATATCGCGGTGTATAGTGTGGAAACATTTTGTAGTTTCCGGGGATACTCCTACTTCCTTTCTAGCATGCCTGGTGACCTTACATTTCAGGCATGCGATGCACTCTCTGCCCAAAAATTCACGTACTTATCCATGGACGACGAGATATATAATATTTGCTAGAGACAGAGGAGCTGGTTTGTGCCCGAATGCCGTTGTGCGCAAGGTCGTATACCGAGCAAAATACGGGAAGCAACCAGAATATATGACCTAGATCCCCTTTAGGAGATCGGGTTTTCAATAGAGGAAGGTGAGCCGAACATAGGAAGCGTCTTCAACGTGGAGTACCATTGCACACCCTGAAGACTTGCGGAAAAATCGGCTGGGACTGGGATGTTGATTTCAGAGATGAGGAGCAAAGCATCGGCAACTAAGTTGTGTTTCCCAGACATACAGATGTTAAAAGTCCAATGCAAACAGGCTTTTCAAACGGGATTTAACTGCTTCGAGTATAAATTTAACGGCTGCCAACTTAGGTTCACCTTCTAGTGAAGAGCAGCGCCTATTGCGATGCCTGAGGTATCGACGAACACGCAGCTTTGGCCAGGAGACGACGATAGTTAAAATGCCCAAAAACCTTCTAATTTCTTTTACGAAGGCTCGTGATTGCTTGCTATTTGTCTGGTACTCAAGGAGGGCGATTAGACCCGAGTCTGTAAGGCACTCATTTGGGGTGGCTTTTGCCACGGGGCCTCACCAGAAGTTATCCGGTACCATGGGAACCGGGATAGCCCTCTAAAAGCATATATTCCAGGAGAATTCCTGCAGGATATGTTCGTCACCCGGTTATTTGCGATTGATCCTTGTGGGAGTTTCATGGTAATTGTGATTGCATCCATATCACGGCAGAACTCCTTGTGGTCTCAAGCGTGTAGTTGCACTGTACAATACGGGCGCCGTACCTCTTAGTTGCGGCAGAGGTGTTAAATAGACCTCGCATCCATTGGTATGAATGCTGACCCTACACTAGTACTGCTATGCCGGTCACGGCGGGGCTCTGATTGTGATCTCCTAATCAATCTGAATTCGAAGAGGACCGTAGGATTATACCTACACGGAAGGTAGTCACGTTAAACCCCCATGACCTTCATGTAACTTGTCTCCATCAGGTTGTACTCCGTCGGGGGAGTTGAAATGCTCTAACAATTTTGATTTTCAGTTGGAGAAACGTTCAACGTTGAAAACTAGGCCATGGTCAAGGAAGTGTTGAAAAATGCACTCAAGATATAACAAATGCTCAGACTTGGTGGAGGAGGCAAGCAGGACATCATCCAAGTAGACAAAACAGCAGTTCAAGGTTCGTAGTACAGAGCGGATGGATCCCTGGAAGGTTTGCGATACATTGCACAGGCCAAAATTCACCCGCGTCAACTCGAAACGTATGCAAATTGCCGTCTTTAGAATATCCTCGTTAGCTACAGGGATTTGCAAAGTCAAGAAAACACGACAGTTTGATAAGTAATGCGTAAGGTCTTAGATAAGCGTAATGGAATACCGGTCCAGAATCGCTTGAATATTCCGGTGTCTGTAATCTCCACAACGTCACCATTCGCCATTAGACTTGAGGACCAGATGCAGTGGAGGTGATTATCAGCTAACAGCTCATCATCCAGTTTGCGTTAATGCGTGAAGCAATTTCATAACGCAGTTCTCCATTGGCTGATAGCATTGACTCGATAAATTTAAATCGCTCAATTCTGGGCAGATCATCGGCGCTGACAGTGATTGTGCCTGTATCATAGGAATCGGTTGTCAAAAATTCAATCTGAGACCGTGTTGCATGAGGCGACCATTCTATTTTTGGACAAGTTGCTCGAGATAATTTTTGCTATTAGACGCTAGGAAACATCATCTGCATAAAACAGTGTATGGGATGTGGAGCGTTGATGACCCCTGTGACGGGGTCCATAACAAGAACAAAGAGGAGTGGTGATGGGGCGCTTCCTTGATGAACACCAACAGAGACACGAAGCGGTTTTGATACACCTGCCATACTTCGAACTTTACTTTTCGAAACGTGGTGGAACCCAGCGCACGAGTTGTTCTGGCATTAAGTGTTGTTGTAGAGCATAACAGATGAGTTCGTGTGGCGCACGGTCAAACGCTTTCTCCAGATTTAGAAATGCAATATAAGGAGGGCGATGCTTCTCACGATGTCGTCAGGTCCTGTTGCTTTCCCCGATTTCATTCGTTTTAATCGACTTCAGTTGCGCTGACAGGTAAGTCCTTGAGTGTTTTACGTAGGTACCTGTCGGGGAGACTTAATTATACGGTCTTCTTAAGACACGGACCACAATCAGAGCCCCGCTGAGACAAGCAACAACGGTACCAGTCTATACCAAGTGCATGGCTTAGCATTCATACTGGTGGATGCAAGAACTACCCAAATCTCTACCGAACTAATGAGTACTAACCTCCGTGTTGAAACGCAACACCACGCTAAAGCCCCAAGGTCTCTTCTCGCTTGAGCATCACCACAATCCCCATGAAGCTCCCACTAGGGAGCCAACCGGAAACAACCGAGCTGTACTCACATACAACGGGAGTTCACCCGAAGTATGAGAGTCCAGGAGCTATCCCGGTTCCCATGGTACCAGTATACCCCTGGTAAGGTGTGTCCGGATAGTGGATAGTGGTTAGATCACTAGGCTGTCATACGGAAGGTCGCGGTTCAAATCTCACTGGTGGCAGTGGAATTTGCATCGTGATTTAACGTCGGATACCAGTCGACTCAGCTGTGAATGAGTACCTGAGTCAAATCAGGGTAATAATCTCGGGCGAGCGCAATGCTGACCACATTGCCTCCTAGTGTACCGTTACGGTTTGAATGAAGTGCTCTAACACACTTCAAGGCCCTGATCCAATATGGATTGTTGCGCCAACGATTATTATTATTATTATTAAGGTTTCGTGGCCAATTACCACTTCAGATGAGTCCCCGTGCAGACTCGGGTCTGATCGCCCTAATTAGGTGAGTACAGCGTCTCCCGGTGCCACCACTATGGAGGTTCTCCTCGGCCACTTGGTTTTGGTTTGGCCGACTGGGTTGCCGCCCCGTCTTCCTCACCCCCACTTCTGAGCACCAAGTTGCGCTGACAGGTGGAACTGCTCCAAATGTCGACAATGTCTGTGAAGTAGAAGATGAACAAATTCTTCATTTGAAATCTGCTCGTAACATTCTCGCCATCTATCCTTCGCGGCTCGACGGTTGGTAAGCAAAGTACTGTTCTTACTATTTGAGCTTGAGAAGTGTCCGATATCCTGTGTGCGTTCGTGTCGGCTTTGGCAAGTCGATACAGATCTCTCTCGCCATCCCGAGTGTCCAGTTTGTCATAAGGATCTTTATAATGAACCTTTCGGGTGACAGTGATCGCAATTATAAGCACATTGATGTGTTTTTGTTACAAATGGTTTACAAAAGCAAGCCATGCGTCGCCTAGGAGTAACATTAACTATTAATTTTATCTTCCTATGCTGATCTCCGAAATAAGTCAGTTGCGCAATATTTGCTGATTTGAACTTATCGTTTGTGACCAGAACCGAGACACCATGAACCGTCACTTCGATGCAACCTTTGCCCTATGTTGATACCCCATTTTCTCCCCGCTACCATCAGTTTAAATTCCCGCTGTTCGTAGTGCTCTCTTGTATTCGATGATGATCTGCATCCCAACAAAGGTTTCCTAGGTGCTTCCCTATTGGACCAGTTCTGAAGTTCCAGCATGCATTTTATGTTTGTTTGATTTTTTAACACATTTTCTGTTTGACGACCTTTGGATCTGGCCTAACCTTTCACATGATCTTTGACGAAAAAATGTAATTGATCCTTTTGCCTGCTCTATTGTTTTGAGAGTCAGGGTCTTCTGCTTTTTCGGAGTTATTTTTTGGGCCGATTGATTCGTTCTATTATTCTTGCAGCCTTTTCCAGAGCACCCTTCTCCCGATTTCGCGGTATGAGAGAACGTCTTTTGCATGGTCGCCCTTTGCCTCCGCACACACCAGCCTGATATCTTTTATCATAGCTCGTATATTCTGGTGGATGTTCCCTCTTACTTGATGAATTATGCATCATCAGGTGCTTGGCAGGTGAGGTAACAAACGCTCCAGCTTTGTCATTTCGTCCTACACTGAAAAATTAAAATGACTAAGACAAAATTAGGATGAAGAGAAAGAAAGTCTCTAATTATTTTCTTTCTTTAGACGAGGGTAAGTACTAAGTTATAGCTTCGGATAAATTCACGCATATTTCAATATCCAATAGATGATATTCGTTTTAGATTATGCAGGCTGGATTCCTAGACCATACAATTATATGCTAAAATATAGTCGCAAAAGGAAGGGTTATTAATACCAATTGCAAAAAGCGAGAGTTGCTATACTATCATTTGAACACTTCAAAGCACCTGGTATGGATGGCATCTACCCAGCGATGCTAAAGGAGGGTATAGAACACCTAGAGAAACTTCTAAGAAATATTTTTCGAGCATGTCTTGCTCTGGACTACGTGCCTTCCTCTTGGCAGAAAGTGAAGATAATCTTCATACCAAAGCCTGGGAAAGAAGACTATTCTAATTCAAAGAACTTCAGACAAATCAGCTTAACATCATTTTCGCCGAAATGTCTGGAGGGACTGGTTGAGCGTCACATTCGCGAAAAGGCGCTAAGGTCGCACCCACTAAATGAAAACCAACATGCTTACCAACGTGGAAGTCTGTGAGTCTGCTCTTCATTCTTTGGTTTTAAAGATAGAGGCTGCAACTCTGAAGGGTGACTACGCGATAGGGGTTCGTGGACATTGAAGGGGCTTTTGGGTGTGCGTCCTTCCAAAAGCTCTGTGATGCCGGCAGAGAGCATGGTGTTGACGAAACTCTAATAAAATGGATCTAAGCTACGCTACCGCCGAGATTGTTGTGTGCTGAAGTGGGTGTTGATCGCTACTTAACAACGGAAGCGATGAAAGGTTGCCCTCAAGGAAGTGTGTTATCGCCACTTCTGTGGAGTATGTTGACCAACTCACTACTATATGAACTACAAAATGTGCCAATACACGTTTAAGCTTATTTGGTTGACGTGGCTGTGCTGGCTGATGGTCGCGATCTCGGAATAGTGTGTAGAAATACAAAACACGCGCTGATTTGATTGACAATTGGTGTGTCAGGCATGGGCTTTCAGTAAATCCAAATAAAACCACAATGGTATTATTTACAAAAAGGAGGAAACTGAATAGGCTTTGCCTTCCAGAGATTAAGGGTACAACCCTTCAACTCTCCGAAGAAGTGAAATATCTGGGAGTTATTCTAGACAAGAAGCTTCTTTGGAACAAACATGTAGAGGCAAAGATGAAACGAGCTCTCACAGCTTATGTGCTGTGTAGGCGGACCTTTGCCTCGACATGGGGACTTAGGCCTCAGGACATATGTTGCTATCATTAAGCCGATATTCGCTTATGCATCCGTAGTGTGGTGGGTTAAGGTAAAACAGAAGAGTTTTCGCTGTAAACTAGCCACACTGCAAAGAACTGTGACTGGGTATCACCGGCGCCATGATCACCACATCCGGCGCAGCTCTAAATGCATTACCCAATTTGCTGCCCTTGGATTTGTTTATTCACAGCACTGTAATTAGAGCGGCTCATAGACTAATTCGATTAGATCTATGGGAAAACAATGGACGTGGGGGGCACAAAGTATTGGAAGAGTCATTGGGAGAACTGAATCTAGTTTTCGCGATGCCTTCCCATTCTCAGATTCCCATACATCTGTTTGGTAGAAGATGATGTTATCTTGAAACGGATAGAAAACTGGGAAGACCCAGAAGAATGCGTGTCAGGATATACTGACGTTTTCTACACCGATGGCTCAAAGACGGAAAACGGTTGTGGAGCAGGAGTCTACCTCTCGAATAAAAACGAGAAGTGGGCTTTTCCTTTGGGACAATACACAATGGTCTTTTAGGTTGAAGTGTATGCGATCCTAAAGGCTGCAACCTGGGTGATTGACGAGTGGTTGAAGGACAGGCGCATCGCAATCTGTAGCGATAGTCAAGCTACATTGAGTTCGTTGAGTAGTACTTTGATCACTTCAAAAATCGTTCAGGAATGTAGAAACGGATTGAATTCTGTTTCCAGATTCAATACTGGTCATTGTGGTGTAGAGGGAAATGAAATCTCGGATGCCTTAGCAAAAAAGGCTTCAACTTTCCCCATGCTCGGACCGGAACCAGCAATTGGGGTATCGGTAGCATTGGCTGATGCTGCTATCAAAAACTGGGAACAAGCTTGCCGTAACGACAGTTGGCGAAGCCTTAATGCTGCTAAACACCCCAAACTTCTCCTGTCAGAACCAAACAAACATACTGCAAAGTTTATCCTGTCGAAAAGCAGGAAGCCTTGCAGAAGTATTGTTGGCATTCTGACACGCCATAATTCACTAGTTGGGCATATTTTCAGAATAGGAATTATCCAAGATGATACGCGTCCATCCAGTTATGAGGAAGCGGAATCCACGGAACATTTTCTATGTGAGTGCTCCGCTTACGGACGCATGAGACATCAGACATCCACTAACGGAAATCCTACAATTCATAAACGAATCCAGGATATTCTGTTAGACGGGGGAATTGAGTACAGTGAACCACTAAAGTCTTTGCCTCTCCCCAACCTCAAACACACACAATACCAATTGCATTCCATCTGGCCACAAAGGTAACTAATATTACACATCAACTACCAGTAAAAATTTTATTCGTACTAGCTACGGTAGTTGAGTGAGGAGAAAAATGATGACAACTCCAACAGAGGTTAACATGTTCATCTCTACCTTAAAAAGCAATTCTCAATACCCATGAGGACAACCTATAATAAATTAGGACATTCGAATCAGCCAAAAAAAGACATCATTGCTAACCACAACAATCCTTATCTTAAATTTTCTTCAAATGGCTGCCGATTAACGAACGAAATAAAAAACACAAATATTCTCTTGTTGAAAAGATATCTTCTAATCTCATCTATTTTATTCTGAGGAGTTTATAAATATTACTTAATACAAAAGTTAAAGAAATTGACTTACACCATAAAAATGTTGGATTCATTTTCAAGACTGTTACAGAAAATAGTCGGCTTGGGGTTTCTTTGTTGGTATACCACGACTCTCTTGCGGTGCTGCCTCGAATATTGTGAAATCTCTTTGTAAGTGTTCATTGAGCTCCAAAATGGCTGCCACGTTACCGCATCTGAAAGGGAGCAGTTACTATTAGTAAGCCTGTAAACCGTAGATCATGCAAAGATTCATTACCGATAACAGTAATTAGGCGCTGACCAAACTGTTAATACTGTTTCATTAAAATGCCATTTGAATCCTTCCATAACAAGCTGATGTGCCCGGCAAATCATGTCAATGTCATTTGTGTTATTGAATTGCGATACAACATCGGCTCCAAACAGGTAGCCGGCACCTCGTGGCGATACACCCCATCCCATCTGGTCTTCTGGATCGCTCCACAATAGATCACACATGGGCCCGTCATGAGGTACTTCTTGTTTACGATCAATAGAGCGTATCTGATCCAAATACTGTATCGAGGGACTCAGACCACCATGAACACAAAATATTTTACCATCGATGATGGCCGATAAGCTTAAATAGTCGAAAATTTCAGTACAATATCTCCATACAGCTGTTGATCCATATTTTCTAAGGCATTCATCATAAAATCCGTAGACTTGCGTTATTTGACGTGATTCGTGATTGCCACGAATTAATGTTATTCTGTCTGGATAGCGAACCTGCGAAGAATCAAGGGAAATGATAAATGGCAATTAGGGAAAGCAGTCAAGTAGGCCTCCTGCTGACCGAGGCATATGCAAGCTTTTTAGGGGCTAAGGGGAGAGGCTAGCGTATTTTAAAATGCGCATCTGCTCGTAAGGAGAGCAATATCGCTTCTTTCAATTTCTAATTCAGGGAGCCACAATATCTGGGAGAATGTCCTTAATATAAATTTTCTAACGCAAAAAGGCTGTCAGGACTGATAACCGAAGGATGACCAACTGATGATGACTGCTCAAAACTGGGCGGAAAAAATCTAATTACCGAGAAATAGACCCCCTTTTTAAAGCTGCTGCTCACAAAGCATTATTTGGGACTATAATTAATTGCAGTGGACCATTACAGCTCCACATCCGCATAAGGAGCTTAATTCGTGATCACTACTACTGGGGGAGGGTCTGAGCTTCAAAATGGTAAATAGGTTATGGGGTGTGGGTGCCAGAAAAATTTTTGACTTTTGGAGGAATCTTGGGAAAAACTTTAAACGCTTATAACTCCGCGTATATTGCAATAAAAGGGCTCTCAAGACTTACACTCACCTTTAAAGCTAACAATAAAAGAAATGTTTCGACACTGTAGTATCCTCGATCAACAAAATCTCCCATGAACAGATAATTGGTTTCAGGAACGTCACCTCCCACTTTAAAAAGCTCCTTCAAATCATAAAATTGGCCGTGTATATCGCCGCATACCGTGACCGGAGAGTCCACTCGTTGGACATTGCCTTCTTCTACAAGAATTTCGCGGGCTTTAGCACATAAGGCTTTCACCTCATTCTCTTTTATGATTTCACATCGTTTTAATTGTTCAATTTGGCGATCGAGATCGCTGTAGTCAGACATATTTGATCAAAATGTTTGTAGTTGTATTGCGCTTTCAATGCTTTCGTATTGTTTGTCGGTACTTTCTGAAATGAAATGAAAATACAAAAGTTAAACTAAATAAGAATTAAATTACTCAATATTTGCAGGATTACAAATCAAAGCTTTTAGTAGTTTGCATCACATCATGGAAAACCACAACAGAAAAGAAACCCGGATGTAAAACTTACGAGAGGACTATAGATCTAAATGTTAGTATATTCCGAGAGTGGAAAACGAAACTATCGCAGTACTTCTGTGGTCAGCTTGATCACCACAGCACCTGCGCTATGCGAAAGGAAAGTGTAGGCATGTATTTTGAGCGAACTGATATCATCTGAATGAGAATCCTGGAGGTGACAGTGTATTCATTTAGAGGAAACTTGACATCATCATCATCATCAACGGCGCAACAACCGGTATCCGGTCTAGGCCTGCCTTAATAAGGAACTCCAGACATCCAGACATTTGCGCCGAGATCCACCGATTCGATATCTCTAAAAGCTGTCTGGCGTCCTGAACTATGCCATCGCTCCATCTTAGGCAGGGTCTGCCTCGTCGTCTTTTTCTACCATAGATATTGGGATCATCCTCATCCATACGGATTAAGTGACCTGCTCACTGCAGCATGGTGAGCCGGCTTTTATCCACAATCAGACGGTCGTGGTATCGCTTGTAGATTTCGTCGTTATATTGACTGCGGAATCGTTCATCCTCATGTAGGGGGCCAAAAATTCATCGGAGGATTCTTCTCTCGAACGCGGCCAAGAGTTCTTCAATTAAATTCTTTTTGCTAAGAACCCAAGTTTCCGAGGAATACATGAGGACTGGCAAGATCATTGTCTTGTACAGTAAGAGCTTTGACCCTATGGTGAGACGTTTCGAGCGGAACAGTTTTTGTAAGCTGTAATAGGCTCTGTTGGTTGACAACAACCGTGTGCGGATTTCCTCATCGTAGCTGTTATCGGCTGTGATTTTCGACCCTAGATAAGAGAAATTGTAAACGGTCTCAAAGTTGTATTCTCCTATCCTTACTCCTCCTGTTTGACCAGTGCGGTTTGAGGTTGTTGGTTGGTTCGTTTTCGGTGCTGACATTGCCACCATATATTTTGTCTTGCCTTCATTGATGTGCGGCCCAACATCTCGCGCCGCCTGCTCGATCTGGATGAAGGCAGTTTGTACGTCTCGGGTGGTTCTTCCCATGATGTCGATATCGTCAGCATAGGACAGTAGTAGGGTGGACTTAAAGAGGATCGCACCTCTTGGATTTACCTCGACATCACGGATTACTTTTTCAAGGGCCAGATTAAAGAGGACGCATATTAGGGCATCCCCTTGTCGTAGACCGTTGTTGATGTCGAATGGTCTTGAAAGTGATCCTGCTGCTTTTATCTGGCCTCGCACATTGGTCAGGGTCAGCCTAGTCAGTCTTACTAATTTTGTCGGGATACCGAATTCTCTCATGGCCGTGAACAGTTTTACCCTGGCTATGCTATCATAGGCGGCTTTAAAGTCGATGAATAGATGGTGCAACTGTTGTCCATATTCCAACAGTTTTTCCATCGCTTGCCGCAGAGAGAAAATCTAATCTGTTGCTGATTTGTCTGGAGTGAAGCCTCTTTGGTATGGGCCAATGATGTTCTGGGCGTATGGTGCTATCCGGTCTAGCAAGATACCGGAGAATATCTTACAGATGGTACCCTCAGCAACGTGATATCTCTATAATTGCTGCACTGTGTGATATCTCCCTTTTTATGTATGAGGTAGATAATGCCTCTTTGCAAATCGTCAGACATTGATTCGCTGTCCCATACCTTGAGCACAAGTTGATGAACCACTTGGTGTAATTGGTCGCCTCCATATTTAACCAATTCGGCTGTAATTCCATCCGCTTCTGGCGACTTATAATTTTTAAGCCGATGAATTGCACGGACTGTTTCTCCTAAACTTGATGGTGGCAGTATTTGTCAGTCGTCTTCAGTTGGCAGGACCTCCAACTCGCCGATGTTCTGGTTGTTCAGTAGCTCATCAAAGTACTCAACCCACCGCTCCAATATGCCCATTCTGTCGGAAATCAGATTTCCCCCTTTGTCTCGGCAGGATGAGCATCGAAGTGTATAAGGCTTCATCCTGCTGACTTGTTGGTAAAACTTGTGCGCCTGGTGCGGTTGCTCCCTGTACTTTTCAAGTTCACAGACTTGTTGGTTCCCTTGGGCTTCCTTCCATCTGTGAAGTCGCTCTAGAGTAATATACTATTATTAACTGGACTTGAACAGATATCGGTATGTAGGGTATTTGGGAGCCTAGGCACTATATAGAAGCAGCTTCTTGATTTTTCTCAGATATTTCGGTTAGGTAGTTTCCGAGAATAATAATAATAATCGTTGGTGCAACAGTCCAATTGGATCAGTACAGTACACTGTAGGAGGCAATGTGGTCAGCATTGCCCTCGCCCAAGATTATTACCCTAATTTGACTCAGGTACTAATTTACAGCTGAGTCGACTGGTGTCCGACATCCAGTCACGATAGCAAATCCCTCTGCCATTAGTGAGATTTGAATCGCGACCTTCCGCTGCGGCAGCACAACCTTCTAACTACTTGACCCAATTTCATTCTGAGAATGAGTCCGTTAAAGAAATCACTTTTGACCCCCGCACTCCCCACGTTTCCAACCAATGTCAAAACTAAGACCTTTTCTGTCGGCCGGTACTAACCGAGACCTTTCATTTGATACCCTACATGATTATATATACATCCCAAGAGTGGAAAAAAAGCATTGATTCTTCTTTCTCTTTTTGATCACAGTAGTACACTCGAGATGGCCCAAATTCGAAAGAAGAAGCGAAACGAAACAGAAGTCTAAGTTTCGTTGGACAGAGTGGATGAATCTATGAAATGTCTCCGCAGCGTTGCACAAGCCAAAAGTTATCCTGGTGAACTCGAAGGATCCGAGAGATGTACAGGTATCCGTTTTCGATATGTCTTTGAGAGCAACAGGGATTTGGTGGTACGTCTTGACTGGAACCAAGGCCGTGAAAATACGGCAGTTTTGTCGGCGAATGTGCGAAATCATGTATGAGTGAAATAGAATACCGGTCGGGAATTGTCTGAGTACTCAGACGGACCAAATGAAAAGGAGATGACCAACAGCTATTGGAAGGTCTGCAAATACCCTGTTTCATTTGATCATCAAACTCTTTCCGCGCCTCTGATGTTCCGCCATACCTGCTCTGCTTCGGAATCTTAACGATTATCACGTTCTCCCACTCATTTCAGATTTCCAGAACTTACGAATGAATGACTGCAGGAACTTCACGGAAAAGTTATGTCCGGACATCGGCGAGGCCGTCGGCTTTACTCCGTTCGAATGCGTATGTTTATTATTATTATTCTGTTAAGGGAAAGTCGCACCGCGTCCTTGAAGAACTATTGTGCCCCTTTTACTGGTTATAGTGTACCTATTGATCATAGTATCTCAAGCAGGCCTGTAACCGTTAGGGAACTTTAGTATGTTCCCTACTTCCAGATCTTTCAGCTTTGCATCTGATATTAAGTGTTCTCACAGATGCCTCGACCTACTTTGCACAAGTGCCGGACACTGTCCCAGGACTTGTATAGAGGTTTCGTCCTCCTCCTTACAAAACTTGCAGGCAGTGTCCGTAGATATCCCTAGCTTCCCTAGGTGTAGTTCACCTGACAATGACCAGTGAGAATTCCCACTATGATTCGGAGGTTCTTTTTGATGAGGTTTAAGCAATCCTTTGTGCGTATAGGTTTGTATCCCCCCAATAAGCATTCTGGACTGCTCCATCCCTGGTAGGGCCGCCTAGTATAGTTCACTCAACCGTTCCTCTTCATTTCTTAGATTCATAGCCATGAAACCGTTTCCGATTTCACAGAAGGGTTCTGGCCTGTAGAAAGGCGTCCCTGCTCCCTTCTTGGCTAGTTCGTCCGCTACCTCGTTGCCTTCCAACCCAGCATGGTCTGGAACCCAAAGTATCCAGACCTTGTTGGACGAGCCGAGTGTATTCAATCTCTCAAGGCATTCCCATACCAGTTTAGAGTTCACCTACTTTTGGACCTAAGTGCCTTGATTGCTGCTTGGCTATCGGTGAGAATAGCTATGTTCTGCCCCCTGTAGTTCCTTTGCAGATTAAAGGAGGCACATTTGTCTATGGCGTAAATTTCCGCCTGGAATATGCTAGTGTACCTACCCATTGGCTCAAAGTACATTTTCCTTGGCCTAATGACACCGGCATCCACTCCCTCTGCTGTGAGGGATCCGTCAGTGTACCAAGTAATCAGTTTCTGGTTTAAGCCGTATGTCGCAGCCACGCTCTCCCAGTTTGCCTTGTTACTCCAACGTGTTTCAAACTTCTTATCGAAGTGAAACCTCGTTGTCATGTTGTCCCTCGGTATCAGTAATTCGGGATACCGTCTAGAAAGAATATCAATCTTCCTTCGATTTAGGCAGATCCCCGCCTCACTGATACTACCGGCCATCCTGAATATTGCCCTCCTTGCCTGCATCTGTATGTGCAAATGGAGAGGGGAAGGATCTCCTGGGATGCCCTCATTGCCCCAGTGATTCACACGTAAGCCAGCCTTTGGAGCTTATGTAATTCCCTGGCTTTTGTGTTGATTTCGGTCCTTTCTGCCCAGATTACCGCTCCATAGGTAATCATTGGCCCTACGATTGCAGTATATATCCAAAGTAGTATCTTCGGGCTGCAAACCCATTTTTTTACTGCTATGGATCTGCAAGTCATCAGAGCCCTCGTGGCTTTCCGACATGTGTCTTCCAGAGTAATGCGTATGATTTCGCTTGTGCTCGGCGGAGTAGGTCATAATAGCACCATACCAAATCTTGCTTACTTGTCCACAAGAGCCGGAACTTCATCGGATGTTATACGTTCATAATCGGGTTAAATGCTCTTTAAACATCTTCAACTGCTCATCATTGTGGGCGACGAGCCTACCGTTGACGTTACTCATAGGAAAGACTCATGACTACTCTCAAAAGATCTTCCGCGATGCGATATACGATGGAGAAATCGTTGTTATTTGTGCAAGTTTCTGTGTTTCTTGAACGTTTTTATGACATTGCCAATCAACAGTGCTCTCAGTTCCTTAGGTGAATCGACCCGCCCCATGCTTCCTTAGTCAGCCCGGGACTGTAACGTCTATTTGGAGTGTGTCCTGCAACTACGTTCGCTCCAGGGACAAGGGCACCATTGACGGAAATCTAGTGCTCATCGGTATTCTCGAATTGTTTAAAGCTTTTGTCGCTTAACACACTTAACACGCTTCAGCTCCATTATTTCTAAAATCAACACTTGGGAGTGATGGGTCTACAGTGGCAAAGTACATTTAAGTTGCGCTGGGTACAGGAAGGTCCTCTACTTAGCCGGAACCGCAAATCTGGTCAGTCCATTGCAATCATGAAGTGTAAATTTTACCAGAAGAGCACAGTATCATTGTTCAAACATGAAAAGTTGATAACTGAAGTGAAACCTCGAAGTTCTGAGATGCAATAGTGGTACAGGTTCCCAACTTTTTCGGCAACCCAACTATTAGGTTATGACCCCAAAACTACGTCAGAGCAATTCCAGGATACTTGCAATGGAGAAAAACATTAAAATCTTGGAAGACCCGTAGCGTTTCAAAAGGGGGAGAAATTGGGTTTATCAAGAAAATTCAATAAAAGTGGAACTGTCAAGTGACGTCCGCGGAGGCCGCAATTGTCCAATCTGCCCGCAGACCTGAAGCAAGGGGAACACACGTCACGCGAAACACCGCCAGCCTCCTAGCAACACCCCCGCCACGCAAGGAGTCCTAATGACTTGTTGATTACGCCAGGATGCCAGTCACTTGAAGGTTATGTCACGTCTTCGGCAGCTTTCAGCCGAATTGGAAGGGTTCAAGTGCGGTACCGTCGACCGGACGCCGCCCGCAGCCTACACTGCACCCGCTACGGTCGTCCTTCGGGTCCGCCTGGTCCCTAAATTACATAAGACCCGGAACTACGTCACTCGTCCCTTGCGATACCAAATCTACGGATTACCTTCTTTGTAAGGTCGACGACAGAAGTACGTTCACAAGTTCCCAATCACCGCCAAGGGCCGATCGCCTCCTATGCCATGTAAGTGTCGGGCGCAGCGTTCGTCACGAATTGGTTTCCTTAGGATGAATTCACGCCAGCATATGCACATATCCCGTTACACCTCATATTACTAACAACAGCACTTTCGTTTTAAGCATTTACAAACAACTACAAAACACTCATCCTCGCGTGAATTGAGCATCCACTCGAGAGACTGAAACCAATATGGAGCGGCCCGGGCGGTGTGGAACGTGGACGGTGTTGTGTGCCCTCCGGTGCTGCCATAGTCACGCTCTGACGCTGTCTGCACGTATCAATTTGCAAACAAATCAGAAAATCGAAGCTCTATATCAAAGCAATAGCAATATTCCATCTCCCTCAATCAAAATGATATAATCTCATTGCCACAGAATGAATTCCGGCTGAATTTGAATAAATCTTTCTACACTCAATACACTACCTTCCAAAACTCTCATTTAACCCTGAATCGCTGTCACTTTGACAATGAAAACTAAGCTAAGGACCAGGTGATTGTTCAAATTTGTTGATATTCTGGTTATGGGTTTGCTGGACGCGAGGGCGACAATAACATGGTTTCAGCGGGCGAGTAGTCGATTCGTTCCAAAATGCAATCCAGCCACTAAAAATGACATTCAAACGCTCCATGCCTTCCTGCGATCACGACCAAACACCCTCGTTCTGACGGGCGCCGGCGTCTCCACAGAGTCAGGTATCACATTTCTTATCAGAGCAAAAGTTCCTTCACGTCAAGCAGTCTCTCCGCAGGAATTCCAGATTACCGGTCCAAGGATGTCGGCATGTACGCCCGCAGCAATCACCGCCCCGTCCAGTACGCAGATTTCCTCCACTCCCCGGAGATCCGCAAGCGCTACTGGGCTCGGAACTTCGTCGGCTGGGAACGCTTTTCAGCAACACAACCAAACGCCACTCATCACGCGCTGGCTCAACTCGAACAGGAAAACCGGATCAAGGGGATCATCACGCAGAATGTCGACTGCCTGCACTCCAAGGCTGGGTCGAAGAATGTCGTTGAGTTGCACGGGAACGGGTACACAGTTATTTGCTTGAAGTGCGACTACCGCGTTTCCCGGGATGAGTTCCAAGACACCCTGAAAGAAGCCAACGACGACTACGAAGAAATCACAGCTGCCTCAATACGTCCCGACGGAGATGTAGACATAAAGCCGGAATATATTTGGGGTTTCAAGGTGCCGTCGTGCCCCTCATGTGGAGGACCCTTGAAGCCGGACATCGTGTTCTTCGGCGGCAGCATTCCCAGGAGTGTTATAAGCAAAACAGAGGAAATGGTTTCCACCAGCGACGGCTTGCTGGTACTCGGGTCCACTCTGCTGGTGTTCTCCGGATTCAGATTGTGCTTGCTCGCCAACGAACTGGAACTGCCGCTGGCAATTGTAAATATCGGACCAACCAGGGGTGATCACATAGCGAACTTGAAGATTAACGCAAAGTGCGGGGAAGTGGTTCCTCCGCTTTTGCATATCCAAGAATAGTGAGAGGACATGGATCTTCGTTTGAACGTTCAACATCCACGAATGCTAGAAGCTACCTGAATCGGTGCAATTGGCAATAAGGGATCTGTGACGAGAACTCCTTAATTCACTACTTTTACCGAGTGCAGTCGCGGGCATCTTGTAGATATGAATTTTTAGGCTTTTATCGTTTTGTTTTCGTTATTTAGTTCAATAAATCTATGTACATAGCGAGACATCTTTTTCACTGAATTCAGTCTATTGCTAGCCCGGTCCTCGATTTTGGCCAGACCCTCGGGGCGTGGATTTTCCGCCACATCTTGCGTTTCCGACATCGTAGAGTGAATCCGGGCCGCTTCCCCGTTCGAACGAGGTATCGCTCGAAGAAATCCGCCGATTTTGCATTTTTGCCAATTTCCACGACCCCCGAGTCGTTTCCTCGATTTTGGTGGGTCCCTCGGGCCGTTGTTTTTCCGCTATATCTTGCGTTTCCCGCATCGTAGAGTGAAAATTCTTGCATTTCCTGAATCCGGGCCGCCTCCCCGTTCTAACGAGGTATCGCTCGAAGAAATCCGCCGATTTTGCATTTTTGCCAATTTTTACGACCCGGGGGTCGTGGAAATTTTCAATTTTCCTCGATTTTGGTGAGTCCCTCGGGCCGTCGTTTTTCCGCTATATCTTGCGTTTCCGACATCGTAGAGTGAAAATTCTTGCATTTCCTGAATCCTGGTCGCCTCCCCGTTCGAACGAGGTATCGCTCGAAGAAATCCGCCGATTTTGCATTTTTGCCAATTTTTACGACCCGGGGGTCGTGGAAATTTTCAATTTTCTTCGATTTTGGTGAGTCCCTCGGGCCGTCGTTTTTCCGCTATATCTTGCGTTTCCGACATCGTAGAGTGAAAATTCTTGCATTTCCTGAATCCTGGTCGCCTCCCCGTTCGAACGAGGTATCGCTCGAAGAAATCCGCCGATTTTGCATTTTTGCCAATTTTTACGACCCGGGGGTCGTGGAAATTTTCAATTTTCCTCGATTTTGGTGAGTCCCTTGGGCCGTCGTTTTTCCGCTATATCTTGCGTTTCCGACATCGTAGAGTGAAAATTCTTGCATTTCCTGAATCCTGGTCGCCTCCCCGTTCGAACGAGGTATCGCTCGAAGAAATCCGCCGATTTTGCATTTTTGCCAATTTTTACGACCCGGGGGTCGTGGAAATTTTCAATTTTCCTCGATTTTGGTGAGTCCCTCGGGCCGTCGTTTTTCCGCTATATCTTGCGTTTCCGACATCGTAGAGTGAAAATTCTTGCATTTCCTGGATCCTGGTCGCCTCCCCGTTCGAACGAGGTATCGCTCGAAGAAATCCGCCGATTTTGCATTTTTGCCAATTTTTACGACCCGGGGGTCGTGGAAATTTTCAATTTTCCTCGATTTTGGTGAGTCCCTCGGGCCGTCGTTTTTCCGCTATATCTTGCGTTTCCGACATCGTAGAGTGAAAATTCTTGCATTTCCTGGATCCTGGTCGCCTCCTCGTTCGAACGAGGTATCGCTCGAAGAAATCCGCCGATTTTGCATTTTTGCCAATTTTTACGACCCGGGGGTCGTGGAAATTTTCAATTTTCCTCGATTTTGGTGAGTCCCTCGGGCCGTCGTTTTTCCGCTATATCTTGCGTTTCCGACATCGTAGATTGAAAATTCTTGCATTTCCTGGATCCTGGTCGCCTCCCCGTTCGAACGAGGTATCGCTCGAAGAAATCCGCCGATTTTGCATTTTTGCCAATTTTTACGACCCGGGGGTCGTGGAAATTTTCAATTTTCCTCGATTTTGGTGAGTCCCTCGGGCCGTCGTTTTTCCGCTATATCTTGCGTTTCCGACATCGTAGAGTGAAAATTCTTGCATTTCCTGGATCCTGGTCGCCTCCCCGTTCGAACGAGGTATCGCTCGAAGAAATCCGCCGATTTTGCATTTTTGCCAATTTTTACGACCCGGGGGTCGTGGAAATTTTCAATTTTCCTCGATTTTGGTGAGTCCCTCGGGCCGTCGTTTTTCCGCTATATCTTGCGTTTCCGACATCGTAGAGTGAACATTCTTGCATTTCCTGGATCCTGGTCGCCCCCCCGTTCGAACGCGGTATCGCTCGAAGAAATCCGCCGATTTTGCATTTTTGCCAATTTTTACGACCCGGGGGTCGTGGAGATTTTCAATTTTCCTCGATTTTGGTGAGTCCCTCGGGCCGTCGTTTTTCCGCTATATCTTGCGTTTCCGACATCGTAGAGTGAAAATTCTTGCATTTCCTGGATCCTGGTCGCCTCCCCGTTCGAACGAGGTATCGCTCGAAGAAATCCGCCGATTTTGCATTTTTGCCAATTTTTACGACCCGGGGGTCGTGGAAATTTTCAATTTTCCTCGATTTTGGTGAGTCCCTCGGGCCGTCGTTTTTCCGCTATATCTTGCGTTTCCGACATCGTAGAGTGAAAATTCTTGCATTTCCTGGATCCTGGTCGCTTCCTCGTTCGAACGAGGTATCGCTCGAAGAAATCCGCCGATTTTGCATTTTTGCCAATTTTTACGACCCGGGGGTCGTGGAAATTTTCAATTTTCCTCGATTTTGGTGAGTCCCTCGGGCCGTCGTTTTTCCGCTATATCTTGCGTTTCCGACATCGTAGATTGAAAATTCTTGCATTTCCTGGATCCTGGTCGCCTCCCCGTTCGAACGAGGTATCGCTCGAAGAAATCCGCCGATTTTGCATTTTTGCCAATTTTTACGACCCGGGGGTCGTGGAAATTTTCAATTTTCCTCGATTTTGGTGAGTCCCTCGGGCCGTCGTTTTTCCGCTATATCTTGCGTTTCCGACATCGTAGAGTGAAAATTCTTGCATTTCCTGGATCCTGGTCGCCTCCCCGTTCGAACGAGGTATCGCTCGAAGAAATCCGCCGATTTTGCATTTTTGCCAATTTTTACGACCCGGGGGTCGTGGAAATTTTCAATTTTCCTCGATTTTGGTGAGTCCCTCGGGCCGTCGTTTTTCCGCTATATCTTGCGTTTCCGACATCGTAGAGTGAAAATTCTTGCATTTCCTGGATCCTGGTCGCCTCCCCGTTCGAGCGAGGTATCGCTCGAAGAAATCCGCCGATTTTGCATTTTTGCCAATTTTTACGACCCGGGGGTCGTGGAAATTTTCAATTTTCCTCGATTTTGGTGAGTCCCTCGGGCCGTCGTTTTTCCGCTATATCTTGCGTTTCCGACATCGTAGAGTGAAAATTCTTGCATTTCCTGGATCCTGGTCGCCTCCTCGTTCGAACGAGGTATCGCTCGAAGAAATCCGCCGATTTTGCATTTTTGCCAATTTTTACGACCCGGGGGTCGTGGAAATTTTCAATTTTCCTCGATTTTGGTGAGTCCCTCGGGCCGAAGTTTTTCCGCTATATCTTGCGTTTCCGACATCGTAGAGTGAAAATTCTTGCATTTCCTGAATCCTGGTCGCCTCCCCGTTCGAACGAGGTATCGCTCGAAGAAATCCGCCGATTTTGCATTTTTGCCAATTTTTACGACCCGGAGGTCGTGGAAATTTTCACTTTTCCTCGATTTTGGTGAGTCCCTCGGGCCGTCGTTTTTCCGCTATATCTTGCGTTTCCGACATCGTAGAGTGAAAATTCTTGCATTTCCTGAATCCTGGTCGCCTCCCCGTTCGAAGGAGGTATCGCTCGAAGAAATCCGCCGATTTTGCATTTTTGCCAATTTTTACGACCCGGGGGTCGTGGAAATTTTCAATTTTCCTCGATTTTGGTGAGTCCCTCGGGCCGTCGTTTTTCCGCTATATCTTGCGTTTCCCGCATCGTAGAGTGAAAATTCTTGCATTTCCTGAATCCGGGCCGCCTCCCCGTTCGAACGAGGTATCGCTCGAAGAAATCCGCCGATTTTGCATTTTTGCCAATTTTTACGACCCGGGGGTCGTGGAAATTTTCAATTTTCCTCGATTTTGGTGAGTCCCTCGGGCCGTCGTTTTTCCGCTATATCTTGCGTTTCCGACATCGTAGAGTGAAAATTCTTGCATTTCCTGGATCCTGGTCGCCTCCCCGTTCGAACGAGGTATCGCTCGAAGAAATCCGCCGATTTTGCATTTTTGCCAATTTTTACGACCCGGGGGTCGTGGAAATTTTCAATTTTCCTCGATTTTGGTGAGTCCCTCGGGCCGTCGTTTTTCCGCTATATCTTGCGTTTCCGACATCGTAGAGTGAAAATTCTTGCATTTCCTGGATCCTGGTCGCTTCCTCGTTCGAACGAGGTATCGCTCGAAGAAATCCGCCGATTTTGCATTTTTGCCAATTTTTACGACCCGGGGGTCGTGGAAATTTTCAATTTTCCTCGATTTTGGTGAGTCCCTCGGGCCGTCGTTTTTCCGCTATATCTTGCGTTTCCGACATCGTAGATTGAAAATTCTTGCATTTCCTGGATCCTGGTCGCCTCCCCGTTCGAACGAGGTATCGCTCGAAGAAATCCGCCGATTTTGCATTTTTGCCAATTTTTACGACCCGGGGGTCGTGGAAATTTTCAATTTTCCTCGATTTTGGTGAGTCCCTCGGGCCGTCGTTTTTCCGCTATATCTTGCGTTTCCGACATCGTAGAGTGAAAATTCTTGCATTTCCTGGATCCTGGTCGCCTCCCCGTTCGAACGAGGTATCGCTCGAAGAAATCCGCCGATTTTGCATTTTTGCCAATTTTTACGACCCGGGGGTCGTGGAAATTTTCAATTTTCCTCGATTTTGGTGAGTCCCTCGGGCCGTCGTTTTTTCCGCTATATCTTGCGTTTCCGACATCGTAGAGTGAAAATTCTTGCATTTCCTGGATCCTGGTCGCCTCCCCGTTCGAGCGAGGTATCGCTCGAAGAAATCCGCCGATTTTGCATTTTTGCCAATTTTTACGACCCGGGGGTCGTGGAAATTTTCAATTTTCCTCGATTTTGGTGAGTCCCTCGGGCCGTCGTTTTTCCGCTATATCTTGCGTTTCCGACATCGTAGAGTGAAAATTCTTGCATTTCCTGGATCCTGGTCGCCTCCTCGTTCGAACGAGGTATCGCTCGAAGAAATCCGCCGATTTTGCATTTTTGCCAATTTTTACGACCCGGGGGTCGTGGAAATTTTCAATTTTCCTCGATTTTGGTGAGTCCCTCGGGCCGTCGTTTTTCCGCTATATCTTGCGTTTCCGACATCGTAGAGTGAAAATTCTTGCATTTCCTGAATCCTGGTCGCCTCCCCGTTCGAACGAGGTATCGCTCGAAGAAATCCGCCGATTTTGCATTTTTGCCAATTTTTACGACCCGGGGGTCGTGGAAATTTTCACTTTTCCTCGATTTTGGTGAGTCCCTCGGGCCGTCGTTTTTTCCGCTATATCTTGCGTTTCCGACATCGTAGAGTGAAAATTCTTGCATTTCCTGAATCCTGGTCGCCTCCCCGTTCGAAGGAGGTATCGCTCGAAGAAATCCGCCGATTTTGCATTTTTGCCAATTTTTACGACCCGGGGGTCGTGGAAATTTTCAATTTTCCTCGATTTTGGTGAGTCCCTCGGGCCGTCGTTTTTCCGCTATATCTTGCGTTTCCCGCATCGTAGAGTGAAAATTCTTGCATTTCCTGAATCCGGGCCGCCTCCCCGTTCGAACGAGGTATCGCTCGAAGAAATCCGCCGATTTTGCATTTTTGCCAATTTTTACGACCCGGGGGTCGTGGAAATTTTCATTTTCCTCGATTTTGGTGAGTCCCTCGGGCCGTCGTTTTTCCGCTATATCTTGCGTTTCCGACATCGTAGAGTGAAAATTCTTGCATTTCCTGGATCCTGGTCGCCTCCCCGTTCGAACGAGGTATCGCTCGAAGAAATCCGCCGATTTTGCATTTTTGCCAATTTTTACGACCCGGGGGTCGTGGAAATTTTCAATTTTCCTCGATTTTGGTGAGTCCCTCGGGCCGTCGTTTTTCCGCTATATCTTGCGTTTCCGACATCGTAGAGTGAAAATTCTTGCATTTCCTGGATCCTGGTCGCCTCCCCGTTCGAACGAGGTATCGCTCGAAGAAATCCGCCGATTTTGCATTTTTGCCAATTTTTACGACCCGGGGGTCGTGGAAATTTTCAATTTTCCTCGATTTTGGTGAGTCCCTCGGGCCGTCGTTTTTCCGCTATATCTTGCGTTTCCGACATCGTAGAGTGAAAATTCTTGCATTTCCTGGATCCTGGTCGCCTCCCCGTTCGAACGAGGTATCGCTCGAAGAAATCCGCCGATTTTGCATTTTTGCCAATTTTTACGACCCGGGGGTCGTGGAAATTTTCAATTTTCCTCGATTTTGGTGAGTCCCTCGGGCCGTCGTTTTTCCGCTATATCTTGCGTTTCCGACATCGTAGAGTGAAAATTCTTGCATTTCCTGGATCCTGGTCGCCTCCCCGTTCGAACGAGGTATCGCTCGAAGAAATCCGCCGATTTTGCATTTTTGCCAATTTTTACGACCCGGGGGTCGTGGAAATTTTCAATTTTCCTCGATTTTGGTGAGTCCCTCGGGCCGAAGTTTTTCCGCTATATCTTGCGTTTCCGACATCGTAGAGTGAAAATTCTTGCATTTCCTGAATCCTGGTCGCCTCCCCGTTCGAACGAGGTATCGCTCGAAGAAATCCGCCGATTTTGCATTTTTGCCAATTTTTACGACCCGGAGGTCGTGGAAATTTTCAATTTTCCTCGATTTTGGTGAGTCCCTCGGGCCGTCGTTTTTCCGCTATATCTTGCGTTTCCGACATCGTAGAGTGAAAATTCTTGCATTTCCTGAATCCTGGTCGCCTCCCCGTTTCGAACGAGGTATCGCTCGAAGAAATCCGCCGATTTTGCATTTTTTGCCAATTTTTACGACCCGGGGGTCGTGGAAATTTTCAATTTTCCTCGATTTTGGTGAGTCCCTCGGGCCGTCGTTTTTCCGCTATATCTTGCGTTTCCCGCATCGTAGAGTGAAAATTCTTGCATTTCCTGAATCCGGGCCGCCTCCCCGTTCGAACGAGGTATCGCTCGAAGAAATCCGCCGATTTTGCATTTTTGCCAATTTTTACGACCCGGGGGTCGTGGAAATTTTCAATTTTCCTCGATTTTGGTGAGTCCCTCGGGCCGTCGTTTTTCCGCTATATCTTGCGTTTCCGACATCGTAGAGTGAAATTCTTGCATTTCCTGGATCCTGGACGCCTCCCCGTTCGAACGAGGTATCGCTCGAAGAAATCCGCCGATTTTGCATTTTTGCCAATTTTTACGACCCGGGGGTCGTGGAAATTTTCAATTTTCCTCGATTTTGGTGAGTCCCTCGGGCCGTCGTTTTTCCGCTATATCTTGCGTTTCCGACATCGTAGAGTGAAAATTCTTGCATTTCCTGGATCCTGGTCGCCTCCCCGTTCGAACGAGGTATCGCTCGAAGAAATCCGCCGATTTTGCATTTTTGCCAATTTTTACGACCCGGGGGTCGTGGAAATTTTCAATTTTCCTCGATTTTGGTGAGTCCCTCGGGCCGTCGTTTTTCCGCTATATCTTGCGTTTCCGACATCGTAGAGTGAAAATTCTTGCATTTCCTGGATCCTGGTCGCCTCCCCCGTTCGAACGAGGTATCGCTCGAAGAAATCCGCCGATTTTTGCATTTTTGCCAATTTTTACGACCCGGGGGTCGTGGAAATTTTCAATTTTCCTCGATTTTGGTGAGTCCCTCGGGCCGTCGTTTTTCCGCTATATCTTGCGTTTCCGACATCGTAGAGTGAAAATTCTTGCATTTCCTGGATCCTGGTCGCCTCCCCGTTCGAACGAGGTATCGCTCGAAGAAATCCGCCGATTTTGCATTTTTGCCAATTTTTACGACCCGGGGGTCGTGGAAATTTTCAATTTTCCTCGATTTTGGTGAGTCCCTCGGCCGTCGTTTTTCCGCTATATCTTGCGTTTCCGACATCGTAGAGTGAAAATTCTTGCATTTCCTGAATCCTGTTCGCCCCCCCGTTCGAACGCGGTATCGCTCGAAGAAATCCGCCGATTTTGCATTTCTGCCAATTTTTACGACTCGGGGGTCGT